>NC_087131.1:4375000-5000000 GCF_030705265.1 Helicoverpa armigera | reverse complement strand
TCGACCCATTTCAACCTCGTTCCCCTCACATGAATAAATAAAAGCTCAATTTGTAACTTACCCGTTTACCAACTCATCGATATTATCTCGTGTTCCGTTGCGATATATGCCAAAAGCTAAGCAATTATGCTGTTTGAATATTTTGTAATGAATTTCATTAGGGTTTTCGGGAATTCCAGCAGCAAGAAGGTAGAGAAAACAAGTAGAGTATTGTACAACCTTCTAAGCGTCATCTACACCATTATTTCTAACATCACTTTTTGGAAAGTTATCGTTTAATTAAACAAGTTGGATTGATATTGTTATCATTATTCATTTGCGTTTCGTCAATGGAACTGGGAAGTGAATTAGGAAGTAGATATTTGAAAATTTTTATGTAGGTTTTTCACTCCTTTAGTCAGACAATGCCACGATTTTCACATAAAAATAACGACTCGGTTAAAAAAAATTACAAGTCTTATGTATGTAGAGTCCTACAGCCAGCATCTGTCTATGCCATCTAATCTTTAGCTGAAAATGATGATTCACTTGAGTAATCATCGGTAGGTACATTATGATGAAGTTTATCCGAAGCACCGTGTTAGCCAATATTCTTTCATAGTTAGCTATTTGGTCGGGTCGAGCAAGTTGCCAATGAGTCACTCAGGGAAACCCTTTCGTGACTCAACTCGTTATCGACTATAAGTATTGAGTCGGCACTCACCCTGTTTGTATTGATAAAGTCCTTGTTGCGACAATTGAAACGTTGTTTGAAAACAGATTAATAATGTCTCTGTGATCTTCTTCTTCGTTCTTTGAGCTCCTGTGATATAATTTTGCGGTTTTATTTATCCTTGATGCCAATGAGGGGACTTGGTACTAAGAAGAATCTTAGAAGAATATAATCCTACTTTTGATCATTGGATGTCTTGCCAGAATTTGACCCTAATTTTCATCGAAATATTTTACAAAAGAACTATTTCAATCATGGGATATTTATCAACAACTTAAATTAATAAAGGATGTAGTTATAAGTAAACAAACAATTTTTTGTTCTCATTTTGAGTCCGAATATTATCATTAAATTTTTTGTGGAGCAAAATGTCGTTATGTTTTGTGCGGCAGCGTACATTGGCTTGGCGCCAGAATATTTCACCCATTATACATTGCCCCGGCGGTCACAAAGGAAATGAGATCAATCACAATACTAGGGACCAATAATACCGATGTCTCCTCAAGATGATATTTCACCATCAATATTTCCTTTAATTTCTTTAGTCACAAAAGGAAACTGTGAGCTCTGTTGGTCCTGTGATCCATATTGTTGATTAACCGTTTTCCTTATGAAGATTTTCTGTTGTAGATAAAGTCTTTATTGTCTTTAAATTGCTTACGTGCCTGGTTAAAACGATGTTAGGATTTTTTATGACTCTGGTGAGTACATCGTCGTATGGAAATAATAATACGTATGCTTTCGTAGGTAAATCTATGGGTACTGTTTTTTAACCGGAGAGGACATTGTATGCATCGTCAAACGCCCAGTTAAGAAAATGATAGAAATGTTTATATTAAAGATATTGTCTTATACTTAGGTAAAATCTTGACTGCCCATGAATTAAGGATAATCGCGTGACTTGCTGGTTTCACTCTCCAGAAATGAAGGGACAGCCTGGAATTGGTTTAAGAATTACCAAGTTTTATTCGGTTTCTTTAAAGTAACTGGTTACAGTAATTAAATAATATCTTCGCAGTACTCACGTATTGGTCTGTCTGACTTATTTTGTTGTATGTGTATCTATCAACGTGCAGCAAAAACGAGGCTAACTTGTCCGTAGAATAAAATTAAATAATTAAGTTGAACGTGTATCTTATTTTTATTATCTATATTATCTGTTTTCATGTTTGTCAATGAGGATAAATTGTACAGCGACTGCGATTAGTCATAAATAAGTATTTTTCAAGGCTATGAAAGACGACTGTCTGCATAATAACGCAGACTTGTATAGCTTGTTTTCGTGGAACATACTGTGACACATTGGCTTTAATAGGATTTATGTTCGAATGGTTATTTTAAAAGCAGGGACATAAAAATGGTCTTATTAGCTGCTCTGATTCAATATCTTATGAGTTGTCCTGAACTTGTAGAATTATTATTTATAAACTTAACAGACGTTTGACATGTGTTTAAAAATAGTTTGGATACAAATACAACTAAACATGAGTACATATTTAGGCAACAGTAGGAATTAAAACTCGTTAGACATGGTCTAAAATTAAACAATGTCAATGGCAATAAAAATACTTCAAGCAATTTGTTTGCGTAAACAAGTCAATTTGAAAATGTAATTTTCATATAAGATGAAAAATGGAACGGGCAGAAATGAATGAAGCAGTCTGAAACTGAATATTTAGCGTGGTTGTAGCTAATCACGATCTTTGCAGTGTTTTGTAATAGGCACCGATACAGTTTTAAATATTGTCTAATGTTAAAACACTTTAAGTAATGTCACACGTGCACTGGCATAGCTTATTATGATTACTAGCTAATGGTTAAATGTTATGATTGTTTCACGGTATTTTGATTCCATTATCATTTAAGCATTAACTGACGTCTTGAATACACAAGTACGGGCGATAGTAGCGGTTGCAAGGTGCGAAAGAGTTCGTGTGTTGAGTATTATTATCGGCAGCTGTCTACGTCCACGCTCCCCCAAACATGCACGCGATCGCAAAAAATGAATTTCCCCGTTTACTCTCTATCCGACCGCGAACACCCCGTATAGTGGTCAAAGCCGCAGACTCCGCGCATGAATAAAAAGCGGGTAAACAAAAATCTTTTTTGCGGTTGCGGTTTACCTTTACCAAGTGTACCAGACCGTGAACAATCGGCGTGAATTATCATGTGGAGCATTTATGAAAGAGGCTGTTTGTAAAGCGAATCGAGGTGTAATAATGGCGGCAAGCTATGCCCCAAGCTGTCATCGTAAAAGGATTGTGTTGTTTGCAAATTGTTCTTAATGGCCCTTTGCGCTGCTGCGTGGTTGCAATCTCTTTTTGAACGACACAATCTGCGGTGAAGTTATGTCACTATTAAACAAGGCGTTTCACTGCAATTATACCTGATAATATGTTTACTTTATAAACCATGTAAGCGTTAACGGTTAATTAAAACATTAATGAGCAACCTACTGACATATAACTCCTGACTGAATATTGCATGATCTAATGAGCATTGGGCTAAGCTCAAAGAGAGTCAAAGAGGTTTAGAAATGGAATATCGATTGACCGCACTGAAGTCAGTTAGCCGCGTGATTAACCCGCTCGAGTTGGGGTGCGATCACGCTTGACTAGAAGCTTTTGCATCATGCGCTTTCAATAAGCTTTCGATCGTTTACATGAATCACTGCTTCCCCTCTCTCATTAGTTCATATAGGTACGCTTTATTAAGTGAAATCACAATTTGCTGAATACTACACAATTAAGTTTAGTGTAGGTATGTTCACTGTTCCTGCCATTGTTTTTAGTAATTAATTGGTTCTATCATAATTGATAATTCCTTTTATGATATTAGAGTACGTATATTTTATGGAGGGATTTCTCTTCATGATCCTAAGGCTTATCATAAGGATATGGGATATCCTTATTATGTTCTGCTCGCGGCTTATAATTGCGGTTTACTTATACACATTACTCACAGTGAAGCGATGTTAGCTAAACGTTTAAAACGTTTACGTTAATGAGACGTCGTATAATTGCTACTGATCGAATCACTTCTAAAATCTAATGTTGTTATTTTTTGTTGCAGTCCAAGCGGAACAGCTTTGAGTACTCTTCCACAACTGCGGGACTATCTCCAGACTGCCGGCACTTGTAAGTGTGGACTCCCATGTCCATTGAGGCCGGAAACCGCCTTCAGTTTTGATCCTAAGGTAATAAAAAGTCATATTGTTTTTTAACACAAGTATAATTATGTTCAATTTGAAAAACAATGAAATTTTTCTTGGAATAATTACCAGCTGAGGCTTCAGATCCGATGAGGTTCACCGATACATTCCATAAAGCAATTCATCGGCATAAGGAATGCCTGTTGTCGAGCCGTTCCACTTTTTCTGCTCTGGGAATGTTTCGATCGCAGCCGGTTACCGAGTCGCGTTAAAACTTTTTACGTCTCTGACGATCTTACCAAGCGAAAATGTGTCATTTATATTATCCATTTATGAATGTTTATGGTTAAACTACGGTTAAAAAAGCATAATTCTAGAGATAATATCTGCAAAATTTGTGTTCTTTCATATTGGATCGTACCAAGAAATGATGCTATGAAATATTATACCTTTAACACTATTATGTTTATTTACCACTTCGTTAATTTATCTACTACCCGAGTACCTACCTAGCTGTACTTTCAGCTTTTAAATACCGCTGGTAAAAAATGCTTCTCAATATTTCTTATTAGAATTGTATGAATAAATATGATAAACGTTGCGATATAATAGAGTGAAGGGCCGACTTCGCAAAGAAGGCGAGGCGAGACATTAATTTAATAAATTAGGGCAATTATCATGTCAGTGTCACCTTGACATATAGTGAGGGCGATAAAATACGAGTAATAATAGTTGCATGTTTAATGTGTCGCAGCTCGATATTAAAATATGAAAAGATCTGTGTAAACTGTGACTTCATTTAATAAGAATTATGTAGATTGTACCTATCATATTTAAAATAAATAAATAAGACATTAGAAAGGATGAAATAAATAGATTATATTGATTTAATTTCTTGCTATTTTAATTCCGAAATGTAAGTTGTTTTTGAAAATACAAAAAGCTTTTAATGGGAAATCGAATATTATACAAATTCGTTCCTTTCTATTGTTTTGGGTATCATTTTAAGTCTTCCTATGGGTAATTTGAATTCATAGTGTTAAGAACAGCAGCCAAGATACATTTTGATCATAATTCAGTTAGTTGAAAATATAAATAAGTATTGCAGTATTACATAACATGCGCATTACAAAAATAAAGACCTGTATTTTAGTGTCATGTTAGTGAGGTTCGAGATACCAGCCAGCATGTGAAATTACAACCTGTTATCGATATAGTTGTCACCAAATAAATGTCAATGGAGTTTTTGTTTATGGGTTATATAAAGTTAAACCTGTTTAACGAGACACGGGTTTGTTAGGCGAAGCTTTTACACAGCACGAATGAAAATACTTGAGTTACATGGATGTTAAGGCGAAACAATTTTGCTGAAAATCATGACTTTAATAAGCATAAAATTCCGGTCATATAAGAACCTATTTGATTAACTCTAAAACGACGTTTTTCATATTATTGCGGCGGAATAAATGCGGTGCATTCACATAAACCCCGAGATCTCTAGTCACAGTAGAATACACGTCGAGCTATAGATCCACGTGTTGTCGATAACAAGAAGAGGATTATACATAGTTGAGTGGTCACATTATATTTATTCAGAGCACACTACCATTGCTTAACAAGTGACTCGTTATTTTACTCTAGTTTGGCCTACTTTGTTTGTAATGGCCTCGTTGTGCAATTTAGGCAACACTAGATCAAACCACTCAACTTCAAAGCTTTTTTGCTGAAGTATAGAGACTTTTTAGAGTAATGGTTTTAATAAACCATAAATCGCGTACTTACATAATTTTCGCATAGATCTATAAAATAATTTTGATAAAGGTAAAGCTTCCATAGCCCCTTTGGAAGATGGCAAATCCAATTGTAAAGTCATTTAGCATGTAACGGGATGAACTGTGAAGTGCATGCCTCTAACATTCTGTCTCGTTTGTACAGGCGATCCAATAAAGGTGAGCCTTCGCAGTTGCATTTGTGCGACGGACAAGTTAATTCTGTCAAAGCTTGCTGCGACCTCCTCGCATCGCCTTTGTATGCACTTGAAATGTACAAATTGCACCGCGGCCCGTGGGGGTGGGGGGAGGTCGGTGCACTCGCCTGTATCCCCACACTCCTGCACTCTCATCGATTCCTCTTTGTTCCATGCATTCGTCTTGAGATACACTCGGCGACATCTCGATTTCACATTCAGTTGAAGCACTGATCAACTCGTGTCTGCAACTACGCTCGTCATTTAGTCATGTCTGGATCTATATTTATGTATGATCTATGGCTATGAGATAGATAATTCCTTAATTTTGTAAAATAACTATCGAAAAAAAAATCTGAAAGGAGAAAACCGGGAATTTTAGATTGTACTGTGTTTGAGTTGAAAACATGGACCTCTAGAAACACTGATCTCCATATACTAAAATGATATTGTAATTTTTAAATTTACAAGAGCTTTCTGGAAACAGCTAGATTCTGTTTTCAATAATAGGCTGAAATAGCAACCTTGTAGGTATAACTTGACCAAGTGGATTGTCTTCGGGTGATTTACAGGTGGTTTTTCCTGTTTTCGCCTTCCCGGTCCGTCCAGAGCCATACTGAGGCATACAATTCACTGATCGCTGTCTCCGCATGTCCAGATATAGCAGTATTTATGATAACTACCTGCGTAGTAGTCGGCTCCACCATCGTGACGCTGTGTCGCGGTCCTCGCCAGTCGTGAGCTAAGCGCTGACCCTCCGGCACTGACAACGATCCTATCGCGACCACACTTTCAGCTGTTGCTAAGACGTTTATAGACCATTATGTCCCTATTTATGATCGCTTGATTCCAAACATAAATTCTGTATTATAATTCTGGTTACTTGGCGAGAGTCTTAGGGAGATTTAGAAATCACGAGCATATTTCTGGCTTTATTAAAATTAATGATAATGATTTCATTTTGACAATCTAATATGAATATAGCTGGTGAACCATCTATCGAAATATCTGAATAGCAACCTACTTCAAAAATAGTAGAGTATAGGAGACCATGACATTTAAAGTTTTAAATTTACAACTCACGCCACCTTGGATCGCCTGGTAAACAATGTCGATTTATTGGAAAGGTTCGCATTGTGGCGATAGTATCTCATTGTTTTGACTTGTCTTCATCTGAGAACAAAGAATCACGGCTCTTCCGCGTGGCAACCGCTCCAAGTGACATTTAAGCTCATTTAAGCGATCGATCGAGGTCGTGATCCTTATGCTCAATGTTATTCGATTTAAATCACTACTTTCAATCTGTTATTCGTTTTGTAACCGATTAATTCCGTGCGGCAATTTGGATTGGTAAAGCATTAATTTTTGTTATGCAAAATATGTTTTATGGTAGATTACATAATTTTAAAAACAAATAAGAACTTGATTATGAAGTTAGAGGCATGGATAAAGTTATAACAACATAAAACGTACCACAATGTGCGAGTAAGTTTTAATAAACGTTTAGCCGGTCTCTAAACGCTGCCAACTTTCCAACAGTAAGGTGAAAGTGGCGACCGTGCAGGGCAGTACGTAACATTCCGATCCGATAGGAACCTCGTTTGGAATAAAGCGAGAGCTAGAACATTAAATAAATTGTATTGGTTCTTGGTACTATTGCTGTATGGTTTTGTTCACACAATTTCTATTCAAAACAGTCTTACTGTAACGGTTTTTGCTGTTCTGTATTTTAAATTAATTAAACTGTGACCCGTGGACGTTTGTTTGTCTGACTTTTACTTGTTATGGTCCCTTGTCACAGATGTTCTTTTTGTTTTAATTATAGCCTAGTAACTAAGCAACTTAATGCCTGTTTTATTGCATCTTGAGGGAGCGGTAACTGTGTAGTTGTGTGCTTGTCATCGGGAACAACATAATTTATTTGATGTTTGAGTAATAATCATAAGGCAAATGAAAGTTTATGCAGGTAATAACGTCCGCAGGGCTTATTTCTACACAACAAGCCGACTTTATGTGAGTTAACATGCGTGCATATGGGACAATAAAATGTATTCACCGACAGTCGTAAGCGACACGCTTCGCCGCCCCGATGGCGATGGTGAGATACGGCTAGCTAGCCACCGAAGCCGGCATTGTCTGAGTCTACGAGCTTTGTTTATTGACCATTGTAAACCCCAGGATCAGCTCCCAGTGCAGAATGGAGCCATATACTATGACAGTCCTCGAGGCTGTCCATCTCGACAATAAACTGAGGATTGTCTCGGTTATACAATTCACTTTTAAATTAGGACAGTTTACCATCTAATCGCCGCTTTGTTGGATGGTGTACAACGTAAATAATAAATGATGTGTCAAGGGGACTGCAACAACCCCCTGTTTTCCTATCGAGGTCAAGGCTATCGATATTCAATACACATACAAAGATAAACTTCCCTTCCCCTCACCCTAAGCAGCGATTATCGGGTGTTATTGCATTTGATTGTATGGATACAATATTAGGTAAACATCTGATTAGTATCAATAAGAAATTCATAAGATTATGAGCCCATGTCGGTTATTACAATAAAGTGGTATTTTTCTTTAAAACCAATTTTTGTACCTAATAACACCATAACAGTTTTTAAAGAAGTAAGTCAGCATCTACATAATATAATGAATATCGATCATCCTGCCTGAACATTGAATACATGTGCTTGGTTGCCTAAATGTATCTAAAGTAATAAAAAGTAACGCTGTTTTCCATTAATAGGTACTCCTCGCAAATATTTATACATTTTGATGAGAGTTTGACCCAAATTACGAAAGGGTAAATCCTGCAGAATGGGACCATTAATTTACTTTTACGACCGCTCACCTACCGTTCAACGGCAAGATAACGACTCAAACGCCAAGAGTAGAGATTGTCTTCTTATATGCAAATTAGACCCGTTATGTGGAATGATTTGTTTATGTTTGTATATACACGTCCATTATTTTAAAATTTTAATCAAATGGGTGTGTGAAGTCGCCAGTCTGAACAAAATTTCCTATTTGCAATACAATAACCAGTGGGGTGTTTGGACGTAATTTATCAGGACGCCAGCACTAACTTTGCATGGAATGCACTGCGGCCACCGCAGTGGGGGTGTGGAAATTGGGGAGCCGTGTTGTACCGATACAGGCAAGTTTGGCAGCCGTAAATGTCCCCGTTAATTAGTGCCGAGCTCCCGACGAAACAGTGACAAATTACTTGACGAATTGCTATACCGCACGCAAATAAGATGTACCTATGCAATTTGCCTGTTTTAAAAATATAAAATTTTAAATGAATACTTAAATTAGTGAAATCATAACTTGAATAAGAAAAAAGCCAAAGTCCTATAAAGCAAACAGATGCTGTTGGTTATTTTTCAACCCGATGTGCGTTGTAAGTAGGCTACGGTATTACAAACTTGCATTCCATAAGTTCTATTGGAAATTGAGTCAAATAGCGCATTCAGCTGCGAATGCTGCGATACGAAGCTATTAATTAGACTCTAGTCATTAGTTAGCGCGCCGTGTTCAACTCAGGACGCGTCTGTCACACCGATGTAGCTGCGTCCATCACGTTGATTGCTTTCATATTGTAATGATCAGATGCATTGTATGGCGCAGGCTTATCTATATCAGAACTAGCGGAATTACGGAACTAGAACCTGTTATATTTCTTCCTCAGCCTCTTTGTAGACTTCAAAGTTTTAAGGAATCTCTTTGTTGCTGTCCTCCTTCACTCTTCTTTTACTTCAGGCTCTTTGCTGTTCATAATGCATTTATTCATTTCTGCATCATTACTAATGCATAGATAATATGGATTTATTATTATTTAACCCTCATTGCGACATACAGTTTACCGACAGTTTAGTCGTGCTATCTATAATTCAATAGACAATGCAATAGTGTAACCATTTAGGTTGTACGTATTTGATCGCTTAGCATTCTAATAGGTGACTATTTGAATTTTAATAAGCTTCCGAACGCATGTGACGTCATGTTTCAATTTAGGTACGAGGTATTGGTAAACAAGTACTTAATTACGAGAATGCTTGAATTAATTTGGTTGGTTCAATAAAGTATTTCGATGCATGAGTGTAAATTAATGATCTTTAGCATTCTTCTAGTCAACTATTTATTCGAAACTGGTCTTTTACTGCAATAGAAATCACTGAGAAGTTTTTTGTTAGCAGAACCAAGATGCCCAATTTAATTTATTGATAACGTCACGATTGTTTCTTATAAAATATTAAATAATAATAAAAAACAAGGGTATCTGGAAACTGTGAAGAGTTTCCAAAAATCTGTTCCGCCCATTGCAATCTTAGAAATGATCTTCTATGATATCCACCTTTATCTCACTTCTAAGCGCACGAGCAAATAACATTAATGCTCTTAATTATCAACGTGAATGGTTGTTAGACACGCGTATTTAGTCATGTATTCCATAAGTCATAATTTGACGTTTAGCTGCAAATGTGATTGCACGCTAACTGGTACAAGGCCATCCACGACCTTCTGTTTGCGCCGCATGAAGGTACAGGCTTGTTTATGTTAATTAAAAACTGGACAAGCGTTCGTTTAGCTTGTCTATGGATTGTTCCGCAACCATCAATTTTCGAGTGCTTAACATTCTGGAGTTGCGGAGTTGGATCTATCAATTGGCGGTGGAATTTGCAGGTCCTTTTTTAAATGCTGATTAACGAAACAAAGAAATAAGGTTCTAGTTTGTGACAAGAAATTATTGAAGAGAGCCAAGACAAAATTTTACGTCCATCATCTAGAAGATTTCAACAAAGTTCGAATGACTTATCAAGTATGTATATACAATCGCGTACTTATTTTCATTTCATGTTACGCTCGTGTTACCACATTTAGTGGAACAGGGGTAAAGAACAGTTTCAAATAAAATCTACTTTCACAGCTTTTTAAACCTCCCTCTCATTATCGTGGTAGTGCTAACACACCAGTTACTTAGAGCCGCGGGAACGACAATTTCCTCGTTTTGTACAAACATTGGGTACAAGTCGTATGCAGCTGTGTCAGCGGGCGAGCGTGGAGCAATTTGCGTGTGCAGCCGTGCACAGTGGGCGTCCGTCCATAATGAATGGCGGACGTGTTCGCAGATCGAGCACAATATTATCGCAACCTAACTGTATTCAATGCGTACTCTGTTGCATTGTGAGCACAGCTTAAATCGAACAATGACCACAGCATAGTCAAACTAATTAAGTTTGCGAACCTGATCGATTAATGACACATACTACCTATCCTCAGGTTTGTTTCGTACATAATAGCATAGCTGCTATGATGTAATATTGGTGATCAATAAAATCTCTCTGCGTCAGTTATCCCTTGCACGGGAAGGAGTTAGGAAAAACATCTTATCCACAGAAAAATCATGCCATACCTATAAACAATTTACGTTTGCTACGTTCTATTATATTTTAATCGAACTTATAGCTTCTGCACTACTTAAACGAGGAAGCAAGGAGCACTTCTATAATGGCATAATGGCGTATTGTTTGCGAGGATTTATGTGTATAATTAATAACTTATTTACATGAAGCAATCTAAGGTGTTATGTTAGATCTGCGATCTAGATCGTAACTAGCGGTTGGTTGGCGTGAAATCAGGAAATGCAACGCTCTATGATTGGTTACACTCACTGGTAATGCTGAAAGTAGCCTAGTTCCAATCGATTCCGGTTATTATTAACGCGTTATGAAAATAAAGTTACCTATGTATGATTATTGTTATAGCTCAATTTGCGTATTGTAACGCACATAACTTGCTGTTGATGTTCAGTTTATACACAAATATATATTGATAAACTTACCTAACTACATTATTTTTGAAAGAAAGGCTCTTTCGTAATGGCTAAGTGACTGGAGAGATGGGTCCAAAGCCGACGTTTGATAGATGAGGGCAAACGAGATTTTGTAGTAAAATTCTACGACCCAATTCACTGAATCACGCTGATTGTTCAATAACAGTGATATCATTTATTTATAAATTATAAATATAATCATATATTTATAGGAATAATTTATTTAGGGCCTTACTACAAAAACTTTAAACCCTGTTTTACACTTGTCTAATAAAATTTTGGCTGCAAAATGAACCATATGTCAACGTCATAATTTGTCATTTTTTTAGACAAGGCATAAACTGACGTTTAAAATTTTTTGTGGTAAGACGGTTAATGTTTATGTGTAGGGACGAGATAGGGGTAAGAGACCTAAAGATCGCTCTAATTGTCCTGTTGCGAGAGCTCTCAAATGGCTACTCAATTGATGGGAACAGGCGATGATGAAACGAGATTATATCATCTAAATTAAAGAATCATTTTTATTTTTCCTCAGGTGGTGAGTAAGCCGTATCAGGCAGCTTCAGGCGCTGAGCTGACCAAGCTGTGCAATCACAAGCGGAAACTGTTGACGACGCTGCAAGCGCGTTCGCAATCCCCTGCAACTCCACCTCCGCAAACCATGGATCAGAAAAAAAGTAGGTTCATTCCTATTTTGGGATAGTAACAGAAGGGAGTAAGCGACGATGTAGGACGATGACCTGTTTGAGCGGGACTAATAGACGTTTATGTGCGTCAGGTTTACAAACCTGAAAGATAAACGTAAGGGATTGTTCACACCAAACGTATTGTCCGCCGCTGACTGTGAGTATACTCACAGTCGGCCTCAGTGTGAACGTCGACTCAATCTGCAGTACGCGTACTCACCAAGCCGACAATAGGCTATAGCGTACGATGCGCTACATGTGTGAACAAAAGAATACGCTCGTGTAGGTTCACACTAGATGCGTACGCTGAGCGGCCGACTATTCTACACATAAAAGAGCTCTGGCATCACTGCGCGGCGGTGCGGACGCGGCGGAGCGGCGGTGCGGACGCGGCGGAGCGGCGGTGCGTACGCGGCGGAGCGGCGCTATTCGGCAACTGCGTCCGCGTAGCCAATCCGCGTCCGCCGTGCATAGTCGCGTAGTAAAATAATCGGCTACTGAGAGTCAGCTACAACAGACGACGTAACAGCGTATAGTCGGTTCGGTGTGAACGACAATTTCAATATATATGGAAAAGCAATAAACTGCGTAACGCGCGCTCACAGTCAGCGGCCGACAATACGTTTGGTCTGAACGATGCCTAAGTATAATTCAACGGGGCCTTTGCAGGAAAAACTAAATAATTTAACATACTTTTAAGTAATGCTTAGCGGACTGAATTCAGCCCTACCTACATATTATTCTATTGATCATAAGTAAATCTGTACACTTATGTTATAAACTGTATATATAATTTTATAAAAGGAGTATTTAAGTGTCGCGTGAAATGTGGGGCCATCGTTAGAACGCGAAATGTGTCACCACCCTCTAGGGGCATTTACCTCTAAATTAAAAGCTTTTGTGTAACACTCGCGTTGACTAACTCAGCGTTGAATGAAGTACCTTTTAAACCCCTAAATAGTTATTTTGTTTGTGTAAACCGTTTTTAATTCAAACTTAGTTTATAGTTAATGTGTTTGTAGTTTGGTGTAACAGTAGGTTCATCGGGGGCATTATTATCCGATTAGCGGGCGGGCGTTCCGGGCGCAATCTCGGAGCTCGGCCCTCCTTCATCCAATTACATGAGTGTGAACCGAACGGGATTAGCCGGGAAAATGCCGACCCACACCTTACCGGTCGGCCTTTAATAAGAGTTGGCACATTGATACTAACAAGGTTTACACCGGCGTTTGTTGCGCTGATGCTGATGACGTAGGCACCCCATTATGCGACACGTTTAAAACGCGTAACATTCACACTGACGTCAGTCGTGAGCCACGTTGGCGTAGGAAGATAGGCGGACTTACGTACTACTATTCCCAAGACCCACTTTAAATAAATTGCTTTTAAGAATCCAATGATAAATCCGGCCATAAATGTATACGTTGCTCACGCTACATGGTCACAGTCTCAATATGGCATTTGATATTATTATATTATCTAATGTAGCGTTTCCGATCAATTAGTTACCAAGTTGTATTTATTATAGCGTGGGTCTGAGAAAATCAGAACCTCAAAAGAAAACCATTTTTATAGGATTTTCACTAATAGATAATTGTACAAAGAAGGCAAATCTTTTACAAAAGCACCTGATTTATGTTAATTCAAGTATACAAAATAATATAATATTACAACAGGACCAGACACGTTTGATGGTTAGGTCTTAAAATAATAGAATACATCTCAAGATATAACATATGGGTAAACAATTAATTTTGTTGAACCATTTAACCCAACAAGTTTTCATACAACATTACATAAAAATTAAATGATAAATTACCTAATTAGATACTCCACTGTGCAATTAATAAGTTTACTTTATTTTTATTACTCATCATGCTTATTAACACCTATAATTATATTATTTGCAATAAACTTTAAGCATATTGGCAGACACATTGAATAAAAAACATACTCGTTAGAGGCATGCAAATAAAAGAAAAGTATTCTAAAGAAGATAAATAAGCAGTGTCATTATACGTCGGCACTAGCTATCTCCAAAGGAGTAAACTAACACTGAAAAGTGGTTGTTCGTAGGACGAAGTTGTTTCTTGTAACAAAGAGGGTAGAAGCGGTCTCTTTGTTGTTAAGTGGCAGCAAGTGGGAGGGGCGCGGGGGTGCATTTAGTGTGGCATGAATAGCGAGTAACTGCACTTCGTCAGCCGTCCGTCCGGGAGTAACAACCTGCAGAACGCCCGACACCCCTCGCAATCCACTCTTATCTCCACCTGTGTTTTTACTATTATAATTAACATATCTTTAATTGTTTCGCTTTATTCATCTTCCTTTGATATGGGCCTATTGTCTCATAAAGCTATTTATAAACCTCAATCAACACTCGTCAACAACATTAATACCAGCTATAACGAGATCCTTTTGTTATTGTTCGAACAACCCCGACAGAGCCAGTCTTAATTAACTTATTTACAGACTACAACATGAAACACAATATTCATTTAGATAAAATAAAAATAATTTTCATGTTGCCTCTGTTTATTATACGTTGTTATAAGAGTCCAGTAATATTGTCATAATGACACCATTAACTGCATTGGGAGTAAATCGGGAAATCTGTACGGCTCGCCGCAGAATGCGTAATTACCGTAAAGGAAGTCGGTCGTTTAGAGCAAACAAAAACTCGGGCGACTCGATCAGTGGCGGGAACAAAGGCGGGTGTAATTTGAAACAATCGGCGGTGGTGCAGAACGGCCGGTGGCGTGGGCCCGCGCCCCTCCGACTATTGATCTGACGAGTCGCGCCACCCTGCGGCCCGCCCGGCCGGCACCCGCCCCGTCCTACTGCACCCTGCCGCCGAGGAGACCACCCTCGACTCGCCGAGAGCCGCACACAACCCGTATTTTAATTGCAAATCTGCTAGATAATGTGCAAATAGATAACGGTATTATACTCGGCTTGCTAACTAATTATGAAACACTATCAAATTACGGGACCATCGTCGTTGGATGAAACTGAAAAACTTAGCCGTCGAGGTATAATAAACGCCATCATAATACGTCACGTAATGCCGCCCCTTTGTTACGTAATACATAATTACATTGCGACTTCATAAACAGTTTTGATAAGGTACTGTCAGTTTTATGGACTGACAGCTCAAGTTGTTATTGTCCATTATTTAACGCATAACAGACAGCTTAATCGGAGTATTAGCTTTTCTACATTGTAATAACGTTTTGCTTTTTAGCCTTCAGAATAGCTTATTTCTGATTGGAGCCATGTAGACAGACATTTACGTGAACTAAAATAGACCCTTCAAAACTTTGTGGATACTTAAGTAGTTGGGGATTATGTAATAAAAACAGTTATTCACCTTTTAATCAAAATGATAAGTTTCAGTTGAGCAATTCGCTTGTGAAGCTCTTACTTTTTATTAGATATATTGTTTTAAATTATTAGGTCGTCTGGAGAGCAGCTCAAAGTCACCCGGTCGATCTCCCGCAACTCACCTCACTCAATGACTTTGCGTACAGAGTTTGTTGTATTCTTCTATTTAACTTAGATATGTTGTGAATCTCTTTGTCCCGATTTATTGATAGGTGTTTTAGTTGATCCAAAGTAAGCATTAATCGAATTATTTAGGAGGAAATCAACGTAAGTAGGTGATGTAGTTATGTTTTGAAAACTTTATGTAACTTTATGTAGGGAGATTATTGTAATTATGAGTTTGGGAAACTGCGAATTTGAGATTAACTTTGATATTAATATAATTTTCAGTAACGAGCTCAGAAGTATCCGTGCTAAAGAAAAAGACGAAGAAGCGAGCAGGCTTCCCCACAAACGCGAGCGTGTCACAATTGATGGTACAGAGGGAACAACCGCGCAACGAGTTCAAGGTACGTGTGTATTAAGTATTCATAGCCATGATAAGAGCTGAACCGTTGCCAGCGGCATTACCTATCTGAGGCTATTCCTTATTTTTATTACGCATGTTGTCGACGTTTATGTTAACCTTTCACTGATATTCTAACCGTTTATTGGAATTTCGAATTTATTATGTGACTTTTATTTCTGTTTTTACAGGGACCAGAAACAGAGTTGAACCGCGAATCCACAACTGTGATGGGGCCTCAAAGATCAACAAACCAACATTGTGTGCCTTCTTACCAGCCAATGCAACAAAATGTACCAAATACTGCGTCACAAGATAACGAAATGAAACAAGAGACGCACGTGCAAAGAAGTTCCCATTACCTGACGGTCAATAGTGGCTGGATATCTCAACATTCACAGCAAATTGAAGATTTTGAGGCTCAGATTTCACAAAAAAGGAATATCAACTCACCGATTAATTCACCTTTGCCTGGGTTGCCAGTGCGAGGTGCTAACGGCCAAATAATCGGCGTGAATACCGGGACAAAACAATCAACACACCTGAAAAACAACCCCACCATGACACAGAGTGTACCTAGTGGTCCTGAACCAGAAGGCAAAGAAGAAAAGAAAGAATTATCTGTTGTACAGCAAAATGTACCAGGCAAATATCCCTTTAAAGAAGAAGAATCACAAATGTTCTGTGGCTTTAATCAAGCTTTAACACCAGAAGTAATGCAGAAAATTAATGAACAACAACAAATATTCATACAGCAGAATCAAAAACAGATTGAAATGGCCATGAAGGGATATAGAACTCAATTGGCAGAAAATATGAACCAAAATAAATCTCAAAGCCATGGTCAGTATGTGCCACAAGGACAGTTGGTTATTCAAAATGGTACAGTGATGAAAACCAATCCGGCTAAAACGCCTCCATGGCAAGTGAAAAGAAATGAACCTAACGCCTCCAACTGTATGACCAGTCCTAGTTCAAAATTGCCTAAATCTGAGAATGACTATGAGGAATCAAATACAAGTATATCAGAAGATTCATCTTCCTCATCTTATAGTTCTTTCTCGAGCAATGAACCCGGCAATCCAGGCATGTGCTCCCGTGTGCCGCCCTTACCGCAGCATTATAATATGATGGGTCAGCAGTGGCCAGTCGTAGATACAAACAAAAAGAAAGCAAAGGGCAATAATAGTAAGAGTGCCAAAAAGAAAAATAATACAGAGAACAAAGTTCTCACATTTGGCAGCAATGGCATGAGGATGATACAGGACCAAAAAGGAATGAACGATGAAGCGCAAATCAATAGTGTTCCATCATTCATGGACGACCCGAGCGGTTATTTGGCTCAACAAACTGTTCTATTAAACAATACTATCTCTAAACAAGTTGGAATGAATTCTTCATACGAAGCTAATCAATATGAAGGTTCTAACGCCGCCAGTTGTGTCATGCAAAATCAGATGGATAAAATAAATGCTATGTCTAAGCCGGGCGAATCAAACGTGTATAGGAATAATGTGCCAAATCCGTCACAATCGCCATCGAGTACACCAGACAGCAGCGTTTTGTCTGAGAAATCTGGGGATAATACCATTCCACAATGTTGTAAAGGCTGTAATGTGTCTATGAAGAGTAGTAGCCCAGATTTTTCTGATAATCAAATGCGCCTTAAATATATGAAACACCATATGTATAAGATGGAATTAGAGAGTAATTCTACGACATCTAGTCCTAAACATTCGTTTGAAGACAATCCTGTTACATCGTCGACGTTCATTGAACGGAGTCCAATGCTTAACGATAATTGTGGACCCATTCAAGCTGCGACCGTGAGCACCAGCAATGTGTCGATGACGGAGACGCTGCAGCCGCCCGAGCCGTCGCCCACGCTGTCCAACAGTTCCCGCAACACAGACACGCCGCACAGTAATGGCAGCAACAGCTCACAAATGCAATCAAATTGCAACTACCCCATGCCTAGTCCAGCTTATTCAAACTCTGGCTCTTGCAGAGATAACTTTAGCAACCCTTCAACGCCTGGCAGCAATCAAATGTACCCTTATAACTCGCCTGGACCGCCTAACAGCAATCAGTCTATGACTGGAACTCAAGTAATGCATTTCATATCTAATCATAATGTCAATAAAAATCTCATGGAAGTTGATAACATATCAATGGTTGGCGTAAAACCTGGTTTGAAACCCTCACAAGAATTATTTAGGTTGGAGCCAAGAAGGAGAATGGAGAATACAATGCCTGGGTACTGCCCGCCGCCTCACTTGGGTGGCGGCCCCGCTCACACGTTGATACAAGCTTGTTACGTGCAGACCTTTGTCACTACTATGGCGAGCGGATTTTCCGTCACTCGGGATACTGTCACCTCAGTCTTAGCCGGAAAAGCCAACACCGCTACTACATCCATCAATGCCTCTCAAGCTAATTTCATAAGGCCACCTCCGCCGCCTAGTGTGAATCTAGCTACTACATACGCCATTCCAAATAATCAGCCAGATCCATTTATAAATGCTGTTAATTTACCAACCAGCTATCCTCTGCACATAGCTGGCACGACAGCACAGAACATGATCTCAAAGTCACCACTAGAAATGGTGCAAAATGTAATCGGTAGTTTACCCTCAAAATTAGAAACGAGTAGCTCGCAAACAATGTCTCTATCGCATTTAAATAGGAGAACATGTTCAACAACGCCTGGGCAAATATTAATATCGTCAACTGGACAGATTATGGTATCGAATAATCAAATGCCACCTCCACCACCGAAGACGTCGACAACAATGGCGTCTATACAGGGAAATATGACAAATGTGACCACGTCAGTGACGCAAGTGGTGCCGGCTGTGGGGGGAATGCAGCCCATGGTGAACCAGCCCACGGTCGTAGTCAACACGCTGCCGGCGCCGTTTGTCATACAGCCGCCCATGATGGCTGTAGACGGACAAGTCATGCAACAGAATAATGTACTGCCACAAATAGTTGCCGGGGGTATTGT
The DNA here is from genome assembly GCF_030705265.1 of Helicoverpa armigera. Lineage (NCBI taxonomy): Eukaryota > Metazoa > Arthropoda > Insecta > Lepidoptera > Noctuidae > Helicoverpa > Helicoverpa armigera. The sequence goes on along the minus strand of NC_087131.1, from coordinate 4,980,753 downwards.
GTCTGGACAGTCACCAAATGAGAATTCCCGCCAAATTGATGTCAAAAACCAGCATAGTTTTGTGCAGGGTGTCGCAATGTTGTCGCCTGAAAGTTTGAAAAAGCGAAGTAAGAAAAAGAAGAGTCCAGCAAATATTACGAATGTTTTACAAATAACTGCCCCTCAGCAAAATCCAAATAATATCATGGTTCATCATTCCTCTCCACAACATAATACTAGTCCTCAGTTTTCCCCTCGTGGTTTCCAATTATCTCCAAATAATAACATTTCGCCAACGCCTATGTTGCAAGCGTTGACTATAGTGCCCGGGAAATCTGGAACACCAGCACATATTGTAATGAATGGGCAAGGGAACGCTAATAACTTCGGGTCCCAACAAATAATTACGAACACTTCTCCGTCGCAACAAATCAATCTACTTCAACCCGTTAATCTCATCAATAACGCAAGTGGCGTCGTGCCGAACTTCCCCGCGTTCCAGCAGTTTATCGTGCCCAACCTCGGCGGCATGGTGATGACGGCTGACGGCACCGCCATCATACCAGATAACTCCTCAGGGATGCCTATGCAGTTACAGTTGCAAACAGTCAACGGCCAAAATGTTTTAACCCCTGTACAGAATCCTGGTGTATTTGCGGCTGGCACAAACGGTGGTGTGGTTTTGCGAGCTCAAAATCAGCAAGGAAAAATAATACAATCCCAGCATAGTCCGGGAGCCCAATTCATATCCCCTAACAGTCAAGTTATGATGAATAGTCCCAATTTTAATGGCCAACTGAGCCCTTTGCTAGCCAATTTGAGCCCGACGAACGTCGCATTCAATAACCCGCAAGTAAGGTCAAGTAATATGCAGACACAAGAGTTCATTCAGACGAATCAAATGGGACAAGCTTTAATGGTTCCGCTGTCTCCAAAACAAGTCTCGCTATCGTCTGCAACAAGTAACCGCGGCAATTCAACGTTCGTGCACCAGAACACAACGATCGTGCAGCAGCAGACTACTCTAGTGTCGAACTCTCATAACACGCAGATGTCGTCTATAACGACTAATTTGCAGGGGGGTAATGCGTCTCGTCTGAGTATAGATCCGAATATTTTGTTGGCTAATAAGTCGATGGCGAATAATAAGAGCAGGGGGATTGCGGAGTCACCGCCGAGTAACGTTCAGGATGATGTTAGGGAGGAGAAGCATAGAGGGGTGGCGTTCGGGCGCGGACAGGGCGATAACGAGGTGAAGGCAGAGGACGGGTACATGAAGTTCATGAGCGAGTTCCCTTTGGGCGCGGGCGGGTTCCCGCACGTGCGGCACTCGGTGTCGACGCAGACGCTCGTCAACCAGCAGCGCGGCAAGTCGCCCAGCGCACACGCCGTCGGCAGCCCGCCCGACACCACCACGCACAGGTCAGTGTCGTAGCCTAGTTTACTATTTGTTATTTAACTATGTTGAATAATAGGAAGATCGAAAAAGTGGGAGTGCATCTTTTAGATTAGCAAAACATACGAGACGCATTTTCTCCCTTAAACTAACAACAACCAAGCTACAATAAATGTATTGAACTTTTGTGAAAGTCAGTTTTGTGTCCCTCAGTTCCTATCTCACTCCAGAATTTTAACTTAAAGTAAATGAATATTCAATGAGCTAGGTTCACCGACAGCATAAACGGTCGTTTTTCTTGAAACGACTGTTTTTAACTCAGAAAATTTAGCGTAAATTCTAAACAGTTGTTTTAAGAAAAGTGATGTTTATGTTGTGGGTGAACTTGGGCCTGATATATATATTTTTAAGGTTATCTCCTCTGTAGTCTGTGTATGCAATGGTATGTGTGTCGGCAGTCCGCTGGGAGCCCTGGAGGCGGCGGGCAGCCCGCGCCTGTACGCGGCTCGCTGCCTGTCCACGCAGGCCAACTACGCCGACACTACCACCAAGTCGCCCGAACCCGCGGACGCTAGCTCTTCGGTAAATATTAATATTAGTTCTTCCACGATTAACATAATAAACTACAATACATATTGCAAATACATATTGCAACACCCAGACCACAGCCAACAAGCATGTTCATCACACAAATGTTGATCGTACTGGGAATCGAACTTTCCCGGGAAAAAGATATCTTTGACATTTCCAGATTCAGCTGCAGATGACAATGCAGTCTCCTCTGAGTCAAAAGCGTGTCACAGACATCACTTAAAAAAAAAAAATGGACCAAAAAATTCCGAATCCAACGATTTAAATAACTGATTTTCGAAAAACAAATCTCATTCGTTAATACAAATTTCGGGTATCGATATTATTTATCACATTTACAGGCTATGGTGCAGTGCGTGTCTAGCAGTGAGCAAGATATGGCGGAATCGCGTGACCACGCCTGGCCCGTCACACGAAACGATTTCAATTCCGACACGGACACGCAAAGTAAGTTAACTGCGTCTTTACAATGTTCTAGGAAAAGAAGACACGTGCGATCAAAATTTCCATCTCCCATAGTTCTTTCTCCCCTATATAACCCCTTACACTTAAATAGTACTGAATCAGCGGCCACGGTTGTGCCACCACCGAAGTTTAAAGTCCCATACAAGAAATCGACAGAGAAATTACGATAGTGTTCGTCACCAACATTTTTGGCAGTGCGTTTAACATTTAAATAACTAATTTAAATTGGTTAACAATTCCATTAAAATAAACGTAAAGGTGTCTACACACCAAAGCCGCTGAGGCCGGCGGCAGAGCCTGGCGGCCCAAGCCGCCGGCCGTATTTTGTACAATCATGCCGCATGATTGTACAAAATACGGCCGGCGGGTAGACACCTTTAGGCAGGCAAAGATGATATGTATTAAGTACCTATTTGCTTCAGTTCGAGGATATAGCTATTGCGCAAGTGTCATTATCACTCTGCGGGTAGGGTAACGTCATGTTGAAAATGTTATATGTACTTACATTTATATTTTCAGGCATGATTTCAAACACGCCCATGATGCGGCAGAGTCGTTCGCACAATCCCGTAGAGTCTACTGACATGCACTTCAACCAAAACATGAACTCTTCGCCCATGAACAACCAACAAGTCATGCCGATGACGTCTAACTACTATGACAGAAATCAGGCCTACAAGAGAAAGAACGATTTCAGCGACGCTCCATACAGACCCGACAAAATCATGCGGACTCCTAACTACAACATGGTACACGGACTACAGAAGGAAACAGATTATGAATCTATGGGTATGACCTCCCCAGATAAAACACAGTCAAGACATTTCCCCCTTTCTGGCACGAGCTCTGACTCTCTGCCGAAAGTATTCGATAGACATAACATGGGGTCTGGCGATGGTAAGTCACGTTTTAATTACCTTCCTCCTTGCTATGCTTTGACTCTTTGCTATGTGTTAATTATAATGCACTTTGCGGGAAATTCTATGTTAGCTTCTGTGTGCTCAATTGATACACTTAAAATCATTTGTCTCATTCACAGCTATTTTCTTTCTACAACAGAAAATATCATAATGTTGTCACATATTTCCTTGAATTATTGTTGGATAAAGACCGGAGTCAATAAAACTAATTGGTCTCATTTTACTGCCATTTCAATAATAATTAAAATTTCCTTACAGCAATAATGTAAAAGAATAATCTTTATTTTAATAAACTAAAAATTGTACAAATCCTTTGTTAACTTCATCTAGAGTTCCCTAATTTCTTGATCTAACTTATTGCATACGTATCAGATGTGCGGCCATCAAGTTTACTGCCTCGGTACTAATACGTCCAGAACCATCTCACGCTTTAGTCACAGCTAACAAAATTCAAAATTTACCATAATGTTGTGTCTTGTATTGGTTTTGGATTGACTCTCTGCAAGCGGATTTACTAAATCGTATATGTTTGTAGAGTGTTCGTCAACGAATACGTCTTAATGATGTGTATTGTGGTATATTTCAGCTTCTACATAATGCGATACTATTGGTCATTGGTTTTCTTTTGGTTGGGTTAATACAAGATACAGCTGTTAATAAAGGGTGTACTGGAAACTAATCAGAATGAATGAGTGACGTGCAGCGTGCGAACGTTCTCACCGGCTTTCTGTCGCTTTCCATTGCACCACATTCGAAGTAACAAATTGGTTCACAAATTGGGATTCCATTACTAACGCATCATTGTAAGCCATCATCATTTCATCTGTTCATCATTGTAAGTAAAGCACATGTTCTCATTACTACGATCGCGTACCTTTCTTTCGGGTGTCGGGAAAAAGTACAGACTTTGCCGGTAGCTAATTGTATGACTCCTTTTTAATGAAATTCAGCTGTATTGTATTTTTTCCTTGTTCACCTTACTTGAAATTTCTTGACAATAACATAATAGCTGACCCTCAAATGCCAATGTCGAATGCCTTTCTGAACGCTGTGTCAGCCGAAGCCGAGCCATTGGTAACAAATGTGGTCAGTATAGAACCACCAACCGAGCTGTTCATGACAGCTCTGCTAATTTTGATTTATTGTTGCCATTATAAGACGGGCTTCAATACAAATGGCATTTAAAAATCAAAATACAATAAGCATTTGTTATTTTTGTGCCGCAGCACTCCAACAAGGTAACTTTAGTTGCTTTAATTGCGTGACGTGGCACAAAGTTTGGCATTGCTATAAAACTATGGTGGGTTAATAAAAAAAAAATAGTTTTTTTGATGATGGGGTGCCCCAAACGTGGCAATAGTGAGGTATACGGCTGGTCCGGCCGTGTCGGCGGGCTGGTGCTGAGACGGTGGGCGGTGTGTAGATGAGCGGTTCAGAGTGGGCGACGTGGTGTGGGGCCCGGCGCGCGGGCACGCGTGGTGGCCGGGCTCGCTGCGGGCGCGGGCGGGGCGCGGGCGCTGGGCGGTGCGCTGGTTCGCGGCGCAGGGCCGCGCCGTGCTGCCCGCCGCGCGCCTGCTGACCCTGTCCGACGGGCTCGACCTGCACCACCAGGCCAGCACCAAGCAGCGGAAGTGAGTCCGACCACATCACTACACCTTCATTGCGTCTACCGCCTATGGAATCCCCCGCCACTCTGTTTCCTTCTAGCTACACCGACGAGTCTTTAAGTCGATAGGTTACCTCTCTAGGCGAGCGTGTTGACGCGTACGATTCATTCATAAAATATAAATAAACCTCCACATTCCTTATGATAACGTTGAACAACTTAGTTCTAATCCCGCTACCCGTCATTATTCATGTGCGTCTCGAAATCTAATCGTGTTCGATACATTTGTAATATTAACCCAACCTGAGATTTTGTTTAATCATGTCGCGCAGTGAGGCTGTGAATATCCACAATACGGAGTTATTTACGTAATGTACAGGCCATTAAACATTTACCGTTTACGACAACAGGAGTAGAAAACTGAACACCTTACTGGAGAAAGCGATTCAAGAGGCGATGGCGGAACTTGATAAGAGAGGCGGCAACTCGGGCGAACGGGACGACAGCGCAGAACCGACCGACGATCTCGATGACGTCAGCGATGTGCCGCGCCATACCAAGAAACACGAGAAGACGAGGAATAGAGACAAACATCACAAGAAAAAATCAACGAAAACCACGTCAAACCCAACCACTTCGGGTGATGGCGCCAGACTGCGCAGCTCACGATGACGGCCCAAACTCTCATCTGCTCTGTAAGCACCCCCTGTCTTGTCAAGCCGGACACTCAGAACAATTTAGTTCATGAAACGATTCGTTTTGCTTTCGGCCGGTAGAGATTTGTCATAAGCATCATAGAATAAACCTCAAGAAACTATCCGTAAGCATAACGAATTGATTCTTATTTATAGGAACCGGTTATAAAGTCATGTCCGTTGCCGTCGGGAACTGAAATAGTTAGGGTTCTTTCAAAGTGGACGTTCCGTGTCGATGCGGCAACCGTGCGGTTTCGATACCGTGCCGTTTGTCAAGCCGCGCGGTTGCCGCACCGTCTAATTTGAAGGAAGCTTAGCTCAGTGTCCAGCTGATTGTTCAGTGCGCCCTTTGATTCGGTGTAGGAATTTGGTACAGAGTCCGCCTTATTCAGACGTTATGTAGATTTAAATATTATAAAATATAAAGTTATTGTAACGCGAGATCTAAAAGTTTGAGACTGGATACTTCGGATGACGTAACAGAAATCACAAAAATAAAGTGGTTTATTTGCAAAATAAATTTCATCCCTTAAAATGCATCACAACGACATTTCATTATACAATTTTAATTTATAGACATTAGTTAGAACAATGATGTTGAGATTCATTATGTTAAAGACTCTTGCTTTATTTCCAGCTTGTATATTTAATATACCGTTCAGTGATTATATACCATTCCGTATTACCTATCGTTTAATTGGGATCACTGTATATAAGGTTCGTAAAGTTTGTGTTCTAAATGTGTCATCATTGGATCAAAATTCCTTCTAGACGTTAGATGTTCCTAAAATATGCAAATTGTTATATTTCCATTCTATCGACGAGGTAAGCAGTGATTTATCACAGTTTGATATTAAATTATAAATAAATGTGCATTGTTTAGGTGTTGCGATCATGATTTAAAATCATCGTTGTTTCACATTATATGTATTAGGGTAAGTAAAGGTCATACTTTAAGTAGGTTTCTCTCGATATTAAAGAAATTAATGAAATTCCACACCCGTCATCGATGTATTGTACAATTTTAGTGAACTGTAAATTGATAAGAAATTATGCTATATATCTTGTAAATTTTATGTGTTTTGTTAGAAAATAATAAGTATAACATGATTTCTAGTCAAAATATTGAGCATATTAAAATGTAGATATTATAGATGAGATAATTGACAATAACACTGGCCTGGCGAGTGTCGGCGCTCTGCGTCGGCATTGTTTCGGTTGAATAATGAATAAGTACAGTACATATTAGTTTCGACATTGTGCTACTTGTTTGCGTTCATAATTTTATACTTTTGTTAATATTTTAGTAATAGTCAATGATACAAATTATTTAAATGGGAAACAGAAACGAAAACATTTTTGATAAGATACAGTCAGATTTTTTATCTATACATATAATTATTGCTATGTTGTGTCGTAGAAAAAATACAGCAGACCTATTTATACATTTTGTATACAATTTTAATAAAGTAATCTTGATTATTGTAGGCCTACATATAATACGGAAATAGTTCTCATGTAATGAATGGCATTGGACGTTTGTGTTACATCGATAGTAGGACATCACAGCGACGATCATGCGTTAGCGCACGTTTAGGAATTAATCTCATCATCTCATTTTGTTCTGTTTTATTTACATAAATTAAGGATATTTCTAAGTGTCGCTTAATTGATAAAAACATTGATTTGTGGTACAAGGGAGATTATTTTAAATCATTTCTAAAATGCTTTTTAATCACAATAATTTTTAGATAAGACAAAGTTTAAAAAATCTAGGTAATGTTAACTAATAGGTCATGCAATGAGTACATTTTGATAGGTAATTTGTTATCAACAGTCATTGTTAGATTTATCAATGTGCAAAATTACTTTATGTGATCTTTGGATGTCCGATGAATATATCAAGGAATTATCATAGCTTACTGTTTTATATACCTATCGTATTTTATCGTAATTTAGGGATTCCACTTAAATTTTTCCTAACTAATAAATGTGACTCCAAATATCGACATAGTATTTAAATGTTAAATGGATATTGTTTATTATATTATAGTCTGATAGCACTTCCCTGTGAGATGGTATTATGTACATAATCTTAATGTAGTTATGTATAGTATTTTATTTCAATGAAATTAATGTTTTATAGACTAATATACAACATAAGATTATTTATTTGTTTTGCTGTGTACATATTTTTTTCAATAAAATGTACCTGTTTTATTTAAACGTTTACTTTGATTTCCATTCCCCTTTTGATACATAGATTAGTGAATCGACTTCACTTTGGTAATTTTGGCAGTAAAAATCCCTTACCTACTTCCTACGGATATCATGACCGGAAGAGTTTTTGTAGCTAGATAGTGAAGCTTCCCAACAGGGACATAATTTTTCAAATCGCAGACAAACAAAACATATTTTCTTTTTATTATATTAAGTACAGTAGTACAGTTAAGACTTGTACATCTACCTCCTATACTAGGAGGTATCAGTTATTTTTTAAATATATATTATTAGGAATATAGTAGTTCTTGTATATAAATCGTCGGATATTAAAGGAAAAGATTCGGAAATAGTACGTAAGGTACACGTTCTGGTGTAGGTAAGTACTGCTTTGGTTTACAAATAATAACATTCTAGTTAGAAAAAAAGAAGCTCATTCACAACATTCTTCGAGCGTCATCGATAGTCAACTTTTCGTGTCTGTGCGAACGAAAATTGGCGAATGGCCAAATAATTTCGGTTTTCCTGTAGTATCTGTGTGTCAGCTAATTAGCTGCCAGCGAGCCTGAAAATACTTATAGTTTCCGCCTGCGGTTTGAACCATTTTCACTTCGTGAAGTGAAGTGATCTACCTAATTAGCAAACCTGAATAAAGTAAGTAGGTAAGTAGCACATACATTGTAGGTACGTACCTTGGATAAATGCACAATATCTACACTGTTTTTTTCCACATCCGTACCTATACTTAATGCAGAAAGTCATTTATTTAACTAACTAATTTTTATTTAACTAAGTAATTCTTCAGCTTAATTGGCAACCTATAGGTAAATAAATAATTATTTTTAATGGAGTTAACTATTTTGGCATCTATAAAAACCATAGATGTAGGTACAATATGGACATATATGTATGAGGGTAGTGTTAAGACCATAAAGTGGCTATAAATTCCCACGACACAATTCGGTTAGTAGGCAAGTTGGAACATTTTCTTGGCCATTACTCGTGAACTGGTTGCGCTATGGGCCGTGCAGTTATAGCTTCCACGACTTATTGACGCATCCAAACTTTGGAGCTGCTGGCTGTGCGCTGATGCTCTTCCCAGTAAGTTTGTAACGAAGTTTTAATAGAATAATGATATATTCATGTAGATAGGTATAGGTATTCACAAAATGTGGGTAACTATCTAATTTGGACATTGTATTGATTCTTAAGATTAATTAGGTTCTTGGATAGGTACTAATGGGTAGGTATATCGGATTTTAAGATAACAAACAATACTTAAGGATCTTGTAGGTTTGTAGGTACAAAAAGATACAACTCTTGCAAACGTAATCTCGAAAATTTGATATCATCAAATGGTGAAGAAGATCTACCTACACATCTGCCACATAACAAAAGCTGCATTTTGATAGTTGCATAGTCTAGTAGATAACTAGATTCATACGGGCGAAAATCTTCATGACTATTCATGAGAGAAACAGATGCGAAATATGAAACGTTGAAAATGATTTCAACAGTTATACGCCTAGGTCCCGCGGCATACAATATTGCATTCAGTCCGCATGCAACATATTTGTATTTTGCACATCACGTCGGCCTCCTATTCAATGCTACACGAATTCACATAAACAAACAACATTCTATGAGCGAGTGCGCGGGCTAGTGAACTTGGCGCCTGCAATATGTTCGGATTACAAAATAATATTGCGTTTCTTTCCTAGCAAACTACACATTTTTCGGATGACTCGCTGTGGAAATCTGGAACTTTGTTTGTACCTACCTACTTAATATTTGTTGTCTAGCTAACCAAAAAATCCCCGGTTAATTCATGCAAGTAGATAACGATAAGTGGTTATAGCTACTTTTGATCTACTAGGTACCTAAGTTATACCTAGGTGTGCAACCATTTTTATGAGTTTTTTGGTGTTTATTTACAAAGGGCTCCGAAGCTACTGAACCGATTATCTACACTATGCCTGGGTGACTTCTAAAAGGATAGTTATGACTAGTCGTTTACAAAAACTAAAATAAGAAAGGGTTCATGTTCTTATACAAAAGTACTCAGTGTCTACTCTCAGATGTGCCGATGTACAAAGCTGGAGCTTACTGACACGCTATTGTACTTTCCTGGTTGAAAGCACAATAACAGCCATTGTTGAGGCGATCAGGGACTTTGTGATCCACTGTTCTAACTCCCCGACAGGGTGTGTAGTTCACGCTCCGTCTCATAGATGACGTTAACAGTACTAACTGTGAGCTTAACAGAAAACCGTTTCAAAATTGGATCGGAAAAACGGCGGACCCCGTCTTGACAAGATGGTCAATTGGTCATCCATTCGCAGACCGATGGTGACAGGCGTTGCTTAACCTTTTGATCCATTGTACCGTGCTTCTGTAAAAGTCAAGTAAGACTAGAGCAACAAGGGAAGTTATTTCGTATCTTTGAGAACATTTTACGTGCGGTGATGTGAGAATTTTATACTTTCAATATTACGACGACGTGTCTGCTTTTGAGAAATTCTATTTCCGCCAAGAGGATTAACAGGTGACGCTGTAAGTGTGTGACGCAGAAATATTGCAGAATTTGTTATTTTGCAGTAGGTGAATAAATGAGGTGAAAACCAATTTACCTAGCTATGAAGATTTTCTTTTATTATAAATAAAATATTAAATTAAAATTTTATTTTCATCAAAAGGAGATACCTACAGTAATAAACCTGCATATCAGTATGCAAACCAGAGATTCCCACCATTAAGTAGGTATATAAATAAGTAGACACTATCACACTACTATAGGTACACCTGTAAAATTTTGGATTGATCGGAATAATCTACGAAACAAATAATGGTTCCTTCCTTAAAGACAAACTAACTGACCGGGGCTATTTATTAACAATTTAGATGTACCTACAATACGGATGTATCTGTATATATCTCCTCACATATCTTTTCTCATAGGCGCTGCCGAGAGCAGAAAATCGGATCGCCATTAATCTGGCAGAGGCCCGCACGGCCGCACCGATCGCAAATGAATGGTCATTGAAATGAAGACGTATGGACCAAACATATCACTCGGACATTTTATTTCATTTGCCATCTGCTGCCCGTCTGGGATCCTTACAAAAGACGTTTGTTTGCCTTAACTTAAAACTACTTTCCGTGAGGCTAATTCTGAACTTTCCACCTTGCAACATTTTTCTTTTCAGTAATTGCACGAAATGGTCGGAGAGTTGCAAGTTGCTGCAAATGTGAAGTGTTGAGTTTAAGGCGTTGCCATGAAGTTGATCTCTAAGGAGGTGGGTAGTTTTCTTTCGCTTTAAAGTCTGGTTTAAATTAAACTATGAATAATATATTTACTCGTGAAGAAATTACTTTATCCATTTTCTAGTTGATAGGATAATATGGAAGCCTTTTTCATGAAGAATAATAGAGTATACAATTCTGCCTACGTAAGACTAACATTTAGTGAAAACTGAAACTATTTCGAATTCTCTGAAGGCTACAATTTGTCTGAACTATCTGTCTGGCATCCTAAGAATCACAGTAAATGTAACGTGTCTGAGTGACGCCCACCAAACCTTGGAATAACTTATAAATTCGTCACGTTTGTTCGCTGGCATTCGGTAAGATTGTGTACTGGGAATACCTACTGTTGCCAACAGTTCTCATCATGTGGAAACAGAATACAAATATGAAACCATTAGGTACCGTTCAGGTAGATGCGAGGATATAAGTAGGTAGGTAACTAGAACTTTCTTAGATTCATAAAGAGCTTAGCGATATCAAAAATCTCTAAGTAAGTAGACCGGCGACTGAAAAAGCGGCTTGGATAGGATTTTGTGAAAAAGAATATTTCTACTTATAAATATTCTTATTAAACCAAAAGTTCGTTGAAATATTCCTCCTTTGTTGTTAACATTGGGATATTTTCGGATTCTCTATAATGAAAAAGAGTTTTGGTTAAAATAAAAATGTTTATTTACACCACAATAGTAAAATTCAGATACACAAATGAAAATCAGCATGCGTTAAAAATAAATTGACTACCATTTTAGTAATTCACATAAAATTATGAGAGGTGGCCCTTAGACATACCTATGACCTGTAGTGAACTCTCTATGTTTATATAGGTTGATGACCTGGAATCATTAGTTAATTGATGTTTAACTGCCATTTGGTATAATATGGCGTGCCACTAATCGCATGTTAATATGGTTATCGAAATACATTAGATGTCCATTTGATGTACATTTAAGCAACTGGCTGATATCAAATCTAATCTGACTGATATTACTAAGGCATATTTTTTTAATCCGAAAGCGACTATATTACAATACATTGTTTAATAAAATTAATTGGTAGTACACGGCATGGCTGCTATTAGGAATTTATCAGCTGCATACAGCTTTAACACATCGTCAAGTCATTCATCAAACTGTATGTAACATATCACGAGTGTTACTAGTACTGGTGTGCCATTGCGATAATTTATGTGGCTATCACAGTGGTGTCATGTCACGTTATCCAGTGTGTTAGCCTACTAAAGGACGGCGGCGTCGCGCCACAAACCGACTGCACGATAAATGGCACTGATGCTGATCGAACGACCGCTTATACAACTACAGTTTACTGTAAAATACGAGCCACAGTTGCCGAATCGACGATCAATAGTACCTATTGGTCTTTACTACTGCTAACCCACATATATCACTTTTGTGCACAATCACTTAGAGTTATTGATCACTGGGTTTTGGTGTCTTTCTTGAATTTATTGTAGTTACATCAATACGCTCGCTGTATGTTTATGACTGTAGCATATAAGAATTGCGAGTCATGAATGTGCTACGAAGTGCTACGCTGGCTACGACGTAGACTTGTAGCATATTCAATATTCTTGTTCCCCATAACGCTACATACCTACATACATAGTTAACAATGATAATTTATTTTTAATTTGTTTTAAGAATAGGTTACTGCTACTTTTATAGACAACGTCTAACCAATCTTCAACCATCGTCTGACCAAATAAATAAAAATAACTACTAAAAAAATTTTGGTGACATTAAAGTTGCAATGTGGCATTATAAGAAATCTCACGAGGGAAGTCGTTTGAGTTAAAGACGTAGACAGATATATAAGTAAGCACATTCGTCGTGTAGATGCGTCATTCGTCGTGGGGAGGGACGTTATATCAGCAGACATTAGTTTGGCCCCTAATGTGGTGTTGCGCTGGTAGTGCGTTGGCAAGCGCAGCGCTGTCGATGTCTCCGGCCGAGATTTATCTCCCGGGCCCGCCCTCCCGGCCCATTCGCATCGACTTCATTTCAACACAGACGATAGACTTTCATTTTACTTTTTCTGTTATACACAGATAAATTCAATGCTGTCAGCTCTGTAGAATACCAGAATCGTTAAGAAATAGAACGAATTAAACAGACGCTTTCAATTTGGAAATGAAATTCGTAATGTTTTCCGATATTGCTGCAAAGCGGCGAGCGCGCGAGCCGTTGCAAAATTAATGCGACCAGAGGGAAATATTTCACGATAGCATCTCTTTCAAACTACAAGTTTTTCGCTTGCAGGTAATTCCTATTTGAAGAAGAGAAAAACTCGTGAAGGCGTGAGATTTTATAGTTGTCTGAGCAAGGAGCTAGTCTTGTATAACGTCATGAAAAAGTCGTAAATGTTGCGTACTGGTGTGTACGAGTGAAATTTTCTACTTGAGCAGGCGCGCGATCTACGGAACATGCAAAATTTTATGAGGCCTGCCTCCACTCCACCCGGGTCTATCCTCTTACGTACGGTTTCTATTTTATGACTTCTACAGTTAAAGTTATGGCTACGTGAGGTGGGAATCGAATTTTGGTAAATGTCGTATTGGATACGTCAATCCATCCGGTGGCACGTATGGAAATCGAAAGGTTTTGAACGTACCTTGGTAAGTTCTTAGTAAGAGTGCCGACATTTCCTTTTGAATGTAAAGTAAGCATATAAGATTTTAGGATTCATACGTTAGTTGTGTTCATAAAGCTACGATGTTACTAGACAGCTGGCTGTCGTTGTCTGGCTTGATGAGGGTAGCCGAAGGTCATTATTAGAAGTGAAATGCTGCTACATAATATATGTACTCAGATACCTACTGGCTAATGAAGACAAATACATAATTATAACTTTACGGAACTTTAAGGAACTCCTGAAATTACCATGTTCTCAAAAAAAGTTTTGCGTTCTCAAAATAGTTGTGTAGGGGAGAGTGGGGGAATTACGGACGCGGGGTAAATACGGACTAGCAAGTATCTACTCATTCAATCCCCCCCGCAGCAGCCCGGTGCTGTCATCTGTTTCTTTCCACCATTTTAGTGCCACGCAAAAACTTACGACAGCCGGCTGCGCACAGTTTCAAAGGTAGGTAAAATTTCAAAAAAAAGTGAATATTGATCTAATTTTTAGTGTTTTACAATTCGAGGGACAGGTCTGTATATTAAGTGATGGTAAAAAGTGATATTTTCTATGGATAGGTTTGTCAATGGAGTTTGAATCGCCAATGTTGTTTTTTTACGAAACGTTTCATAATCGACAAATTTCTCTCTTTGATTTAAAAATACCCAGTTAGGTTAATTGCGGACAAGCCTCGTGGGGTAAATACGTACGTCCGCAATTACCCCTAATTCGATAAACTATTATGAAATTAATCAATAACTACTCATTTTTAAATGCCTCGGAAATATATGTTATAAGAAAAAAATCGAATCATTACAAAAAGCTGTACAAGAAATAAAAAACCCGTGGATAACTTTTCGTCAGGCGGAAGAAAAATATGGTATTCCCAGAGCTGGGTATTTGTTTGACAAAGTGAAAAAGGGCAGTGTTTCTACAATACCAAAGAGAGGATAAAATCCATTTTTAACGAAATGCAAGAAAACTAACTTAAAATCTTGATTAGAATGTTGATGTTGAAATGTTGATTACTTTTGCATTTATTGTCAGGAAGTGATCCTCCCACCGAAGACTGGATTATGTGTTGAAAGTGTGGGTAACAAGTGGGCTCATGAGAACTGCACTGCAGGAAGTTCTTCTAAAGACTTTGCCAGTGATTTTGCTAGGTCCACCTAGTCCGTAAATACCCCATGCTGTCCGTAATTAACCCAGGGTCAGTCCGAATTTACCCCGAGGGCTACGGGTAAATACGGACTGACAAGGTTTTGTTTTTGCTAAAAATATTATATTTATTGATTGGTCTCGTATAAAAAGTATAATTGATTTTGTAGACAAATAACTAAAGATTGATAATTAATAAAGACAGACTGATTATTACTAATAGGACGAATGTTGTGCGTTATTTCCCTTCAGCGTCCGCAATTCCCCCACTCTCCCCTATTTCGAAATAATACCTACATATTTTGGAGTCGTGGTGGCCTAGTGGGCAAAGAACCAACCTCTCGAGTATGAGGGCGCGGGTTCGATTCCAGGTCAGGCAAGTACCAATGCAACTTTTCTAAGTTTGTATGTACTTTCTAAGTATATCTTAGACGCCAATGACTGTGTTTCGGATGGCACGTTAAACTGTAGGTCCCGGCTGTCATTGAACATCCTTGGCAGTCGTTACGGGTAGTCAGAAGCCAGTAAGTCTGACACCAGTCTAACCAAGGGGTATCGGGTTGCCCGGGTAACTGGGTTGAGGGGGTCAGATAGGGCAGTCGCTCCTTGTAAAGCACTGGTACTCAGCTACATCCGGTTAGACTGGAAGCCGACCCCAACGTAGTTTGGGAAAAAGGCTCGGAGGATGATGATGACCTACATATTTTACATATTGTGAGGATACAATATATGATGTCAATCATATACTTACACGTTTGTGAATCAATACACTGCCTGTGTCTGCAACGAAATTGAAAAATGTAATGGAATGAGAATTGACTGAAACCCGCATTTGTATCCGTACCAACCTAATTATTATTATTGAAGTGAAAATTCTATTTGCATTTTCGTTCCATGATAAAAAGCTCGGTAAACGAATGCAGTGAATCGTGGAATCAGTGAAAATAGATTTCTGCAGTCAGTTGGTATATTGTCGCTCTATTTCTTTCTGCGACATCGTTAATAGTGGTTACAAAAATAAATAAAAACGATACAGTTGATAATAAAAACTCTTTTCGCAGAACTGGCAATAATATTGCTTTAACAAGAAAAACAGATTTAGGTAGAAGCACTATTTATTTTCAATTGGAATTTTCAGTACAGTAGTTTTCTTATTTAGATTTTTTATCATAAAGTTAAATCTTGTTCAGGCTAAACACGTGTTAAGCATGCATTGTTGTTGAGAAGTTGGCCAAGAGTGTAAAGTTAGGAGCACCGAGCGTTTACGGAGCAGTGTTTTACTGTTTGAAGCGGGGTTAGCAAACACCCTAAATAAGATAAGTAGACAAGTAGGTTTAGGGAACTATCTACAAGTTATTTACACATTTGACCTTTTTTCTTGCCTCGGGTGGCGGTTTTTAAAAGCTCAAGTAATGCTGCAAACATGTTAAAAAAGCGGAATTAAATAAACTAAATATCGCCTGGGAACATTGTAGTTTATTTAAATTTATAGGTAAAACTATTCATATATATATACATTGTTAAAACAATTGTTACTAAATAGACGAGGTATTAATAATGAACGTTGTTTGTTTTAGCACTGACAGATTTTGATTAGATATTTAATGAATGACAGCTTGATGGAGCTCTAATTGTACATTGATTAAATTGTCACTATGGAGGTATTACAGTGTTGTGTAAAAGCTACTACTGGATCATTAAAACTAATTGCGACTAGCTTGTTACGTCCGACGATTAAAACCGGCCTTTAAAATTGTGAGATCAATAGATTCATGAAACTCGGCGGTGTTTACTCGCAGTGAATTTCAAAAGCAATTTTCTTCTGAAGTATTGATAGGAAGGGAAATAATATTCAAAATGATCCGTAAAATTTTCTTTAAGATTCCACGTGCGTCACTGTCAAGTCACTAAGCGGATATTTATTTTGTGTTACTGAGTTTTGATATGCTTCATAAGCTTTAATAATATATCAAACAAATATAGAATATTTAAGACGCTGTTGTCGTACTTATTTCACAATGACAAGCACGTGTAACATCCACTAAGTCGACATTGTTTACAGAGTTTAACTTAACACCAGTCATTCAGTTCGCGTGTCCGTAAGTTCAGAAATCAAAATTATAATTTAAGGGGTTTTGTCCACGGGGCTAGCAGGGCCAAGGCCTGCCGGGGCTGCGGGTTGTTCGAAAGAGATACCGCGGCCCTGGTACATAAAAGGCCTATGACGGAACACGACGATTTTAGTCAGTAAGAGTCTGACACTCCCTCACCGCTGCTAACCCACAGCGGGAGGGGTCATTTGATGATTTTATGTCGCTAAAAAAAAAAAAAAAAAGGGGTTTTGTCCAGAAAGAATTTGCCAACCCCATACTGACCTACTGTCTTATAGCAAGATTAAATTTCTATGCATTATTTACAAATACAAGAAAACAAACATCATACATACCAGCAAGCTATCACAACTGCTGAGCAACCATTGCTAATCTGCATATTTTTTTGTTGGCTCAGGTAAATTGCCTAGCAAAATGCTTTGAACCAAGCCTACGTCTAGCCTTTACTAGGTGCTTATTATAATTCATGAAACAGTGAGCCGCATTTATTCAATACTTTTTTAACAAAGATGCAATGATTGTCCACTATATCTAGTCCAGATAAGCATACCAAACCATTCTCATTTTGTAGGCTTTCTGCCGCTAACCGCTACACTCAGAATATACAATTAAAACGAAACTAGGTTAACAATCACGTCCAAAGTGAGCTAATCCTGCTAATCAGACTTCTACCGTCACGAATAGCTGCGCTAAGTTTGGAGAACTTTAATCAATTTACATTCGATTAAAACATCAAATGTTTGCCAGGTTTTAGGAAACAGAATTGTCGGAGCGGCTAGTTAAAAAAAAGATTTAAACACACAGAGTAAAATAACTTAATTTGAATTAACTTTTGGAAAAGACTCTTCAAATTATAAAGTTAATAATGAGGAACAAATATTAAATGATGTTAATTTTCTATCAGCTTTCCTTTCGAATTAAAAATAGACGTCAATATGATATTTCCGCTTTTCGCCTATTTGTAAGTACATAATAAAGATTCTGTATGAAAAAACATCATAAAAATTCCAAACGCCATATGCGATGCGGAAAACAATACCGCTTCTTTCGTTACGTATATTTCCGAACAGGCGCTTAGTAGCAGTTTATGGAGGGACTATAGTGTCCATATTATCGGCACATATCAGGCGCCATGTGTTGCTGCAACGGCCGATCAATAGCATTGCTATGTGCTACTTTCCAAACGAACCGAATTCATGAGCCACATTGTACGGCCGCATTAAAGACTAGATTTAGTTACACACT
Source organism: Helicoverpa armigera (assembly GCF_030705265.1). Classification (NCBI taxonomy): domain Eukaryota; kingdom Metazoa; phylum Arthropoda; class Insecta; order Lepidoptera; family Noctuidae; genus Helicoverpa; species Helicoverpa armigera. The sequence continues at coordinate 4,962,427 of NC_087131.1, read as the reverse complement.
CAGGCGCCTAATTACATACTCGTAACATCCCTGAAAATTTATTGTAGAAGTAAATCTTTTAGATTTACTGCTAATTACGTTCCTCGGTAGTGTTCCTGTGAGACAGTCAATATAACCCGGACTATATATTATTATTCTTAATTAGAAGTATATGGTGTCGAATTAAAGCGAAATTAGGATAGTCAGATTGCTTTGGGATTGTTGTACCTACTGTAATCAAGTGGAATGCTCGGATCCGGTTATGGGTGGTCGTGGTCTAAAAACATGTAATTTGGCGATATTGTACTCATTGTGGTTTATCCTTTGGCCTATCATTTGGTCAGGTTCCAGTTCCACTCCATTTTTTCTTAATATTGTGGCTTATTTAATTTCCCATCTCATTACTATAAAGAGGTAGCAAAGCAAGCAGTGGTAATAAATACCCATTTGGACGCTAAATGGTCTCTAAGTCCTCGTTAATCATATGCTAGTTGGGCGTATTGTCCTCTCACAGCTCTATCATTTTGCAATACATCATCATAAATCTTGTCGAGCTAGGCCGGAGTGCAGCCGCGCTTGAGCTTGCCCTCAATTTGAGAGGTCCAGGCTTGCGGCCGACACCTCCCTAACTGCCCCAAATATGTTAAATAGGCAATTGATTTGTTTATTTGTTTACTCTGCAGGCTCACCATGATATGCCAAAACAGTGCAGAAGCTAATGGGTAAATCGCATTAATATTAGAAGGCGATAGTTGTGTGTGTACGTGTTTGTTGCTTCTTCAAGCTCAAATGGCCAGACGGATTTTGATGTTTGGCAGAATTATAACTTAAACATTTAAATATTATTGACATATTTGAATACAATAATGTACAGATTTTGAGGTAAATAAAAATTTATTGACATATTTTATTCTCGGACGTGGATAGTTGTTCCCTCAGCCGAGTGAGTGAAACCGTTGATGGAAGCTAGTGCAAAATAATTCGTTTAAGTTTGATACTCGTAATGCTTCTTCTTTCAAATAACAACTTGTACAATTTCAAGGCAAATTACTTTTCACTTATTCAAAACTAGAAATACAAACCCCAGCAGTGTTTAGAGGTACAATTCTAGTTAACGTAAAAGTTAACGTTTCCTTGAATTTAATTATGTCGGAAGATTGGAGGAATCTTGAGTTTCCACAATTATGATGTTTACACAATTGTAGGTACTTTGTACGCTTGATGTCTTGTTCACGTTTATTTACCTGAATAACCACTATTTACAAATAGTGCAGTTTACATACAATACATATTTACCTACCTACATATATCTATATGTAGATAAATAGCGAAAACTTTAATTCAGCATGAACAAGACACAATGCCATTTACAATATGAAAAATAGAGGTACATAGTTTTACGATATACCTACCTACAAATAAAAACTCAACATGAAAAGCAATGAATAAATGGTAGGAACATATTTATAATGACATAGACGGTAGCATGGTAGAAAGTGAGCGAGACGAAAAAAATGGCGCGGTGCAGTGTGTCTTAAGTTTTCACCGAATTGGAGTTCAGCTCAGCATGTGTCAGTGTGGTAGAAGATCTAACGCTGGTATTCTGCCGATCAACGACGAACGGACGTCGAGTACACCAAAAGAAGATATTAAATCAAGGTACATAGGTCAGATAAGATGTTAATGAATAATGGTTCAATGTTCTGGTTTATAGTCCATAGATAAATATTAGTAATGTATTTATTGTTTTTAACAACAAACTTTTTTAAAAACTACTTACCTACATATTGTTATTTTTTATGCAGGTAAGATCTACAGTCATGAAAACTTTAAAAACAAGTTCTCACTTAAAGTGGCTAGTTTCCAAGATCAACATCAGGATCTGCACTTAGAAATCTAGGTGCTGAATAATAGTAGTTTGGTGAGTAACTACAGTAGCTTAGCTCACGTCTAGAGTAATACAGGATGTATTGTTGGAACCGAATACAACACTCTGTAGAACTGTTGGTCTATTACAATGTTGTGTTACTGCTCACACCGATTTAACTATTTTAGAAGAAAAACCAATTCATTAGACATGTTCTTTTTAGTTGTATATATGTATAAATAAGTTTATTTTTACGTCATGTAAATATCTAGGTACCTACTGTAATTCCGAAATAAAAATTCATTACTACTAACATTTATTTATGTTTGGGTCAATTTGCCAACTTTAACCATATATTTACACCGATAAATCGATGTTAAGAAACAACGAATTTATAGAAGTGTGAACGTGCTATATTTTAAATGTAATGGTCGGCCGTTTGGCGCGAATTGTAATAAATTACCTTACATTTATCCCACTCTCGGTTCAATTAATTGGCTGCGTGTGGATACCACGCTCTATGTTTGACTTGTATCGAAACAATTTTATCAAATTGAAAAATATTTTTGTGCCGTGTTTCAAAGTAATAAAAAATGGACACGCATTTCTTGGTTTTATTCGGATGACGGTTGACTAGGTGAAATGTTATATGGCATTCCCAAATATTTTTGGAATGTAGAATGGGAATACTCGACATTTTATCATAGGATCATTATAACAACAATTGCTATTTAAAAACATGCAAACTGCAGTGAGAGACAAACATATTTTTTCTGGAGTCGCCAGCGTCGCGATATCCCAATTCGTAAACTTGTGGCACACATAGCGCGACTCAATTGACTCAGCGTTTTTATATTCCCCTTATCGGTGATTTAGTTCAGGCTCTTTTCGCCTGTTAAATATAAATCTAACTTACGGATGTTGAAAAATCATTCTTCGCGTCATAAATTGTGCCGCACCAGCAGGGGTGGCTACAGTGAAAAATTGCACTCGCTGTGTAATCGCTGTGTCGAAGCAGAGGGTGCTAATGTTGCAAGTTAAATTTATCTTGTAAAACATTTATTATAACCGAAACTACACGCGCGACTGTGACTCAGCCAATTGAGCTGATGGAAGCTTGCAGCCATACTTTATGGATAACGGTTAGGATTCATTTTTAATGTAATAAAGGTACAAAATTTATCAAAGTTACTATCGTTTTATACGTGCGTCGTATTCAATCAGGTTTTGTTACGGCTTTTGTAAAATATTCGCTGCATCTGGTCGATTATAAATATTTTACGGAGTTAAGTTATGGCCTAAGATTTATACCCATCTACATAAAACCAAAATCATGTCTTAAAATATTTTAAAACATTATGGCAACCTCGTAAATGTTTATACAGCGTCTCGTTTGGCAGTAGCTGAGCGAACCAATCAGTCGGCTACTGAATGCTGCTTACCTCCAATGCAATTACATTACACGCACATTACGTTAAGTTTCCCTTTGTTTCCCCTCACGGTTGACTATTTTACAAGGAATGACAGCGCGAGCCCAGAGGAAGCCCCTTCAGACGTGCGGGCGCCTCTCTGTCGCCTACCCTTTGCGGTCTTACCCTCAAGCGAATTATAAGCCTACAGCCTTGGAATACTAAAAGGGACGGATAAAAATTCACCCCTTAGGTAGCCACATCTAAGCTGACAGACAACTTCTCCTTGCAACTACGAGACAAGGACGAAATCCTTAAGGAACAAATCAATCCCTCGTCTTACGGATTGCGAGATCAAGCGAACAGGTAAATAAAAATGGCGTACGAGTTCGCTTGTTGATCCTCAACTAACAATACAGGCTGGCAAAGTTGGGGATTTAAAACCCATCTGTATAATTTTGTGTGAATATGCCTTAGTAAATCGAATCGGTGTGATACGTTGTTTGTTTGCATTTAAATCTACATATGCTATTAACTGGACGATCTCAAAACCATGGCTATTATAATGAGACAGTTGTGTAAGTCACAACGTAGGTAAGTGCTTAATGACTGCTCGTTTGTGCTATACCTAGCTAGCGTAGGTTTGGTCCAAATTACGTGGAGCTCGCGGCCTATTTCCCGTCACGTAGACTGCGAGCAAACGAGTAGACACAGCAAACGAGCCGCGCGGTGCCACTTCACGGCGACACCTAATGTTGCCATGTCATTATTAGACCCCATTGTTGTTGTGTTGATAAGATCTGCATACTGTATATAAAAAACTACTGTGTTCTAATGATCATGTATGGTATGTAGATTAGTTCAGTCACTGTTCTTTTTTTTTTATATAGAATGATCGAGAGACAAAAATATGAATCGAAAGAAGCGATTTTGATTTTGTCCTACACTTTTATGGATCTACAATATGTCCTACCCATATAAATACAAATATATCTGCTGATATCAAGTTATGGACATAGTGCACCAACCTACCCTGAATGTAATGGACGAAGTAATCTGTTCATTCCTGAGTACTACTGCAATGCTATGTAGCATGAGCCTCTATGCCTTGCCTTTCATCATACGTGTTTTCCCACTGACACAATTTCTTTGTAAAACACTACTTTTATGAAGTGGCAACACACGAAAATACGGAGCTGGAATTTTAAGATGCGCCTGGAATAATTTTTAAGTTAAATTTCCCGGTGCGGTGCCTGTACGAGTATATCTTGAATGTCCACACTAAAAACTTTAAAACGTACTTAATGTTTTTCAGAAAAAGTCCATCTATACACAATTCGAGATAAATTCTCCATTCTTTTAACGTTGCGGTTTACTAGTGTAGGCATTGAGTCGCAAATAAAGAATTTAGAATTTATGGGCAAGTTTTTGTATAATGTGGGTACCTATTGGCAATTTAAAAGGAAAAAAATCTACTATTATTATTCAAGAATTTGAGGTTGAAATTCACTTAAGAGGCAAGTAATGAGTATTCTTGATGCGCTTGCACAAAACTAATTGGCTCGCGTAACGGCAACGAAATAAAATAAAAATCCATTAGGTGCACCGCTCCAGTGCCGAGACTAGTGTTGTTCAAATATCATAGCTCATTGGAGTTCAACTGAGCTATTTATGAGCTGTAAAAATGTCTATAAAGTTAAATGGGATTTTGGTTTTTACAGTTCGGTTTTGATTTGATAGAACACGAATGGAGACCTAACCTATTCGAAAGTGTTGAAGCAGTGAAGTGTAAACAAGGTAGCGAGGGGATCACTCAAATAAAGTAAACGTTGGGAGCAACACGTTTCAGGCGGCTCTTACTGGGATTACCAGTGTCGTATTAGCGCGTGATCGATAGTGTATCGTAAGCTGCAGGCCGCAGCACTAGCCGAGCGGCCATCTTGTCGGTCAGTCCTATCACGTACGTAACGAATGAAGGATCTCCGCAGCGACCCCGGCCCGACTGCTCGTCCGATTCCTTGCACCCTATTTAAAGTATAAGTTGCCAGCGTTTCACAAAACTGCAAATAAGTACCTACGACTGTACTTACTTCGTGTATCTACGAAGAAGGAATCATTTGACGAATTAATATCCTGAAACAAAAGTTTTCATGTTTCAGCAACGGTATTGGAAGCGGATCGTTCCAGGTGTCTTGAGAACTGACTAGGCTCTTCCAACCTAGTGAACTAAACAACAATAGATTTCATAAACTTTTGACATTGATTAATTACGTTTCGCACTTTATATCGCACAAAACTGGTGAACAAGATTCCAGATCTTTGCAAACAGTTCACTTGTCATGACATTTGTTAGATAACTACTTCCAAACTTCTTGATTAACATTATGGTAGTTGTATAAGAACTATTAATTTTCTTCTCGATATAGTTACGAGTTGATTTACGTACTCAACTATTAATCTTAAATAAAGTAAGTCTAGCCCACTAATTTACTGAATTAGGAACGTTACTAAGTTACTCAAAGTTACTTAGAATAATAAATATATGTACGCAGCCTTAATCTCAAAGATAGATAGGAGTTAAACTTAAACATACGAGTATATATGTATGTGCATGATTAGAGAGGATTATTAACTTGTACATACATGTCACGTAGCTACGCGTAGGTTGGTATGTACAGCGACACAGAAAATCACTCGAGACGGGATGAGCCGGCCCTACAATGACGTTAATCAGAATTCAATGGGTAATCACTGAATATGCAAGCGTGTGTAATACTACATTGTATAGGTTCAGTGTAGACATTGTACTGTTAGATGGTAGCCGCCCATTTAATTAGCGCGTGGTCCATTAGTGTAGGTCGTCCGAACAAATAAAAGTCGTATTATGAATAGCGGCTGAGTTGGAACTGTCACTATTAACGTGATTGCTTCCCTGAATGACGTGGTCGTGTGGTCCCGACACGTATTCACTACTTTCGGGGCTGTATTTATCACATGTTTGTTTGTGTTAGGGTCTCGGGAAATATTACTTTCCTTATGTAAACATTGTCTAGAACTTAACTCAAGTTTTGCACGTTATTCGATTGTTTGTAAGGTACCGACGTTCTGTGAATAGAAATGGGTTCAGGTTTTCTCTTACCTTAAGTTCTTGTTTTTCTAAGAAAACTTGAAGTCGTATTAACGCTTGGTGGAAACTCGTTGAAAGGCACGCCTTGGCTAAGTGTTGTGTTTAAAGAAGCAGGTTGTGCCTAAGTAGAGATGTTACGTGTAGTAGGTGCGCGGCGTCACAAGCGCGGCATTAACCCATTTCTCTAAGTTCACTCTTACGTGAGCTGACGAGCGTTACTTTTTATATCAGGCCTAACCTCACCAAGTTCTAGTAGGTAATCTCTGTCTTCCAAGACTTTTACTAAGTAGATCTAGCAGCTTAGGGATCGACAAGCAGTGTTGCATGCAAATTTCTCACCTAGTGAGCCTGTCACGCATCCACGCCCCTTGCAGATCTCATCACACTAATCTCACTCCTAACTGAAGTATATAATAGTGTAACTTTCCAAAGTTTTACGCAGGCACCCAATATATCTGCCCCCAATGAACATTCAACACGAGAATTTGTTTTATTGAAACTGTAGAGACCTAGTTATATAATATCCCAATTTTCCCGGTCATTGGTTCTCAATAGTGAGTGTTCTATTTGTCATAAGGGTCCTCAACTACTTTAAAATATTGGATTTCACTTTTATGTTCAAGCAATCTCGGGTTTTTATTTGTGAAATAAATTTCTCGATTCGTTAGGGTCTGACCTAGAGTGCTTACTGGAAGGTACAACTGTTTATTTAAAGTCGAAGCAGAGATAACGTAAGCAGATGTCTCAAGAATATATTAGTCTGGAAAAGTCGCGGGGGACAACTTGATTGCGAAATAAACCCTGAAAACAGAAGAGCTCTCGAGGAGATCGTTTTGAACTAAATAGCCCGAGTTGACGTCGAGTAGCACAGAAGTCAGGGGAATTGAAGCCCCGGAGCCGGAGCGCACCGACGCGAGCGTTCACAGAAAATACTTGTGTAGCACGTGACCCGCACGCTAAACTGCACCTTAGATAATCAGATATTAATTGAAGATTTGAAGCACTGTTCTAAAACTATAAAATGTTGGCAATTCAAATGAAAACTTTGTACACAAAACAAAGAACTAAATATCGAAGCAACTACGTTTTTTATTATCCTTTATTTTGATCTTCGAACAAAAACGTTTTCATAAACGATAGCCATTTGCCACAACAAAATAATATCACGACTATAGCCAGAGCAATAGTTTCGAAATACCAAACAACAGAGAAACTAACGGCAATTGTAAAATGTTTTTCACGATAGCTTGATTTCCGGAAAACCGTCCCGGGGGACAGGCGATGGGAATGTATGGCTACTTTGTACTTCATATAACTTTATAGCCGGTATCGGTTGTGAATTTTTAACGCATCAATTGTTTGTAATCTCTTTGTGTATTACGGTGCACGTGTCCGGCGGAAAACCAATATTATTTATTTAGCAAGTACGTTCGAATGAGATAAAATGAGAGCATTGTACACTGGTCAAAGAATATTTTTTTGTAGTGAAGTCGTGTTTTCGTAGCATATTCGTAGCGTTATCGTAGCGCAGTGCTACGAATCTACGAAGACGGTTGATGTATACGAACAATGGAGTCGCGACCTAACCGAGCACGGTGAGCACACAGGCAACGTTAGCTGAAATCTTTTGAGCTCCCGTCAGACGGAATAGACACGAGGTTTCGTGTGCAAACTCTACTTGTTGTGCCAAGTGCTTACAAGTGCCTAATTTCGAGGAAGGCACATACAGAGTTTGCGTTAGATGTTTATTTTTGCACAGAAATAGCCATTTCATTATTATAATTACAACGGGATTTCTTTTTTAATGTCGCAAACTTAACTGCTTGTATTTTTGCGGTATACTGCGAGTCCCGAAAAGATAGAGAGAAAATTAATTCAAAAAATTCTTTTACTTTCATTTTGATAAAATATGGATTTTCCGGCGGCGTTTTATGGAGTTAGGAACACTTCGTAATCTACCTTTGCGAGGATTAACGTAAAATCGACGGCAGCTAAAAATATTCTGGTCTGTATCGACGCGGCGCGGTGGTTAATTACTCTTGAATATTTATTGGTCGTTTGAATAAATCGCTCGCGGCGGATAAGCCTTTAACTTGTATTATATTCACTTTTCCTGGCGCTAATTTTTGGTTCCTGTTTAAATCAGTTTTTGCGCCGCAGTTATTTATGAAAACAATGTCTGTTAAGGTAAAAAATGTATAAAACAACTCATCGTATTTTTTAAAGCCATTACGACGCGGCATAAAAATATTTTGTTCAATTTTACGGTAACGAGTGATTTTTAGTAAAGTTTACGTTGTCGGCATCTGTTGCCCTGCCGCGTGCACGCTTAACGTGAGAGCCTGTAACGGGTTGCTATTGTAAATAACCCCTGTTTAGCAAAGTCAGAGAAGGGAATTACTTTCGCTGATCCCCGGAAAAGTTTCACTATTACGGAGCGCAAGTGTGATCCCTTTCGTATTACTTTTATGAGTACGCCAGCAGTTGACGGGACCTATGCAAATGTTATTGCGTTCGCTAAGGAAACACCGAACCACTCCACGACTCCGGTTACTGAAATATCAATGTATCGCTTACGCCAATGTAAATATACTTACTTTCATTTAGGGACAATTTAATTACGGTTTTCTGTTAAAGCGATGTTAGTTTGCAGTTAAATTGAGCTGGTTGTCGATAAATTGTAATATAAATGGTCGTTTCGTAACCACAAATTATTGACCGGGAAATAATTGCAGTATTTATTGGTTAGGAAGTACAAGTTTTGAATCCCTCATAAAATACATTCTCAGTCAATGATTATCTGAATGTATGCGAGTGGGTGTGGGCTGCGCGGCGCAGATAACTCGTAATATTGTGGAATACTTGGTGGTGGCCGGAGGAAGAGGTTCAGCACTACTAATGAATCAACTTCGGAGCCTGGCGCGCTGCCCGCCGAATTCAACTTTTAATTGATTTGACATTATTCCGTTTGTGGATCCCGAGCGATTGCGCTGCGCCCCTTCAATTATAACTCATCTCCCAATAAAATGATCAAATGAAAATTAATTTACGAAAGTTTAATGAAGTTATTAAAACCCTCGGGAAGATGTCGTTCAACATAACAATTGAATCGTGACTGACAAATATGTAGGTAAGGGTGATTGTCAAACAACGCGTGGTGTGCTTCAAAGGTATATACTTATGTAAATATGTAGGTACTCAGACAGCATAATGTGCTACAGTATAGGTACTTTTTTGGTTATCTGATAGATATTATTGTAGGCACAACTCTCAACTTCTACCTAGAGGGTTAGGTAGTAGATACCTCTTACATACCTACATCTAACCCAATCGTGTCTCAAACACTCGACGATACGAAAGCACTACCTCAAAGTTATCATGTTCAATCTATCAAGTTAAACAAGCCATATTTTCTTCTAGCTAACGGTTGAACTAAAGGAGAATATGTAATATATTATAGTGCCTCTTAAGTAGTCTGAGTCAGCCAGTAGTCCGCCATCACATGTTCTACATATCGTGAATGAGTGGAAATTGCAAAGTTGCCGCGATAGCTCGCGAGGTTCGCTCCAAACTTGCAAATGAAAAGTTAATGCACAACTTTCTGACAGGCGCGGTCGCTCTTCGACCTCCTAACACCGCTCAAATGAATTTAAAACTTTTTAATTATTTGCTGCGACAAGTCCCAGATTTGTCATTACCGCCGCCGACGGATTTCCTCTGTACCTCATCGCCGAAACATAAGCAATTCTCATTTAGCCCAAATACGTAGAACGAGTTCAAGGCAATAATATTCTCTCAAAGGTCTACTTGTCTATATCCACATTATGGGCTTGAGAAGAGTGATCGTCGACAAATTGTCTTTATAGCTATCTGTGCCCAGTAACTTTCTCGAGTGTCTGGGTACGTGTGACAGAAATTTATACTTGCGAATAAGCACTCCAACTTTCACGGGAGCTTTAGGAAAGAAAAATAGTTTTTATTTTCTCGCGCAAGAATAACGCCCACTTTATTTTTTAGGAGCTTCAACGTTATTAAACGGGTAAAGGATGAATATTTTTATACATAGTGCATTGTTTCACGTCCATACGTGTAATACCCCTGTGCATGAATTCTGTGCGCTGGGAAAAAGATTATCGGATATGGCGCAGATTATAAAATCGAACGGGATGAGGCTTATCTATGATAGCGATTAGCGCGAGTTCATTAAACCAAATACGTTACGCCGCATTTTGTTATTATCGGCCCAACATACGCACGATAATGTGTATATTATCGTTCGTGTCAAGTATTTTTATAGAGGAGCGGTGACGTAATACTTTGAAAGGCTCTATTTAGGACGTGTTCTTTTTTGCTTCAACCCACGGACGTCCTTTGTGAACGTAGAGGTAGGTAAGCCTCGGCCGTGTTAGTTATTTTGTTATAATCAGCGAACTAGACAGGCGAGATACTATTATGTTAGTTCACAAACTCGTTCTCTTTTATAACACTTCAGTAAACGCTACACATTCGGATACATTAGGGTACGGGGATAGGTAAATATTGCCTAATCTACCTTTTACAAGTACCTAACTTCAAAATATACCAGCTAGGTCCAATCTACCCAGAAAGGACATTTTTAGGTAGGTGTGGCTGTCTGCTAGAAAATTTAATTATTCTAAATTCCTATTTTATTCTACTGCCATGAAGGTAAATATTTGGTATCTACTTAAACATTCTGATCTTTGAGTAGTGGTTGTGACCACACGACATAAAGTCTGTTTTATGTAGAGGACTGTCTGTGGCGGTCTGAATCGAGCGGACCACAAACATACATATGCATGACTGACTGTTGCTTAAAATAACTTGTAACTGTCGGCGACTACGTACTATTTAGGGTTTCATTTACACGAGTTTGTAAAGTACTATCTATACTTTAAAAATTAAGTACAGATAAAGAGAAAATAATTTAATTTGAACACATAATAGGCAGCTAAACATTTACAAACAGCGTCCCAAAGGGTTGCCGCCAATCTCCTGAACCGCAGTACCTCAGCGCTCTCAAATTAAACGCTTGCCTAAGACCCCTTATAAAATTACATTAACTTTATAATGCCGTAAAGCGCAGAAACCAGCACTCGATTAAAAGGGCCCATACAAAGATAATTATGGCCAGGTTATAACGTTCAGCGGAACCTCATTAGTATGATATCGGTGTCTTGTGTTAATGTTTTGTATAGCTTTCATTAAATTTTATGCGGTTAATGAATAAGCAAGTCGTTATCGGTATTCGCACGACGCGTCGGTGGTCAGCGTTTAGGTAGGTGTTTGTTGAGGTCATATGTAATTTTGTAATCACCGTTTTTAAATGAATCCCCACCCTAGCCTTTTAACGACGGCATTCCCAGACGAGAAATAATCGATCTGTCGATCAGCCTGTGACCATTGACCATTGTTGCAGGCGCAGGTACGCTTTTTATAAAACAATTACACGCACTGCTTGTGCTTAAATACTTGATGATACGAAATTTTGTGGCGAATGAATACTTTTGAATGATAATCTATGTAATTAACAACTAGAGAAGTATTTCTTTAATGGTGATTAATTATAGGAATATATAAGGTTTTGCTGTGCTTCATGTATGCCGTCTTAATGAAACTAGTGTCGCATTGCTCGATACGGCGCAGGTTAAGCCGCTTACAGAGCGCTCCGGCTCACAGGTATCGGCGGGCGTGACGAGATCGTGTTATGACGAACTCGTTATTATCTCATGTTCTACTCAATCGTAGACTCTATAGACATGTTGGTACTGCACTTAATTGTCTGAGGTGCCTCTTAATTTGCGAGCGTCGCAGAAATGAAGAGAGACAAGCTCGAGAATCAAAGGAATTTTCCAGGGTGTGGAATTTGATTGTTTGTTATATTCAGCATGGAGTTTTTCTCTATACCTCCTTTGTAACATGAACCTGATAAGAGTTATCCATAACTTTAGAGTTATGAGCGGGTTAAAATCATGATAATGTCATGGCGCCGTGATCGTAAGCCAATAAATCAAAAGTTACAAGATTCCAAGTTCAAATTCGAGCGTTGGGATATCTGGCACAAATTAAAACTTCCAACATTCAGTGTTTTCACTTCCACTTTTTCTATTTACTTTTCTATTAAACTTTGTTTTCTGTAGATACGGGATGAGGCAGCTTCGAGATTTATCTACGCGATACCGTTCTATTTGGCCGAGGGAAAATTCAATTTGGTTTTTACCTGAGGGTGCTCCGTGCGAACCCTCGCATCCTCTCTTTAATGTTGTTGGATTCTTCGTAAGAAAATATAACCATGATATTTTTACTGCATATTGTACATTTCATATCTAGTGTGATTGGGATGCCGTGACACGTAAAGTAGATCAAATATTCACCATATAATATTTTATGCAAAATTTATGCCACATTTGGAGATGAGATCGGTGCTCATCTTGGCTGAAAATTCTGCCTTCCATATTTAATTATACGGGTATATTGAAATAAAATTGATAAATCGATTACTACAGTACAAAATAAATAGCACAAGTTATAGATCATAGTTATCTCATGCTACGATGCTACGTGCTACGGTGCGTAGTTACGGCTACGCCGTAGTATTCTCTTAAACTGTTTTGGAATTTATGTCTCTGCTTCTTCATAGGTATTTCTATTCTCTATAAGTTCACATTGACATCTTTTTGTTAAGTAAATCAAGTAAAAGTTTGCCCGCAAGCTATGAAATTCTATAAAGTTTTAGATGTCCTTGATAAACTCAATCAATAATAATTGGTTCGCTTCCTTCGCCGCGTATTACGAACTTAAGCTAATTCCTTCGGGTCAACGACCTCTCTGTCGCAGGTTTCTTGGTTCGCGGTCTCAAGATATTCAAGTAGGTATTACGACAGCCAATAGCTTTCGGTGCAGACAGATTTCTTTACGTCTACAAACATTTAAGTAGGTACAATTGCCATGTAATTTGTCTATTTACTTTTAGAATTTACATTAGATCATAAATATTTTCTATTCTTTGTAGAAAGGCATTAGTAAGTACATCCAGGTACCTGTTTTATAAACGAGTTCGAGAACTCAGTAATGATAATTACTTGAGAATAACTTGTTTTTTAACAAAGAGAATCCTCCCCTGCCTCCTCAACGATAACGTAAAAAATATAAATTTCTCCTTTGAAACGTCTTCCCTGTAAAGGTCTGTTATAAATTCATCTCCTGAATTCGTAAGGTAGGCAGACACCTACCATAACTTCGACTCTGTATTTAAGACGTTTTTAGAAAACATTTCTGAATGTCGACAATGGATGAAGAAAAACAGTTGACAAAAGCGATTTTGCTGTTTTCATTTACTTTCCATTATTCTTTAACTCGTTTGTCATTCTTTTCTCTCCGCCCGAGGCGTGTAAAGAAGAAGAATGAAGGTTGTTTATATTTACGCAACTAAGTGACTGGGTAGCAAGAAATAAGTAACATTTGCTGCAAAGATTTGCCGCTTGCTGTTTGTAATACGCAGGGGCGAAGTTTATGCGCAGCCCATTAGCACTGTCAGAGGAATACTTTCAAAAAATGTACGTTATTTCACCCGGAGTTCAGAGCTAAATATAATAAGTAAAACATTTTCATCAGAATTCGTGATGAATCATCGTTGTTACGAAGTTACGTACTTAGGTATTCATAAAGATATCTACGAATGGTACTGTAATAGATATAAATGAGATTCGAGAATGAGATGAGATGCGAGTCTCTAGAGCGCGCCATGGTTCACTATCATTTCTCTGGGTTGGAATTAATCACTTAGTCAGACAAGCTCTCGTCTCTGAGATATCGTTAATTTAACACTTAAAACGTTTTTATTCGAGTGGATAATTGCAAGGGGGCGGTCGTAATGGGCCACGTTCGGGCTCGGCAAAGATTGATGGCGTGCTGTTGGAACATTAAAATAGCCGTCTACATTTGAATAAGAAATACTTGATCGCCCGCGGGATTACGCGATCAAACGATCGTTTGTATTTTTTAGGCTCGCGATTGTGAATGTAGGAAATTCGCGAGTCGGCCGATTACGATGTTTAAACGCTTTTTATGTGTGTGAATGATACTTTGTTTTGTTACCTAGAGAGTTATGTACGTTACATAAATATTGTGTTTAGCGTATAAATAAATTATATGGGGGGTTAAAAATGGTATGAGTGAATTTGTAATAGAAATAAACATCCATTACCTTTATTTCAAACATAAAATAAGCTATTATTTCATCTGAGAATTAAACATACAACGATTTGAATAAGCCACAAATGTTTTGACGAACAAACTGTTATTCGCAAAATTCACTACTAGAACCGAGTGTACATAGGTACTTAAGTATAGCTAATTTGAATGTTGTTTCAGGTAGTATTTGCTCCCGACACGGGTGTCTGTTCCCAATGTAAAGATAATGTTAGAAAAACAACGAGACATGCAGGGGAGAGGGTCGGCGCTAATCTGATAGCTGAGTGAAAAGATTTAGTGCTCACCCCACCGGCATTAATATATACGAAATATAACAGCGAACCGGCTTTCACTCTAATACGAGTACTACAACCTTATTACTTTGTCCATAATAATTAGTTCGATATAATTTATTTTGCGGGGACAGAATTTCAATTCTCGTTTATTTAGATGGCTTTAGGGATAATCCGTAAAGCCAACGTAGAGCTGTGGACGGCCCGATATAATGATCACGTCGAAAAAGAAATCGGTACCTATTGATTTCGTACTGGTGGAAAATTTTGTAGAAAAGAAAATAATGAATTTTTCAGTACAGTTTATACGATAGTAAGCAGTAAACGCTATTGCTTCTACTTGGATAAACATTGGCTGTATCACAAATACATTTTTTCCAATTGAGTCGGTTGTATTGCACAATATTAGCAATATCGAATGCGAGGACTCGATCCCTTGCAATGGAAGGCAAATGCCAGCAAGCGAGCTCACTGACTATATTGCGATTCGATGGCGGGATCATATTGGAATTCCTACGTGAAATAATAACATAAGAACTGCACAACCGACTGTTTATTTAAGTCTAATTTGAACATATGCATGTGAAGAAAGCGGAGGAAGATTTTTGTAGAGTTTATTTTTCGTATAAAATTTGCTGGAGTCAATATCGAATGTATGCAAGACGTTTTAAGGTCACTTTTTGGATAAACCGGTAAGAGAAACTCAAAGTTGCTTAACAATACATAGTATTTAATCTTAAGGCCAACTTACAATAAAGGCCGGTTTACACTTTGCGAAGTGTGAAGTGATAAGTGTTAAGCGTTAACTTTACGCGATAAGCCTCAAGTGTTAAGTAGTCTTTTCCATCTCCGTTTACACAGTGTTTAGGAAGAAGCTCATAGTGGTACTGCCCGTTGTGCATAGTGTCTCTAGAAATGGAAGATGAACAGCGCCTAATATTGAGACAAAGTATCTGTTGTGGTATCTGATATAGAAAATGAACTCAATTTTGAAATCGGGAATTCCCATCGCTTCACTCAGTTTCAATAGGGCCGCATCTCTCAACTGTTTGTTTTTAAATTCTGCGCACTTTACATTGTATAGGCATTCAAACTTTATGTATTCTTGTACGAATTTTAAAGTATGTTGTTCCGTCCACTTCATTTTCGCTTTGAACTTGACACTGCGCACTTAACACACACGTATTTACACACTGATTAGTACAGGCAAATTGCGAGAGAGGGTAGTAGAAAAGTTGAGAGGGGGTAGTCACTTAACAACAAAAATAGACCTTGATTCTATTCACTCGCACTAATCAATAAGTACTAATCGCACGTATCACTTAACACTAATCACTTTACGCTTCCGTTCACACCTTGATTACTAAACACCTGCACTAATCACCTGCAGTGTTAACTTAACAAAGTGTAAACCGGGCATTAAATACAAAAACCAAAGAATTATGTTCAACACTATTCAGAATCATCTTCAATAACTATTCTTCGCTTCTTTTTGTCGCGTCTCGACGACACAATTACGTCGTCATTATCTTCAGTGCTGCTGTTATCTGGGGAAGTGGGAAAGAAAATATATAAATAAAGTGACCGTTTAAAAACGAACAATTAAAAACTAAGTGGTGTCTATTATTTTAAGTTTCACTACAGTAAAAAATCATAAAAACTTACATAAATAAATAATTCTTAAAAGTAAATAAATCAAAGTTAACAATAGCTTTTCTAACTAGAAAAATAATAAAGTTGACGGCACCTCACTAAATGACAGTGGGCTGTGCTATGTAACAAAATATAAATTACATAATTATTTATTGATATTGCCGTGTCTACTTACCACTGTCCATTTTTGGTATATTGTTGATAATATCTTCACTATCCGGCAAGTCTTCTTGCTGCAAAGTCCGTTTAGCGAATGATAGAATATCGTCATCGTCGTCACGAGTCACAATTTCGTCATTGTCGTCGCGAGTCACACTTTCGTCTCCTTCGTCAATTTTCTGCATTTTCCCGCGACTGTCCTCATCTTCAGAATCACTTCGCACACGTTTCCGATTGCGTGTAGTTTCATTATTGGGTTTTGTGCCACTTTTATCGATAACATTTTCCACGTTATTTTCCCGCATCTTCCTTAAATTATCGAACAAATCATCGTCATCACTCGATTCTTCTCTCTGGTTTGTATCGAGTTCTGTAGTTTCGGTCGCCTCACTAGTGTCGATAATAAGTTCTTTATGAATAGCCTTTATAATTATTTCGCGCCTTTTCCTGATAGTCTCGAAGTGCAAGGCGCTTGGTATTCGCCAGTATTTTTCCTGTAACGGTTTGATTAATTTAATAACTTGGGGGAACAAGCATTTTGCAAGGACTCTTAATGTTGCTGGGATGACTAGACAGTTTATTATTAATTAAAATGTCTTTGTAGGTACGTCGTTAGTTTAAGGAAACGAAACTTTGCTGCAACAAATACCCATGGAATTCTCTGTTTTTTTATGTGTGTGTTTGCCCAGGGTTTATTTTTTATTAGAGGTGATTAACTATTTTTGCAAAATGTGTCTGTTACATTACCTGTTCATCAAAAGGTGGCACAACGCCTACTCCTCGGAGCACTTTCTTGAACAACTCTTGATCCATAGCTTCGACAGACTCCTGAGATATCGGGACGAGAGGAATTCCCTCACCTTCTGCATCATAACCTTCCGCCTCTTGGTCCAAAGCTACCTCTTCTAAACTCTCCGCCAACCATTTCAAAGCTTCCGTTAAACCTATAACCATTTTCATTAATGTTCGCTCCTAATACTCTATCTATTTATTGATTTATTAACTACTTAAAGAATTTTTGACATTAGACATTAGGGCTATAGTTATCGGCACGAATCTTGAGCTCTGACCTTCACCTGCGCAGAAGTAATTTATTGGGTCTCTTTTGAGGTATGAAGTGAGGCGCGGGGGCGTGCTAAAGCGGTGATTGGCCCGCAGCGCATCGCGTCATAGCCGTCATTCGGGATTGGTTCTTTGCTAATAAATCACTTCTGCGCAGATGTAGGTCGGAGCTCAAGATTCGTGCCGATAACTATACCTATACATATACATCTAATGTCAAATTCCTAACTCCGGTAACATATAGAATATTGATAACGACAGTAAATGTTTATATCAAGTCTTTTATTGAACTACGATATTAGTTCGGACTTCATATACGAACGGAGAAAAGAACGGGAAGCAGAATTATTAGAAACCCGAGAACTAATAAAGCGATTTTGCTCGAACAAATTAAAAAGTAAAAATTGTCGTGCAGCGCTACACAATGGAGTTTTAAGTTTTTCCTTAGTCATTTGTTTGTGTTTTTAATAAGCAAATATAAATGTTGTTTTTATTATTAATTACATAGGTTTCATACTAGAGTATTTTGCTGCACGTAGTTCAGTAGGCTTGATTTTGTACGCGTACTTTTTGTACGAGATTGACCTTCGACAAATGTTACTAATTCAAGCCGAGCGGATAATCTGCTAGTTGGATAGTGCTCTTGAAAAACTTTTCTTCAAAAAAATAATTTCTCTATTAGAGATTTTTTTTTCAAAGAAATGGGGTTTAAAAATTTAAATAATTAATTAAAATATATTTGTGTGTAAATAAGACTTACCGTTGTCGACGGCTTGCACCATAAGCTTAGCGATCTCATTAGCAGTCAGTTCGATACGTTTCTGTTGTTTCCCAGTCTTTTTGTTTGTCGGCTTTGAAACGCTCTTATTCTTCACTGCTTTGGTTTTAACTGGCTGTGGCGTGTCGTTGTCAGAGTCTGACTTGTCAGACGAGTCAGAATCAGAAGAATCGCCTAAAATGATTTTAAATGTAAAAATTAAAGAAAGGTTTTGTATGTAATAAACAAATCTCTATATGTATTTGTTTATTCTAAAAGTTCTGCGAGTGCAGTCTATTCCAAGAATCGATATATCACGTATCCTACAATAACATTTATTTTTCGTATTCCCGACATATAATTCAATATCTGTTTAGAAATGTACACTTGGAACATTTCAGCTGTACATACTCAATGTAAATCATACACCCACTAGAAAACTGTAGGAAAATGGGTTAGGTTAACCCACGCATTGATAATGAATTCTCCATATGTGGGTAGATTTAATATTCAATAATGTGAACAGCGGGCTTCGTAACAGTTTGCGGGTACTACTTTTAATATTCTGATGATTGAGCATGAGTATGTTATTTTCATAAGCCGAGAAGGAATACAAACTTGAATAACTAGGTTTATTTAGTGGCGTCGCTTTTAGCTATTTTAGGAAAGCAAAAACTGGGATCAGACTAATGATATCGGGCTGTCGCGAGTATGAGGTGGGGTGAATGTCAGCGCTAAGAATAAACTTAGCGAAGTTAGTTACTTACTGTTCGATTGATCGTCATCCGCGGCACCGCTTTTAGCGTTGGATTTCTTTTGTCTCTTTTTGCGACATTCCCTTTTGTCTCGAATCATACCTAACTCCAGTAATCTGTCGACGTAGCTACGCTTTTGACGTTTGCGAGGCATACGCGGCATTATTACGCCCATTGGATCTGAAAGAACTCTTTGTTTTTTAAATACCATTCGCAGTCTATTGAAGAGATATTTCGTGGAAATACGTTTTGCACGTGTACAACATTTCAAGGATGATATTGGAATGGAGGTGATACATTTTCCTTGATGTAATTTAAGGAACAATGAATAAAAAATTGGTTGTTTATATAGTAGTATGTCTTACCTGGTACATCTTTGTATTGTTCCCACAGTTCTGTGAGCAGTTGATCTTCCTCTTCACTGAACACTTTGGGGACTTTCTCTCTGGCGGGCTCCTTGTGGCTGCGTTTAGTCGGCGCTCGGAATATTAGCCCCAATTCCTTCAACTTCTTTATAACGCCGCGTCTAGTTCTCGTCTGGTCTATGAGATTCTCCAAAATCCAGTCGATCACATCTTTGCAAGTAAAAGATAAAGAATTTCAACATTCGCGTTTATATTTAACTTCTCGGGGTGAATCCTCGAGGAGTCGTTTGAAGTACTAATGCATATGTTAAACGGGTTTCCGCAAATGTTCAGTTTATATACGCATCGGTTGGACTTGAAGCGTAGGCTGCCTTTGAAAGTAGGTAACATGGTTAATGGCGAGTTTCACTGGTAACTGATAGATCTCTGACAACCTCTCAGGAACTTATCTGACAGGTATAATTTTTGGATTTACAGGTCTCGGATAGCAATATTTGACAGAAACAATAAGCAGCCTTTTTCTGGGAGATAGCCTTAACTATCAGATAACTGACACTGTATCGGTAACCAGTGAAACCAGGCATCTACACTATTCAAATTGCGATAGGCTACGTAGGTAATATTTTTTAGTAATTAGTTTGCTTTGTGTAGTGTTAGTTCAAGTTTATCGTGTTTGAACGCGGCAATACAAACACGAGTGTAGTGCGATATGTGGGCCGTATAATGGCGGGATAAGCTGACACGAGTTACAGTAGGTATACTACCTAATTATACCGAACCTTTATACTAATTAGCACGCTTTCAAAAATCCCTGACTGTGGTGAATTTTAATTTTGTAGGATATGTTGTAACACAGCTTATGATTTAAATATAATATAGATAATGCGTTTACTTATGTAGGCATACATGAACTAAAATTATTAGTGTAACTAGGTAGAATTTTATTACAAACCAGATGGGTTTTTAATGTGGATTAAAATTTTGCATTTAAAAGGGAAACGGTGGCTTATTTAATATTTCTTACCTTGATCTGTTTCTGGATTGCTTTGATTTTCCATGTACAATCTACGTAATTCTTCCTCTTGCTCTTCAGACCAAACGCCTTTACCAGGCTTGTCCCTAAAACAAAATGTTACGTCTTATTTCTGCTATAGCACGTATTTAAATTACCTAGTTTTACCGCCCCTAAGACGACCCACTGACCACAAGTGCAGGTAACATATTTTACTTGTACAGTTTTACAGCTTCAATTATCTACCTAAAAGTTAATCGGATAACCTAGCTTAATTAAAATACACGCAAAAACTACTAAACCCATTTTGTACACAAAATAAACCGCTATTCTTTTAAAATTCATCAGTACCTTATGCAAGTTTTAAATAACGATGAAAAAGAAAAAAGCAGCTTCAAGATAGGAGCTGAGTTAGCCAGCATTTCAGTTGGCACTATCTTTGAATACATTAAACAAAGTTACAGGTGTCCCTGCTTTTCGTAACATCTCTAGCTACCGCAAAAAACTGTTACCTAAGATTTAAATACCTATTCCCAGAATTAGGTCAAACCAGTTGTGCATTCGAAATTAAGCTAAATGTTTTTCTTTGTTCTGTGCTCCTTTTAACACGTAAAATAAGTCTAGTAAAGGATTTAGGTTCTTTTTTTAGAATTTTCTTTTGTCTAAGTTTAATGAAAGGGTTGGATAATAATGACTCTTTCATTATTAAGATTCTGCAATTATATTTCTAAAATGAATTCTTTTCTGCTCTAATATTAAAAGATTTTTAAGCTTGTAATAAGAATACCTTCATTTTCAATTAACTACCTTTACAAAGTACACCTTACGGAATTGTTCTAAAAACGGATCTGACCTTTAGGTAATCAATCATAGTTTAGTAACGCGACCTATATCAACATTATCTTGTCCAATTAACGCGATCAAACGTTTAGAAACTGTGGACAAAGATTGATGATAGCGAATGTGAAAATGGTGTTATAAGAGGTCATTCACCTTACGCAGGGAAGCGTCAATCTGATGGGTCAACACTGACTAATTGGGTCAATAGGTTACGCGACAATTACTTCAGTTCAACAGCTTTTTTCATCCCTTCATAAATGCATTTTAAACACACTTACCTGTTATCACTATACAAATCATATCCATATTCGATATCAAGTGAGTCCTTCGAATTTTTCCAGAACAAGAGCTCTATAAACACTTTGGGATTCTTCGAAGCAACTTCTGTGAATTTCCTCAATATGAATATAGCGAACTTTTCCAATTCCTGTTAACAAAATAGTAGTATTCCTTGAGGGGTTTTTAAATTAAATGGACGTAGTTTCACGATAAAAAATGTTTGCTAAATTAGAATGTCGTTCATTTTTATGTACATTTTATTATTCTCGAAGCAAAAGAGTTAATAATAAATTACGAGATGTAATTATGCTTTGTTCGCAAAATTCCCCGCCTTTTATTTGCATTTCAATTTAGGGCCACCGTTAGGGTGACGTGAAGCAAGACAAACATTTTATTACCCAGTCACTGATAGGATGGTGCGTCAGGTTAATTTAGATTCTCGATACATTCGGTAGGCACAACACCCCTCGTGCGTCGATAAAATCTGTCCCTACCCTCCACACGTCGTATGCACGACAGAGAAAAAAGCTTAAATTTGGTCGCACGTGTGTCGTAATATGGGAAAAATATAAGGCTATAAAAACCAGTTGAACTTATCGAAGGGAAAATTGCATTGTTTTACATAACATCAGCTAGTTTGTGACCGTATTTTTGTGCTGTATACGACTTTGTGTCATTGTTTTAGTCATACTTTAGACGCCTTTTAGTGCTAGGGTTTTCATCCTTTCAACATAAGTATTTTTTTTCTTTTATACGTCAGAACGGACGAAACTGAACAAAAAAAAAACCACCATCTGAATTGAGAACCTCCAACTTTTTGGTAAGTCGGTTTAAAAATAGAATGACAAGTTGATAGCTCATCGATCATAAGTAGGAGTCGCGTCGCCCTTCCAGTCTTTACGAGTTACGTGGGCGTGTAGTATTTCCGTAGCGTTACATGTTATCAAACGAGACATTAACGTGACCTTTAAGTTATGTAGGGGGGCAATTGTGAAGCAATTATCACCCATAACTTAAACTTAGCGACCCTTAACAGTCGGATTATGGAGACAGAGATAGGATAATCTCTATACTATATCTATCTACCTACATAGAGGATGATGTTTCCATCTGGTATAGACCTTTTTATATACCCAGCAGTGTCCATCGATGGGAAAAAATGGTCATTTATGAAGAGGGGACGCGACAGAATTGCACTCGGAAATTCCAAACGAATATATTGACACTAACCAAGTTATTTATTTACTTTGGGTAACCTCCTAGATTACATTTTATTTCGATGTTGATATGCAATAGTTTTAATAAATTGACCCATAAATTAGGTTTACTTAAAATTTTCTTTATAATTAAGTCGAAATACTTTATCAAAGATCACAATACTATAATACTAATTACATTAACATCGTAGGTACTAAATCATCTCCAGACACAACCTACAATGGTAACTAAACAACACAAAGCAAAGTCAAGTCTTTACAGTGAAAGAGAACAGTTAGCAAACACTTACCTTAAACTGCGGCACTCGATTTTCAAGGATCCTTTGGAATATAAGGAATAGTGAAGCTTGGAACATCATCTTAAAGGTAGAATTCCGTGGATAGCGGCTACGACAGCCGCGCGCGGCTTACGACAGTCGTCGGCCGCGCGCGACAATAGTCAACCTATGAAAATGTATGGCACCGTTGCCGAGGTCCGCGACAGTCGCGCGCGGCCGACGAATTTCGTAAGCCGCGCGCGGCCGTATGCATCTCAACATGGTCTAGCGCTTAGTAACATCTATATAATTTTAGTAAAACCATAATTGAATTGTTTTTTATTTAGTCGGCAAAACTTCCTTTTGTTTTCATTACAATACAAATGCTTTTGAATCAGTATTGGGTAGTATAATTCGTCATTTCTACTTTTTAAAAATAGGGTCGATTGGTAATCTATTTTCATAGTACAGCCACAGCAATACGTCATCCTCTTCTTCTTCAAGGATATCAATTAGCACTTCGACTAGAGGGAACGGACGAACAAAATCTACGAATTTCAACACAATGCCGCGCGCGGCTTACGAAATTCGTCGGCCGCGCGCGACTGTCGCGAGCCTCGGCAGCGGCGCCATACATTTTCATAGGTTGACTATTGTCGCGCGCGGCCGATGACTGTCGTAAGCCGCGCGCGGCTGCGTAAGCCGCGACCCACGGAATTCTACCTTTATAATTAACTAGAAATACTTTATCAAAAACTACCTATTCTAGAATACTAATTACAGTTAACCTTATTAAAACATTTTTAGGGTTCTGTACCCAAAAGGTATAACGGGATCTATTGTGTTCGCTCCTCTGTCCGTCTGTCACCAGGCTGTATCTAATGAACCGTGATAGTTAGAGAGTTTAAATTATCATAGATGATGTATTTCTGTTACCGCTATAAGTAACAACGAATGCTGAAAACTCCCTTACAACAAACGTGATTTTTTTGCTAATTTTTGCTCGATATCGATAACGGCCACAGGCAGATGCGGTTTTATAATGGTACGGAACCCTTCGTGCGCGAGTCCGTTGGCCGGATTTTCTTTCTTGCTTTTTTTCTTTCTATTAATAGCGTACAAAATGATCCTCAGGTACAATCTACAATGGTAACTAAACAACACAAAGCAAAGTCAAGTCTTCACAGTTCCAGCGGGGGCTAACAGGGCCAAGGCCTGGCAGGGCTGCGGGATTGTTCGAAAGAGTTACCGCGGCCCTGGTACATAAAAGGCCTACGACGGAACACGACGGTTTTTAGTCAGTAAGAGTCTGACAATCACCGCTGCTACCCCTCAACGTGATTTGATGATTTTTGACGACGGTGGTGTGGCTTTTTTAATGACGGTCATTTGATGATTTTTGACGTCGTTAAAAAAAAAGTGTTCATAGTTAGCAAACACTTACCTTGAACTGCGGCACTCGATTGTCAAGGATCTTTTGGAATATAAGGAATAGTGAAGCTTGGAACATCATGGTGGGTCGCTTGCAGTCCCACGCGATGCGGTGCAGCATCTTAATGATGCAGTGGTTCGTGTGAGGCAGGTTTTTGTCGTAGCGCTCCAGGAGATTAACGCAAGCGCTTACGACGCGGGGGTGACAGAATCTGGTCAAAGAAAAGTGAACGTAAAGTAAAGAATAAAGCTCTCTGCTATAATCTAATTAATGAAGAAAATATTCGGATAGTAATTCTCTATGATGATGAAATTCTCTTATGAATATAAAAGGTATGCTAAAAACTGGAATTTATGTTTTGAATGTCAATTTTAGGGAGCAAAACAGAACGTTTAAATTACCTTAATCAATCTTCTGAAAGCTTGATGGACATAAGAAACGATTAATTTTTGTGTGTTTGTTTAGTGTGGGAGTGTGTATGTAGGAACTTAAATAATAATGTAAGGATATTACCTGTTCACAAAATCTTTGAAATCAAAGTCAGTTTCAACGACAGCAGCACTCCTTTCTTCTTCTTCTTCTTCGTCTAAAATCAAGAAGTATCTATTCAATTGATAGTATAAAATTAAGGCAGAAAATATATATTTTATATGAAAATATTCAATGAAACCGCGTGTATCACAGTAACATTAGAATCAGCCCGCATATCAAACCACAATTCGTTTGAAAGCCTCGCTTCGTTTACACTTCGCATTGTTTCAATACAAAAACTTACCCTCTTCGTCATACTCGGAATTGTCTTGAGTATCATTTACATCAACAGCATTGTCTGCTAAAACAAAAATAACCATTAACACGATACCCAACATTAAATATACCGCCCTAATTTAAATTATTATACTTCTCCACAAAATAAAAGGAACAAAATATATTTTCTTATTTTTCTCCAACAAGCTTAATACTTTTAGAAAAGGTGAATA
Source organism: Helicoverpa armigera (assembly GCF_030705265.1). NCBI lineage: Eukaryota > Metazoa > Arthropoda > Insecta > Lepidoptera > Noctuidae > Helicoverpa > Helicoverpa armigera. The sequence goes on along the minus strand of NC_087131.1, from coordinate 4,936,773 downwards.
TTATTCAGTGAAACTTGAGTTACTTTTTAGATGTATAAGTTAAGTACCTTTAAGTCAAAAGTTTTGTAAAATGCAAAGTGATCTTGACAGTTGGGAACATAAAAACAGAATACTTTCTGTTGTTTACTGAGCTTAGTTGAAACTAGAGAGGAGCAACAATTACTAATTCAATACTCTGTACTGTCTAGACTTGACAGTCTGTAGTAGTGAATCATTCTTTTGTGAAAATATGATCTTTGAAATATGTCGTTGATTACTTACCAGCTGTCTCAACTCCCAAGTCGGTATTGTAAACAGTTTCAAGCATTGTTAACTCTTCATCTTCAGTTATTCCATTTGTACCAAATATTCCTTCATCTGGCCACACTTCCCTGATAATTAAAATAAGATATTTTTCTCATAGTAGTCACTCGAATTAATTAGTTAATTAGAAGCTTCAACTACAGCACGTTATAAAATGAAGTGAAGAAAAACTCGGTACAACTGTGACCACGCGATATTTTTTGTCGTAATTAGTGTTCATTAGTTAATTATTGTATTTTAATGTCAACATGAATTCTGCAAGTTGCTAATTAATTAGACATGGACCAAGTAAGTAGACTTTAATGCTTTATTTGTTAGATATAATCACTTACCTGGCAGCTCTAAACATGCCGACTGCATCTTCGAATTTGTACTCGCGCATCAACTTTTGCACATTTTTCATGCAGTCCTCTCTGCAAAATAACATAATCAAGTTACCCATTTTTGTTGACTTATAGTGTAATTATGGATTGTGACATATTATCAAGTAACCAATTTTTTGTGTCCTGTAGTGTAATTATGGAGTATGGTTATACAGTCAAATTATATAGAAAAAAAATAATAATTATATTAAACTTTGCTTTGTCTAATATCTGTTCCATTATCAATTAGTATACAAACAACATTCCTAATTAATTGACAGCTCCTTGAAGAAATAAATACCTACATAAATAATAACTTGAGATGTAAAATCTCTTCATTACACAATCTAGGTAATGAAGGCTAATTAAGTAACTATGTAGGTGAAGTTTCACTCAATGACGGCAAAGCAATAAGATTTCAACATTGTAATAGAATATTGTGTACTCAAGTTAAATTGTAGGTACAAACAAAAGATTACATTCATGCATACAAAAGCAATGCGGTAAATAATTAAAGAAGGAAAACAAATTTTACATTGAAAACCACTATAAAACCGCCTTTCGTACTTCTACGAAAAGCATTACAGGTAATCTTCTCGCTTTTATTATGAAAATCGTTCAGCATTCAAAGAGTAAAAAACTCTTTGACGCGAATTCTACTGAACTGTTGTAGCCGATTTTCGGCCGCAATTCATATTAAGAGGTCAGCCAGCTGCACAGGACAAATTATAGTGCAGAAGCATTTGCACACTAAAATATGTTGTTCTGAATCTATACCTACAATCCCAAAAAATTCATTCAACTCAAAAATCAACAGATAATCAAAACAAATCTTACTTTTGCTGGTCAATAGGTACGTCAGAAGCGGCGTCAAAAGGCGGTGGATGTTCATCCACTCCCGAACTGATGACCGCGGCCATCTGCGCCCTGAGCTCGTCCCAGGCGGCCGGCGGGGACGCGACCTTAGTCTTTTGTGCACCCGCCTTTTGTTCTTAAATTAAATAATTGCCTTTATTCTGTGGTCTTATAAATCTTTACATAACTTACAAGGGTATATACCAATTGTATATATGCCATTAAATTAACACTTCTTAAATACCTATTGTATACAACCCACTAAATTGACATAATATTCACTATGTCTATCTATATTACTAGCCGTTTTCCCGCGGTTTCACCGATGGGAACTACGGCATGTACCGGGATATAATATAGTCTATTTACCTAGTTAGGTACGCAGAAAGAGTGTAGCTATACAAAAGTTAAGAATTTTTCAAATCGGTTTAGTAGTTTCGGTGTAAACAAACAAAAAATTATTCCTTTTTATAATGTTGATAAGTATAGATCTGGGGGCACGGCAGTGCCCCAGCCTTAATATACCAGGATAGGTTGTCTAGCGACATTGGTCTCCTCAAATTCTCTCGACTAACAACGATTCAACGCCTTCTCCTCCTACCCTTAGTCAGGTCATCTTCCCATCTTTTGTTCTACCACAATATTAATTAGCTCCCTTTTATCACATCTGACCGTAAATTACTTTTAAAAGTAGTTATACGATTTAAGCTTTGTTTGTATCTACACCTAATAAATGAGGGTCGTTTCGGTTTTTTTGGGGTCTGCTACGGATAAGTGTTGGTGGTTTTTGTGTGTTGTTTTTTGGTCATGTTCTAGTTTAATTTATTCGAAGGAGTTCAGAAGTTTCAAAGGTGATTTTTAAACAGTATTGGAATCTGATTTCACCAAATTATTCATCAGGAAAAAGAGCCTATAATATTTTTATAATATCGATTTAACATTTTTATAATCGATAATATCATTAATATCGTTTTTTTTTTTAAATAATATAAATGTCATATGAACGCTTTATACGGCAAACAAGCCAATTGTCCACTAGTTTTTATGACACTCATATTCGCCTCGACGGGTAAAGCATTGTTAAGAACCACAGGAATGACAATTACCTGTTCTAGCTATCACAACCATCATTCTCCGAGCCTTTTTCCCAACTATGTTGGGATCGGCTTCCAGTCTAACCGGATGCAGCTGAATACCAGTGCTTTACAAGAAGCGACTGCACTGCCCGACCTTCTTAACCCAGTTACCCGGGCAACCCAATACCCCTATCACAACCCACCAAAAGATTATACGCGCAACAAAATCCGCTAGTGTGGAAGCGTTCTAAGCACAACACTATGCAGATAATAATATGCACTTCGTCGGCAGTTATGCTGTTCATGATATACGGCGCCAGCTATCGTAGTTACCAGAGCATTACACACATTACACATTCATCATTTAATGGCTTGGATACTTCAAATTTATAATACAGTGTCTGGTAAATACCAAAATATTAGGGAGACTGGAAAAACAGACCATTTAAAATGTGTTGCGATAACGTAAGCTCCAGTTTACTTTAAGTTCGAGATTGGAAGTTCATTAATAAGATTTTCTTAATCAAGTATAAACTTACTTTTCGGTTTGGATTTGGCCTTTTTCCTCACTTTCTTTTGAACAACTAGCCCGGTTTTCTTGCAGTAGTGCTCTAACATTTTAAGAAACAAGTGAACAGTTTCCATTAAATCCACTAAATACGACCTGAATAGGAATAACGAAATTAGTTATTTTTCAAAACCTATTTTACTAAAATAATATTTATGTATAGTAACTTACCTAGGCATTTTGTTTTCATCATAATTTAGAAACGTAGAAATAATAAATTCTCTATATTCCAATACGTAAAAAATATTGCTTTTCAAAACTTTAGCAGATTCTTTGACAGAAGGATCGGTACTTTTGTCCATAGCTAACAGAGTGTTGAGTAATTCCTTGTAAGCTCTTAGAGCTAAATGTAGACGCCTCACCCAAGGTGAAAACTTTTTCTTCTCAACTTTGATCATGTCGTAGTATTTCTCCATTTGTTGTTGTACATAATGGAACATAGGCACCGACATTGTTTCACTGAAATCATTTTACTAGTTAAATATTTTTTTCAATTTTTCTTCATTAGCAGTTTTGTGAGGTTGTCTCTTTTTCTTTACTTACTAGCAGTTTCACGAGGTTTCGCTGCCGCGATGTTTTGTCAAAAAGTCACGTGGACGAATTAATAACTCGCCCTTTTAAACAATTTCCATGTAACTTGGATCAGCCAATTTACCGTAAATGCGTAAGTGCAATATTTCATCAAAATCAGTTCAGCCGTTCTACCGTTAACGAATAACAAACGAATTCATTATCGCATTATTTACACCGCTTAATAGTAACGAAAAAGAAGTTTTACAAAGCATACTATGTAAACTAAAGCATTTTTTAAACTAACCTGACTAATCCAACTTGGAAATGATGGCCCCTATTGAACTCCATAAAGAACTTGACTGCCCACAAGTAATATGACTCATCATTTTGTTGGGCCTTGGCGCGCACTAACACATCTTTCACATAATGCATTAGTGGGTTGTAAGAGCTGTTTAAGAATTCTATACAAAATTCTTTCAGGAACAATCTGCAAGTAGGGGTGTTTTTAGTAGAAATACATGTGGAATAAACATTCATAAATAAAAATATGACTCTGTGTAAAGCTGCAAACAAAACATAAAAAAAAAATCATGTTTAACTGTTTTTACGTAACTAATCAGCTTAGTTATTTTAAAAAAATGTATTAACCCTATCTCCTCCTTTCTCTTTTCATTGAAGTTTGTCTGTGGTAAAATATTATAACTTACCTGATAGCAAATGCAGATCTCCTCTCTAAAATACCACTCTCAACTGGTCTTCTATTTTTGGGTTTAACCAGCTTAGATTTCTTGCCCCCACCAAAGTCTAAGTTGGATATTTTGTTCAATGGTTTCAAACAAACTATCTCATTGTCTGATAAAGATTTCATGTTTTGCACTACATATGTGCCTCCAAATCGAGAATGCCTGTAGAAAATAAATTACCATTCAAATCATAAATAATTGAGAAAGGGGACAAAAGAAAATAAAACCTATTTTGACCAAACCTAATCAGGAGTAGATTACATGACAAAAATGCATTTTGATTGTTTACAAGATGCATTAAATATAATTTTGCCAATAATGAAATATAGTAAAAAAACCATAATCGTCTCTTTTTAGTTTTTGAAGTAATAAATAATTTACCTTGTTCCAGAATATTGTTTAATCTTGTTGATTCTCTGTTTATTTTCGGACATTCTGATAGAAAGCAACTCTTGATCATCCCTAAGTTTTTCATCAACACTGCGTTGTAATGCAGCATCAGCCAGGCTACTTGGATTCTGTTCCCTCAACAAATGGGATATGATCTCAAGGATATGCATGAAGTATTGCTTCTCATTTTCAGAAGACATGTATAGGATGATGTCTAGGATGCCTGACTGATTGAGAGCCCATAACACCTAAAATAATAGTTGAAAACATAATAAATTATGATTCCTTTGGGACCATTTCCGTTCCATTCCTTGGGACCCAAGGGTTTAGTCCCAATATTGGTACTTTTAGATTGCATCACACTAATATAATAAAGGTGAAAGATCGGAACTATCAGTCTATATTAGCAATTTCTTCACATGCAAACTGCTAAATGGATTTAGATTTGAGAGAACTTGCCAGTAATATGGTATACATAACCAGCAATGTCGGCTACTTTATATTCAGGTGTGAAGGGACTTCCCTCACAGGCGAAACCGCTGGCTGAAGCTAGTTTTGACCATAAGGTAACAATAAAACAGAATATTACTAAAGTATTTAAAATTTCTAACCTGATCATGCACACTGGCATCATTCTCGGGCCTCCTCTCTCTGTCCAAGTCAGCAGGAACATGAAGTACATTTCTAATTAGTATCAAAATTCTCTCAATGATAAGTCCTGTGTCTTCATCCCTTTCTGTCCAATCCTAGTAGAAAATTTTCATACAAATAGAAATTATTTCATTTCAAATAGTAATTAATTAATTTAAGGATATTATAAAATATGCTCGCTTGGTAAAATAGTGAATTAGTGAAAGAAAACTTACTCTAGCGTCAGTTTAAGTCTTAAGTTATAATATTATTCGAATATGGATAGATCTACAGATGTAACTTATTTCAAATGAACAGTGGTAATAAAGTCTATTTAAATAATGATAATAAAGTCAATGGATAGTTAAGACCACTTATGTCTAGTATCATATTGCAGATATTGGACAAAATAAAATTTTTAAGGTAAAAATATGTACTAACAATTTCCAAAATCTTTGCCAATTTCTTAGCAAAAATGTTCCATGTGTCAACTTTGGTAAATGCCTCCTCTTTGTAAGCCTGCAAATGTAATAGGATCTGCAGGTAGTTGTGTCTTGCTGTGCGTTCCACTGGCACTTCTTCTCGATACAGTAATAGAGCTGGGTTTGTAAGGTTCACAAGTAGTCTAGAAATGAGTAAGTTGTTATACTTGTTATGTTGGTCTGCTGTCATATTTAAAATAATGAACTTAGTTGTTGTGATAAGAATGAAATGAAAATGTTAGGGAGTTTACATACTAAAAGGTAATATCAATGCAAAGCTATTTTGCTATGATATTACCCTTTATAATACGTGTACATAAACTTGGCATGCCATTCATTCCTACAACATTTTATGTGAAGTTTAATGATCATACTTGGGAATTACTGATGAGAAGCATATATTTTTGAAGTGAATGACTTATTAGCTAAAATACCTGAGTGTAACGTCGAACAATTCAGTGTTCTCCCAGTGATCAATTAGCATCGGCAGTAGATCACTTTGTAGCACTTTTGTTTGACCAAAATGACGACGGATTTCATGATCCTCACCATCACGGCGTAAATAACGAATTAAATCTTTCACTGTATTGAGAGTAAAGTCGTCTATTAAATATTTGCCAGTCTTTTTATCATACGTCCCCAAAGCGTTGCAAGTGGCGGCTAATTCCGCCGACAAAAGCGATGTCATTGCGGATATACTTCCAAAACACGCACAAAATTAATTTTAATAAATTCACTAGTTAGTCTATTCGGTTTAAACTCATTATTTATTTCTTTTTACAGGATTTTGGAAACCGGCACAGTAAACATTGTGCACTTTTGATTTGACATTGACAGCTGACGTTTGACACTGAAAAGCCCGCGAAAACACAGCGCGCAGTTTCGTTCTGAAATGTTAATTGAAGCCAGTTTTTATTTTGAAAGAAAAATATTACATAAATAATTTCATTGGTCAATGGTTTCATTGTTTAAAGCCACGTTTTACTATGTACAGGGTCGTGCTGCCCCGGTGTGCGAAATGTACGGCGCAGACAGGCATCAAGCAAATAGGGGCACCGCACGGCTGCGTGGTGTCTCTGATACATATGGCGCTTTTGACAAATGCTACCGTCAATTTTGGTAGGTATTAATTTGCTCTCACGCTTGCTAACGGACGCTCGCACCCTGTCGGCTGTGGACCTTTCTTATGTACTTCGTTATTTATATCTTAATATATTCCCTTAGGTATGATGTAGGTACTATTTTATAAGTACCCCTATGTACTAACTAGTTATGTACTTCCTTCAAGAATCCTTATGTATTTTCCTATTATGTTCTCTTTATCTTCTATGTACTACTTAAAGCTTAAAATTCGACCGAGGTAGGTACTACGCACTCCTTGTTACAACAATTAGAGTAGGCAGGTAACAAGTTCATGTTTTCAATATCTACCCACACAGTTACGCAATGTTCTATTGAGTTCCAACGTACTACCCCAACAAAAAGAAAATTTTGCCTTTGTTGTTAAAAACATTAATTTGTCTTTAGTCAACGTTGAGGTACGTTCCTTTTTTACGTAAGCAAAGTAATTCAGTATAAACATTTTGTTTGAAAAGTTTGTTTATCCATCCTTGTGACTCATAGTTTATATCAAGAGGGGAAGATCAAATGAATAAGTGTGCGATTACGGAACAAAAGAATTAAGGCAGAGGTCAAAGGGGTTGGAGTTTTAGACCTTGGTATTTCGTTTATAAGGAGGTAGTTATATGTAGAGATACAGGGTAACTTCTCAATGACTTTCTTTTTGCTGTCTTTGGCATTGAAACTGCCTTCAGTTCCTACTTACCTTTACGTAATTCTGGGAAAATGTGACTTGGAAGGACGTTTATGATAGGTAAGTCAGACATAATTGTTTACTTAATACTTGGTAGGTATTATGATTTAGTCAGAATCAGATGTTACAAACCTATTTACTCAATAGTAAAATATCCCTATAGGTAGGAATCCCTAGTAGCCAACAGTTTAGTCCACAAAGTGTATTACACGAAGCGTTTGGCTTTGAAATATTGTTGAGGTGAAACAATGCTCGGGTAACGTACATACCTACCAACACTACCTATACTTAAGGCGGCCAACCGTCCCGCATTCTGCGGGACCGTCCCGCAATGCTTGACGAAATCCCGTTTTGAAATTATTAGTAAAATAGTCCCGCAAAACGTTGTATGCGTCCCGCATGTCCCGCATTCCTATTTTTCTACCACACTTCTACACAACACCCACCTGCGCGCACGCTCAACAGTGCAAGAACACAGATTACCTATAATATAATCTCGTTCTCTTTATTTCTACTGAACTCGTGAGGCCTAATGATTTTGAAAATAAGACATAAGTGCACGCTGTGACACTATATTGATAGGTTAAATTATAGCTTTTTGCTTACGGTTTTTATTTTATCAGTTCCGTACGATCATTTTTCAATGCCCCTTTTCACGAAAGGTTAAGTCCCGCATTCAGTTTTCGGAAAGTTGGCCGCCTTACCTATACTAGAGACACTTGAAGCCACTAATTAAACAGTTTCCTTTACCGATACATTTGTTAAAGACGCAGGTACTTTAAACTAACTAGACGTTAAGTTTAGGGAAGCTACGTATCACGTGATGTTTTGGAATATACCTAAGTACTTAATCTACCTGTATGTCTACTAAGTCTAGGTAAGATTCACACCTCTTTTTCCAAATCGATTTAAGTAATTTCGGTATGTTTTAATGCCATTAGGATTCGCCTCTAACTGCTTAAGTTCCTGAATTCCAAAGGCCAGTAGAGAGGCATAGTTCCTAAGTATAGGCAACCTAATCATAAAATAATCGACTGTTCTCGAAGCTGTCCTCAAGTATAGACTTAAATAAAACACTGACACCTAACATCTCCGTTGCATAGGTTACATATTATGTAAAGCAGTTTCCATTACATAAATATCCACTTACTTTCTAAAGTCAGTCTCGTTTACAAACACTTAAGTAAAGCATTTTATTTCAAGTGCGATATTTATATCTTAATGGGGGTTTAAGAGAAGCGTTGGTACCTAATGCTCTCGGCTTAGCTAACAGACAAAAACGTAAGTGAGACCAAACTAGCTAGATAGACTTTACGGAAGAGCTTTTTGTCATTCTAGGTTTAAGCAGTCTAGAGTAAATACCTAATGAGCATTAAACATACTGCTAAGTTTGCAGTCGTAGTGTTGTGCTAGGAATATTATTCTCAGTTAATTTTCAGGGAAAGTCTTGTCTTGGCCTGTTTTCATTTGCCTACACACTTTTCCAAGAAGTTATTTATCCTATTAAACATTCAACTTTTAATTACTCAACCTAATTAGGTACTAGTCAATCGACGTGACACGTCACGACACGTCACGACGTGACACGTTCACAAATGGTTTCTGCCTAAATCACGATTTCGTGTGTCGAACATCGAACGGGCCATTTATTCCATTGCATTACATTGTGGTTTTGTATCAATAAATATCAGGACCGTATAAAGCAGTAATTAAAACATATGAAGGCCATTATATTAGCATAACACAATAAACCAATCTATTAACGTAATCTAATGTGCACGCACTAAATACGGGGTGTAGTAAATCTTGTATTTTGCGTTGTAGCCATTGCTAGCGGGACGAGATAATCCGGACTATTGGTGTCGTGCCAGAACGCAGGCCGAGCATTGTCGGCGCTCTGGCTCCCAGCCAGGGATAATGGGCTTTACACCAAATGGATTTGCCTACCGAGGTCAACGTAAAACCTGGAAGGTACAGATTAACGGCAAATAAAGCCTTTAAACCACTTTTAAAATCCAATCGATGCAGACGGATGGAGCTGCGTAATGGCAGTGTACACTGCATGAGCTTTTATGACTAAGGGTTGGAAGGTTGTGCTATGTTATTATTCTACGGCCTTTAACCAAATATTTATTCATTGTTACTAAGAAGTTTCTGTTGTGGGTACCTACCTAGTTCTAGATTATTGGTTTTAGTCATATCTAACACAGGTTCCTTTATCAGGGGATCGGCGATTCAACCCGAAAGTCGCAGCGCATTGGATGCAGGTCGCCGAAGTCGCGCAAAGTCGCGGGTCTTGCCGGCCTTTGTCCCGCAGCGGACATTGAAACGACGACGGCACTTCATGGGGTAGTCTATAGTTCATAAGCACTCCCTGAGACACTAACTTGTTGACATGTAATTAAGCTACTATTCTTTTTTAATAAAATTGGTTTTCGGCGCAACTCAATGTAGGTAGTCGTGAACTGTAAAACTCATCCATTACATCAAATAGATGCCTACTTACAGCTAATTAGAATTTTGTTTAGATTTGGTTATCTACCTGCTTGATAACCTTTTTATCTGTTTAGCCAACATTTAATTTTATCCGTCCCAAGCAAATATTTCTACCCTTTTGCCGATGTGCCAACAGTCTCTGATCCTTTTAATTGACATTCGGTTTGAAGATAATTTCGCGAACGTAAAATATTCGCAGGTAGGTAAGTTTTGGGTCTACCTTTAAGTGAAAAATGTAAGATATTTTCGTCTGACAAAAATAAATTATGACTGAGCAACCTTCTGAGGCAACTGGAACGTGACACGAAGCGTGGAGCTTAGAAACCTCCAAAATTGTTAGATACCTGTCTAAGATGTTCTCTTAACAGAATAAGCCATTCAGTCGTCAACTTAGTGAAATGGAAAATTCATTTTCTCACAATTTTCTCTTCTTTTATGATACTTTTTGCAGTCGCAGAACTTTTTCGAGAAATAAAAAGGGTTTACCCACCGCCGCGAGTCGGAAAGATTCCGTATTCTTTGGGGACTGCGAACACAATGAACGTGGCATAATGAAACTGTTCCCTTTGCGATTATGTGTAGATACCTATATAACTCATTTCGGTATTTAATTCACTGCTACTGTTTCAATGAATAACGATTTGTAACGATTATTGGATTCGTAAGTGTTTGTACACGATTTATTAAATAAATAGTTGCACGCCAAGTCAAACACTATTTTGCTAGTGATTGAAAATTTTAATTAAAATACGAAAAGAATTTGAGGTCTTTCAACTTCAAGTCAGACGTGCTTCACTAAAATCTCGTTATTTTTGAAGCACCTACCTATTGTTATGGTTATTTCAACGCTCATCACTTTTATTCATTTCTTCGCTAAGATTTTCATTTTATCTACTTTATAAAGTAAGTGACTTGAATTCATAAATTATAATAAGTATTGTAAAGATGTAATTGTTCGTCGGGGCTTCAAGATTACTTCGTACGGATTATCTGATAGACTATCAAGATAGTAGAATAGTAGTCAAAATGGTTCTTTGTCTAGACAGTTAGGTATTTTATGAAATTACATTGTAAGGTTACTTTAGCTTTGGATGCTCTTGGTGAGCAGAATTCGTGGTAAATGGGAGAGGAACTGATCAACAGTTGCTTTTTTTTTTGTTTTTGGTTTTGCATCAGGTACGATATTGATGCAGGAGGATACTTAGGAAGTAAATAAATTTTTAAGAATTAATTAAACAAAAATCTTTCCAATTAGGCTTCATTGCGTTAGTACAAAATACGCCAGTAATATTTTTACAGTACCTGTGTACTGTAAACAAAACAAAAGTCAAACAAAAGGGATTTAAAAATGTTTATTCATCAATCCCCTCATCAAATTTGGGATATTCTGCCGTTTTAAGCTCAATCTTGCCCTCTTTCAGGGTAGATGATAAAATAAATATGCTCTTTTGACCCTTATTTACACAGCGAACAATCCCCGTAGATTGTACGTAGTAAACACTCTGTAGTGTTGCGTTGCTTTTTTTTAATAAGTCTCATTAGCGGAGGCACGTCTATATTGGCGTGAAACGATTGCAAGGGGCGATGAATGACCTCTTACCTCCCTAACTACCACCTCCTCACATTTTTAAGTTCATATTAATGGCGTGAGCACTGTTCTCGCCACACTTTTATTTCTTACTGCTTCCATTTACGTGTCATTTTACGGAGAATGTTTCTGTCGCGATTTCACTCACTCTACGTCCTAAAAGCAACCCGCTTTTCTACTAAATATTTATTCATACACCTTCTCAAGGAAAAGATACGTGCCCAAGCCTAAGTACATAGGTATATAAAATATTTTGGCCCAAATTTTCAGAATGTTAAGCATCTCTGCTACAGTTATTTTGTCATTTATAAAAAATATTTTGCTTCAACATCGTCAATTTATTCACGACATGCCAAAACGCATTCTATTTTGATTTCACGGATGAAATATAGACGCTGAGAATATCAAGTTGTTTTGCTAGCAGTGTAATGCTGCTTTATTTATGGCGGTCTCTTGTTGGGGCAATAAACGAAGTGGTCATCCGTCAGCCGCACTCTTGAGTCAAAGGAATGTAATCAAGACATTCATCACGAGCTCACATCACTCAAACGACCAAAAACATTGTGTGGTATGTACGACAACGTTAGCGTCTACTCCTATTTCGAAGGAATCATTAGATAACATTTTTACGTTTGATAGATGAGAATGTATTGTCACATACAATATTTTACATTCGCACATTACTTTTAAGTAAATGATATATCGTATTCAGCTGATGTTGAAAATAATACGAGTTCGGGTGACAAACGGCTGCGTCATGAGCTGATCCACAAAAAGGATATATTATATTATATGAGAACGGTTCGTTGGCTCGGTATCTCCGTAGCGCGATGGTGAACCTTGTACTCACGGGTGGGTACCCATGCACGACGCTAAACGGTCCTCATTTTTCTATAGTTGGAGGAAAATTGCTGTCGTATTTCCGGCTCACATGTCCTTAAGCCGGAGACAACGAGATTATCCGCGGGGAAATAAAATGGAGACACGAGAATCATCAATCTTTCCCACGCAATCTTGTTGAGGGAACTAACTAAATAAGTAATTATTAGAAAATTAGACAAGTGGGTCCTTTCTTAAGTACAGTTAATAACACAAAAGCTCATAAATGTTTAAAAGATTTACATGAACCACTTCAAAGTTATTCAACTTTAGCTCAGTTTTATAACTCCCCTAACAAAAATACTTAAAATTACATTTTAATAGTTGTAGAAAAGTAGTAAAAGTAATTACGGAGGACAAGTAAAAGTTGGCCACAGTCCCACAGCCGTCGTTCTGGCCTAGCAAAACTTGTGCCAATTATAGCTGAGGTGACCATGATCAATCCAACGGCTGATTAGGACAATGGCTATTAAAAAATAGCTATATACTACAAAAAATAGGTACTTGTTCCCCCTGTAGCTTGCTGCAGATAATATTCTTATACATCTTAATGTAGAGGTATATATTCAGCTCCAGCTTAGCAGACACTTTCCTTTGTGATTTGTGTTGGCCATTTATTGTTTATTAAAGTATTTTTTCCAATAGGGGAAGATAAAGTCAGCCATTATTCTTGAGGGGATCTACGAGGATTTCCACATTAAGTACCTTGAGCGGAAAATCACCAAACGTTTGAATTTAATAGGCGCTTCTAATCACGTTTGAAGACAGTTCAAGAAACTCGGGGAGTAGGGCCACCCTGTTAATAGCCCAAGTACTACGCTAAGGGGCGCCGCTAGGTCTTATCTCGACGCTTCCGACGACGTTGACTTACATTTAATTGTCCAAGTTTTATTGTAGCCGCCCTAATAGCAATATTGGAACCAAAGAACTGATATAGATCGAAGTTTTGAATAACATTACTGATACTGTATTCACATTGAGATTAGAATGAAATTTCCATGTGTGCGTTGCTATCTAAACTTCGTTGTTACGTAAAAGTCGTAAAGGAAATGGAAATGTGGTAAGAACGAACGTATTTTTTTAGATTTTGAAGAGCTTTTCTCCGGAGTTAATCCAGTACCTAAGTGTAAAACGTGTTTATGGTACTTATACGGTTCCAGCCTGTTGGAATTGTCATTTTTATTTGTAGTATCATATGAAGGAACGTAATACGGGAGTTGGCTATAAAATCATAAAGTTAAAAATGTAACACGGTGAGCTAGCGGCCATTGGCTCATGCAGCAAGGAACAACAGCCCGGAGAACAATTCAATTTACTTTTATAGCCCGTGCTGATCCCCTTGTGCGGATCAGCTTCCACGGGAACTAATCATCGAATCTACGCCTTGATTCGTTATCTGTTCTTCGCAACTGATTGCTTTTAAATCCCAATACTCGGCCATAAAATATAGCGTTTGATGGCATATTGGGAATAAAATATCGTTTTATGAATAGTGCAATAGTAGGATCATACTTTAATGGATATTGCTGATATAAGTAGCATAAGCCTCTGTGATGTATATCCTTTTTTTGATGCTTTATTTCTTACCATATTCTCTCGTATGAATATGGAATACCGGGTCATTCTACGTGGAAGCATGTGTGGTGAGTTTGCCCTTTTTTGTAGGCAGCCAATGTCTTGCATGTAAAATGCTTGCAACAGTAGGATGCCATAAATATACATTCACCCCATCTCAACCTGTCCCGCGTATTATGGTTTTATTTCGCAGATGCTCTGTAAGCCTCAGTGGGCCGCTTAGGGATCTGTGGCTCTAGGTTAAATATCACTGCGCTAATTCCAACGCCATTACTGATTAACGTATTAAAAGGTTTATAAGTGGTGTAGGTTCTGTTAGATGTCTGTATTTTCTCTTTTCAAACTATCGGCTGTTAAGTGGTTTACATTATTTAGATCTTAATGCACATAAGCAGTCCATATGCCCCCGTATATCTATTGTATAACAAAGATGTTGAATAAGCATGCCAGAATGTAACCAAACTTTAAATCGAGAGCGCATAAATAAAAGTTAAAGTGAATCAAAGTTTTAAAGATTTTCGTTTCCGCCGAGTTATTCAAAGCATATTGTCTTCGCTTTAAATCACTGATGTGAGTAAACCAAGAAGCCAACCTTGTTTGAAAAATTGTTCTCGGAGGACGACCCTTACTGTAACCTTTTTCTTTTATCCCGCTCTGCCTAAACTACAATTCTCTCAATTTACTTTCCGCAAAGGAATGTATTACGTATGTTTGTTTCGATTTAAAGAAAGAAAATACATAGACCAAAAAGCAAAGGTTTTAAATTCAAGAGGAATATGTAGTAAATACTTTATTACATGAAAATGAGTTAAACAAATTGTGAGTGCCACTTATGAAATAAAATTAAAGTCAAATAGTCAAATAATCATTGTTCCAAAAAAAAAATATTATGTATAAGTTACTAACATAAAAATATTTTAAACATTCAATTTTCCATATTTTTGGTTCTATACTTTACATGGTTCGTTCGTACGAGCAGTACAATAGTGCGGTAATGTAACAATCATGTATTTCAAATAGGAAAAACATGGTATTTGTAACAATAACGTTGTCGAACAAAATCATACTTAATTCTAAATAAAAATGAACAGTTTGTTCAGTATTGTTGTGCCAACAAAAAGTCTACAGTCTACACTTCATGAGTCAACAGTGGTGAACCGTCATGCCTGTGGTTTTGCCTCAATTTAAACAAGGAACATTTCAGTAAAGGTAGTTGCCGACTGACCGACGACAGCATAGACACACTTCATGGCTCGACGCACGAAAGGCAACCACTGGATTTTGATTTATTCATTCGTATGTTGTCCAGTATCTATGCGAAGCTTTAACCTGTCATTTCGATATGTCTCTTTGTTTCTAACTACTACTCTGAGAATCTGCAAGCTTGTCGATGCGTTCCTTTAGACTACTCGCACACTACAAACCTTTAATCGTCCGACCGTTTGTTCGGGTTCTTAAATGAGTATGGAAATTAATAGTACGCACATAACAAAGATCAGGTAACAGAGCGAATAAAAACTTTGAATTCACAATTTTCTAAAAAATAATAATTTTGCAACCAATAGTTGACCGACTATTTATTCTGCAGTGCGCTCGTAGGTTTATTCTGTCATTTCGATATGTCTCTTTGTGCCTAACTATACCACCAAGAATCTGTAAGCTAGTCGATGCGTACCTACCTTAAGGGTTAATTGCGTATATAACGTTTATAAATCATATTTTTCAGCTGCAGTTTCAGGTTTAACTGACGCGGGCTACTATTTATCATGGCGCGTTGCTTAATGATATTTATCATCAGCACATGCATTTTGTGCAGCCTCATTATTAAGAGTAATGGGTTTAAAGTTAAATAAGTTTAACATACTACAGCAGGCTTTCCTCTCTTTATATCTTTATTAAAATTGTATTTTCAGAACGTTACAATAAGTATTATATATCCTAATGCCTAGATCTGTTTTTGTTTTAAATTCACTAAGACGTTATACCAACAGTATATCAGAAATTGTTCTCAAGATAACACAATTAATTAAACATCGTTTCATAAACCGTGTTCTTGTTTTAGGAATTAATTGTAGGATCAAATTCTTACTTATTTATACACAATACCTCATATTTTCCAATATAATTGTCTCATTATAGAATATTATTGCGAACATCAATCTATTTTATTCCGGAATCGGATCCTGGAGAGATCCTATCAAATATTTGTTTCCTTTTCTTTATCTCCTTGCTCTATTGTTAACGAATAATAGATTCAGAATCCATTTACTTTTAAATTAATGAAACCTACTGTGGATGTACAATGTATATATTTTAGATGAATAAAGTTGTATTGTTGTACACCAAAAGGAAGATTTTGCAATTTTGTAATAAACTCACCCTACGGAATACCTGTCCCGTATGTAGGTCAAAGTGAGCGATTTATGCCAATAAATAATATAACAGTAGTCCATACATATTCCGTTTGTAGGTACTTTAGTTCCACAAGAGAAATCTGACCAAGTTTTATGAGTCGGGCAGCGCGCCCCGCCGTCCCATGTAAATTTTATCGTCTCCCAGAAGAAAGCATCGTGCGCCACGCTTGCTGTTCATTCCTTTTATTATTCACTTACCAAGCAACATCTGAAATGTGTTACAAATGTCGTACACATGCCAATAGTTCTGCTGACATCAAGCCTTCTTAGTTATCTCTCTTTCAATTGTTTTTAGGACAGCCAAGTACTCTTCTTCCTATATATTCAGGTAGGATCTTTATTTCTACAAAGGGCATGTACCTACATTTACATTCGAAAGGATGCGATCATCAAAATATTCAAACAAATAGTGCCTCGGGACTTCGTTTACGTATGTATATATTATGTATTATCACATTCGGGTTAGTACATACATGAATGTATATTTAACCTATACAGACAAAATATTATATACAAACTTATTTCCTACGGAGTTTACATTTTAAGCTGTTTAAATAAACGGTTCTAAAACAAATAATCTAAAACCTGCACCTGTGTATTTCTGACACTATCTAAGATACTTTTCTACTTGTATGTATTCTGAAGTAGGTACCTGCTTAAGTAGTAAGTTCAAGACCTCGCTAAGACCGCGTCACATAGAATATAATCCACTCCATTTCGTCGTCAAAACATGATGGCGGCGGCGTGACCGCAACCGCGACGCGTCACCCGTCCTGTCCTGCGGGACATTAATTATAACTGGAGAAATAATGAAAATATGTATAAATAGCTTCAGTCCGTGGAGAACAAAATGACGAGCGGAGGTGCCATAACGCAAAATCTAAGAAAGCAGCGCGCCACAATGCATGTGCGGGGGACGAGAAACGTTACTGTTTTCGCCATAATATGCCATCGTTGGACCCGCCCTTTTTTTGTTATACCAAAAATTGTTGATAGATGTCCCAAAGAACCCGAACCCCTCGTTAGTTCACTCTTAATTGGTCATGCCCACCTCACGAACTTGACCTAGAAGAAGGAGCCTGACCTACCTTCATTATGGCTCTGCTCATTTTTCCTTTCTCCGTGGTTCAGCCACATGTCACGTAGTGTGCCCTCAGCATGCGGCGTGGCGAGGCGCGGCTGTAGCCACGAGTGGCTGAACCGCAACCACAATGCTTCACTCATACGTCGGCCTAGCGCGCACTATTTTGTTACTAACAAACAAATGCTACACGGTGTATTAGAAAATTATTATTTGAAATCATCGTCATTTTTGCTACGTCATGAATTAATTTCACGATAAATAGAAATACGATTGAAAAACGCATCTAAAGTGACCTGATTCACCTTTCATTTCACACCCTACGCTCAGCAATAAATAACAAGAGTTTAAACCTCTTTTACGACCGGTTGGCTTTCTTTTAAAACATTTTATATCGATCTAATGAATAGTTACTAGGAATGCTAAATTTAGACGCGGTTGTCGTCACAGTTCTTATTAAGTTAGTTTAAGATCGCTACAACCTTGTAGTCACTTAAAGTGGGGGTCCAGAAAAAATATTTTTAACTATTTACTGAACGAGATGTATGCCAAAGAGATAGAGACTGAGCCCGTATAGCAAACACGGGTCTGCAAGGTGATTGAAAAGTAATTAATATCAAATATCATAAAACAGTTGCAGGACCAATTCTATAAATTAAAGGGGACTGTTCCCAAATCTTACTGTTGTAGGTATATTTATTTTTCTCTTATCGTAACAGACACGTAGTTTCTCATATAAAACAAATTTGATAAACTACGTAGAATGTATTGTGGACTGAAAATATTGCGGACTCATTCTGTTCATGCCAACATAAGATATTGGAAGAGGGTTGGGCAGCCGCACCAAATCTGTACCTATTATGGTAATAGAGTCCGACGTCCAACAGTTTTGATGATAGAGAGCTCACTAATAAAATATTTCATCTAACATCAATGTTTATTTAGTGTGCCAGCGAACAAACCCATACATTGAAACGGGATACTGAAATAGTTACAGAGCGGTCGGCAAATCGCGATTCTATGTGAATATTTTATTCCCTAATGAGTCATCGAGTGAACAATGCGGCAATATTTGACGTGCCAAACGTCAAACACGTGAAAAAGTTATCGTCACCGGATAAGCGACTAATCAGTAGTGTGAACCGCGGGTAAACATAAATAAATGTCGTTTAAACGTTGTCGATTGCTTTCTTTAGAGAGATACACACTGGATCGTGGGGACGGACGCAGACGGAATGTTCGAGAGCTCACTCCATTCGCCCCTTGTTTGTCTGTCAACACAAATATTGAAAATCCATTAGCAACCACCGTTCGAGCGCAAAAAAGTCGATATTAAAAATAACAAAGAAATCGGGCTGTTCAAAGTTTCTCGTGGAGGGGAGTTACTTTGAGATGTTTATGTTGTATGTACGACTGTACCAGTATCTGGATACTAAATGCGAGAACATTTCATCGGTTTATGCTGTGAATTAGTGTTCTGGAAACAGTGTTTTGCAGGCCAACTCCCCAGATGCACATTTGTGTTGCGTTTCGCCGTCAAATTATTGTTCCCTATCAGTTATGGCTACTGGCGCCCGTTTCCTACATAAAGCAATGCATACACTGCAGAAAAACTTTTTATTACTTTATTGAATTGCGGAAACATTCGATATTAGTTTGTTTTGTTGAAATATTTTGGACTGTTATGTTGTTTAGATTTCTTTTATGCATGAATTCTTTCAGTCTGAATAAATAAAAAGTTCAGACCACTTAGTGATTAAAAACAGTTTTTGTACACTTCATGAAATGCGTAAATAATTTCGAAAGCAATCAATTTGAGTTGTAAGCAATTTAACAGAAACTCTTACATTCAGGGACCTTTATTTTATCATTTCAAAAATCTACAACTCAAATTATCGTTCACAATGTCGGCCTATAAATAAAGCACCCTTTCCCTTGGAAAGTTTGTTACAATATTCGACGTAATGATTATCCGGAACAGCTATAAAGATTGTAATCACTAATAACGTAGTTGCCGTGTTTCTGCTAGCGTGTAGTGTAAAGTGTAACAATGCGGTACAAATTGGCAGTGAGGTGAGACCACGCGTGTGCGAGGCGCTCGCGTCGTCGGCGCGCACACAACGGCTAATTGCGACAGACGTGACTCACGACATGTACTTGTGATATACGAACATACCCGAACCCACCCGAATATAGTCGAATGCACTCGCATGTGCCTGAATGCTTGATATACGATTAGAGAACCATGATTAAGGTAAAATCTATAACTACCTATTCTCGTACCATTAATTTATAAATCCGTATTTCATGCTATCCAGACTTCGTACAATTGATTACAAAAACCATATTTCTGACAGCAAGTCCTATATATTTTCCGAGTTGACATAACCTTGATGTCGATATTGTGTTATTTCGAATAGTAAGCTTATTTGCCGAAACATTGTCTGTACGGTTGATGGTGACGCAAACTATTGTATGTTCACGCTAGGATATTGATTTTATCTCTCACTTTGAGATGGGTAAATAGCAATTTTTATGAAGAAAACCAGTGTCGATAAATATTTAAAAATGTACTCTGTTTACAAACACGATGCATACATGAAAACCCAGACGGGTATTAACTTTATCTCTAGAGTAAATATTAGCGCTGCGTCAATAGGTTTCAAGATACACATTAAGAAAAATCACGCTTTTCCAACAACAAAAAAATATATTAAAAGTGTTTAAGTACATGTTGTCTTGTATTTTATTTTTATTGCATATAAACAGCACTTCGAAAGCACACATAATATCGCTTAAAACATCGCAAAGTGGCAATCGCACCAACATGTATCAAGTAATTACATTGATCGTTACACAACGCACAAGTACTCATGTTTGATAGTCAATATTTCCTGGGTATTAATTTAATTAGTCGACAATAATTGAGTTCACAATTGATATCCCTAGGGTGATGTCACGTGTCCCGACTACGTTCGGGGAGCAAAATCCAGTTATCGTCGGTGATTGGGCCCACAACGCCTAGCAATACGATTAAACGAGGAATCAATATCAAACTAAGCGGGAAATAGCTCCGAACAATATAAGGTGTGTACCGATAAATAACGATGTTTTGGTTACTTGTTTATTTTTGTTCGTGTCTGGCTAAGATGTGGGAGTTATGATGTTGTTTGTACACATATGGCTGACTGAATAACGTACAATAATAATTGCTTTGGTAGTGCGCAAACTTAGATCGAATCTTAATTTCTTAGGATTTACAACTACGCTTTTTCTTAGCATTTGCTACGAATCGTAGCACTCGTAGCAATGTGCTACGCGTCGTAACCTTGTAGTACAACAACAGAGCACTACAGTTAGTTAATGCAGTAAAATATTACAGCTGTCATAAAATGAACATCTGCCTGAACTGGTACCACTAGAGATGTACTTTAAAAACGTCATACGTCACAATTTCACTGTGCCAACACTGCCACAGTCTAGAATGTCAGGTCGTAACGTCAAAGCTGCTCGTAATCACGGGTTCTCTCGTCTGACCTGTTCCAATCCTAATGACTGACAACTCGACCGCCTTAGGACATCGATATGAGCCATAAATGTTAGGGAACTGGCTTACTATAAAGTGCCAAAATAACACTGAAAGGGTGTTATATATTTCCTACTCCTTAATTGTATAATGTTTTTAGTATTGCACGGTAATAATCTGTAATATTGACGAAACAAGCAATGGAGTGTTTTCAAACCGCTTAAGGCTTGAAATGGGCTAATTTGTGCCGTATTTATTACTATTAGCTGTTGTTTAATGAAGAGGCGACGGTTATTGCGAAATGTTTAGCACTTGATAAACCTATTTCTAGTTCATAATGTCGATTTGACACGATATTTTTGTCGCTGAATTTCGTAAATGTATTTGTAGAGCGAAGTAATATTAAGTTGGGACACCTGGTGTGTATGTTTCTTTTTTGTCTTTTAGTAATGAATCCTATTCGTAGCTAGATTTAAAGGGGTTGATGGTTTTGTGAGTTTATTTGTGACGTTCAATTTTATTTTTATTACATGGTTGTACACTTTTACCTCCGCTGATTGAATTGGTAAATGCTTTTGAAAAATATATTATGTAAAAGGTAACTTGAACTGTAAAATTACCAGCCTTACCCAATTTAATATTTATGACCTACAGATCAAAATTTGAGAACAATACCTGAGTTTTACCTAGGTCTTGCCTCCAGGCTTATAATTTGAACTCGAAACTGTAATAGAGATATTTCAACATTGGCTTTTGATAGCCTCCTAGCGTTCGATGCCGCTTTCTTTGAAATAAAAGTTTCAAGTGGGATCATGACTGTATCGAGCAGACTGTATTTGCCGGCACATGAGTCAGACGCGGGCGATTCTATATCTTGTGCCTTCGGGATAGTGTGTCACCGCACTCAGCTTACTCCACATTACGTATCACGCTCGAATTGAACTTTCTTTTGATGGAAGTATTCGCATTCCTAGTTCACGCAAGAATTCACTCCACGTTAAGTTTTCGTCTAACAACAGCCATTGAAACTTCGCCTATTCAGCATGAAAGTGTACGTATGAGAGTTAAAAGGGCAGCCATGGCCTCCGATAATGGTCGTATTTTTAAATTCTGTTACGTACAGTATTGCTATTGTTCTGCTGTTCTTTTGTCTAGCGTTTTATTCTTTTTCTAACGATGTCTCGGCCTTTGTCGCTTCCGATAAATCTGCTACAATACGTTTCGCTTCGGTCCGCGCTCACTGGCCAGATTAAGCTCATATGTTATTTGGACTTCCTACAGCGCATCCTTGTTTCATATAATGTCTTATTCAGCACATGGACCTCCGCAAAATGTAGCTCTTTCTGCTTTTATTTGTTTTGAAATCTCCTTTTTAAACGTGAGCTACAACTGCAAACAGAACTATTGTAAAACCAAAATATATAAATAACGTATTCGCATAAATAAAATGTTTATAGTAATAAATAGCAAATAGTAATGAATATCTAGATAAAGCTGATATATTTATGGATAAATACTATTCATTGAATAATAAATTACACTAATAGCTGCTTTTATTCTGAGTGTAATTAGCAGAAAAACAAGTTTTCCTAGAAACGTTATACCTATTCATATGTAACGTTTATGTGAAACTAAATTGTTTTTCTTTCATTAATTCATATAAGTATGTGATTATTAAATTGTCTGATAATTAAAGGAATGTAGGGGGACACAGATAAGAACAAAAAAGAAAAGTTTGTAAAGCTAATCCTGAGTGACATTTGAGGGTGAGCAGTTAGGAATTAATAATAAGTGTCGTGACGTGTGTGCGTGACCTTTAGATATTTTCTTAGTCCGATTTATCAAAGATACTCAGCAAAGCTACCTACTTAGGTCCAGTCATTGGAAGCTAGGGTTACTTACATCAAGCATACGTCGTTGTATCCCAATATAGCGTCTTGCTAAACACCTTCGAAGTGAACAAAGAATTCAATTTTAATATCGCGCTCACCAACAGTGTTTAAACGTATAATTAATTGGATTTCCTTCTGAAGCCGCCCACAAACTAATTTACATCGGGCCCAAAACAATAACACTGAATGAAGACGCGTTCAATAACGAAAATTGCCCCAAAATGACTTGCCAACGCTCAGTAATACTTTTGAACAGAATTGATTTATTGTAACATAATTTGTCGCCGACTGTGAAATGGATCTACTATCAAAGACGTTTCCCTGAAATGTCGACTTGCAAAAATTAAATAACATGTACTTATGACTTTATTACAATACTCCGCGATTTCCTTTGTGTACTGTATTTTAATGTTTAATGATTTCAATATTCTGCCTTATAAGCTGGTTGTTGAAAAAGCTTGTAGCGTATCAAGTAAGTAATTGATTTACGAAGGAACATATTGATGATGTTATTACAGAAGCACTTTCGGACGTTTTAACAAAAGCAGTTGGTGTAGTATGGACAGGTAGCTGTGTGGCCAAATTACAACTTTTACACACACGAAGTTTAAACGGGACCTGCGAAATAAAATTTGTAAGGGTATGGCCAGACAAAGAACGATAGATATTGAATTTTCTTTATCCTCGAAAAGTAATGAGATTTGCCGACACGCGTTCGCTTATGGAGCTAGAATCCCTCGGCTGAAGTACGAGTAAGAGATTTACTTATCGTCTTTGATCATCCAAAAAATATTTCTATTTTGTGTTTATATCAATAAAGAGAATATGGAAATGTCAACAGGCTTTTCAATTTTCGTAGTTTGTTTGAAAAGTGTGTGTTGATATTCTATAAGTCGGTTTGACAATGATACTTTTGTTTACGTTCATATCAAGCGATAGACATTGTGTTACACGACATTGTTAGTCATTTTAAAATGTTTAATTATAAAATCTACTTATGCAACGGAATTCAGAATTCGAATGCACGAGTGTAACGAACCAGCAGCCATAAACCGTCTTGGGGACATAAAACTTCACGGTCGACATTCGACTGGCTGTTATTTGTATTGTATTTACATTCTGAATGTATAATGGCCGTTTTGCCACCATACAATAATAGAGAATATTCTCCGTACGTTTGCACAGTGGCATAAAACAGAGGTTGTCAGACAAGCTTTCGTTTCCGCAACCTAATAGAATCAACATTGTGTGCTCGACACAATAGCTCTGTTATGAATACATAACGAGACATTAGCCCACATATCTTTTGAGCGTTTATTAGCAACACAAATAAATAAATAATACCGCGTTTGGTGTTAAATTAGACAGTGCTTGCTGTAAGCCTGTAATTTTGGAAGTTGATTCAGTATTTCGTTTATTAGGTCTTTATTATGTCTAGTAATTGACAAGATTATTGTTAGATGTTTCATTAACTTTGTGTACCTACATTTTTACATAGTTTCAGTAACTTGAGCACCTTAAACATTTGTTTTTCTTTTGAAAATACCAGATTAAATACTTAATACCAAATAATTTGTATTTTTATAAGTATTTTAGGCACCACTTCATTGATATTCAAGTGACGTGCGCAAGTAGGATTTACACAAGATTACAGCCGTCAAGTTCTTGAGAGTGGAGTAAAAATTTGAATTTGATGTAAGTGTTAAGTTCAAAAGCCCTTAAGAAAACAAGGTGTGCCTCGTAAACTTGGAACTGATTGCACCGTAAACTTAAGAGCGTTGAAATACAATTAAATTGACTATAAGAGGCTTATGAGGCTTGCGACTAATAAAACTCGCAATTTTGTTCACTTCAAAAACGAATTAAAGATTGTTTGAAAAATGCTGATCTATACACGAAAATATTACCCTTTCTTAGGAGATATGCCATTACTGTTATGCCAAATTAATACATACTCGTATGCATATTGTGGACCTGCTAAAAAAAGATCGAGAGAATGCTACAAAGCACGTAGGAAATTCATTCTTTTTACATTTTTAAGCTTGTAAATAAATCTGAATAGAAATGAAATGAAGTAAATTCTAAATTGAAAAATGTTTTAATATAAAGAACAACAAAAATAAAAACAAGCAAATTAACAGTGGAACATAAAATCAGAGCAAGTGATCAGATGCTAAAGTGAATAAGTTATATCCAAACACGCTAGGGTGCCCATTGTCGTCGACAAATTACGCCGTCCTATTTAAGGCGCGATAAATTATCCCTTTTATATAGTGTTATTTACGCAACACAATTTGTATTGGGTACATGTGCCTAACAAGTTATTCGCAGCATTTAGAGAATTACATCTGTCTCTTCCATTCTCTCCGCCCGCGAATTGAGGGAGGAAATCTTGTGTGCGTTTTTGAGCGAAAGAAGCAAAAGACGGAATGTGTAGCTAGGGCCAGGACTGTAACAAGGTATTTAAGCAGAAGTTACGATATACCCCGGCTCCAATAGCCGCTGTAAATAACGCTCTATCTGCGCAGCGCCGCCGCGCTCCCTGCCAAATTGCTTGGCAACCTCCTCAGACTTCCTCTTTGAATAATATTATAACAAACCGTACAACAAAGCAAAAATAAAACTTATTACGTCCCCCACTCGTACTCGCATAGTGCACTCAGCGGCGGCCACTTTATCTGTCGATTTAAGTAGATTTATTAAAAATTGTTTGCTAACATGGCGTACGTGCAAGAAGAGCCCGGCTGGCGTAGCCCGAGGAGCCGGGGGCGTAAATAAATAAGTTGATATTAAATACGGAATAGTCCTTTATAATCCAATTTGCGAAAATATGCTGATAAAAAAGCGCCTCGATAAAAACTCCGATATTGAATGGGAATTATAATCTTAAAAAAGAGGAACTTTCGCTTCCAAGAAAATTACTGTCATTGTTGGCACAGCCGGTACTTTATATAGATTAAACAGCGACTACACAAACAAGGAAATAATTTGTGATATTTTGAGAACGATAAGCTCTTAATGCGATGAATACGACATCAAAACCCCAACTATGTTTATATCTATGACATTGAGGGAGACAACAAACTTTATCATACACACATTCGCAAGCACTGTGGTTTTTCAAAGTAAAGCCCTGTACTGATATAATACATCTATTTATAAATAAATGCTGTTAAAAAAAAACGCAGATATATTTGCTAAACTCATAATTTCATTAATGTTTACATAGCTATTAACTTGACACAACTGCATTAATGAATAAAAATGTATGTAAATAGGTCAAATAGGTATAGTTAATTTGTGTTTTGATTGCGGCCGCAAACCAAACGCCATGTCGGTTAAGTCGAATAAAATATTAAATGATCCGAAATAATTTAATGTTCATTATATTAATTTACTAATAATATTGGTGTTATCAATGGCAATGCGCGGTCCAGCAATATAACATGTCAGGAATAGTAGCACTGTTGTTTGCAGATAACAATATAATTTGAATTTTCAAATAAACTTATATTAATATTAACATCAATTTTAGCCCAAAGATCAAATGAAACAAGTGTTCAATTCGATAACCAATTATAAAGGAAAAAGATTTCTATATTCACCTGAATCTAAGTAATTATTTTTTTAAGTATACACATTTGCGTACTTTATCCACCATAATAAATTTAACCTTCTACCAAGCAGGTACGTAGGCGTCCTACTAATTGAATTATGCCGAAACAAACTTATATAAGGTCAGTTAAAAATACTCTTTTAAGCTTGCAAATCCCTTAAAACTTTGCTTCTCGATTTAAATGCCACGTGCACCAAACAATCGTTTTTTTTGGCTTTTCCTTCTGTCGAGGAATTGACAGTTGCTAAATCTGATTTCTACGTTATGATTAATTCTATTTCATTTTATTCTTGGAATGTCATTTTCCATTTTACCATACCTAATAGATTTTCAAACGCCATTAATGTGATACCACTTTTGGCGTGACACATATGGTATAACTAAACGTGACAACAAACAATATATGTACGTGTATTATGTTTAGTGCACGCCGCAAACTAAACGCTCCAAATTATGATAGATCAAATATCAATAGTGCGGCGCCTTTGAACTGTCTGTCCGTATCCGCACACTGCAAACTTTTAGTCGGCCGATAGTTGGCTTGTGCTCATTAAATAGTATGAAGAAAAATTATAGTACGCTCATTGCAAGGATTAGGTATTTAGACGGTATTTAGATAAACTGAAAACTTCGGTTGGAATCAAGATTTCTTTAGGAAAATATATTTTTTTTGGTAATATAGGGTCTGCAGTGTCAGGGTCTCTCTTACTTTTACTCTTAAATACCTATAAATGTACGAGTATTCGCAACTACAGCAAAATATAATTGAGAACAAAAAGCATTTCACTTAACGAATATTTTAATATTAATTTATGGACCTTAATTTTATGTTAAAAGGCACCAATCAACGTTGTCAACAGTTTCAGTTTGCTGTAGGTAAATAATCCTGCTTATTTTATATTACTTACTTTTATAGGTAGGTACTTTCACACTCCTGAATGTCAGCTTTATTATTTTTTCTTAACACAACCAAATAAACCACAATTTGTAGTTTTTTTATGAGAGAGAAAGAGAGAAGACAAGAGATTATGTACGAACTAATATTACTTAAATTAAGATAATGACTTGTTGCGTCGTGTTTTGTCACTAACAAGTCCTTAGGGCCTACCCTCATAGCTCATAGTTAGCAAGAATTCTGGTTAAATTTATGTTACTTTAACAATTAAACCTCCTTGAGAAGGCTAGCAATTTCTCAAAGGACAGGGCGGGCAATGGCTAATTCGCAAACGTCAAATCAAGTTAGCAGTCCTGCTAATTATGAACTCATGGTAAGCTCACTTGTCTCACTAAAACAAGACCTGAAACCCTCAGAATTAGTTTAATGTTCCATTCTAAATATCTTCTTCTAATGTACGACACCTGAGGATCCAACAGAAATGTTTGTGAAGATAACTTCATTAATTTCCGAATAAACATTACAAAATCCTACAAAATACTATCACTTAAACTAAATTTAAAAAGTAATATCCTAAAAAGTACACTTATTAATAAAAAATAGAAATGTTTTGATAAAATTTATCGCTCTCGCTGCGGGTAATTTAGACTTTTCCGAACGCTTTATTTGAACAATATTATAAAAATCCTGGACTCATTAGCTGACAGCTGTGCGTCAATTAAACGTAAAATATAGTCCTTGGAGACACGGTCCCTCGCCCCGCGCGCCTCTCGCCTCCCGCATCCCTTGTGCCACAACTCAACCCCTCCCTGCGCGATCTCATTAGTGGAGCTCTGAATGTACAATTTGTTCTGAAACAGACACCGATAGCTACTTTAAAAAGCGTAGCCACTCGTTTAGGGTCAATTTTTAGACTCACTTCCACTATAATTACAGTCCCTTAATTGCGCTTTTTGCTTTTCATTTGTTTATTTTTTGATTGAGGGTGGTATGGATTATTCAATTTAGGATTTTCAACAATTTGGGGTTATTCTCAGGATTACCTCCCTACATAAATACTGCTATATAATTGCCTGATGCTTAGTGTCCTACGGATTTATTCTTATTAAAAGTTAATCTATGTAGTTTCCTCCCCTTGATAAAAGTAGCGATACAGTTTCACTTATATTTAATTAAAATAAACCCCCTAAGCATTGAAGAACTGTAACGGTACCTATATTCGTTTCTGCGAACATACGTCTTGGTTCATTTGTTCATTAGCTATTCTGTTTGAACAGCGTAAATTCTCCAAATATTTGTTATTCGTACCAAGATGCGCCAAGCGAAAATTTATGTCGCGGTGTCGAACATGTCGGCTTTAATCCAAATCCGAGTCTTGGTAGCCGCACAATCTAACTAAACCGAGCCTGTTAGAACTTTCATTTCCATCATTCGTTGAACGCTCTAGGAAGCCCTCTAATCCGGCCCGCGCACAAACCATTTCCACTCCCTTTGTAACTTTTGCTTGTGAAAAGTTTCAAATTAAAGCCAAGAATAGATTTAATAAATCCGTTTCAAAACTATTTGTATTCCATTAAGTGCACCTGTAGTCTGTGACGTCCAAAATGTTATTGTAATACGTTTTCTGGGAACACCTGAAATGAAACTCATTTGAGAATAATCATTGACCAAGCAAGTGGAATAATGCTTTGTTTGAGCTATGTGAATATCACTAGGCGTGCGGACCCGACTATTCAAGTACATATTACAACTGTCATTTCCGAGTATACCGTAACAGTTGACTGACTTAAAATAGGTCAGTATGGTACTGAATCATTGGTTTAATTCGGCAGAGCTGTAGCGAGCTTTCCAATGTAGTATTGTACCTACACCTGGTTCAATACGGTGTTTGCCCCGTGACCCGTGAGGGTGGAACATGAACAATATAGCCTGTATTTAAACCGAAATGCGCTTGAACAGTGATTACTGATTGTTCGGCACGTTCCGTTATACGCGTATACCGAATTTAGAATAGTTATACACTGTTCTGAAACATTTAATTTCATGTGATTGAGAATTTCAAGACTTGTAATTAAAAATCATTTCTTATATTATTTTAGCTTGAAGGTACTGTCCATTGTAATGAATTCTCATACTTATATCATGACGGTATGCTTATATACCTATCCTATATGGTACTAAAGTATAAAACGGCTATTCAAAAATACCAACGCACACTAAAAGTTACGTCCTTCACCAATTGAAATAGCGATTATATTAATTCTTATAGAAAAACTCACCCAATATAGGTAGCTTTATAACTTCTTTTCAATAACTTACCCTACATAGGCAGCTTTATAACTTATTCTCAATAACTAAGGAATTTGTCGCCTCATTGCTATTGAGGCAGCAAACCTGCCCGTCAGCCTCGCTAGGTTGGGGACCAAATCTATGCACGTATACTTATGTACATATCTTCTACGTTTATTCCATGAGAAAGAAATGAGAAAACTAGTGCAAATATGTAGATGTATGTTCTTACTTTCTAGATTCTTCTTTGATACCACAAAACTATTAGTTACTTGTTACATATTATTATATAAACACTGGTTTTATACATACGCATACAAACTTATATAAAAAAGTTAAGTTCATAAAATACCTACGATAGAAAAGAATTGTTAACTTATGCTTTGGTAGTCTCTTCAAACTCAACATTATTCAGTAAAACGCAAAACAATTAGTTTAATTAAAAAGTATCATAAATAATTTCTTCTTCTTTTCAATTTCCATTTTGAATATAACAGATAAACAATATAAAAAATCTATAATCTATTATCTATATAGAAGTAGTTTACCTAGTATTGTACTGTCGCCTTCAAATGTAGGCACAGCTCGTTAGTCGTAACGCTGATTACGCCAACAGAGCGCTGAGAGCGCCATTTTATATTATTTCCCTCATTAAACAGCCTCCCAGCTATCTCACGGAGATACTCATCAAAACCTGATTTTAATTAGGGAATTTGTGATTGTGATTACTAAATTAATGCTAACAAACGTTGCAAATTGATGGTTCGGTTGTTTACTAAATATTTTATTGGTTATGTAATTTAGCTAAATTTGATCATTTGAGATAATCTGATCATCTGATTATTGTTGGCAAAAACGTTATACAAACAAAAAAACCGGATTCTGTACCTTTGGGTGTGCCAAATGTTACAATTATTCATTTCCATACATCCATATAGGTAATCAACCGGGTCTAGAATAATACCCATAGGTTGGTTTTTGACCCGTCCGGGACTAAACTCGCAACAGCCAATTAAAATCACGAACACGAAGCTAATTATTAGTTCATATTGAATTGATGATGAATTTTAAAGTTACTTCGACAATTATGTAAATAGAAAATATTTCAATTAATATTGTAAGATACGAAAATCTTTTCATTAAACGTCACTAAAACTTTGCTTAATTCAATTATAAGCGGCCCGCTATATTTATCATAATTATTTAGAAGTTTAAATTAATGCTATTAAATTCGCAAAATAAATTAAATACTTATCAGTATTCATAAGTTTAGAATAAAGACAAACAACTTAAACTATGATTAGTTGTATTTATTTGCTATTAAAAGTTGTTCTAACAACGGCCGTAAAAAGGTTATTAATGTCTCGGATCAAGAACTTTCACAACTGCTTCCAAGTAAACTTCCCGAGACTACTTAACTCTGCAAACTAGACTACAAACTAAATATTTTTATTAAACTGAACATTCATTATCCAGACAGAAATAAAAACATAATATCGTATTTCAGTTTTAGAAACCGCCCGTTTTAGCAACGTGTCATTTTCGGTTCTCGTTGATTCTCCTATTGGTTCCAATCAATCAATTACGAAATGTCCCCGTCAAATCCCTATTGTATTTGGAAGGAAAAAATATAAAAATATTTTGTATATTTTCCTTTGTATATTTACAAAGTTTCAGGTAAGTAGGTACCGAGTTTGTTTA
This sequence comes from Helicoverpa armigera, assembly GCF_030705265.1. NCBI lineage: Eukaryota > Metazoa > Arthropoda > Insecta > Lepidoptera > Noctuidae > Helicoverpa > Helicoverpa armigera. Next base: position 4,905,086 of record NC_087131.1, on the reverse strand, counting down.
CACAGCTCCGAGTAGTTAAAGAGCTCTTTAAAACTTTAGCGAGAACAAAGTACAGTTGACAGTGTGTATAGAAAAATTAAATAGGCAGTGGGTAGGGCACAGGTATGTTTAATATTCAATCAGTGCGGGGTCGCATTGTGGCTCTTCCCGCCACTCCACGTTGAGTGGGGTAATAAAGTAATAAATAAACAAGTAGGCAGGCTCCAGCCGGCGGCTCTGTGATCCATTCGCACAATACCCGTTCATTAAACTGTTATATTTGCTTAATTAGACACGAGCATTAACTAATTCATTATGTTAAGTATATCGTGTATTATAGTACTAATATGTAAGATGTGTTAGAGTATATGGATTCTTTTATAATGTTTTCCACGCTGAAACGTGTTTTACATCCGCTTAAAGAGAAACCACGTCTAAAAAGTAGTTACTGCTATCGAACTCACATAAATTCACGTCTGTTCACACAAAAATTGTTTGCTAGAACAGGTGACCTTATATAATATTCTGTAACACGTTTGAAAGCGGGTCTTGCTGACAGTTTACTTCTTGAAAGGAAACCCGCCTTGACCTCATTCCGGGAAAACGAACGATCCATTCGATGGTGACTCTCATTATTTCTCTGCGAACTGTCCCTCTAATTACATACGGTGACAGACGTGATTGTACTTCTAAATAGAGCCTATTTATTTCGCCAACTCCCTAAGATAAATCCTGATTAAGAATAACAAAAACACATTTATTTCCTAGCTTGTAATGGAATAGTAATAGTACTTCTAACGTTAATTATACAGTTGTGCAAAATCTGTCATTAATGGAGATAATGTTCCATTTCCGAATGAAATAAGAAGACAAACTTGTCTAATACACTCATCATACCGCTTATGAGTTATGAGGAACAAATTGCCTAAATGGGTACCTAACAACTAGGGCACGTTGCTCGGAAGTTAAGGATAAAGTATTATGTAACATCGGAAGCTTTACCTCTTCATTTTATAGATTTCTCTCAGATGTGCGAATAAATTGGGTCCATCAAACCATCTGTCTTTCATTGGAGTGAAATTATCGAATTATAATAGTTTCAGAATGTACGGCTAGCGCACATAGCCATTCGGCGTGGCTATCGCACAAAGTTTGCGCGCAAACTCCTCCGAGGCACTAGTCAGAAAATTAATCTTATCTCAATTTTCCCGTGTTTTCCTTCTCCACAGTGTTTAATTGTGCAAGTTTTAATTACATGCAAACCGAATGCTCGGCACCGACGTGGGCCCGTTTATTCGCCAGATATTTACGACGACAATGTTCTTATTAGCAGCAATATAACCGTACTTACGTACAATGTTTATTGTACATTTGGAATTGTACCCGAGAGATAACTATTTAGTTCTGTGTACTATCTATTTGACACACATTATATATCTCCAAACTTTGTTTGGTTTCTTTTTTGTTTAATTGGAGTTTGTCTGTCTAAGTATGGTACAATTAATGAAGTTTCGTGAATAGTGGAATAGTGTTTTGTTTCGGAGGTTTTTATAGCGAGATTGTATTTAGGTGATGTGCTTATGTAGGTAGGTATGTGGGAGCGTAATGGCTTCCCCAATGCGACGGATACAACAGGGTGTGTTAAGAGGCAATTAAGGGATTAAGTCAGGTGTAAGGGCAGCAGCTCCACCTGTATCCCGGATACCACGCGGCGTGATTATTGCGTTGTCCCCTTATCATCCGCAGTTTCGTGAGGCTGGCTTAGTTTGGCTTCCAACAACTTTTTTATAATCCTGGCAAATGAAGGTCTACTTTAAAACATGGAATTAAATTTTCCATTTTTTAAGACACTGCATATTAAAGCCTGGTTTGAGATATTAACGCCACAAATCCTTAATTGTCATTTCCATTAAAGGAGGAAGTTTTTATTTTCACAACAGTTTTCCACTAACCTATCAGATAAAGCTATTTCAGAGAAAACAGAAACCTAGTAGTTTACAAAGTGAGCCTTCGAAGCTTCAAAACCACACTCCCTTCGGTAACGTTTATCACAAGCCCTGCCCAGTTTACTGAAAGCCAGTACGTTCGATACAGGTGCTTCAGATTTCCTCGTATCTATTAAGGCTGAAACTATATTTCTCTGCTGTAGAAGCTTTTACAGACAACTACGGATCTTATAGCTCAGGAATCGAGAGCAATCTGTGTGCTATAAAAAGAATTTGGACCAAATGTCTATTATAGGTTATTATTATACGTAATGATAACTTGCTACATAGTCACAGTTACTTGTAAACAATCTTATGTAAGAATAACATCGTTGCATTGTGATTCAAGCTCATAATAGCAGCAATCGCGGAATGTACCTAATATTCAAATTAGAAATGTGAAATGATCCTCAAACGAGAACAGCTCCCGTGAGTGCAAGCGTAAACATTATTAGTGGTTTCATACAAAATCATATTACAAGCTTTTATTTAACTTCGCATGTTTATTTGTTTATGCAGGATTATTAGAATTGGTTCAACAGTTGATTGAATGTTTTATGATGTTTAATATTAACTGCGCTAGTTTATGCTACACATAAACTTAGTTAATGACATACTTAAAACTTCAACACGTAGGTATCGCTCGTCGAGAACAATTTACGATATTTTTTACGACTTGTAGATTCACATTCCGTTTTATTAAAGCACCTCTGCTTATCTCATAATATCTTTATGTGATGTTAAAAATCTCTTCTCTTTCATTTCATTTTTTTATTACTGCGTTTTTATTACACAATTCTTGTCTATATCACTCTTAGCGGCTGAAGAGATGGCGCGAACAGGGGTGACAAAATAATGCTGACTTGCAATATTCAGATGGCTTTAAATTCTAGCCATAAAACTTTATTAGAGCATTATTCGGAATGACTTATTTTTTAAGCTAATGAACTAGTACTAAATCAACAGCATTTTTCTAAAATAATTAATCCTGTTTACACAGCTTTTACGGCTCGTAATTAAAACACAAAAAGTAAACAATTGTTAAAAACAAAAGCTAACATTCTAAAAACAAATTTTAATAAAAACAAAACAATACGCCGTTATAAATCTAGTGTAAAGCAAACAAAAACAAAGCGGGGCCAGTGATCTCTTAACCGTTGATAAATAAGAGCGTTTAAAGCCGTCAGTGTAAAGTGGTGGGGCCATAACAAAAGCGGTTAAACCGCAATGTGAGAAACGTAATAATGCCTCGCGACTCACGGGATTCTTTCTTTGGCAGGCGAGTGTATTAAGAAATACCCACGATGCCGTGCGACTATTTCATTTCCGTTATTCACTCACACCAACACGGTGTTTAATGAAAGCCCGTTATTACGAGCAAATCTAATTATTTTGTTAACGAAAATGTTTGATATCTATTACAAGTGTAAGGTTTCATTTACACTTCCAATGCAATAAACTATAATTAATTGTAGAATATACCTGTATATGAAAAATAGTGAAAATTGTTGAGTTCATTTTCAGGATACACAGTTGGTTCTCTATTCACAGTTATCAAACGATATAGTTTTGAAAACAAACCTAAGTTATATTATATTTATCTTGAACTTGGAAGGTAAAATAACTATTTTGAAACAACGTCATCTAGGTCAGTAATTTTAATTAATTGAAAATGTTTTTCATATAAATTAATTACTAACTCCAGAAAACTTCAGAATTCTTAACAGCAAACTATTTTATTAGTGAACAAGGAAGCCGAAAATCGATCTCAGTGGCGTGCACTTGGAGAGGCCTATCTCCAGCAGTGGACTGCGATAGGCTGATGATGAAGATGATGAAGGAAGTTTTGAACATCCTGCATTTTATAATCGGGAAAATGTTTTTAAATAAACTAACTACTAAATATTGACTAAAGTAGGATATAGATTAAAACAGCCATAACTTACAAATTAATTTAGAATAGCAGTTTATTAATTTATCATCACTGAATATGCAGCAATCTCTGTTTAAACAACAATACACTACGTATTCAGACAATAAACACCATTCAAATGGTATTAATCAAACGAATCACAAATAGGAATCTATTTGTGATTTAGCTCGGAACTCACAAAATAGGTTCGCTGAAAAGTCGTCAATTTCTGATTTAATTGAAAACGGCGATAATATTAGCGGCGCGGTGTGGGAGCTGCCATTTCGAGATAAAGGATTTGTCGACTGCTGAGCTCAGGCATATGCCCGCTAATCGGCCCAATAGCCGAGCCCCCTCGTGTCACAACCAGACATTCTGTTACAAAGACTACCGCCGGCGACGTCTGTAATTATGACTCAAACAAAACTCAGCGATTGATGGATCTGAGAGCTTTATTACTCTGTTGAGCTCAGATAAAGTAATTACTAAAGATATTAATAAATGTATAGGCAAGACGCTATTTTGGTTTCCTGTGATGCTAAAGGAAGATGTTTCTACCTCAGCAAATCGTGGGTGAGCATTTTCAGTCAGGGAAATGACGGAAACGTTTCGTCGCTGCATAGAGGGAAGGTAATGACGGTAAAAGTGTCGCCTCGCCTATATTTTGTTGCCCCATTGCCCTCTGCGTCAATGACCGGAAATTTCCAGATAAGTCCAGGCCTAATGTCTTAAATATTCCGTCATAACTCCTATTTCACTTTTCCCAACACGATTCCCTCTAAATAGATAAATCAATGCTCCCTTGTTGTGTTCGGATATTTTCCGCGTGAAGTTATTCTATCTGTAATCTCGTTATTTCGTATTTTATTGCGCTAACGTTATTCAGATGTGATATACGCATCCCCCATAAAAGGCATTCAAAGCTAGAAAAACTAACCTCCATTCGTTAGCTGAGGTACGGCTGTCGATGGTAATAAATTTGACGGGTGAAACGGTATAGGGTGCAAATCCCTTTGCAAATGACAGGTCGCTTGACCCCATCGAACGTCCGATTCGAATAGCTTACGTAGCAGAACCACCGCACCCTTTACACAAACACAGTGGTAAAACTGTGGGTTATTTAGTGGGTTTTGTTAAAAAGTTAAAATATTCATCATTTAAATTCATTTGAAATGGCTGTGAGCTTTCCAAGGCATTCAGTTAGCCAAAGCATAAAATCCATTTTATTAGGTTAGTGTGCAAAGAAGAGCTATAAAATCCATTCTATGACCCTCTCACTGTGAAAATGTGTACTTGCTTTATGACTGTGAAATTCTCAAGATAGACATCGTGGTCAATAAAATTCATCGTAAATCGAATCTAAACATATATGTGCCAAATTCATGCGATTCAAATGCTTAACCCATTCTCTGCTTATTATACTTCAACAGTGCACTTTCTTTATATGATATTTTTTTGCAATGAAGGTAGGTACAGCTTGTACTTTGTTTGATTTGGAGAAAGAAGCACTAGATTCTAAGCAGCCAACGACAGTTCTTAACATTACATCTTATTTGTTGATTTGTTACTAGAGATTTTGACACTATTTGAAATGTCACAACAGCAGACAAGTAGACAGAATAATGGAAACAGTAACAATAGCGTTATTTACTAATCTTAGGGAATAATCATCCCAGCCCGTAACATCCTAATTGATAAATACTTGCTAATCTCCGTTCTAATTAGAAGTCGTAACAATAGGCATAGTACCTAAAGACCGCACGGATCGACATATAATCTCTCAAGGACATCAGTTAATTATCTCCACTATTGACGAAGCTGATTCTGTACTACAGGCGAAGTATGTCTAGTCAATTTTATTGCAAATTTAGGCTAGAAGTTGTCTGAAACAGCTTATGAGTGATGGTTTTGGCACCACCTTTTTTCTCCCAAGTTCTCCTCTATAGTTTCGTATATATGGCAGTTCCTTGTCATAAAACATCAGGCGTATTGTCTTTTCTAAAGGTATATATGGAAGACACTGTGAAATGTTACTAGATGTGTTCATGTTAAAGCATTGTGTTCATCTAAGCGAGGCCTACAAACCATTTCGCATATTGTTGCTTTTGCTACTTGCGTTACTAACATGCAACTCCTGTGCTGTCGTTCTTGCAGTCTCATAATTCCATTAAATCGAAGTAAGACTCACGATCGCAGATGCGTTCACATGTATGTTATTCAATAGCGCGTCGGCGGAACTCCATACAAATGCAATTTTGCACAGAGAATACTGACGTGAGTAGAATGACACAGGATACTTTTGTCCTATTGTTTGTACGCTGAAAATGCTAGAAGTTTTGCTAGAAAAATGCCATGAAATATCAATCCTATTTGTTACTTTAGTTTCGAGTGTAGTCGTGAGGTAAAGCTCGTAATGTTCGAGCCGTATATCACACTCACGCTACGCTAAATCATAGCAATTCACATTAAATTACTATTATCTACGGTTAAATAGACCATTGTCACTAAATTACTGGAAATTGCCTCGGGAGGCGTTGATTGTATCGATATGAAATATTTAGGACCTGAGCTCAAGTTACACCGTGCCAACGAGCTCTTAATATCCAACTATATGATATTAGAAGGCAATTTTGATAATTTGATTAATATAATTCTCATTTTGTTAATTTGTTTTAAATATGAAACACGACATCTACATACTTAAAAGGACTGGATGAATTTATGATACAGAAGTAAAAATAAATACTAGCAAAGAAACAATGCGTTTAAAAGAATTCTTTCAAGCTTTGCAGAAATCTCTAGTTTAACTTTTAGAACGCAGCTTTGAAATGATATTCCCCTATTTTTTATTCAATGTTCCCCCAGTCGCCTGAGGCGCACTATTTCCCATATGATTCCGTCACAATTGAAATATATTTGTCTTTTACAACTCTGTTACTCTAATTTCATTAGTTTCTCTTTATTTAAGTCGCTTATTTCATTTTAATTAAAACACTTCGTGAAGCACTCAAAATTGTACGGAAAAGCCCGGAAATATTTTTTACATTGGGAGCAAAAAATTAAAAAAGACAACTTATTATTTATTTAGCATCAGATAAATTAAATGTAAAAGTAAAATGGCTCTTTGATGGGGCGCTTTCGCCTGTCTGTGCAATATTCTGACGTAATGAGGTAGAGGTTATTCCATTAATGTTATTGAAAAATAGTCGTTAGTGTGAGTGGCGTGGAGTGGCTTGGAGTGGGGGCGAGTTTGGCTGGAACTCTTCGTATGAAGTTAATTGGATTTTTCCGTTTGCCGCGCGCCGTACGTGTGCTGTGTGAATATTAAGTGACTTAATAGTATTTTGAGCACACCACTGAAGATGCTCTTTCGTGCCCTTGGCGTAAACGTTTTTTTTCGCAATTACGTTTCCCTATTGAGGAATTGGCATAGCAATTTCAGCTTTAAACTTATAACAAGGAAAAATGTCTGCTCTTTGTTTGCGCTGAACAAACATTTTCGTTTAGAGTGTCAAGTGGCGAATGTTAAAAATACGGCAAGTGGGATCAAGTTCAGTTTGAAACATTTCAAATAGTTTTAACTGAAATTTCACTTGTAGATTGTTTGACACCAGGAACAGGACGTATGGTACCTCTGGGAAACCAGCAAAGTTCCACGTAGCCAAAGTTGGACAATAGATAATAATAACACTTGAATGTATCTTAGTATATCACGGCCAAGTCATTTTGTATTTAAATATTGATCGCAAGTAACGCTGCTTTATGTAATAACAAATTATATTTCTCTGTAACTTCACCCTCGAGTAGCTCCCTCTTTGCTCACCCCAGTATGTCCAGAGCTACACCAAAATTTTGTTGACTGTAGGAAAATAAAAGTGAACGCTTGCAGCTACTAACAATTTAAACAGCTTTTCTAAACCCAAACGCGACGTAAATACAACCAAAACTAACTAAATAGACAGATTAATTAGATACTGCTATTTAATATCACGTTTAATGACTGAAATATATACAACACAAATCCAGGGCCCTTAAAACTATACGTATGCGTATTACCATTAAATTAAAATAGGGTAGGTAATGTGTTGTGTAACAGTATAACGTTCGGGTAAACAATTCTATATAGAGGTTTACACGGGTATGGAATTAATTATTCCCAGTTTCACAGGTGAACTAACAAGGGCCGTGCAAACGTCACGCGTTGCCCTAATCAACACGGGCCCTCTAAGTATTACTATAAGACTGATAACTGCTTTATGTGACAATTTGCCTATTCACTGACGCCGCCTGAATTACAATATTTTATAGATAAGCCGCTTTATGAATATTAATAATACTCCCACCGTTGTGACATGTACATGCGTATTCATTCGGCTTTCGGAGCATATGCGCAAGTTGGAACAAAAAACAACAAGATGCAAGCCATTGTGTTCTTTGACTCACACATATATCTAAGTTCAGTTGCTTGTTTTTGATTAATTATTTACATACTAAAAGTTTGCTAAATACGACAAGATGTTGAAAATAATCTCAGCTTACTATTCGGTTATTCTGTAACTCTCGCATTACTAATGCAACGCATGGTAATCCTTCAACAGACAAAGGGTAGAATTGATTTCATCAAATGATCAATCATGGTCTATTTCACAGTACCGGTGATTAATGGCAGTCTAGCTTTGCCGATACGTAGTATGATGCAGGGCTTGATATAATGAGCGTAATTGTCATTTTGCGTGTCTTGTTGACTTTCCTTGATATAACGACCATGCATGATGTTGATTAGAATGACAAACAAATTCTACTGCCGTCCTTAAATTTGTAAAAAAAAATAATACATACTACCGAATATTTTTCACGAACATTTATTTTTGATGGCGCGTATTTCGACGTTTTCAATTCGCATTCAAATGTTGAAACGTTTCTATCACATTCGTTAAATTTGAATCAGTGAACGCGTGAAATTTGACCCCGACGCACAGTGGATCCAAATTGAAAAATAGTGGACATAGGCAACAAAGTTCCAATATCGATTCGATATTTTTTTATGTGATTCTTCATGATATTTCAGACAACTTTTACTCTTGTGAAATTTCTTCTAAAGTTGATCGTTTGTCTGAAAAAAAATAAATTAGATTTTTTTGTATGGAGCGAATCACGTTTATTTTTTTTTCTTCAATTGTACGAATATGTTAGGTCTGTGGCGTGAGTATATGATACCTAGGGTCATCCTCTATCCAAGAAAAAATATATCAGCGCCGGCCATCTGCAGCCGCGCGAGTAATCATTCGGTAAAAAAATAATATTTTCTATGACGTTTTTTGCCTTTTAAGATCAATTCAAAGTATATTTTCTGTCTGACTTGGCTGTTTTCACCTTATTTTTGGTTAAATATATAGTTTTAATGGCACATAGGTACTCACAACTAGTAATTCTAGCAGAGGTTTTGTTATTATTGCATGTTATCGGTGGCACCTGCATTGTGATTGATGACTCATTTGTTTGTGCGCTCGTCTAAGCGCATAACTAATTAGTCATCGAAAAATGCTCGTCTCTGATTGGCTGTATTTTTTTTACTACCTGCTAGTCATGTTAATATGTTCACTACTTGAGTAATTAACACTGACTATAAATACAAAGACATTTATTGTCCCTCTAGTATAGCTCTTGTCGGTGAAATACTTTTATTTTAATATTTACTTTAGAACTATGGCTGGATTTTGTACCAACCTAGATCTTTTTGTAAAATTAAGAAGTGGTGGTGATCTTTAAAATTATATGTTTCTATATGAAAGTATAATTCCTGTTTTGAATACCACAGTTTCTGAAGAAGACAAAAACCTAATCAAGGAGTTCTGTCGGCTTTTTTGTGTAAGTCTAAATAAAAAGTGGATAGAGTCAAGTAGAAGTCAAAAAACTTTTATGAATCGTATAAATAATCGCAATTGGTTGGAAAAAAATATCAACTGGCCTGTTTGTGACAGTGTTGATCTGAGAAGTGAGTTGGGCTTTTCGGACACAGACTTATCTGAGCCAGTGGATGTGAATTCCCATGTTACTAATCTTGCGGTATGTACTATGGAAGCGGGAACATCTACAGAAAAGGAGCACAGAAAACCGTTCGAAGACTTAAGTAATAAGCAAAAAAAAAGACGTTCTACTTCCATAGTAGAAGAAAATTCAGAGGAAGAGTTGCAGCACTGGTACTTAACAAAATTGAAAGACAACGGCAAAACGAATCTGGCAAAAGTAGTCGAATACCTTTCCAGTAATCCAGAAACGCTATCCCAAGTACATGAGCGACTATTCAAAAAAAGCCCAAGTACCGTCTCTGAAGATAAGTGCTTAGCTCTTTATACCTCACTTGCGCTCTCGAGATGGAAGTACTTACTCTTCGAAAATTTCTGAAAGAAGAAAACTGTGCTGCCTTTCCATCTTAACCAAAGCTACTTAATACCAAGAAAAGATGTTATCCACCACAAGAGAGTATGGAGATTACATTAAATTGCAAGCGCTGTTTGACCACACTGTGGAGAGGATTTGGATGTGAATTCTGTTGATAGGTCTCAAAATGAAGAACTCAAGTTGACCTGGAAATGGGGGCTTGATGGTTCTTCGTCGCAGAGTAACTATAAACAGAAAACGTCAAACACAGCCACAGAGTTCGGTGATTCATCAGTAGTCATGATAAGCACAGTCCTACATAAGGACATATCCTACATAAGGCCTAAAATAACGAAACAGGTTCATGGTGAGTTGTAGCCTGAATCAATTCAGTTGTTACAGACTACCGAGCCTCCCTGTGATAGCGAGATTATGGAGGAAGAAGAATGCCTCATAGCAGAGTCCGAAAATTTGCCGGACCCACTTCTGGAATAAGAAATAAAGTGATCTGGCTCTGGACTGTTCCCACAAAAGCCCATCAGGGCTGGTATGACAAACAGCCCTTTTCAGGGCTACAATAATTTCACGATTTTCTTTCGATCATACGTACGATAACTTATACTATACTTTACATACGCTTGATTATGTTGATAATGATTATCAACGTCTTGCCCATAAAAAGTCAAACTATTTCACCTATATTTGACAAATAATATTTATTTTACAGGTAGCAGGTAGTAAAAAAAATACAGCCAATCAGAGACGAGCATTTTTCGATGACTAATTAGTTATGCGCTTAGACGAGCGCACAAACAAATGAGTCATCAATCACAATGCAGGTGCCACCGATAACATGCAATAATAACAAAACCTCTGCTAGAATTACTAGTTGTGAGTACCTATGTGCCATTAAAACTATATATTTAACCAAAAATAAGGTGAAAACAGCCAAGTCAGACAGAAAATATACTTTGAATTGATCTTAAAAGGCAAAAAACGTCATAGAAAATATTATTTTTTTACCGAATGATTACTCGCGCGGCTGCAGATAGCCGGCGCTGATATATTTTTTCTTGGATAGAGGATGACCCTAGGTATCATATACTCACGCCACAGACCTAACATATTCGTACAATTGAAGAAAAAAAAATAAACGTGATTCGCTCCATACAAAAAAATCTAATTTATTTTTTTTCAGACAAACGATCAACTTTAGAAGAAATTTCACAAGAGTAAAAGTTGTCTGGAATATCATGAAGAATCACATAAAAAAATATCGAATCGATATTGGAACTTTGTTGCCTATGTCCACTATTTTTCAATTTGGATCCACTGTGCGACGGTTAGGTGTCACCATTTTTTTGTATTTACTAAAATAATGCCCAACAATATGAAACGAAATAATCAAACTGAATTTTCGATACAATGCCTTTGTTTGTAATCTGAAAAAAAATTCGATGTTGGTGTGATGAAGATTATAAAATATTCAGATGAAATGAAATTGATATTTATTTACACATTTTCACACCGTGGTGATATTTCAATTTGTACTTTTGCGTATTGGGAAGATCAACGGGTCAGGTGCACGAGTTTTTGTTATATGTAGATCTTTATAAAGCAAGATTATAAAAAATATTAATTCAGAATACAAAAACAGACTTGATTGCTCGACAGATTTTACGCAATATCCGTTTAGACAGATGAAGGAGACTGGCGGGCCTAACATTCATTTATTTACCGCAATATACGAACATTTTTCTCTCGGCAAAACGATCTAAAATTGTGGAAGGAGTGGCCGGACCCAGTGGCCTTGCTTGTGAGTTCTAGACCATCAATCATAATATAATAGAATTTAGCCTGCCAGTCACACAATACGTTTGTTGGCCGTGCCTTTATTTTTATTAATGTTAGAAAAAATATTATGCATTGCGTATGTGTAAAAAGGTTTTCTTTTGCGTTTCATATAAGATTTATTTATACTAGGTACCTAATAGATATCAATAAACGAATGTCATTCATCAAAATAATCCCGCATTTTCTGCTTTGAAAATAAAAAGAATACTGTAATATGAGTGATAATAATAATATGACACATCTTTTTGCGTAACATTAGGTAAAATAAAAAAAATATCTCATTATTAATTTGAGCTAAAACTTCTACTATGAATCAAACTACTTTGTTTTTAATTGCCTACAAAGACTCAATGCAGAGCTTCTACATATTATAGAGATATAATTTTTCCTCTATGTAAATGGTAGGTACTGAAATTACCCGTTAGCCTGTTGGACCCAACAACCGTTAAAAAAGTTTAGTGAGTTGACTTTTGAAATAGGTCTAATTTTTCTCTCGCTTTGACCGCGCAGAATTATACCACTCACTAAAGTGTAATAACTTTGTTGAGAAAAAAAGTAAAAACTTGGGCCAGCTGCTTTCCAACTCAGTTAGGCAGAGCTGTCGGCAAAGGATTTGAGAGAGGTCTCAATTACTAAAGCCAAAGAAACTTGTCTTTATTGCATGCGATTCTCATTTATTTACTTTTCTTTTATAACTTTTCTTAATTTCCTCTGTTGAATTTATTATATTTTGTGCTAATTTTATTTAGTACTTGAAGGGTTCAGTTGCTTACTTGATTCACGCTTCCTGGTTCGAAGTTTCAAGTTTATGATTTATGTAATACTATGTTCGACTCGGCACATTGTATCAACGCTCGCAATCATTGGAGCTGGATTCACATTCGTGAAGTTGATTACGAGCAACGACTCTCAAACAACGTACCCAGCTTATAATAAACAGAGACACGGAAAATTATTCACTAACTTTGGCCTGAGCACAAAATTTATGGTACGTTTACCACGAAATTTCTGAACAATGAACGACTCGCTTGGGTTTTAAGCTTTATAACTTTGCTCGTTGTGGTTTACGATTCAGATAAGCAATATCTGACAAAAAGGTATTGGATTGGACAGAACACAGATCTACAAACTCGGATACAAAAAGAGGTTCCCAACCTACGCACTGACTGTGCTAACCAAACACACAATATCTCTAGCTCTGCCGTTACCAAATCATAAATCGTAGCATCAAAGCAACAAAAAAAATATCACAAGTCGTAAAGTAAAAAGTATTTCAAGATCGTGCTTGATATTGAGATTTGGTCATAGCATCGCCTCTTCAAAAGTCGAGTACATTAATATGTATCTCCTCGAGCGAATCCCAATTTCCACTGAAAAGGAATGCCAGGAAATATTTCGGCCCTTGTGTCTAGAAAAAAAATCTCTAACTGAACTTGTGATTTACGTTGTGAGAAAAAGTCTACCTACCAGATATGAAGACAGGAGACGTCCAAACATGTGAGTGTAGTAATGAATGGACTTACTTATTAAATGTTCCCTGATGTAACGCATGTACTCAGTTCATATTTATTACGACATGTACATTTCAGCGCCCTTTATCCACCATGCAAATACTCGTTAGAGTTTATCCACATTCGTATATTATATTCTCTTTGAGAATAATGACACTTCCGACTCGCTGTAGATACGTTTATTTAGGCGTGGACAAAGCCATTGTAGATCGTCATTCTCTCACCCTAATGAGATATAAACATTATTATCTGTAGCTTTTCGAAACTCAGTCCCTGCGGACGCGGGTTCTCTTAGATGCGGGTTTAGAATTCCGGACCTCGTCTCTGTGACATCTGATGAGTAGGATCGACTGCGGACGTATAAAAATCGACGCTTTCAATTCCGGTTCGGAATTCCATTTGGTTTTTTAGTGGCCGTTGGATAACATTCGTGAACTGCGTATAAAACTGTCAAAGCGATTTTCGGTTAGTCGTGCAGTAAAAAACGTAGATTACTGCCAGCTTAGATCAACATGATCCGTACTTCCTATAATTATATGTTTTACCAAAAAAATATATGAGGGAAATAAAAAACTTTTCAAACTAAACTATCAATACTTTAATTACATCAGCACGTGCAAACACCATTATAATAAGTACGTCGAACGCCTATAAATTAGGTTTTATCAGAACGAGCGGCTCATTAGCGGGCCGCTGTGGCCAGTAGTATCGCGATGCCGGGCGCGCATCGATGACCGCGTAATGCACTATATGCAGAATATACGCCATTGAACGTGCACTATGGCCCGTCCGCTTCACTAACTCACCATTTGACCGATCATTTGATTAATACACTGAATGTGAACTAGGACAACTTAGTATGGACAGTAATGCGAATTTGAATACGGTCCGTTGCAAAGGATTTTACTTTAAATGAATGACCGACTTTGCGGGTTCTATAAGTTGTTTTTGAGAAAAATAAATTATTTCGTTTACAAATAGTTCAATTAATAGGTATAAGTTTTCGTGATACAGATCGACTACATTTATTTTTTTGAACCACAAAATGAAATTGGAAAAACCAACTTTCAAGAAGTATCCTATCTCTAATTATAAGTACATATAATATTGTGAAATTATCTTGCATATTTTCTTACTCCATTAACCATTAACCACTGCAATTTAGAAGTAACTGAAACAACGGACAGGAAGAATGTTTCATAAAATTATTTCATTTTAAAGCAAAGGATTTCGCCAAGTTGTTATTAAATCTTGGATTACAATATTTGAGGTTGATGTCTAGGGTAGCCTTATATTAATAAAATGATCCTTCTTTGAGCGTGGGTTGCTGCAAGCATCTATATATTTTTTACCAAAATGTTTATGATAAATCTGTTAATATGTAAAAGAAGGCAATTATATGCTAACCTACTACATAATATATCCTATGGAGTTTAATGTGCTACACTACCAAATTGATATTAATCTAGCGCGCACTAATTATATCAAATGAATGACAATTTAGCTATAATTCATATAATAACCAATTAGATTCAAACATAATGAAGTTCAGACTAACTGGGTATTTAAATAAATATAAATATGTATATTGGCTATACCTTTATATTTTTGAACCTATCAATAGTATATTATTGTTCAAAAATAATATTGAAACAAGCAATTTGAAATGATTGCAAGTTATTTATAATTAGCTATTAAAACTACTTACGAAACATCCCGACCCTCTATAATTTCCCATTACATTGAATTTAATTTTCCCATGAAACGTACCTTTTCCTTGAAAAGTCTTATATAATTCGGATATTTTTTTCCCCATAACATAACTTTTCTTCCAATTAAATCCCTCTTTGAGTCATTCTTTCGGTTTTTGCGGCGTTAAGGAAAATGACGGAGTGGTTTGTAAGTAGTCCGATCGTAGGCAACAATCAATCAATCGTATACTTATTGTCACTGTATTATATCATTATTACCATGATAAAAGCCTGTATGATAATTTCTGCTTAATGGAAATCGATTGTAAACCAACAAATGAATATTTATAAAGTCTTTGTTCTACCTTTGTGAAAGTTACCACACATAAGTACTTATGAACTTTAATAAACTGCTACTACTAATAAACATATTTTTTTAGTAGAAGAAAGAATTTATAGTGTGTAACAAACATACAGCGCCATCTAGTGTGGGTGGCAGTCATAAACTTAAAACAGCTTCAGTAGACCAGTAACGCCGTCTATCTGCGTGAGCGCCGCATCACCACTACAGACAACTACGTGTAGATATTGTGCACACATGTAAACAGTCTGCCTTTATAAGCAGAACCGTCATCGAGCAAACCATTCATTCCACTAGCTAGAGGCTCAGAGTCCGGTAGCCACGCAGCCAATTCTGAGCCTAAGTACGACTAGATCCTGTTCGATAGCCTAGCAGTCTTCAGGAACTAGCCAGCTAGGGAAGGTTGATCGGCGATAGCCACGCAGTCCCTTTCATCCCTCCACTTAGGGTTGCCTTAACCTTGTTGCATAAATATTGTAAAGTGTTACGTTTCATAAGACAAGTTGTCAATAAACTATCGTCTAGTACAACGGGGCTTTAATTTCAAATCCAGCAACCCTACAAGTGTTTTTTTTGTTGTTGAAATGTTTGCAGTCAATAGACGTGAACGTGGTTTTATTACCTACGTAAATTAGTGGTTCCTACAGGGCTCAGACTTTTGATATGGCAAATGTATGCTATATGATGATTGATCATTGCAACTATCTATAGCAACAAGTTGTTGGACAAACGGATTGTTATAAGTACCTAATAGATTACTGCTTCAGAATCTCAGTGCATTTACCTATACTTATTAAATCCTGCCGATACTCATCATCATTACCTATACAAGAAACGATTAATCTTACCCACTTCTATTTATAGAAAAGGGCAAATAAATAAAACCCAATCTGTATTTTTAAGCCGAAGCCATATTAGATGAAGTGGTTTACCCTTGAACCAATTCGTCTAGTACATGAGTGAATTTTAACCTTTTGGAAGGGTATGCGCGGGTACTGCCGCTTTTCTGAAGGGCGTGTCACAGGATGTAATGCATAGATGAATAACTCATAACAAAGTCCCGATAAGCTGTTGAATGTTTAATGCTCCTCGACAAATGTAACAAGGTCAAACTCGATTTTATGTGCGTATTTTTCCCCTGTTTGGACCATTACAATTTGATTAGCCTTAATGAACGCATTGTTTGGTTAGGGGTTATAAATCACATCATTTTTGCCGTCGCGATGTTCACATTTGGGACGGACAGTTTATTTTATGTTTTTTTTTGTATTGCATCAAGAAAATGTACTTACTTTCTCAGAATATTTTACTTCTTTAGCATAGATTTTGTCGTAGCAATTTCAAAACCTTGAAGACATTGGCAATAATTTTATCTGCCTAGTATTCTTTATATGCCTGTAAAATGAAAACCAATGAATCCAAAACAGTTTCTGTGACCGTTGACCTATACAGGTAGGTACATTATTTTCATGTATATTCAGTTATGTAATCACGAAAATAGTAGTCCCAAATCCTTTAAAAGCAAAAGAAATGTTTTTCCAATAAGCTTTGTCTCATTTAATTCTTTTCTATTGAGGATCTATATTTCATCCTCCCATTGACAAAAGGGATTATTTAGCAATCCCTAGGACCTAAAAGCTTCTCTATTTACGTCTATTTATCTTAAGATCAATAGTTTTATTTCTGTGTTCATCTAGATTTCTAGAAAATATATACAGAAATATCCTATTCAATGTTCTTTTAATAATTATTCGCAGATATTTATCTACTGTTTGAAATCCCTGGAGTTAGTATAAGGTTTTCCACATTAGTCCGCGCTAATCCAACTTAAGCTGGTAATACTGTTTATCGCCATCATTGTTTAGTTTTTGTGGTTCCGTAGCTGGACAACCGGCATTGAATAATCCCATCGGACGTCATTCTGTGCAGTTTTATTGTGAAATCAATTCAATCGAGAACCGATATCTAAAGTATGTATTATGTAAAGCTAAAGTATTTATTAATTTTTTGGATTGCAGACTCATATTTATGGAGTGTTTTGCTTTTATTAGTCTTATTAATGAGCAAGATCCATAAGGCATTTTACATCGAACAATAACAAAGGTTTAAAAAAGTTACTTTATTAACATACTTATACTTTAAGCAGAAGTGAAGATAAATGTACGGTTGAGTAAATACCTAACCTCCAACGAGCTACATACAAAAATCGATTCCAGCTGCTATACTTACTAAGAAATGTGTACCTAATTTTACTGATCACTTATATCAGCTATGGAAACAAACCCCTAGTTCCGAATTCAAAATTTTCAACCGCTAAACCAAAGAGCTCATGTAACCATGATTTGTATTATTTTCTCCACATGCAACATTGTTCGCCTTTGTGTAGTGTATAGACTATGGCAATTCACACTAAGCCGGGACTGGGCACACAACGGTACATGGGAGCTATCGTTCGTTTATGGTTCACAAACGCACAGCGATCCGGCTTAACTGGTTGGCCACCGAATTGCTATTGACTTATACAATGAGATCGTAACCTTTAACAACGCCGTGCCGGTACACTGCTATGGTTGCGTTTAAAAGCCTATTCTAGAACTCATTGGGAAAATAAATTAGCCATCTAATACGATAGGTAAATACGTACAGGCTGACTGACTGAACTGTACTTGCCAACTAACATTGGAAGCGCTCAAGATGTAATTTTATATCTGTGTAAATGCAGCGTCTATTCAAAAGAAAATCCAGCGGATTCCTATCAAAGAAAGCAAGTCATACCACAGGCACCTGTTATTTTTATTTTTCCGTGCAGTCAATCAAATTCACGTATCCCCCTTTGACACAGTCTGACGAAGCAAGAGGCTTTTGCACACAGCTACTAAAATTCAAATAAGAACTTTTTGTATGTATTTGTTTGGAATCTGAAGCATCTACAGGAAATATGTCAACCCTTAATGTATCTTGTACGAAAGTTTTACCTTTGACACGTTTTAGGCGAAACGTCCTGGATCATCCTAAGTACACAATTGATCAGACAAGGCACGTAGGTACATATATTTAAGCAGCGTACGTCGAACTAATTATGCTAATATTTGTGTTGCGCCAACGATATAAATGCGGTAAGATAACCTGTTTAGGGAATCGCCTGTGAGACTCTTGAAGCGCCCTAACCAAACTAACAGCATCTGACCAGAATACTGATTACACGCGGCCCTCGCTTAAATATTCAATAAAGATGTAGCCTTTTTGCTAACTTAATTATAATCAATATATTAATGAGAATTATATCCATATTCAATTCATGCTTATGGTCCTGTTATTTTCGGACTGCCGAGAAGATTAGGAACTTAGGTACGTATTAATGAAATTCCTCCCATCAAATTATAGATATTTCGTTACGTGATAGGGATACTTGGGATAGACATTTTTCGGATGGTTCCTTCATTAATCGGCAGTTTTGAGGTGTTTGCGAATGCTGCTGGCATTCTCAGATGGTTTACGTAATATTGTTTATAGGATCTTCTGACCTACTTATTCTAATACATATATTTGAATTATAAATAGCGTACAAATTTTGGGGACATAATTCTGGTATAAATAAATTGTTTCTAGTAAGATTTCACTCCCATTCCTCACTCTGTACAAACTGTCAGCGAAGCAAATTGAACATTCAAATTGAATTTCATAATTAATTGACTAGTTAGATAGCTATACTGACAGGCTCCTATAACAATATCATATTCCACTTGGTTTTATGTACACATTGTCTACACGTCTTACTTTCGTTAATTAACTTCGAATGAATAGAGTTTAGGATTATTAAAATATAACGGTACTTTATAGTCGTTTGCCGGCGTTCCATTCAGCTCACGCATGGATTGAAGGAACTTTCAAACCGCTGAAACGTTAATTACTTAACTTTTTGTTACCCTCGACCGCTCAAATTTGTTGAAAAGCTTGCTACTACGATGTGAGAATTTCACATAATACCATGACTATGTTGAAACAAGTTGAAAGTTTTTGAAATTGATGACTGAATAAAAACTAATTTGTGAGCCGGCCGACTGAAAAACTTACACGTGGTTTTATAGCTTCAAATAATTATAAAATATTTTGCAGAATTTAAGGCCATTAGTTAAGAGTAATCAAAATGCCTTTCAGCTGTGATCATGTGCATATTTTGGAGTGGCCGACTAGTTTCAGCGTCGAATAATGAGCCGATCATGTGGTGGGTACGATCGCCGCAAAATGTGGTTATCGTGATTAGAATCTTCATAATAGAAAACAAAGTCCTTTGAAACTCTCGGTGCATTGCTATACCTCCATGCATACACAAGTGGTAAGAGGTGAAACGTAACTTTCCAATACAAAGCATTGTCTCCAATACAAGGCTTGTTAAACTTGCACGCAATATCTGGGCATGCAGACTCGATTTAAGTCGTCAAATACGCCTCAAGTGCACTATTACGCCTCACAGTTCCACAGTGGCACTACACACGCGACTACATTCCTTGTCAATTCCTTGAGGACCGCATTGCAGCATTTGAATTATTTATCAGTTTCCTTTGTGTTACATCCAAAACCAACTATTTCGAATGGGGCTGCCGATTTTCACAGGTATCTTTTTTATTGTTTTGTTAAATTCCGAGAGATCCTACTGAGATTGATGTTGGCTAATCAAAGGTTTTCGTACCAAATCAAATAAATAATTGGCAGTGTTTATCACAAAACTAATAATTTTCCTTGAATATACATATCTCTTGTAACGTGTAACGTCGATGATACGTGACTAGTACGTTGATCGATTTCGTATTCCATATTTTTCTATCGCAGCGGCAAAATGAAAAACAAATACCTACAATAGGAATTGAAAAGCATGTTGCAAATAAACAAAACCTTATGGATGGGCGCCTACTACAAGCTCGGCCGCTGTCGTTCCAATATGTGTCCCTATTGGCTACTCCCTAGCAACACAAATAAATAAGAACTCGACTCTATTTACCTACATTCTTATTTAATAAACTATCTGTTAGCGTATGAAACAAAAGAATGAGTGTTTAATAAAAACAGTGTGTATCTCAAAGCATTTTAAATTAGCTTATTCAAATTGGATTAAAAAACAAGACAGGCTCTCTTCTTTCCCATTTCGCGTTCCTTTTATCATACACCGCGTAACTCAGGTGGCATTTATCAAATAAGTAATTCGATGATGGTGATACAGTAAAAAGTGTTCGGCGCAACGTTACAAGAACAACGATGTCTTTATGAAATTATGTTTTGCTCCGCGTTGAGTGGCTGACGTTGACAAATGACGCGCCGGTTGTTTTTCACTGTCAGATCGAAGTGACATGTTTTCCCGTGACTGTGAACTGGAGAATCAGTAAAGTGAAATAAGCTTGTGCTAAAACATTGGACTGTTTCCCCTGGCTTTCCTTAATATCATTGGCCATATATTATGTATACCATAGACATAAGTTGTAAACTAACGTAAGTTCCTTTCTCCAGTCAGGTATATTTATGCATCAAACAACCGTAAAATATACCTACCTATACTCCACACATACAATACCTACCTATTCCAGAAACAAAGCGATAATTCCAAACATTTTACGAGAACAAGTTTTTTATTTATATGAAGCTATAAAGCAGCGACATAAGTAAGAGTAAACTAATGCGAACAATCACAGTAAGCGATCCTCTCTATTGATTTATTCGGGCTCGGGCGCCCTTCTCTGTGATATCTAACTGTTCTCCTACTGATATAACTGATTGATAGACTCAACAGCCCCTCAATCTATCTAAGCCCGATGACACCGGCCGATATGCGATGCACGGTTGCACCCTCTTGTAAAAACTAAATCGAATCTCCGGGAGATGTGTACGTGAAGCTATAGATGCTATCTCAAGCAAGAAGGAAATTGATGCATCAAATCTGTTGCTAACATGAAGCCCGTTGTGAAACATGGATATATACGTTTGGTTCTTGTCCAATACTATTTCGTATTTTATAACAGTAAGAAACAGCGTTACGTCGCAGCCGTAACGTTGACGTAAACAAAGGTCTCGCCATAGCATAAACAGACCCATAAACATATTTCTTTTGCTCAGAAAACGAAATAGCTATCGAGATTCCGTAGTAAAAATTCGAATGAGACCGCTGTTATTTATTATTTAGGTGGAGGACAGATTTATTTAGATAGCCATTTTTTGTATAAAACTGGAAATAAATCATTCCTACAGGGCTCATTTAATTGAAATAGCATAAGATTGCGTCTTTTATTTTAAGAATTTTTTATTAGAGTAATTCGTCAAGTTCTGGTGAGGCGTATTTTTTTGAGACTCGTGTCAATCTATTTATGTAAATTGATAGCATAACAGATGTCTCTTCGTATTCGACTGCCATAATAAGTCTTGTAATTTTATAAAACTAGCCAATCTGTTACTGACTGTTACGCAACAACGAATGCTTACATTTATTATATTAGAACGGTCAGTATCTACCCAAAAATAGACAACCCTTTTCTGCATGTGGGTGTATAAGATGTTTCCAGAGGATTATTTCAAGAAACATGGTCCACATAATGTCTTATATATTTATACAACAAAAAGGGATAGATACCGAAAATAAGTAAATATAATGCCTGTTGTGTTTAATGTACTTAACTTTTAACGTTATTCTAAAAGTTAGCGGCATCAGGACCTGGATAAATCAAAGACTTCCCTTTTGAGAAAACAAAGATGAACAACATTTGATGCACACATTGCACCAAACTGTAACGCGTACTTCAATGTCCGTAATATAATATCACTAATCTACTAACAAGTCCATCAAACTGTAATCACAAACTACATTTACAAACAAGAAGTGTTAGAGTGTACGGTATTAGTCCATTATCTATCACTTAAACACGGCGAGGGGACGGATGCCCATCTAATGATTATCACATATTGCTTTAGTGCGAGAGCGGGAGTTAACTCGCTAATATCACATTAAAACCATCTCCCGTTATCTGACGGCCTGGCCTCCACTAGCCCGTCCTGCAATAATCCCGGACTCCGGGATCCCGATCCCGTGTTTACCAAGGATTACGCGCGTCTCTACAAGGACGATATAGGGTCATTTGTAATATTGACTCGTGGTTTGATTTGAGTTGGATAGAGAAAAAAATAACCCCCTTTTTGAGAGTTTTTTTTTTAATATTCCTCCTCTTTTTTAGGTTATGCAATCGCCTAAAACTTTGTCAGTTACGTAATATTTTTATAAGCTATGGCAGTTGACTATGTTGGAACAATTTTTCAGCTATGAGAGTTCTAAAAACTAACTGTGAGCCCACAACGCCCGGTTAACTTTTGAGTGCTATGGGAAGGTTTTTTTTTTAACTATTAGGTTTTATTTTATTTTTTCATTCAACAGTTTGCGCAGAAAATTAATTCGAGCTGAAAATCAGCAGTAATTTCAACTTATTTACCTACTTGTTGATAGTGTCCACCTATTTAATATATTACTTGACCATTAACTTAAATATAGAATCAATTTTGTATTCAATCAAGTAATAATAAAGTTTAACTAATAGATAATAAGTAATGAAAAAAAATCCTTCGTCTCAGAGATGTTTAATAAAATGTAATGTAAGATAACATGTGATAATTAAATAACATCCAAATTAATTCTCTTATATAGAAGCTTATTAATAAAATAATTTCTCATATCTACGAAAAAATAATTAAATGTAACTACGTATATTTTATCGAAGGGTCTATTTTCTTAGTACGAAGAATTATTTCGTGCTTCTAGAATATTCAATAACTAGCTTCGAGGATAGTGTTTTCTCCTAAATATCGATCAAAACGGTATATCGTATGGTGCGTCAGATAGCCTATGGCGGTCTTCATATTACACAAACTTACATAATATTCTATCAGAATTTCTAGGCAATCACTTGGCTTTCGGCCCTTGCAGAATGATTGTTTATATACAAAAGTGTGGGTAAGACCTCATAGACAGTACCTTTTTGTATAGTTCTCAACTTTTTTTAAAGATACAAATTATTGTTGTTCTATATTTGCTTAATATCACTTAGTCTATTAAATATAAGCTTTACCTGCACAAACTCATAAGCTTCTAGTCTAGCAAGCATTGCAAAACGTACCATTCAAATTGATTCCTCGAATCAGTTTAGAATTTAATGCAGTTCAAATACATATTTAAGCGTATGCTTTACCATCGGTGTTCGGTAATAAATTTTCAGCATAAACTTGTAGCTAACCTACAATTATCCCAAACTAGGCCAACTAGGATCATTCTAGCCACAGCGTGTGAGAAGGGAAGCTATGCGCCGCAGAATAATTCATTACTGTCAGCGGCTTACAAGCGATTTACAAAATGTTATAAATGAGAAGGAATGTCTCCCGCAACTAATGTAGCAAAATAAATGAATTTAACTTCCCCGCAATAACTTAGCTTCAAGCAACCGTTATGAGCAGAAACTTAAGTCTTGAACGTCGCAATGACGTGAGATTAATAATAGAGTAGTCAATTTAGTACTTGATGGAGCCCATATTTCAGTTTTGCATCTGTTACTTGAAGGTGTGAAAGGCAATCTAGTCGGAGCGGGTTTCAATCACATCGGCCCGCGGCTAACGAATGCGATCTAACTTTGAGGACGAATTCATAGTCCGGGTTTCAATCCAGTCAGGTGTAAGTAGATGCATCTAGTTTGTGACTGTACCGGTTAGTGGCTGCCAGTAGTGTAAAAATATGAGCATAACAAAGATTAAAAGCACGCTCGTTTATGAAAACTGATAAAAATAATATGTTCTAAGTTTTTTCCTGAGTGGATAGTTTCCTCCGATGCTCCGCTTTCACAACATAGATGCAAAATATATTTTCTGAACAAACATTCTCACTACGTACTACAATATAAAAATCTTACCTTACATTCTCGGGGAACTCACGTACCTACCTAATTCAAATACCTAAGTATTTTGTGCTTACTTAGGTACCCGTACAATATATTCTTCAGTAAACTGTACTCTGACATAAGTAGCACGCAACCCTTATCAGAATCAGATAGAAAAGAGTAACTGAAAAGTAACAGGTATCTAAATAAGGTAGGCACAAGATGCTTATCAACACTGATTCAATGGAAAGCCCCAGGAGATTGGAAAATAGGATCTCACTCACAGATGGGTTTTGGCAACTCTCAGATTATATAGCCCAAGCCGCAACACACCAAAGAAAAAGTTTTCGACGAATGATTTTAAATATTGAACAGGGTCCAACGAAAGTAAGCCCAATTAATCGTCCGGTTCAATACAGTTGATTGACGACTGTTTGCTCAATAAATTGTTAAATAAAAGATATTTATTTTGCAACCCCTGTAAAAAGTAAAGAGTTAGCAGAACACAGAATTCATTTAAATATAAATATTGAAGGCTCCTATTTCCCGAAACCGTTACGCAAATTACCATACATTCATAAATTAAATAAATTCAGATTTGCGTGATCTGTTATTTGGTACGGTCTAAGTTGCTCAATTTAACGAACTGCCAGTACATTGTACCCTTGTCCTAGTATTCAGTGGAACGTCAATTTGCTAAAAGCCATTTATAAATCACATCGACTTAGCTTATTGAAAAAGTGGATGTGTTTAATAAAACTCGTGTCAAGGGAGTAGGGTAGATACATTTAGCGCGAACTGTGTCAGGGAACCGATTGGCTCAATAACCGTAATTTTAGGCAAGTTGACGCAAACTCACGCTACTTTTTGCCGCCTTCATTTAATATTCAGGACTCGGAGCACATAATTCGTGGCGGTGATCACGGAAAGAGGCGGCGGTGTCTCGTTATCTCTTTTTCTATTCGTCACAGAACTTGAAATAAATTTTATATTAAATTGACATTAAGGGAACTTTGAGAAATTCGAGATAAAATATGTAAATTTTTAAGACGAAGCTTTATGTTTGCTGCATTTCAATATAGACACGGCGGGAATTACGAAAGTGGGCAAGTTTGTATATCAACCCAAATCTGATTGTATCAAACAAAATATTTATTTTCTCGAGTTTAAAATAACAAATCTTTATTTTGTTTTACCTCAGAAAGTAAATTATATAATTAAGTAGTTTCATTTATGGTATATCTCACTTATTTGAGCATTTCTAACTATTATTTGTAACACGGAAATAAAAAAACATTTATCGTTATTGAGTGCCTACTGGAGTAATAACAAACGTATTGAAATCGTTCTCTCAATGGAACTTGATGTAATGAATGAAAGATTTACATTTTATTAAAATCGAGATGAATCGTGACGATCAGTACTTTTCCAATGCTGTATTTATTGCCTTATATTAAAAAGGTGATGATTTTTCCTGATATTTTTAAACCAGAATGATTATATTGATATACATATCTACATCTTTGCAGTTAATTAATGTTCATGGTAACTTGTCATAATTATAAAATTGGAAAAGGAGCTAACAAGTATTATTAAGGTGATGATTTTTTCCTGATATTTTTAAACCAGCATTATTATATTGATATACCTACATATGTAAAGCACATACCTATATACATTTTGTGAGGTATGTGTTAATTTAAGTACGTACGTACGTATAGTGTCAGAAATTCGTAAAGGGTAAATGTTCACTACCATAGTTAGCAATTTCTAACAAAGCGAATAAATAAGTAATTAGTTACCGTTCTCCATAAATGTCGTAATTGATAGTGACAGGTGTCATATCAGTTTTCCATTACTGGCATATTACAGAGAGGGTGAATTAAAAACTAGGAGCGCAGAGAAATTACCCTCCCATATTGAGTTCGTGAATAAATTATGAAGATTACACGAACGATTCCAAAGTTTGACTCCAGGAATTATTTAACAAATAGCACAATACATGTTCCTTAGTTTACGTAGCAATGGCGCAGTTTATCCAAGTCAATCAAGTCCCAAACACGTATCTGTTAAAATCCGAGCCGATACAGTTAACCAAATGTTTGTTAATAAATATAACCGGCGGCTTTACGACCACGGTTAGGCAAAGGGCAGCGTACTGTGAAATTGAAATTTTACAGAAATAAAAACGAAACGTATTTTCGTTTCATAGACGCTATAAATTCGCGGCGCGGAGTAAGTTACGCCTTATTTGGCGGACGAATGTACTTGACTCGATGTGGAGTGATACCTCCCCTCTCTAACCCTTCACAAGAGCACTCGTATTCAGTAAATCGAAAGTCGTTACACAAAAACCGAGATACTTTTTTCCAAACGCTTATAGAGTTGCGTCTTCCCCTTTTATAGATCGCTTTGATGATTTTTCGCCTTTTGCATTCGCGTTTACTCTAAAATAGATATGTTAGACAAACCATAGCTGTTAGCAAACTTTTCACAAACACGAATATTTCCTAGAAAATAAACAAAAGTTTCAGGTATAAAAGCGGATATCAAAGTAAGATAATTACCTATTATTGTAAGGCCCTAAATTTAAAGATCCAAGGTTTATACATAATTTTAACATTAAGGTTCTTGTTAACAATCGTAGTCTCATTTAAGATCGCGTTGCCGAGGTTTTATTACTCACATTCCGTATTGAAAGTTGTAGTAAAGTATACGCTGTTATTATAATATTATAAATTATTAAAAGCGTTACAACAATTTCTTAATAACCTTCTTACATAAATATTTGATTAACGATAAAATCTGTTGTTAAATTGCAATGGTTTGCGCAAACTTTAAAATGTTTTTCTGCATTTATTAGTATTAAAAAATATACTTCCGAGTATAAACCCGAAAACATTAATGAGACGTTAAAAACAAACCAAGAACCTTAACAATAGGTGTTTTATACAGTTAACATTTTTTATCAACAATTTTATCAAAGCAACAGTGTAAAACCAGCCTTTTAACTTTTCCTGTAAAACTACGCAGTGGAATTTTTAGATTGATACCCAACAAAACTCAGCAGTAAATAAAATATTGGGGCCTGAAAAATCGTTACTCTTTACCATACATAAGCCAGTGGAGCAATCACTTTTTAAGCGCGCTACACACCTTCTAGTATATCGAAGGGAAAATACTGACGATGCAAATTGCATACAGATAGTCTGAAATATCGGGTGGCGCACGGAATTCGTCATTTACCATGTTTTTTTATTCGTATACAAAAAAATGTGTGCCTAACATTCATATTGTTTATTTGCAAATGCTTCAGCTACAGAGTATTCTTAAATATTTAGGCATTGTAGTGGCTTTTATTGACGGAACATTTATGGAAATCCGACTTGAAAGAATAGGAGGAAAATAAAATTATGACACACGAATGAAACTGCGAGAAAAATATGCCACACGAATACTCAATTTTATTTCGTAAGCGTATGGTTGGTTAGGATCTAACTATATAGCTTTTATATCTCATTTTGATTTATTAACGAGTTACTTTACTAAAACTTTTCGATGCAGACGGATAAAAATAGACTATCTGTGCTAAATTTCATTTAAGTCGTTTCAATAGTTTTGGCCTGAAAGCGTGACATATATGTCATAAATAAAAAAAAAACGTAAATAAAAATAATATCTCTGTTCCTATAGTTAAATGCAGGTACATTTCACAGTTCCAGAAGTAAAACTACAGAAACATGAGATACGTAGATATTTCCTTTAGTTATAATTCAACGCGAGTAGTGAGCGGACGTGCTCTGTTGTTATTAATTATGTCAATATTTGTGTTTCTGAAGACGGGATAAGCACGAGAAACTTTGTTATTTATTTATCTGCAGCAAAGAAACATCTATTAACTAATTGCCACGGATTATACGAGGCAATTATGTTGATAACTATGTTGATAGGCTTTCTCTCAGCTTTTCTGATTGCTTCATAAATCAATCAGATTTGTTCGTATTTAAAGAACTTTGGGAGGCAACAGACATGTTAAAACGCCGATTGTGTTATGAAAATGAAATACGCGAAAATAAAGGAAGGAGGGTGAATGCGAAGAATGTAATTAAAACAGCAATAAAAGAGCACATTTTACAGCTTTCGACCGCGGCGTTATACTCCCTGTAAAGGTTATTATCTGCTTTTTAAACTTCGCTCTCAACTGCGTGAATTAAAAACGAAAATATAAAACGATGTGCCTTAATTTCGTCTGTCTCGCGCGAAACAATAGGAATGGGGAAGCGACCGTAGCTTTTAACGTTTGCATGGCTATAGCTGCTGTATTTTATTGTGTGTAGCCAGAAAATCGTTCGCTTTTACAAATTCGCTATTTTTTATTTTATTTTATTTCGAGTATAAAATGGTGGAGTAAAGATTTTTATGGGTATGTGCTCCTGGATGTTTTATGCATTTGCATTTTACTTTACAAAGTAAACTTTACACCTTAGTGGAGTAGCTTTCCAATAACGTTTTCATTTCTTACAATTTATTTTAGTTCGGAACTAAAACTATAACATCTATTGTTCACGTCTATTGTTTTTCATATTTCTGTGCACGACACGAGATCAATCTTTAAAAGGTATCCGGTCATTGTTGGGGCCTGACATTGATTAATGAGCTCAATATATTGTTTCTTTCCGCTGCTTGGAGATACTTCTTTTTATGTAATGTGCTCTAATTTTTTTAAGGAAATTGATAGTCTTGGGAATTTACATAACCTATTTTTTGGGTAATTTATAAAACAAACTACTTAAACAAAAAAATTTAATCCAGCTTAAGCCACATACTATATATTACAGAGTTTGTTTTTTGAAATTCTAAACAAAATTCCTGAGGTTTCTTAGTAAATTACGTTTATAACTTATATTCTTAAACAAAATACTTATTTCCAAATGGTGTAAAGATAAGACGACGTACTATGATGAAAAAGCCATACCACTTCAAAATGGTTGTTCTAGCCATAACGCTCGACAAGTTTTATATTAGAGACCAAAGTCGTAAAACGAGTATCTTAGCCGTATCCGATATAATCCGTCTCTGGCGCGACATCAAAACGCACCCTCCTTCAGTGAAGGGGACTGCAACAAGGGGCCCAAATTATTTTTATTGACTCTTACATTTCTAAGAGTGAAGCCAAACCAAGAATGTACTTTTAATTTCTTTTCCGAGAGCAAAATTATTAAAAGCTAAGAAAGTATAATTAAACAAAGAGTTTATGCATTGAGATATAGTTTAAGATAATTAAAGTTATACGTATATAAAGTAAGAGGTGTACTGGACTATTTTATGAAATTTTTATTCAGCACTCATACAAGAAAGTCCTCTAACAAGGAAAAATAATCCAATCCAAATGCGGTTTAATAAACAATGTGCACGTGTTGTGAAAACACTGCTCTAGTTTTAGTCTCAAAGAAAGTAATACGGAGATCTTAAACGAACCCAGAACTGAACTAATTTGCATAAAAATATCCTCTTGAACATGATTAGCAGAAAAATTGTAGTACGAAGTTTATTTTTAAGATAAGGACTTAATATCTTCGTGGGCACGTATCACGTGGGTGTGAATCGTACCTAATAAATTCTCGAAATCAGAATGGTAAAATTCCCACTATCGGACTAGCTTGGATACAAATAGACACCATGCATGCCCATAAATATCGGTCACAGACAGCTTCAATTTTATGAACGTATTCCGAATACATTGGAACTGAGCGCCAGTTCTCCACTGCGACCATAATTTTACGCTTCATGAGACACTTGGAAAGTGCCTTTATATCACCAGTAGCTTAAGATAAAGCAAATCGTGTAAAATAACGTAATAACAGTGGCTTACTTGACACGTATTAAGATAAGGCAGCCAGAAAAGCCACGTTGCAGCGTCAGCCTACTTTGGTGTCTGTGTGTTAGTGTTATACCTACTTAAGCAGCAATGCAGACCAAATTCTGTGGCGAAGGCTTACCTAACAGACTGCGAAATGCAAATGAGTGAACAGTTGTGGGGAGTTGTATGAGAGCAAACGTTTGTAGAGTGCGGCCGAGCGCACCGCGCCGCGCCCCGCCGCGCCTCGCCGCGACAAGCGAACGCCACGCGACTAATCTTTTATCATAATAGTGCACTGCATTCGTTCTAGCCGCACGTTGCTGATTGGACTAAAACGTTATTAATTACAATAACACTGTTAAATGAGCTCGACGTAAAAGCTCAATGTTATCGTTAATTCATTTTAGAATATGTTTGCTAACGAATTACCGTGACGAGCGCAACTGCGGCGGAGATATTTTATCATAGCGCGAAATTGATCATTTCTCAGAATTAATTAATTTGGATCCTTCAGTTTCTTTGAAGTATATGTACATCGAATTAAATTTTAAAACAATCTCTCGTACTAACCAGTTTCTTGAGAACACTAGCACGATTAAGGCTACATCATTAGAAAATTAAAACTAAAGCTTCTTTTTGCAAATACTTAGGAATATGAGTACCCATTCTCTTGTATATTATATTTACTTACATTTTATGAAGAGTGTATTATAATAGAAGCCTTTTTGCCTTATCCACAAAGTCAGGCTTTAGTTAAAGAGACCCGTGGGCTTATTTCTTCGTTTTGTTTACGATGCGGCTACAATGTGCCAATGCTCAGCAACGTACGGGTTAACAGGAAAACAGTAATGTGCAGATCACATTGCCTGTAAGCATTGTTTCTTATGTACCGTAATATTTACCCAATGGGTGCCTAATTTCTCTTTTGTATTACTGCGTCTATACTTAAATGCATAAATATTATAGTCAAATACAAAAGAATATCCAATGCCTAGGCATTGATTATGTCAATTGAACGTGAACTCCATAAAAAGCTATCGTCGTTCATTTCCCCGAGGCACGCCGATAACGACCGCACATACCTCTAACCTCTATTTTCAATTATTCATAAATTAAATTCAACACTGCTCGCCCGCTACCAGGGATTATATCCCTTTGATTACATTCAATGTTCAATCATTTTCCTCATGGGCCCTAATAAAAGTTCCCGTCGGTTTTCATCTTAAGTCCTCCGTCCGACACAGAATTGGTTTTAGAGATTTAAAACCGTCCGTCGTCGTCGTCTTATCGATGTAAAGGACGACAATTTGTGAAGTTAATTAAGTGAACAAAGCGTATACGTACGATAACTATCTCGAGCATTGTTCTAAGAACAAGAATGGATGGTCTTCTGTACAAGTTTCTTATCGCTTTGCGTGAGTTATCCCGCTAACCCCAGCCAACAGTTTGGTTGTTACGCTATAATCCAAGTAGGTCGCACAGCCCACATACATAGTAATTATAGCTCACTAACTAATATCTTACGCTCCGGGTAATAATAAACGTGAAATTTACTTGTAATTAAGAGCGCGGTAGTACGTTACAACAACTAATTAATAGAAACAGCGTATGCCGTTTTATAGTCAATGTTAAATTGGCGGAAAATGTTCCGTCGGGTTGCTGCGTGCGTTGTGCCAACAAATTAAAGGACATGTTTTTGTAGAACGTAATGCAAAAAAAACTTTGATTACTACCAGCAGATGTATATTTTCAAACATTAAATTCAGTTTTACACCCGTTCAGGTACAAAACTTTCGTCATATGATTTATAAATTTTCCAACCTTCTCTAGCCTCTATGGGTCTAGTCAGTCTACAACAAACGTATAACAAAATATTTACATAAAATTGCAACAGTAAAATGACATATTATCATTATTATTTATTAAAATTTTACATATACAAATACTGCAATATTTTAAGTAACTAATTAAATAATTATCAACAAACACTTATTAAATTCAAACACATTCAATGAACTGAAATTGGAAATATTAAAATACTAATGATATAATTTACACATTGACAAATTCTAATACTGAAAAAAATGAAATACCTACATATACCATACCTACTGAGCCGATGAGTATTATTGTAGTCCACATCACTGGCTTTGTGGTCTTAAAAACAACATTAGACGACAAAACACAAAATTATAATTATGATGACGTTTATTCTTTCATAACGCAGCATACTGGTTAACTAATGAGAAGTTTCATACAAGTCAAAACACGGGAGTCTAACCGAGAATGATATACTCAGCAGGTGCGCTTACGATCCACTGAGCTCGGCATGGTTCAGCGATTTAAAATTATTAATTGTGTGGATCTCGATGAAAAGGTCTGCAATTTGCGAAGTTAATTAAGCGAAAAAACTCATGCAAGCATATTTTCAACCTTGCTTTCATGTCGATTTGGTTACTTAGAGAGCAAAGTTTAAAGAGACTGCCATTTCGGTCAGAATCATCCCATCAGATTTAACATTTATGATACAGACTAAGTAATCCATTAGCTTTAATCTCAGAGAATCAAAACTTACACCTAATATTCGTAAAGGAGATGAAAATGAGTCGGTTTCATTTAACGGTATTAGTTATAAGCCCCTATTTTGGCGGGTTCCGTCCATCACGTTAATGTTCCAACTACACAGCTACGGAGCTCGGGTAAATTGCAAATGAACTAGCAAACATTCCCAGGGAACTTCCTACCTGGTTTCGGTAGATTTTGTTAATAAGAATGCCTTTATATGGCACATTATCTGAATGGTACGACGTAACATTACGCTAGAGCCGAGGTAATGTTTGAGACGCGCATTACGATCTAAAACCTAGGTCTATTACCTACGTTACGGACGCGATGCATATTGCATACGTGGAATTGGCTTTTGTATTTTAAAAATAAATGTGTGAAGAGATAAATATTAATATGATACTTTTTCCATTGTAAAATTGAAAGTATATATAAATGAAAAATAAAGGTATTCTAATATAGTGATATCTGGATAATGTTATTGGTACATAAGTTATCATAATGTGTACTTATGGCATATAATATAGAACATACTAGAACACAATAATCCACGATCGGCGAGTCGATAATGACGTCTCTTGTGTACGTGTGTCTTTGTGAACAGACTCAGAAACGGGGATAGCTAAAGTGCGTCATCCACCCACGGAGATACTTCTATTCTCAACAAACGGCTGTCTAAATCGTCTACTTAGGAAAATTACATACACCTAATGTAAACGAAAATGGGTATTCATTTACGAATGACTTAATTTGCAAGCTTATGTCGAATTCTGTTTCCGTATTTTGTATGTTTAAGAGGGTTTGAGTGCGAGTTGTAATGTGTCGTCGTATTACTGGTCTGTGGGTCTTAGAGCGCGTGAGGCGTTGACGGTAGTCTCTGATTCCTGCTGCCAATAATACGCACGTGACTAGCGTTGCCAACGAGACCTTTTCACAACCTCCCGTGCGGTTCTGTTTTTGAAGAAAATACTTATATGTACCCTGACATATGTAGGATGACTCATTTTGTCACGTGTACTGGTCGTGGAAGAAACGAAGCTATGACATATTTGATAAGAAGAATACAAATCCACTGTGGGTCATGCAAACAGGAATAGCTTGTTTTATAAATTGATACAAAACAAGTACAGAAAAAAATATAATGGATTCTAGAATATGTTGACATAAATGCCATTTCCATTTAAACTACAATAGTAATTTTTCCAAAAATATAAAATGAAACGTTTAAAAATTGCACAAATCAATCTTGTATTTAAAATGTTTAATGTATCTTATCATAGAATTTTATATTTTGCAGGACCTGATTCAAATAATAACATAGATTTAGATATTGAAATTGTATTCAAAGGATTCTTTGTGAAATTACTACAGAACATTTTAAAATAATGAAAATACAAAGATGAATAGCAATGCTTTAATTTACACTTAAATGAGTTCTATTAAAATACAATGTAATTAAATTGACTTTGACCAAAATAATACATATAGCTTTTCTACTGATTGCTTAAGCAAAATACTTTGTGTTTGTGATCCGAGAGAATCGCGGTGCAAATGTTCACATATTTACGATACAGACTAATGAAGCCACTCGACTGCTCTCCGTGAATATATGTCCTAATTAAAATGCTATGTATGTACGTACACTGTGTATGTGTATACTTCACACTTGCTAATGTAAACTGTGCCAAAGCCTGATGAATAATAATAATCGTAGCTGTGGCTACAAATCTGCTACGAGATTGCTACGAAAGTGCTACGAATAGAAACTGTTATTTTCTAGAAAACAGACTCACGATTGTAATTCTTGTTATTTACACATTTTAGATTCAAATCGTCTTCGCAAAGTGTAATTCTCCAGATATAATCTGATGCTCATTTTAAGTTATTTGAATATTAATGGCATAACGAGGTAATGAAAATATTTATTACGCTTAATATTATTTACTGTTGTCGACGGCTTTTTAGGATTATGCGAAGCGGGAAAAACGTCAGCAGCAGTAATGTTTTCCTCAAATTTATGTTTCTGTTGCGTACGTACAGTATGAAAACCCACGTTTGAGATGGTTGTCATAAACAGTTATTAATCATCGTGTCACCCGTGCAACTTCAAAGGCTCGCTTAATCAACTGCGAATGGTTCAGGCGTCTGAGCCATTACTCAACACGCTCGTTTAGACATTCTTGGCTGACGTACTCGTTATCTACTCACATGTAATCTGAAACTCATTCGAATCTGCTGTTCCCGAATGTCTAATACTACACACGCGAGAAGTTTCGCTCGCTACATGCCAATGTTTGCATAAGTTCCAGTAATTCATCAGTCAAACGTTGACGTTTGAATTTAACGAGATATCTTTTTAAAGTTCCGTTTAAGCCAAGTTTCCACAATGCATGCGAGTTGCAAGAAGTTTGGCTAACTTAACGACGGAAAAGTTATCCGCGAATATCTCGATATTAGTCTGAGCGCTTCTGCGTAAGTATTTATCTTGGAAAACAAGATAAATCTGGACTTTGTACAAATTTGAAGGCATTGTGAGTCTCGTGCCAACTACAATGAAGTATTAAATTAAACGGTTTTATGTGTTTCGTCTGGTTTGTGTCATTTGAGCCTGGAGTCGTATAAGATTGTCTTTTGTTTGTTTATTTAAGTTTATGTGTGTCTGTCTGACTGTGTGACTGTCAATTTTCTTGCTTAAGTATCTTTTTATTCACACATAATTTCCGTAGCAAGTATGTAGTATCAATATTATTATATCAAGCATTGCCTGATATCATTCAATCGCCATTTCGTTTTTTTACAGTCATTCTTCGTAGTTGTGTTTTCATTTCAATGCTGACTTTACTACGGCTGTAACTACGATAATCTATATATACTATGATAATCCTATGATTCCAAACTAACCACTGACATTTGTTTTGTACTTTAATAGTTTTTCTATAAAAATATATATGAACATGAACCTTATCAGTATTATATTTGAAGAGCCATATTTGTTCAAATAAATAAACATAATGATAGCATCTCCTCTCATTATCTTTGTAAAACAACCAATGATCTAACCTTAGCCATATCCCCAGTCGTACAACTCAAACATTAACAGTTAGGTATAACACATTAAACCAGTTTCAAATTCACCTCTAGCTGCACATTCCAGTTATAGAGCTGTTGATTCGCTACACTACAAAGCAAGTGTTACACTGTCATGGCCACTTAAGGCAGATAGCACGGCTCGGTGCGAATCTAAATACATTGACGGGAGGCGCTCTGTACTACAGATACAAAGGGTGTTGGTTTCTAGCGTATACGAACTTTGATCTGTAATGATGTTTTATAGTGTAGGTAATCTATGTATCAAGTTTGAGGTAGTTTTCCGAATGTGATTTTTCTTGAGGAAGTGGAGTGTAAAAATCGCAGGTTTTCTCCGAGTAAAGAATCTCGCTTAGTACTTTAGGTGTCCACATTTTTTTTTCTGCAGATCTTATATTGGAGATAAAGTGTATTCAAATATAGTTTTACAAATAACAAGACTACGTTTCAACATTCGCCCTAGGCATTCACTTTTATTCCATTCAGATTATCTTAGATTCTCAGTATTCTATCTATAGAATGGATTGAATTAGAGAAACAGAGAATTGCGAATACTAAGAATAAGCCTCGTACTACGAATCATTTTATTGTTACGTAGAAACTATTTAATCGTTCTATAATTGGCAACATTTATCTTATACATATCTACATTTCCTATTATGAAGAGATTTTTGAGATTGAGATTTTAACCTTACAACTGCACAGTTAGTGTTTCTACTGAAATAGACATTCATAGCGTTATAAGATCGCATTCATCCTATTTATTTACCTAGAATTCTATATTCGGTAAATCTCCTCTAAAGTGTGAAGCAAACTGGTATTCATTCAGGTATTGCACGACTATTTAGCTCCTCTATAATTTACTATTCACCTACGAACTATATACACTCTCAGTTCTTGAAATACCGTAATTATTCAAATAAAAAGAAACCCCATGATCATAATTTCAGGTTATATTATATTATATTTACTGTATAAATAAAACATGAAATAACAAGTAGAAGGATGTAGCGCGGTATGGAGGTGTCCCGCCGTGATGAAGGAACGAGTCGATAAGACGCGAGATAGTCCAGATGTTGGAGTTAAACTTTGCCTACGAGCGCGCTACTTAACTCTCTATTTTCTAACCCCACAAGTTTGTAAGAAACGGTTCCGTATATAAATTTATAGCTTCAGAGGATTACGCTCACAAAATGGAAGTTCGAAGTTGCTCGATGTCTCTGGAAAATGTTATGATACAATTTACGTTTCGCTCAAATATTTTAGGGACTATTTACTTTGAATTTTTCTTCGTCTTTATATAGACACAAAGAATAAGACATCCAATAATAAATTATCAAACAAGCACTTTTCACGAGGACAAAACCGAGTAAGGCATTCAGGAACACCTTTTTGGGAACCCTCGCGGGAAATCTAACGCCGAGTGTCATTACATTACGAATAAAACAGCCTTTTATTTCCGTAACACGTTTTGTGGGACGGAACGGCCACTATGCAGGAACTTCTCATCATCTCCTCACAAATAGGCGAAGAAAAACTGTATCGAAAGTTATCTGAGCATCGGGTCAGGATATATCGTAACGTTGTTGGATAAATAAAGGCATATTGCCAGCAATGATGGGTCGCACACGGCTCGCTGCCTCTTGTATCACGTCCCTCGAGATGAATCGAATGAGCATTACCCTCGCCGACTGCGAAACATTCCCTATTCCACTACTGATATTGTAAGAAACCGCTGGCTTTTTTAACCTTCGCGGGA
The DNA here is from genome assembly GCF_030705265.1 of Helicoverpa armigera. Lineage (NCBI taxonomy): Eukaryota > Metazoa > Arthropoda > Insecta > Lepidoptera > Noctuidae > Helicoverpa > Helicoverpa armigera. The sequence goes on along the minus strand of NC_087131.1, from coordinate 4,867,244 downwards.
TCTCCATGATTACACAATAGAACACTGCTACATTGTTTTTAGTTTGTTTATTCCTATTTATTATTCCTCGTCCTGAAATAGCAAACTGCCCATTATACTTCTGGTAGTTTAACTTGTTTGAAGACCTATTGACACATTAAATAAAATATATAGAGTCGGGAAAAGTTATGTCTATTACCGGGTCGCCAGTTAATGGTCCTCTAAATCACGAACAAACGTAATTGCGAGGTAACTAGTTGGAAGGTGAAAAAGAGTGGCTCTTCTAAAAGATATAAATGGTACAACTGGCACTCAAGAGTAGAATGTTAAGACCATAATATCTACATTAAAACGGAGTAGCGGTGGCCGTATCTGCGCCGTAACTTTAATAGGGACACATTTCACGTCACATCCATCCTTATCTATAGACTAATATCAGAAGATCGACGGCTAAAGTACTCGGAGAGTGATTATGCGCGGTTACCCGACGAACATTTTCTAGCGTCATTATGCGTTACGAAAATGGCAGCGGGCTAGCAACCCCACGACCATAACGATAAGAGGAAATTGTGATGTTAAGCAGCCAGGAACCGTTTCGTTCCAAGTTCACGATTCACTAGAAATAATAAAAAGATACAGTGTAGCCGAGATAAATGTACGAATCAGAGGGCTATTAACATCGTTTTGCGGATGAGCGGCGACAGTAATTGCCATGTCGGCGTGCGGACACAAAATTTATGGCGCTCAGTGCGGGTAATTGAGTCGAGTCGCTAGTTACTGTGTGGTCCCCGCGACACCTGCCAAACACACGACGCCCTTATGAGGAAAAAACTTCATCATTACGGAAAACAATACAATGTTCTTCTGCTATCTAAAACTCATTAAGCATACGCCTTTTGTTTGACTCTTATACACGTAAAAAAAGTATTTAAAAAAAGACACAGCTACAACCGTGTTCGAGTTTATGAAATTATTTTAATCTCTTTAAACTCCTGAAGTTGAACATTACCTATAACGATTCTGGTTAAGGTAACTTAAACAGGTTAATGTCGCCCTTTGCTCGGTAATCGCATTTTCTATTATCCTGTTTTACACAACCTTACACACCTCCGTTCACTTATGAACCAATAATGCACAAGATGAGGTAATTATGAAGAGCAGAGAGAATTTATCCAAGTGTTTTTAAAAATTAAAATAATTTACATACATTAGTTTAAGTGGCTTGACGTATAAAATGCACTCACAATAATTAGTTCTGCAAGATGTCTTATGTACTTAGCATTTTCTTTAGATGAGTATGTTTTAATTTCTATCATTAGACTAATGTTTAGGTGAATTACATTAAAAATAAATCATCAAATTAAATAAAATCAACAAAAACAAATGTTCAGACCGTTCGGTTTAACGGGAACGGATGCATCTGTAGATTGATAAGCTGTAATACCTACATAGTTCAAATACTGATCAGAATAATTATGCTATTGCGTGAATTCACCCTCATATGGTACCATTACAATTTCAAACTTCAAGTCATTAAATCATACATATTTTTCTTTGTTACTTTTATAAAAAAAGGTGAAGCTTGAAATTAATAGGCTATTTATATTTAATGGTAAACGCGCGTGACGGCGCCGTCACAAGTAACTGTAAGCACGAATTCTCAGTGCTCCCAAGGAAATGTTTCCACTAAAGCACAATAACGTACTTGCGAGGAGCTGTAAGCGGATTATGAGAGGTTCCGAAGTAGGCTGCTTTGAAACTCGCAAGAAAAGCAATATCCATTATCTTGGCGGGGCTTTGTGTGTCGACCGCTGCGCATTGTTGGTCGCTTGCAGCGTCGCTCCCGCACCGATATATTGTTTGACTTGAGAGCCATTGGACCTGGCTTACCTTAAAAAATTAAAAATCATATTAGGGAATTTTCCATTCCACTGCCTCCCACACACAAAAACCTTGGTACGCAATAGAATCTTTATCGCTAAGCTCCGATTTAAAAATTCTTGTTTACCAAAAGGACAAGACGTAGTTAATGTTAGTGTTACAAAACTAGACGGTTACATAGTGCATTCTCAACAAACTAACTAAGCCGCAAAATAACAAACATTTTTGCAGCACTTAACTGGTGCCGTGCACAATGCGCACGAGTTATTAAAGAGAAACAGTCTTTAAAAGTAAATAACAATAACTTTCATAATAATATGCATTGTGCTTTATGAACGTTGAGTAATAAAGATATCGTTGCGCACCAGGTGAGAACGGGGTCGAGATTGAGGCCATTCAAAATATAAAGTGGCCTATACACAGTACCTACAAATATATACCTACGTGATGCTACCCTGGTCCGACCGCTTTGCTGGCATCATCTGACTGAATATTTTTCCTACTGAAAAATATAATTTATAGTTACCGGCACGGATATTGAGCTCTCGGCGGAAGAGTGGGGATCGCTTTGCGCACTGTACATATGTGCGCATGTGAAGGTCAGGGCTCAATATCCATGCCGATAACTATACTTAAGTAAAAATTATTTAAGAAAACTTTTTTATTTTAAGAAGACTTAACCATATCTCTGTATAATACCTGATGCATAATTAAAACTATGAAGATCTTTCTCCATTTTGTTGAGACGTTCCAAGGAAGCATCCGTTTGAAAAAGTTTCCATTATATTATTCACGAGTAAATAAGTATGTAAATGGGCGTGCAACAAACTTTCTTAACAGTTCTAAGTAGCGTGATTTGCGAACTCGACGCCAACACTTGATGCAAATATAGCTTCAAACTCGTTTTAGTAGTTTTATTGTAGTATTTTCCATGTTCGTAACTTTAGGTATCTGAAAAGTGATGGAAAGTAGGATTTATTTACACTTGAGTAAGTACTCAATAAATACGATTAACGTAAATATTTGCTTTACTTTTAAAGTAGAAAATGCCAATCGAAATGTGTAGTGATATACAATGTTACCACAGTAGGAGCCTACACGAACACGTTATTAAATTATTCAAGGGATAATTTAACTAATAAAAAAAAGTATCACTCGAAACATACATTGTACATTCACATTTATCGAAAATACATGACCAGCAGAGTCAATAGCGTTCATGACAAAAATCAGAGTCTCCATATACTTCATAATAAAAGCAGCGAATTTTTATTGTTCAGAATTTTTACAATAATTTATTGGTCAACACAAACGAGTGTTTACTCAACGGTGTACACGCATTAATTGGCGAACAAATGATGATACTTCCATTATTAAATATATTTATTAAACCTTATCTAATATTACGACAATATTTAAGATTTTGTATTATCATGCACTTGCTTATTAATTTAAATCTACATTCTGCTACAGTTGGAGAAAATTATTTTCCATATTTAATTAGAAGTGAGGACTAGAAAGTCGTAAACAAAGACGTAACTAGAGTCAAAATTAGATACACAAAAAAAAACAGTTTTACTTACGCGTCTAATATCACCTTCACCGCGTTTTAAATGCGAGAAGAAAATTTGATTACATAAAATTAGGGTGCGTCTTACAGACTCTAATTCCAACCTTGTCGCCTTAACAACAGCTTCGCAAAAATATCTAATATAATTCATGCCCCAAGGGAGTACAATACGGATAATGAAATATCAACAACGTTCACTACATCTGCCATTTTTTATGATGGTAATCTGACCTCTTGAGAATGGAAACAATAAGTAATGAATATTGTATTACAAGACCAACAAACCACCGTGTGTCGATACACGAGTTCACAAGTACACTCATACATTTCAGGTATTACAGTATATATAACACAATTTGCGTTGTAAATAAGAGTACCTAATGTACAATAGTAAGCACAGTTTACAGGCCACGATTATACCGCTGGCTAGAATAGTTCCCAACAAAACACAGTTTGCAAGTTTCAGCAAGTACCCACGCACCGCGTAGTTATTTTTCATGAACTTTATAAGCCGCTAATCCGCACATATCACGTTACTGAAGCACTGTTCCCATGTTTATTGTCAAACAGGATTAAAGGATAACGCACATTAGGCTTTTCTAGAACATTAACTCTACCGCCGCTGTAAATAAACGACACACGTTACACTCTAATGTTTCATTGTCGTCGCCCGCCATCCCTTTTTGAATAAATGTACCCGTATATGTGACTCAATATTTTTGTATACACGCCCTTATCAGCTGTCGAGCGACATTGGTCACATAGATTAGAGGAAAAAATCATAAACATACAGAGATACAACGTCTTCTGCACAAATGCAAGACAGGTTTACATATAACGACAGTAAACTATGTAAATGAATACTGTTTACTAGAATTGGCCGTAATGGAGTTTTATAAGTTGGTAATAAAATGTACTTTGTACGTAATGAGCAAATGCAAATACAATGTGAGGTACCCATATACAATGTTTCCACTGTTTGCGCCTGTTTGCACCTACAAAATGCAAAAGGCGAATTTTGGCTTATATAAACACTTGGCACTTTGTTTACATTACATAATGGATTTAATTAAAACGGGATGTGTCTGCTCATTCTGGATTTTCGTAATTACATCGCAAAGTGAAGAAATATTATGATATAATATTCGTAAGCGTTATCGCCTCGACTGTGGAGTTTTATTAAAATCATAAATCCCGTGTCAAATGCACCCGCTCAGTGCCAAGACTGAATAACAGATGTACTATTGTACTTTATGTAAAACAGTTTCATTTCAAAAACGTACCTCATGTAAATAAGGCTCCCAAATGTTGTTCTAACCTTCTAAGTAGGGTTGAACTTTTATGCTTTTTATAATGAACACTAAATTTTAAGCCAACTGTAATGCTGGGACTATTAAGTGGTTGAAATATGTAGATTTAAGTAACAATAATGCTGTCGTAACTTACACCTAATATACCCGTGACATCTACAATTATACATGGCTTGTGACTTTACATAGAACCGTGTCGCGATAGTTATTATAATAATTAAGTGCTTAAGAAGATAATATCTTACTTTCGCGGGGTTCATATTCTAATTATGTTTAGTAACTTGGCAGCTTTAAACTCGGCCTCGACTTAAGGTTTATAAAAGTACATCAAAGTTAACTTATTAGAGAATAAGTTAATGAGGGAATAACTTTGATGGTAACGACTGAGTTTCGTTGTTCTGTTAACTTTAAACTTCATTAAAAATTATCGAGGCGTGCTCAAAAATTTAAGTACAGGATGAAACTCGCGAGCTTAGGAAAGAAAGTGAAGTCTGTTGGTAATCAGTTCAAGCTTTACATAATAAATCCTTAAATAAATCATATCTCATACATCTAGGCGAGCTCAAACATCCTGTAAATGGAAACCTTTCTGAAAATGCCTGAAACGCACGATATAGGGAGATAATGCCATCAGCACGCTTGGGGCGAGTTTGTAGTGATCACAGCGAAATGTTATCAGTACACAGCTGGATGATCCAGCAATTCCACTGGACGTATTATGTGCTTACCTGACTGGAATATAGCTTAGAACTCATGTGAAAAATAATGTCTATTGGAAAAGAACCTTCATACATATCTCCACGTGGGAAGCACATATTTTAAGTTCTTTGACATTTCAGAACAATTGTTGTCGATATATTATAAATGTTCAAGATTCAAACTAAACTAGTTTACTTTTAAGTTTCTGTTTATGTGTGTCGTGTTCTTGGGCCTTACGCATTTGATTAGCAGGTACAAATTGCCTAAGTATTTTACAGCTACCAACATCTTACAAGGAACTATAAAATAATCCTTTACCCAAACTTACCTACTTACGTATCACATAAACATTAGTCCGAATGGCAGAACGTATTTCCGAAGAAACCCGGTGGGTCCCTCACTAAAGGATTATGACAGGATCTGAGGCCCGCGCCCCGAGCGCCCGGCCCGGTCCTATTCTACACGCTCCAACAAACTTGCGCGCATTTTAGTTAAACACCACCCAAACTCGTATGTGATAAAAACCCGCTTCATCAAAATGAACAGGTATTATTTATTCATTTGTACAAAACATTCCTTAATCATTTCAACACATGAACAACGTTTTTGATTGTTATCCAAATAGCCGCAATCTGTGATGAAATAAATTTTTTTTATGTGACTTGTAAATACATTTTTCGGTGTAGGTTGGTACTTGTTAATGTTTATTCAACTTTGTTTTGCTTATAAAACATAACTTAAATATGTGAATATAATATGACCACAGAAAACATTTATATTTAGGTACTAATTAGAATTCATATGATGTAACAACAACACAAATTCATTACGAAGCCTTTCCAAGTTGGTGTAGCCTTCAAACAAGTTCCACTAATATTAAACATGAACTCATATTAAACTACATTTTACACTGTTATTAATATAAAGTTATATTTTCCAGTAAAGTATTTTTAATTAAGAGTAAATAGGGTTAAAAGTCGGCAAGAACTTCATACGCATAAAATTTACCTTCAAGTGAAATATTACACGCAAACATAATTTAATTGTATGTATTGGAAACTAGTCACGCGTATAATTTCACGATATCGTATGCAAAGTGCTTTAACTGAGCACATCAGTGCCTTAGAAACTATTTCATATCAAATACTTATACAAAGTTCCACATTCGATAATACAACATGAAATACATTACGCTAGGATGTGAACTCTCACGTTTAGGCGAACGCGAGTTCAATTTGCTTTATTTGCTAATTAGTAAAGTTTCCCCTTTGACGCAAGCGACGACGGTACGTTAGTAGTCGTTCGGTACGTGCGCGAGTGTGGGACGAGCTTTTCATAATAATTATCATCGTTAGTGAACTATAGCAGGCATCCGCCGAACCGAATACATCACTGTCACTGTGTGAAAAACTCTTTAACGTTCGATTTGCAATCATTTTAAAATTAAAGCCTCGCGCCGTCCGACAGCCAGATTGAGTTTCATGTGTATAATGATATGAACGTAATTAAAATACGATTTATTGCACAATGGTAATAACAATGGTATATTTTCAATGTTAAAGCAATTGATTCTGTTTACAGGTATACGTCTCAGAGATTCTTGAGCTTAGGGATACAGGCTGTGATACCTTAATTTACCTAACGATGACATTATTTCCATTACCCAGCCCGTAGGTATATAACAGGACTTCATCATCTTAAATAAGAACAGTTCAACCACATTCCTGAAAGAAAACCATTCGAGTAAGCATTCTCTGTGGTACATTTTCACCGCATAATGGATTCTAATGTCTACAAAATCAATATAATCCGTTGTTCGCCACTTACTCGTACCACTCTCATGAGATATGGCAGCTTAATCTCAGTGACAGTCAAAAGGTCAAAAGGTTTTATTATTATATATATATACTTATATATATATAATAATAAAACCTTTTGACCTTTTGACTGCCAAACCATAAATAAACTCATACTGCGAATTTATTACCGTTACACATTTTTTTCCTTATAAGAAAAGTCAAAGTCAAAACGTTTTGCTTGAAAGCTACGTCTACAATTAACATACTTATTAGCGCCATTTTTTACATAACTTAGGGGTTAACATGGGTACATAAAAAAACTTACCTAACGACATCACGATAAAATCTCATGCCAAAAATAGCTTGAAAGTCGTTTCAAACTTAATTTGATGTTCCCAGGAGATGAAGACAATTCTGAAGCTATCTGTGTATTAATTTGGTTGATTTCAATGTTTCGTTTGTTATAATATCTGTCGGCGACAAAGATAACGTCAAAGTTTAGCCGGATTATCCCGTCAGCCGTGGGTTCGGGTGGCCTTCGGTATGTCGCCGCCGGTGGGGAGAGCACAGATAATTTCAATTATCGGTACTCCTCGCAGGGACAGCTAATTAGTGATTTATTCGCGTTTGTTTTAAACAAGACACGTTTTTCGTTTCAACGAATTAGTCTGTGTTTGCTTTTGTTACGACTTTTAAGTACTAGCATATCATCGGCAACATTGTTCAAAGTCTACAAACAAAAGATTAAAGTTATATTAAAATGAAAAAATAAAAGCTACTTTAAAACTACCTGGTTTATTTCGGATTTCTGCAAATAGTCCAATTTAATTGCTTTTCAAAAGAAGATAGGTTCAACTAGTCTATAAATCAAATAATCTCTTAAATTGGAAGCTTTGATGATCTCTCAAAAGTAAGGTATGCTGTGTATTCATAAAAAGTTGCTATAACAGAGTTCGTTAAAAATATTGCGAAACTTAAATACGTACGAATTTTGTAGGAAATAGTACTTATAGTTTTCCCATAACTGTTCGTGTGAATTCTTCCACTAGGTATTTCTATGTAACTTTCGAGAAATTTATAATACTTTACTTAGAATTTTAGAATGTTCTTGCTATTATTTATTTAAAAACAACTTTTTGATACAAGTACCTATCGAGTTCTGACGGAGATTTTTTTTCATCATGCTTCATAGAATTACGAATCTAAAACTGTTTACACATTATTAATGCAACCCTCATGTGTCGGTAAATCTTATAAAAGAAAGGGTCGTTCCTCTCGAGAAGGCAATTTAATATCTGATCAAGGCAAATGTAATAAGTCCGTAAATATGGAGGAACAATAGAAGGTAAATTAGTTTTTGGGGAACAAAACTCAATTGTCAAAAAGGATTGGTACGCTTCATCTGACGGCCGAGTTATTTTCGCAGAACTTTTGATATCCGCTCCACTTGATATTGTAATCATTTTGTGTCCTTTGTTATTCAAGACACGGTTGAGACATCAAGCAAATGGACTGGTCACATGCAAACGTCTTGAATTTTTCAAGTCTTAATGTCTGATGGTGACCTCCTTTTCGCAAGGTGGTCTTACTTACATAATTATTTTGTGGCTACGAAAGGTAGAAACGTGAAAATGCACCGTCTATTCAAGCAAGCGATATACTTTAAGTAAAAATTTGATTTAGAAAAACTTTTCGAAATTCAATATTGAACGGAAAAATGACGTATTTTCAACAAAAAATATTAGCTCGTCATCCGAAGAAATCGGTCAATTCTTCGCGTTCCAATGATTCGGCACCCGCGCTTTGTTCACGGTCATTGCTCGGGGTTAGGTCCGTTTTCAAGGCTTACGAAGCGGGTTTGTGTGTTCCTTATAAACCCCCGTGTTATAAGACGCGACATATGTACTTATACTAAGTATACGTTAACAATAAGTAGCGGTATCTAGAGTTTAATAATGATTGTATAAACTAAACAAATTCTTACATACCTAACTGTCTGATACCTAACACACTTGATTCCTCAAATTCTTCTTCGATCGAAATTGTTTAACAGGATTTACATTTTCAATAAGCAAGTTCAGTCCAATTAGTTAACAATGCTGTTCCGAAATATTTGTCGAGTAGCCAAGCAAGCTGGATGGAATTACGAGTAGAGTTTGCTTGCTGGCTCATATAATGTGGGATGTGAGATTATGACCCAACTAATTTCAAGTTTCTAAACTTCATTATACGCGCCGTTGGAGATCCAAGGTGATGACAAAATTATTATAAAGGCTTGCACGTAGTCTTGTGTAAAGTCTTGCGTTTAATATCCCTACTAATACATCGCTTCTGGAGTATATAGGTACTTCCAAAATTTAAGATTATTTAATTTTGCGCCTTAAAAATCTCAGTATTTTATTTAAAACCACCTCTAATAAAATCTCGGTCTATTTTCATACGATTGCTGTTTCATTTATATTTTATGGATGTTGCGGGCGTCCCAGTCGAAACAGATTTATGCCGCCGCCCTAGAGTCAACATCGATCACCTTCGACTCTCTTTATTGGTTTAGCTACGACTTTCAGGACGATCTAGAAAAAAAAGATTGGAAAATGGTCACATAAAGTTTCACGACCTTGCCAATACAATCTAGATCTAAAACAAGTTCGATTAAATTGGTTTAACTTGAGCCGTTTGAATGCTAAACTCGTTTCGAGTTGAATGTTGTTCAACAGTAGAACTGTGTGTGTTTAGTTTGGAAGATTGTCCGACGAAAACGCCGCACCTACATTAGTAATTAACCGTTGTAGTGTTCAATTAGCGGAGACCCATTTAGCTTACGTCAAGACTAGCCTAAGTACACGTAATTCGGTACATGTTATTCGAACTTTAGTGAAGCCTACCGCCTATTTAGTGCTTGAAGTTGTGTCTTCACAACATACATCCTTACTTGCAGTCCACATTATTTCCATTGATAAATATTACGTACAATATACACTGGATACAGTATAAACTGAATATATCGCAATTTAAGTCCATGTTTTTATACTTGACAATAGCTAGCATAGCATAAATTATTAAATACCCCACGTTGTTGCATCCCTCAAACGGGACGGCAATTTATAAAAGCTTTTGCATACAGTAATAATTAAAAATTAATAACCTAGACGAGAAATTAATTAACTTGCGCAAATATTTGAATCTAACAGAATAAAACCGCCAATCTCACCAGACGAATTATGACATTGTCCCCCAGGAACGTTTATTTTGGTTGTTCAAGGGGAGGCTTATGGTTCACAGAGGACATTAACGCTCTTTATGTCTATGATCAACCTCGTTAAAATTCATCCTCGCTATAAAATTTAAAAGTTTTAAATAGTATCTTACGTAATACAGTAGGTATTACTAGAGGATACGGGCTTCGATCGGATAGCTGTAATAATGTATTGGCCGACATGTATTGCCATCGCAGTCTTATAATAGTGGCAATACGAAGCATAATAAATATAGGTACGTAGCTTTTATAGGACGGTACATTCCCAGTCGGCATCGTGTGCGATTTCATTTCGTTTTATTTGAACTGTTACTCGCTAGACTGTAACGCAGCGGATTCAGCATTTCTCTTTTATAACGTTTTTAAAATTATCATTAGCGAAACGTTCCGTGTTTGCCACTTGGGCTACTTGAGTTAAACTGGAAATTAGAACAAGACGAGGGTGGCGGGATGGCGGGATGGCAGGTGATTTAAGTTGTCACAATAAAACCGACACTAATGGTAATTGTGTTGCCGACTGATGTCGTTACAGCCGCACCGCTTTGTTCAACTCTATCGCTTAGACATGTTTACGAGATCACTCCTAATTGGAATGTACTTTATAATCTGACGCATTTTTAAATATGTACTTTGAAAAGTGTAATAACTTCCTTTTGTAAAAATAGATACTTTACTGAGTTTTGTGAGCTTTATTTGTCCTATAAACGAAGTCTGGTAATATTATATAACATCGATTTGTGACACAATAAAGAGCGTCAGCGGCCGACACACTAACGAAACAGGGTGTCGACCTAACAAGAATCATAACATAAGAATAAAATAACAACGCGATATCGTGTGCTCGTTATTTCAGCGTTTGGCACGCCCACACTACATCGCATCACCGTTACACCTCCCCATACACGCCGAGGCTTGTTTACCTCTGATGGCTATACTTTATGACAATAACAATGAAATACACCGCACGAATAGCCGCCTAACTTTATGATCGATGACGTCAAATGCCTATTGTTTGACTACCGTACCTCCATACAAAGTTATCAGATTAAATTTTTGGACTTTACCGGCGCGATTAATAAAATAAGTTCCCAACACAAACGGGAAGTATCGATTGTTGGTTGGCTAAAAGTGTAAACATGTGGGTTGTTTACTTTCTGTAACTCCATATACATAAACAGGAGTATGTTTGTCAGCCAAGGGCCCAGTTTTCTCCATAACAATGTTCTATGTCGTATTCCGCCCCATTTTCTTTAGATTTTCCTTGATTGTTATTGGTTAACAACATGATCGACGTAATCTTTTGTTGTTTGGGTCTCATTATTTTTGACATGTTTTAAGTAACTAATATTGTTTATAGAAACGTCTCATTTACGAATTGATATCAATTAAAAATGCTTTTTCAATTTGCATTAAATTACTCTTGCCATTACATTTGCTTATAAGGTTCAAACCTGTTTAGAGTACCACTAAATGTTTACGAAGAGAGCTGTCTAGTGTGAATCATTTATTCTTCGCTAATGTACCAAATGTACACAAGAATAAAACAACATTTTGTGATGTAAAGGATCATGCAAATTACGTACCTAATTCCATTAAATAATTTATATTTTCTTTGCGAGCCCAGCTTTCATGAATAACGAAATATAATTTAGATGAATTAAGTGAATGTTTTAATAACAATTTTTATTAGTGGAATTTGTGATCAAAGTTTTTTAATTTCATTATCATTAAAAAAAGAAAATACTAACGTATCCTTTTACGAGTATCTTGTAAAAAACAGTTTTACATCTATATAACACACAAAAGTTTTCACGATTTCTCAGAGATAAAAAAACCGTTTCGATTTGATGCGTCCACAGGCCTTTGTTTCCACGCGCAACCCCTGATTATTCTCATAAACTGAAACAGCTTTTGTTTTACATCTTTTGACATTAATATACTTTTTTCAAACTTTTCTGTTTTCTACTTCTTTTCCTTTTGTTGAGCAGCAAAAAAGTGTAGTTAGAACAAAATTAAATAGACACCTAATTACTTAAGTAAACTAAACGGAGTCGCTTTAAACGAAGTGATGGCGTTTCTCTTAACAAAGACATTCAACTTGTCGAGATTATAAAACTTGGCTATTATTTAAAGATGAAGCTGTAGTGGACATTTAAAAAGATGAAGTACTGAGTTTCTTGAAACAAATGCGAAATTAAATTTGAAGAAAAGCAGAAGAATCTTAGTTAAGAGCGGGAAGCTAATAAGGGAAAAAGAAAAAGTTGCAGATGAAGTTTTTCGTAGCTGAGGATATTTTCCTTATGAAAACATCGAGAGAGTTGGCTCAGATTGCGCTGGTTTATTTTACCCGCGACTACGGTAATGAATTTACTCTTTAGCCACAGTAAATTATCCAGTTCGTACTATTTTCATGGGATTAAGAAAAAACTGAGACTATATACCTGGAAAGTGTGCTACTTGCGCTTTGTTCTTTTATGATATTTTTGTTTGTTGCTTTCTTTTGTGATAAAACTTCTTACACTACTCTACTTAGGTTACTTATAGCGTTTCTGTTGTGCTACCTTTAATTAAATTAAGACAACATAGAGATGAATACTTAAAATATACTTCTTTACTTAAATATTTTCATACTATTTCAAAGCGTTCCTAAAATCATATAAGAATTAGCGTCACTGTAACTGTTTGCACAAAAACATGAACAAAAGACAAAGTGGAGAGTACGAATAAAAACACATTGTCACACTGTCTGTTTGCATAAACGTTTCATCATTGTATATTTCACCGTTCGTTAAACTGACACAAAGTAAAAATTGTGTGGAATGCCGCAGTCAATAGACATATTTATGGATTAAAACAATGGCGTGCGGTTACCAAGCATTTTTGCTAGGTAATGACATGAAATGAAATGCGTATTTTTTAATTCTCCTCCATTCGTAATAAATACAAAAAAGGTAATTGGATTTTCATGTAGTCTCGTCCTGCCCCTATTTTCCCAGTTTTTATTGTTATCGATACCTGAAAAGGCAAGCATACGTTCTTGGGTCTATCTAATATTCAGGACCTAAGAGTAGAATCCAAGAAACAGTAAGTACGTTCCTCCAATTGTGCTGGTGAGATTTGTTAGCGTTCACCTTACTTTGCGAAGAAATTCCTATTTCCTACATAATATGCAAAGAGGAAAAGATTCTTGAAAAACATTGTTGAAGATCAGAAGGAAGTTTGTTTCTAAGTATTCTCTTCATCTAAGCTCTCTGGGTCACAATGAAGGAACTTCCGTGAACCTTTTCGTTTCTAGTAATCTATTAGTTACAGAAATGCTCATATTTTTTTTTACATTGACGCTAATGATATTTTGGTATATGTTATATAACTTATTTATTTCATGCAAAAAACAAAAAAATATATGTCATAAAACTTACTTAAACAATGATTTAACTTCCCTACCACAATTCCAATAAAACCACATTCAAAATACATTGCAGTTGCCTTTTGGAAGTCATTTTTGTTATTTTTTATAAAAGATTTTTTTAACATTGACCAGCTTAATTGATTTCCACGAAAAGGCTGGCAAAAATAAGGAATACACAGATTTGTACCTCTATAACGGTCTGTAATCCCGTACTGCATGATGCGTATTCTAAAAGCCCTCGACGTTCGGATGCGACTCGAATTTAATCAGATTTTTTTATCAAAAAAAGGCGCTTCACAACCGTAGTGCCGATGCATTTAACGCTCCCGTTTGCAAAGGTATGCAACAACATGTACAAATGTTTTAATTCCGTGGAAAGAAAATACGTAGCACTAAACAGCGTCAGATATATTAAGAGCTATATACGTTTAGGTTCACTTCTATAAGTACTTATTTAACCTCATATAAATTGTCTGAAAGTACGCAAGGTGGTTGCAGGCAACTGCACGTTTAAGAAACAACAAACAAACAAAATAAATGTAGTTTTGAGTCATTCCCTTCCGTCCTAATTACGTAAAAAAAGTTCTTAAAAGTAACAGATTGTTCGCGACTGTCCGCGTTGGTCATATTTTTTCTGGTCCACTGCTAGCAGATGTAGCTGACAAGTTCCTGAAAATATCTGCTAACGACCAACAATTGTTGGCACCAACTATCAACATAAACTAGGCCATGTTGTCAAAATATAAGGGTATGAAATACCTATGGGTTTAAATAGGGTACACATTACATCATTTATCATCATAATCAATGCACGGAGATAACAATTAACTTCCTAAAATATGTTTTCCAAATGTATTCACCCCAGAACAGCGAAAGGAAAAATACATTTTCACTTATGTATTGTATAATATTATATTAATGGCATATATTTGGGAGATTGGATTCCCGCCGCGATATCATGTTCCTTTGCTTTCCGAACTGCGTCAGATGACTCACCATCTATGCGCTATCTACCCACCAGTGAACTATGACCCCTATCGTCCCTTCTAACACTTTTAATTCGGAGAACTTTTTAAAGCAGCGAGGTTCTTTTTAGATCGGTTTTATTTCGTAAGCTCCATAAATCAAGTGATGGGTGGACAGCTACGATACTTATCGGCAAAAATAGTAGTAAAAGCACAGTATGCTCTGTCGCGTGAACTTGTTCACGTGGTTTTGTTTGCAGTCCATTCCCCAGGCTATTATTAAAATGAGAAACAAAATCAAAAGGACACAATTAAAAAATAAGTAATGTACTTTTAAGAAAGTAGGCTGCTTGAAACAATGAAAGTCATTAGGCGAAAATTGTTATATTGATTACTTCGCCTTCCCTTCGATCACCGTTGCTGAATAGAATAATTTCTCGGTTCACGGTAAATTCGGAGGTAAGTTTAAAGATGGAGGGCGTCCAGCCGGGCCGCCCTCACCTGGTTTTCAATAATAACTTTTTATTGCCATGAAGACGGCACTCAAATTGCCGAAACTGGAAATGTAATGGGATTATCGCTGATCCGAAACGATGAAGGCCTCTCGTGTAGTACGTAATAAAATTTACGAAATGCGTCGGAAAAAACTCGCCGATCTTCAACTGTGAAACATTTTACGTCGCTTTCATTTTAGCTGCGAGTAATCTTCACTTTTATTCTTCACACATGACCAATAATTTCAGCGGCTAACCAATAAACCCGACAGACCTCTATCAACTAGAACAAAATACTCCCCAATAAAAATGTATTTGTAAAATACTTCAAGCACTTATTGCAACACGGTTTTCGAAGTGGATATTTATTTATTGAACCAATATAAGAACAGAAAATCCATCGAAGAAAAAAAACATCTATTTGTGCTGAATAATGTATGAGTTTGATGTCTTAAACACAAAAACCTAAGAAACTTTGAGATAACAGACTAGGAATATTAAATCTGCAAATTGCGTCAGAATATTCAATTTAGTTCGGAGTTTGAAGATCAGTGGAATATATTTTCTAACTTATATTCTTGGATTAGGTTCACAAAAACCATAAATATTTAAACAAGATGTGTTACAATTAACATTTAGGTAAAGCCTCTGTCCAATAGTGTATTCAGTCCAGTTTTTATCACAGCAATGTCAATTACAGCCTATAATGTAAGTAGGTATTCTTCAGTCTAAAAAAGCGGAGGCAGACTAAAAGGAAAGTTATCGTACTCGGTTTTTTGCTTAGGCATCCATAGATTAAGTTTTTCACTTACAAATAGTAAATCACGTCTGTAGCTTCGTGATATGAAACGTCAAATACTTGTTAGAACTTTTTCAGATTTATTACAAATATAATTGAGTTCAAAACGTTCGTAAAATTTTCCACATTTACGAGTACGTGAGTACTTTCCAGTCGTTCATTTGTACCTACTATGAAATATTTCTTCGCCTCTTAATAAATACCTACGTATATCGCAAATTGGCAGCGAGATCCCAAACTTCTTATATTGAAGTGGCACTTGATAAAGAGGATTTATCGCCTTCTTTATTGATTACTATTAGTTTCAGAGTATGGTGCATCCGGGGGGCTTGTTAGTGTCCGATCTGTCGGGGCTCCCCTCTGATACACTCCCTTACATTAATTGGCACAACTTTTCCGCGCGGCAGGCACTAAGTCTGCCTAATGCGAGACCGCGGCCAAGTTTCACTCGTTCCTCCGTAATTACTTTTATTGCTCTCTTTCCCCATTTATTCATAAGATGGTTGTGTTCGCTCATTATAATTTCGCATTAATATTAAATATAATTCCGCACCAACGTTTTCGAAAACGTTCGTATTAATCAAATTTGGTCGATAATCCTGTTTAATTTTCACCTTTCATATCGAATGTAAAAGCTCAAATTTATTTAAGCTGAGAAACGATTATTGCTGTGCATGGTGAATTGCATTAAATTTTGGTATCTTTATTAATAAAATAATTATTAAAATACACTGTAATAAAACCTGGTCAAACAATAGCATATTTACGTATGGTATATATTTGGTCGACAATCACACGCCAGCGCTGTGCGGACTTATGCAAAACATGGCGACTACTTCATTCAGCGTCTATCCGCCATTTGTTGGAAGGTGACCCGGATAAAGGCGTCAAATTACCAACGTCAAATTCCAGTGTCACCTGAGCCGGGGCGGGCTGCTGGCGCCATTTTTATCCTATTCTGAGTTAATATTCCGTGGACGTCCGCCGGGAGCTGGCCATGTAACGGACACCCCTGAATCATGAAGCTACGAATTACTAAGTTTCTTCGCCCGACAAGATTTATTTCTTATTTGCTGGAATGATGTTTGAATTGCGTTTGTTATGAGCTTTTTCTCGGTTTTATATTACGAATGTCTTTGTGGTTCCCTTGTAAATGAGGGTGAATGTGCAAACGTACAAATGTCTTTGTATATTAAATGCGAATACTGTATTACGTACAGTCCTCTTTGTTCATTACTTTTTATTTGTCCGCACTTAGTACGAATGAAATCATAAATCTCGGACACAATATTCCGTTATTAAATTATGCAAGTGCAGTGCATTTTACTTAAATAATTTTCAACTGTTTTTTGGTTAAACTTATTTTCTGAACACAATATACGAGTACCTACGTCCGCTACATAAATATGTAAAGCACATTATGTTTTTCCAATGCTCAAAACATTATTCTATTTCTAACACACTTTTGAAAACTACCATAGTCGTAACTTTATACATCCTTGTAAATGGTAATTTTCTTTGTTACTTTCCGTATCAATTCAAATAAGATCACTGTAATTTCATTGCTTTCTAGCTCATTCAATTTTCATGAAATAGGTTAACTGGATATGAATGGTTTTTTCGTTATTCGTATTAAAACCCTGAGAATAAAATAACAGAAAAATAAAATGATGAAATGTAGGTCACGAGACTTATCATTTGTATAACGCAATCGAGCAAGAAATAATTGGGTACTCAACAAAACTAAAAAACGCGAATAATTGAAGAGGTTACGAACTGTTTAGTAAAAAAAAGTTCAATATGCTTCAATTAGTGATATAACACTGGAAATGGATCTCGCAAAAAAAAGCTCTGAAATTATAACTTCACAGTTGAACACTCATTAAAAAAAACAACACAACCGCTTTTCCCACGTAAAGTGAATCATAAAATCATATAAACGGAAGCTTATTCATAAATTTATGTAAAAACGTCCAAGTTGGGGACAATCGAATAGTGATTCAATAGCGAATGAATTGAACGAAAAGCATTGTGCTTACCATGCACCGACTGCATTCAATGGGCACACTGCACACTGTCCAATATAGTTCATTCAATGACGTGATTTACATTTATTGCCCGACGGGAAAAGACTCACTCAATTTAAAAGTCGTAGAGGTCTCCCATTTTAAAGCAACAAAAAATGTTAATCGAAAAGCGGATTCCATCACTCCCGTGGATATCGTAAAAGGTAACGTAGCGACGGCCCTTTTAAGAATCGCTGGCTGTAGTTTTTTCTAGGGACATTTATTTATGTTTTCTACTTATTTAGTAAAGTCTCCTCTTGAATGGTACTCCGTGTTCTCGGAACAGGAAGGCAAAGTTCACCTCAGTGCAATCGATTTTATCTTCTCCGCGATAAAATCGACGCGAAATCTGCCTTCATCGAGACGTGGCAGAGAAGAAAGCTGCGCGGAATGTGCTTCGAAAGCTAACAACCATCTATATTAGGTCTTTGACGGCTTTTCGATACGTAACGGTAGCTTACGAAAACTTTGTTGTTCTTTTTAAGCTCATTTATAAGAGAGCTACCATTTTTCATTTTTAAGTACAATTTTTCGCGTTGATAATGTTATTTTACTGTTTTAAGCCAAAAAGTAAAGTACCTATTATTTACTACGACCACGTAAGGCCCTTATTTACTGTTATCAAAATAAGGCTTTTGTTGGGGTAAGGTAAATAACCTTAACACAACGCTGAACAAAAATATTATTTTATTCAATTCAATCAAAAGTTTCAATAAACGTTTTCATTCGTGACAAACCGAGTTCAATCATTTTAATTCATTCTTGTTTCCCCTCATGATATTAAATTATTTATACATCCATTGGCATACAGTCATTGGCAATATACACAGCGGGTGGCTTTTCCCGAAAGTCGACCGCATCTGCACGTGGTGCAACCACCGCTGACCGACGCCCCGTATTATCGTAACAAGTTGACTGATTAAAATAACTTTGCTCTTCACTCGTTGACAAACATGCAAGTTAAGCGGTCGTGTTACTGTGAGTTAGAGTTCTGTGTTGACTCATCTTGTTACTTAGTGGTCCTTTATTAGTTTCATGACTATTCAAACTAGCTAAGATAAACGCCTGGATTCTTCAGAGGTGTATCTCCTATAAGTATTTTCTGCAATAAATCGTGCACATCAAAGTATGAACCCTGAATCGGATACAGGGGTGCTACTAACCTACGTTATTTAAAAATCCTGGTGTCTTCACACCTACAGTTTGAAAAACTCGCTTTAGGGCTCTAAAAATATCCATCACACTTTTGACCGATAAACCAACAAGCCCGGCCAAAAATAATGTATTTTTTTTGACAAAATCAGTGTTACTGCTATGAAAATTGCGGTCGCTCACCGCACATTTAATTGAGTTTACATTTCATGATAGTAGAAACTCCATACTGAATATTGGACACAACATTCAGTGCAATCCAGTGCTACGTTACATCGGACACAGATGACGTGTCTCGGAACGCAGGTATATCAATCAGCAAATACATACCGGTGTGCGCTAAAGGAGAGAGGGCATGAGATCCTAATCAGACGATTGTCAAGGCACGTGTAGGACGTGACGTGTCCCCCAAGTCCATTGTGTTCTCAGCTCTAAGTTAACCCTGTGTGCGCCGGCCGATGCGAGCTCGCCCTGCCTCTTGCTGCTCACAATATCGCCAGGAATTTTACCTCAATGCACTATAATAAAGGATTTATTCAATTTGAGTGTTCAAACGAATTTCACTATTGTTGGGGCTTGCTGTATTAGAGTTGAATAACCTTTTAAAACGCTGTAGGGTAAAAACTGATTTATTTTTGATATACTTATTTTGTTAGTATTATTTCTTTCGTTTCACTTACCACAGATTTATCAAACTAAGGTGTTTATTTTGGATATAAAAAAAAAACATACACTTGCTAAGACATAACATACTGTAAAAATTGGTTCAACAATTATATAAGAGGACTAATGTCGTAAAAATGAAGCCACACGAGTCTACCACCGCAATAAACTATTACCATAATACACAGGCATACCACAAAATAGGTAATAAACTTCGTAAAAAATTGTTGATGACATCATATTTATGTCCCAAGATAATATTTTATTTCACGTCATATTGTAGTACATAACGTCGCTTTTAGTGCTCCACGTCATTCGGAGTTAACGTCAAGATACGTGTCCCGAATAATGTGTATTTTCATTGATTCTTTAAATACAATAACTCGGCCGTTCTTATTTTGCGAACGAAATATGAAATGTTTCTGTTTCCTTGCTTGAAATCATCTTGTTTCTTGGCAAATTAAATCGTTGGTTAGATTTTAAGATGAAGTAGTGTGGTCTAAGCTTTAGATCTGAACATCGTGACATTTTAAGGTATTTTTATTTTAACTTGAGCTTAAACTTGACGAGCCTTTTAGAGCTGATGTAGGAGCACTTTGTAGCTCAATAACGCGCCTGCATTTACTGTTAAAGTGGCCGTGCCGCCCCTATCACGAGGGCTCTACAGTGGTTGCTCGCGTGAAAAACCACTCGATGCATGCTGCGTACATTATACATGTAGGTACGTATGTATAGATATTTATTTTAGTATTCATATTTTAGCATATGTCGCATCCTGGCGCTTGGGAGAGTTCCTATTTTGAATATTATGTATCGCAAGTCTTTTAGGGTTATAGTTCTTATAATGGTAGATCAGTGAATGCGTTTACCAGTTCAGACTTATTTTTAATAAAAAAAAAATGTTTTTATGTTTCATAAATACATTGTAACTGTACTTGAATTTTTTAAAAAAATGCAGTTTGTAAGTTGGTGTCGCAGAATAAACTATTTGGCTAACTCTTTTGAATTTTTGAATTCAAAGTCATTTAGTATTTTACAACAATGAGATAGTATGCGAAAGAAACAATTCAATTTAAAATAACTTCTTTTACTTCCAAACACTGCAGCGACAGTCACAGCAATCGTAATACTGCAGACACAACAGAAGCATTAGTGTGAGATATCCCCTAAAGACAAACGAAATATTAGCCAATAAAGACACTAAAATGGTCCCGCAAGACGCAGCACTATTTTTGTACTAGATTACAATATAAATCTACCTCGTAACGACAAAAAAGCTACGTTCACCTATTTTGCTCTCACAACGTCGGGTCTATTTTATCTAATGTCTACATCAGCATCTTCCTACTCCTACAATTTAAACTAATTGAGTTCGTAGGAAATTGCGCGCAAAAGGCTATATTTATTAACAGAAGATTATAAAATCTAGACTTATAGCTGAACATCGATATAAAAACAAACTCGTCGGATAAAAACTGTCCGTTTTACGCAAAATTATGTTGAGCTAGAAGTTCGTTAAAGAGGACGGAAAATAGCAATCCTGTTTTTTACGTCAGCACTTATGTTTACAACTTGAAGATTTTTTAAATTAATTTAAATAAGTAGGCAACATAATTAATAGGGATGAAGTTTTAAGCCTGCTACGTTAAAATAACAACTAGGTAGGTACTTAAAAAAAAGCTAGTTCGTGAATAGTGACGTCAATTTATAACAATGTAATTACTTAATGCTACATAAGCTCAAAAATATAAAAGAAAGTCTTACACACATTTGTAAAATTAAACGAAGTGTATAAATCGTAAAAACCGTAGATGTGAAATAAATGTCGCTGATGTGTAAAATAAGGTATATTTACATTAAAGAAAGTGCCTATACTCGGCAATCTTTTCAGTGTCAAAGAAAAATATTGAAAGTGATAGCAAAACGTGATTCTATTAAATTACGAACATTTTAGATATAAATCAAATATTTTGTAAAATAAACTTTATTTATATAGAAATTGAGGGTCAAGTTGATCAGTTGTCTGATCACTTGTGAAATATGTGTCCCTGACTAAGACTTTCACTATTTCTGGCATAATATTGTACGTAGTACGTACGTACTGCAAAGTACGTCAGAGAACCAGTATTTACAGCTCTTTGATTACATTATCAATCATTTGTCAAACATGCAAAACTTGAGTAGGTAATATGAAAGTCACATTCAAAAACATATTGTTTGTACGTACCTAATGCAGTAAACAAACAAGTTTAATTTGATTGATTAGCATTCGTACTAATCAACTTAAGTCTAGATTCATTAGACTCAATTTGGAAAGCCAGGACTTGAAGAATTTTGATTTTTTAAATAATTTGAGCTCAACTGTCCCCGCTTCTCCTAGAGCAAATAATGAGATTGTTAAATCGGGAGACCAAAAGGGAAATCCGACTGTTCTATACCTACGTACACAAATTCATGAGCATAGCTGATTAGCAAGTTAAAAGGATAGCCCGCAAAAGCCGTGGAGAAGTTCACCGAATTAAAACAATCTCATTATCCACTCGATGTCAGCAAAAACCTTGTTTTGACAAGCACCGGCTCATTCTGCCTTTTATACAACGTGCGTGACTAATTATACTTACGCAGTATTATACATTTTGTCTCGTTGCTCCGTTAATAGCAAGCGGTGCTGCTGACTAGGTAAGAGGACTTGGTTTTAGTAATAAGATTGTAGAGTCCCGGAATTATGATTTTATTTTTAGACGAGATTTGGCTCATTGATACATCAGGACTTCGCAAGACGCGGCATTCGGAATTTTAATAATTTTCCGCCCAACTTTGATAATCCATTTTATTCTAATGTGACATATTCTGTGAGCCCTATGCAAAACTAACGTAATCTGAACGCACTATTAATAGATCTACCATGGATCTACCTCTGTCAAACCCTTCACGCAAAAAGCGTGCTGTTATGAATTTGAAAATTAGATTTATTTGACGTGAAAAATACGTTTGAATCTGGACTAATACATCTTAAGTCCTATGTATAGGTCACGCACATCGAATGCTAGGTGAGAGAGGACGGGTCGTACTAAAAGGTAATACCAAACGGCCGACGACCCAAGAAAGGTCTTTCTTAAAAAGGGTTATACTAACAGTACGTCATTACTAAGCAAGTGTACATTAATGGACAGAATAAATAGAAACTGAATGAGATTCAGTTATAAACTACGTGAAGCTACTCTAGCCACTACTAAGTTTTTCAAAGAAAAAGTTTATTTTACTTGATAATACATCAATAGAGCAACTGATCTGTTTATAAGTAGATTAAAAAAACTTAACAACAGTATTTGAAATAAAACAATACCTTCTGAAACAGTACATAAAGTAATTTTGGTTATTTTCAAAAGGTCCAAATATACTGAGAACATTCAAATAATTTTCTAAATTCTATGTTGGAAAACTAATACTATCCTGTAACGGTCAACTACGATCAATTCAAAACTATCCCAAACTAAACACTTAATTTGATAAAATGGGTCTTAGGTAAACCACTAGACCCATCTCTTAAATGTCTATTACGAATTTAAACTAAGTACACGAATTAAACATGAAATAAAGTTACCACTTTCAAGCTAAACTCGGAATATTCATATTATATTTCATCTATGTAAATAAGTATCATAGAGTGGCTATAAAGTAAACACAGCTATAAATTAAACATTTCATATTGCCAGCGGAGATACTTTAAGGCACCATATATTTTACCCTTTTCCTCTCGTATATTACCGTTTTTACCGGCTACATTTTTTCTTCACACTATTATTCCAAAAATTTGTTGCACACCCGCTTACCGCAAGCGGTAAGAACGTTAAAACCGTCCCGTTTGAAAATATGAGTACAGCTCGGGTTTAATGTAATGAAGATTTATTTTAACTATGTTATCTTTACGAGTAAATTGTTCTCTCGTAAAAGCAGATTCATATTTTTGCTGTCTTATTAGAAAACGTGCGAATATGAACAACGTGAAATTACGTTGCTTTTCAGATAGGTAAAAATGGACACAAAAATATAATTTGCCCTCGCCGAAATTCCAAATTTTTAATTGTAATTACCTACACACAATTATCTGGTTTTATGGGAGTTGGTAGGTAGTCTGACACTACCCCTACCCTCGTGGCTATTGTAAAACGCAACAAGGGTGTAATTTGGCAACGGGTTGCGATGGTATCGCGGCGCATTTCCCTACAGATATCGCGTTATTTAATACCGTTGTTTGGCTCGCATCTGTGACAAAGAACAGTCGTTGCGAGTTTGTTTTTGCGTTAATTGAGTGGAGCATAGGCGTACCTATTAATATTACACATTCAGATACCTGAGTTTCAAACAATAACTGTATTCCCCCATCTCCTCCAACGTATGTAATGTAGAAATAATTGTATGTAGATAGGTGCCTAATCTTCTACTTCTCCAAATTGTAACAACTTAAAGTTATACTTTTATTCATGTGTAAGTAATCAAAACTTCGGTATTCAAGCCTCCCTCTTTTCGAAAAATATGTTCTGAATACCTTGAAAGTTTTGCTACACGAAATCTTAGCGAGTTATATCTTAAATATTTTAGAATAAACTCGTTCACCTGGCGCTTGTTTAAAATTCTGAGGTGTCGTAGGGGCAGACAGGAGCAAACTTGCCAAAGTTGTTGGAGTTTGTCTGTCCTGGGAACAACAAGCCGACGTTTGACACCTCCAACGACTTCGGAACTGACAACGATCACCACAGAAACACTCTCACTTTCCTTCCAAAGTTGTTCCAACGTTTGCGTGTGCGTGTGTACGTCGCTACTGTTTACTTTGATCAGACGGTTTCAAAGAATCATCTCCACAAAAAGAAGTAGGTGCTTAATTTCCTCGGCCTCGGCCTTGGCTCCAGACAAAAACATAATTCAATGGACGAAAAGTCAATTTAGACAAAACGTCTGCAGCAGGCACGTGTTACGGGAATAGACCTTAATTATGCTCTTTCCTTTGATATTCATAAGATATATTATTTTTAAAATTGCTTAGCGCGAAACAAATTTCTTAACGTTAAATAACTCCGTGTTTTTTAATTTGTATCTTCAGGGAGAGCTCTGAAATGCAGTGTATTTTATCCTTGCGATTACTAAGTTGCCGGTTCGGAATACGAAACGAAGCGAATAGTTTGTGTTCTAACAGTTGGTCGCAAGTGAGCATCTTGGTCAGCTATCGGCCAGACCGGACCTATAACTTAGAAACCAAACTAATTTAATTAGCATAAGCTTACTGAAATATCCTAGATACTCGGTTTGTTGTTATTGTAAATGGACTAACTTTGTGGGTCTCTTATTGTTGTAATACAGCTACGTTTATTTATAGGTATGCCTTCCAGATGGAACAGTTTTCTTATTTGAAGTACTTATTGAACTTATTTGTTTTAGCCAACATACTTTTACAACATATTCATTTAAAATTCAAATCTATCCCCTGTGGCAGACAAAGAATAATTTATTAGAAAGTTCATATTTCAGAACATTATGAACCTAGTTAGCACACACGATTTTAATAAATGAGCTAACTGATACAAACCGTTCAGCTTACAAGGTCCGAAGGGAGCAGGGAGAACAAAGTGAGTGCACCAGACGTCTCCCGTTCACCCTCTAATTGGATTAGTTTGCAAAACTTTGTGCTGGATTCTTTCTCCTTGAATTACGTCTAAATAGTTGTCGTTGTCTATTAAAAGTAGCCTTTTGAACGGAAACCAGTTTAACATAAACAGCCGTCTAACAAAGTAACTATTGTCACTGCTATTGTTTAAACGGCCATGGTTTTATTTATAGAACACAATATCTATTTTGATCACGCTCCTTGTTAAACCAGTTTATGTCAAGTATTTAGGGGTGAAAAGAAATAATTTTAACAACAATCAAAAATACATAAACTCACTCCGTTTTTAGTTCTATACATAAATGAATGCAACATTTTGGAACACGAAGGGCTTATTATTTCAACAAACTACGTCCCTCCGTATTATCAGGATAAAGTTGGGGAATGTGGACAAAGGTATCACAAACTTCTGCTGAATAAGATAAAGGGATGTAAAATTACGAGGACAGTTATGTCAGCAGTAAAGTTACAACTCCAAAATAAACTAGTTGCTAACGAGATAGAAGTACCCACCGCGTTCGATACGGCACATTTTTGCCCAATTTACGAACATAGAAACAAGGTTTTTGTGTTAACGTAAATCTTAATTATCAACCTTGTTGTCCTTTGTCGTGTAGAATACTGATTTTCTGTTACTTCGGCTTATATTGGAAGCCAAGCGAAACAGTTTGGGATTGGAACAGAATGATAATTGTGTGGTTTTCTTTCTGCTATAATTAAGGTTTCGTGTTACATATTATTTTGTCTTGCTAAGTAATTTGCTGAATTACATTTATTTATTCATTATGAGCGTCTTTGGCTGCCATCCAAAAAGTATGCTACCGTTTGAGCAACAAACAATTTGGAAATCGATGAAAATAAATTCAACGCGTAAAAATGCAGCCTTAATCTCCACATTTTAGTTTACGCCATAATTCATTAAGAACAAAGCCAACAATTGCATTTTGTAGCCATTATTAATCATTATAATAATAGCGTTCAGGCGACGTCTACGCTTACACAGCGTTTAGGCTTTGCTTGCACAGCGTTGGCCATACACAAGCGACATTAAAATAACACCTACACTAGATGAACGTCCAGTGAGAAAACATTTAAGTAATAATAAAGCTGTATATAAATGCAAGCTTGCATATTTAATTATTTATTTCTGGCCAGCTCATTCCGTTTATATCTCTAAAACGGAATATTTAGTAACGCCGACAGTTGCGGTGGCCCTCTCTGCAGCATAATGGTAACATCAGTCAGTTGTTTGTTTGCAACACGCTAGCCAGTTGCCAGTTAACTTCTGAAGCTCGGAACACTATTCAGCGAGGCAATAAGCTCACACATTTGTTTATAACATGTTGAAAAATACGACTTAATGGCACAAAATTTTAGAAAAAATATTTTCATAGATGTGGACTTGCTTATCACAGCCTATCCTATATTAATCGCCAAAATAATGACTTCTTTATAAATACATATATATGGGCTATGTAAATAATTCCGCGCATATGCTAAATTTACCACTGGTAGAATCAAAATAGCTCCAACTAATCATACCTATTATACAGTTATGCAGTATTTTGCTAAGTTATTACAATTAAGTTTAGTTATCAAATATTGAAATTATTCCAACAAAATGAAACAAATATTTGCCATCCATATTAGATTCGTTTATTTATTGTGTGCCGGATTTAAAATGCACACCGTTGATGAAAAAATCACGATTTATGGTATTTCAGTAACACATTTTCATAAATGTTTAATACGATTGAATACATTTTGGGTACACCTAAAGCTTACATTTCAGCGAATTTGTTTGTAATGAATCAAAACAATCTTTGATATTTGCGTTTATGTCAATTTTGTCGATTGAAAACATCAACCGTGACAGTTATAATTACACAGGTTTAAGTAACAACAAGGTGTGTTTTGTTTTCTATTATTGTTTTCTATTAAATTGTGGAGTGAATACAGCGCTAGGAGTGCCCTCTCCAGGGACCTTCAAGTCAGAGCGCCGTGCAATAAAAACTACGTACGAGGTCAAGCTGACATATCATTCTTTAGCAGCGAGGCTAGCTGGAATGCCTTGAATTTCTAGGTCGCAGCGTCCCTTATTTTATACAGCAGTATTTTATAACGTCGATAGATATCACAGCAATCGATTTTTTACAGAAGACGTTATCTATAATGTAATAATATGTAATTTAAGAAATAGTTTCACGAATCGGGTTCACAAATTTCAAGCTTTTTGCGCTAAAACATTTTATCTAATTCGAAATGTAACCTAATAATGTAAATGTCAATAATTATGTACAGACCTTCTTCTATATAAAGTATTTCTAAAACGCGAATACTTCTTACCCCCTTGATTTAGTATAGATTACATTGTACATAATATATGGGACGGATCTAAATAGTTTTTCTCTTTGTTCTAACAAGATACGTGCCAAACCACATTTCTATGTAATCATCACACAATCCGAGAAACAAGAACCCCGCCTTAGAAAGCCTATTGAATTACATCTATTGTCACACCTCCACTACATAGGTACATATACCACTATTTGCTATGATTTTACCCGTGAAATTACAAATACACATATTTACTCCATTATTTACACGAACTGATCAAGTCAGCAGAAACTGTATTTGAATCGCAGAAAATTCCATTAGATACAAATTAACAATTTCCCCAGAATTAATAAATTAATATTTAGGTAGTCATTTAATACCCTTTTATGTCGTTGCTGGGAATACAATTTTGCTGGACCGGGCGACCTCCAGGGAATTTGACGATACAAAATACATAGATCATAATATACAAAAGTGACCCGAAGTAATATTATTTCACTTTTGTTTTCGTGTTTTATTCTCTCGTTTACATTATGTCAGGCCACGTTAAATGTCTGCCAGTCTGATAAGTATGAATACGTAAAATATTTGGATGTTATGACTTATTCTTGTTTACGAAAAACAAAAAAGTTGTTTGATATTTATTTCGTGTAGGTATCCGAAAAGAAAATATTGTATTAATATTTTAATAATGTATGAGAACGTTACTTATCTTTTTGATACCTGCTTTCTTTTTTCATTACATTACGCCACGCTTTTATCAGAAAAATTAAGCTGGGGTACAAAAAATTTTCAGTAGCATGATTTAAATACCTTGTAAAAGATCCATCACGAGAATATCATATTACGTAGTGTTCGATTTATTAATAAAATATGTCCATATTTACGGGCGTTCTGATTCAATATTTTTGTTTTGGATAAATATAAATATTTTTCTAATTAGTAACTTCTGAGCTTCATCGTGCCTATAAAGTAATTCACATAAAAAGTCGCAATGTTTAATTCAGAGTCATAGACAGACGGACTGTAAGCATTAGTGCCCTTCAGATAATCACAAGGATTTGTTCTTGTGGGGCTGCCAGTACCACCACACTTAGTCTCGCGATTTATGATACGTATAATCCCTTTAATCTGCTCTTATATCACCCACGGGAAGAGGCCTTGTCGATTTATAACTCTATACAGATTATTAATAATATTCAGGCTTTAGCCTAGATTTTATGAGACAACGTGAGTATCGGGGAGTCAAGAACAGCTGTGCTACTTACTTATATGTTGTATTAGAAAGAAGTGTTTATGAATGCGTGACATTATAGGGAGCAATTTAAGGATCCCCACACGAAACAGCTAGTCTATATAAGTGTATACGAAGAAGGTTGAAGATTAACAGATAAATAGTTTTAGGCCTTAACAAAGGTGAACATTCTCTCAATGTCAAGGTATTGTATTTCTAAGTACATAAACCTCTTTTAACACCAAATAAATAGAAAACATTTGAATAGGCATGCTTAAAATCCGATACGTAGGCAAGAATTTATACGAAAGCCTACGTTTATTTTCATCGTTCAACGTCGCTATTATTTTTACTTCTGCGAAGTGAAAAATACTTTGAGCTATTTCAGGATTTTATTTCAGACTGTATCAATTCAGGATTGGTATAATTAAGTTTTGAACGTCCGAAGTTTGCTGTATATAAATAAGGTGAGAACAGATTTTATTTTGAATTGCCAGCTTTAATATTTGTCGATGTAAAGTTTGATTATGTTGACACCTTTGAATGATATATTTAACACTTTAATTTTACATATGTATTTTTATTTTATTTTATGAGAGGTTACTTCACAGCTTTACAGTACAAAAAATATTAGATCAACATAACGCCAATTACAAAGTACACAGAATAGAATTGTGACATTAATTAGCTGGTAAGTTATAATTTTTTTTGTGTGTGTTTGTGTGAGTGAGTATGTGTATAATATAAGTGTGGTGAATGTGATCGATCTAAGGGATTGGATATTTAGTGTTCACGTTTTTGAATATTATTAAGTCTGTATCCTTCTTGTAGTCGCGTCCTACTTTAGTTTATCTAAACAAGTTTCTGAGAACGCTTTCGACATATTATATTTAATAAAGTAGACATCTTTTACAAGGAAAACGTACTTTATCCTAGCTAAGGGTTTTCATTACATTTAATAATGCGAAAGTAATACTTTGTTGAGCTTTTATCGTTATTGTCCTTAACTGATTTTGTGCAATTTGCTATTTTAATAACGCTCGTGAAAACTATCGTATAGTACAAAAATAATCGAAAACTATTTTTGTTTGAAGCTTTCAATAATTTTCAATGAAAGAATAAAAATGGCAATTTAAGGAATAATATAATATAGCAATGAATCAGGATAAATAATAAAATTATTTACAATATAACAATGTTTAGAGAAGACATATAAACAGTGACCAAACAAAATAAATTGTATAAGATTGTATTCGTAAATATAAAAGTTATTTCAACAGCATCTGGATACAATAAATCTTGTCGTGAGTTTCTGCTTGTACTACACTCGTTTGTTCGCAAATACAACAATATAGATACAAAGGAAACGTTCACAAAACCCTTCACGGGCGCAGACACAATTGGCCAAAAATCTGCGAAATTCCATTAAATACCAATATGGTAACAAAAGAAAATCTATCTGATTTATTAGTACAATTACCAGAGATAGGGGATGGCTACAGCCTTTGTCTGATCAAAACACAATTCACCGAATCATAAATAACAGGAACAATAGTCAATAAAATTAGATAGCGATGGCTTCGGAATTGGCAGGGAGAATAAATAAGGTTTTGCGAAGAGGATATGAGGTTCCACTTCATCGGCATAAGCTGATAATATTCACGTACTTATCAAAAATACGGCGTCGGGACATTCCTGCCGAGGTCGGTTGACACGAGCCGCGCTAGACGTATGTAATTTACATCGTATGCCGAATGACATGTCATCATCGATCATTGTATTTTTGGGTGGAATATTGTTGCCAAAGGTGACCTAATTTATTTTCAATATTGGGGTATCTACTTACACGTCATATGCATTGCAGAGACGCGTTTAAGAGGAAGGCGATGTATTCTTATTTATATGCTTGGTACATTAAATTAGATCAAGATTTTATTATTTTCATATATCTTTTTATTTTTTACATTATAAATAAATATTATATTCCAAGTTACCTTTTGATGTATTATTTAGCAATATCTACAAACTATTTTAGTGACGCTTGATAAGGGTAACAAACATACCTTCCCTCAAATATTGAATAACTAATGAACAGAAACATGATAATTCACACCAGAAATCATCTGCAACCACATAGGAACTAACATTACGGCTACGCTTCCTTTCGTAGAATTTGCTACGCATTCACCCACTGTTGCTACGTTAGCATTTGCTACGAGACTACGCCGTAGTCGGTCGCATGTAGGCTACTACTACAAAAAGTGACAGTTGCTATTTCTCGTTCGTTTTTGGTGTATAAAATCGGTGTTCGTAGACCATATGGGTTTAGAATCTAGGTGAATGAAATAGTATTGAATGATAAACAAAATATGGCGTACTTACAGCTTCACAGAACATAATCAGTTTCAATTAGTTTCGAGCTTTGTTATTAACAGAAGTGTGTCATAATGAGTTATTAATAAATTATAATATTCAAACATAAATATTTCAAAACTATTTTTTTTTTCTCTATATTACTATATCAGTTGATCATTACCAGCTTTTACCTTATGTAATAAAATTTGTGAATTATTTAATCGAGGGTATGTAGGATATCCCACAGATTTGAAGCGTCAACCGCGCTCAGGGTTCCGGATTCCATTCCTGCATTGAGACAAGTATTCGAGCCCACAAATATTTGTCCGCTGTATGCAGGTATTCCTCATATGAGGAGTTTATACTTACATATTTAAAAAAATATATAAAATTGAGAACCTCTTTTCCTCATTTATTTCACCTCTTTAAAAAAATCATGCATGATTAGCAACTTGCCCTCAGAAAAAAATAACAATTCCTATTTTCTGAGATAGTAGCAAAAGTACTAAGCAACCCACAAAGGTTATTTCTCCAAAGAAATGTTGTTACAGATCCACAACTGACCTTTATAAAACAAACTTTATGTTATAACCGTATAATATTTGTTATCCCAGTGGATATCTTACCCACCGTACTATTACATAAAAGTCTTGTCTCACTGTTAAGAAAAGGTCACACAAAAAATATTTTAGTGCCAATACAACGGATGAGAAAATTCTCCTGGGTTCCATAAAATACCACCTTAAAGTAAGTCTGATTTACCATCATGTACCATTGCTGATAAAATACTTTAACCATGGGAAAAAAATTTGGTAGGTACAAGTTCATTTCGAGGTGAAAGATGAAGATGTGAATTAAGGCGTTTGTTCTTCAAAGGACGAATACATGGGAATTAATTTAATTATTGTTTCATATTGAGGCAAAGCAAAAGGCTGCGGTGGCAAAGCAAGGACCCTTTCTTTCCACCACACAACCTATAGAGATAGGTATGTTTAGAGGTATATAAGAACTAATTCTTAACAGGCAGACATTACCACATTATAAATAGTATCTTCGCGGCGCCACAAAACGTGGTGCGGTCCATAAACGCTGATGCCAATTTCAGTTGATTCCTGCTCCATTCTATGTGTTTATGACTCTTCTTCTATTGTCTTCGTGTTCCAATTTATGTGCCAAATAGTCTTAACTAATGACACTATGCAAACACTTATATTGTTTGAGATGACATGGTTTTTGTTCGAATTATACCTAATAGCTTGAATATGGCGAACATGTTCTTCAAATATCGTAGTATGATTAAATCATAATTGGCGTTTAATTAATACTGAGGTTAAATTAGAGATTCAAAGTCAAACCGTAATTTCGATGAAAGTTTGAACGACCTTTCCCAAAGAAACTTTCATAAAGTCATTAAATTGTCAAGACAACGAGTGCTTTTGAATACAATATATTATGTCCAAATAAAGAAGTCGAGCTGAAACATTTCCGAGACAGTCGAATAAATTCTTGGACACAAGTGCACTTGAGTGCATTAAGCGTAAAGTAACACCTTCCATTTCCTAGCTTAAAATTGTGTCTGGTAATATTTTGAAGTGAGAAGTATTCGTAAGTGAAGTTATTTAAACAGGTAAATAGGGTAGTTGGAAGTAGACGTTATTCGAAGCAAAGTAAGGTCGTGACAGCAAAAGCCTGTATGAATTATTCAGGGTCGCTGAATGCGCGCCCGACGCCGCGCCGCGGTCACAGCTGACCACACCTTCCTCATATAACGGCATTAAACTTTAACTATACTATTATTTCATTTATTACTGTAATGGAAGGTTTAGCACTATATTTTTTGTTGATGCTTTTGGTCTATTTTAATCAGTCAAATGGAGTGAAGTGTCCCTGGGTGTATTATTGCTTTGAATGTTTTTAGATTTAAAACGGGGCACAAATGTGTAGTCTATTAAAATATACACTATAAATAAAAATCTATACCTACATATTCCAGGAAAATTCTCACTCCTACACAAGTATTCCGTATTTTCCCCAATAAAAGTACTAAATAGAAACAAGCGCTAGAACGTGATCTGTCAAATAACAGAATCATTCAAATCCAGCAATTTCGTTTTGTTACATCAAATCTTCGTAGTTCGAGCTCAAATAAAGCGTAAATTCTTTCGTAAAAAAACGTATCTAATAATACACATAGTATACAAGTTATACGATATTCTGGTAGTAAAACAAAAGAATGAATCGCAACTATAGTTAGGAATAGATGAATAATTCAGTGGCGCTCCAGCCGGACCTCAGAGCCGCGATATGCTGTGTCAGATTTATACCCAAGATTGACCCGCCCAACTTTCATTGTACTGACTTTCTAATGCGAGAAATTGCTTTGCATAGCAAGTTTATGTCTGTAAGTAACGCACTGTTAAATAAAACTGTTACTGTTACAGCCTTTTTATCGTCCCACTTCTGGGCACATTCCTCCTCTCACACGGAGAAGACTTGAGCAGTAATCACCACGCTTGCTCAATGCGAGTTGGTGAGTAAATAAAACTACAACATTAATAATCTAAATAAATAACTATTTTTTATCTTGACTATACGCTCGCGGAACTACTTAATACTAACATAATGTATGCATAAATATCCAACCCCGCACTAGCGCTAATAAATGGCAATAATTTGCCTAATGCACTCACTTAACTTCAGGTTCCGTATGAATAGAACAGTAAGCAGTAACAGAGCTATATGCATTAATACTAAAACCACATGGGTTGGCACTTTACCGTTTAAATTAAGATAGTTATTTGTCATAACATTCATACGTTTCATGTTCATAACGTTCCTATTTGCGAGTCATGAAAATAGGTTTCAAAGTGAAGTTGAATTCCTTTACCTAAGTTATATAAAGTTGTCCGGCTTGCATAAAGTTCGCCGTAAATTCACTTTGAACCCCGAATTCAACAATCGGGTTTATCGGACTTACCTTTATAGACAATCCTTAAGCTCTCGAAAGTCAAATGAGGTAAATGGGTAGCGCCTTGCCTTACCTGTGTGTAAATTTCCCCACAATATCCAGTGAATCTGTATTCTAACACACACAGATAAACATTATCTGTGTGCATGATGTTTTGCTTCAAACCGATGGAGTTGTAACCAAGCTAAGCCTTGAAATATTAATGGCTCGACCTAATATTAGATCATGGAACAGTCCGGTTGTTTGAGCTAGATTAGCGTAAGTGATACATTTGGAATAATGTACTTTGATACTAGAATGTTCAATTAAACCGAAGCTATGTTTCATAGTAGGCAAGTCTGGATCATCAATTAATACTCGTTTGGAAATAGTTGAAGTTAGTCTATACTCTACACAAAGAGAACAGTGAACTCATATATTATTAAAATTAAACCAAAGGAAGTAATTAGGTACCCTCATAATCTGTTAACTCAGCTAGTCATTCGGAGAATTAATAAAAGGGCTCCTATTTCATTGAAACCCAATCACTCGTTAGCGTTGTTTATTAAATTTTACCTTACAACACTGGTTTCTTAGTGAAGCGTTGTTGATGTATTTACAGCTACAATTTTAATTAAATGCTTTTATTGGAGCGCGGGATTAAAGGGGTTGGTAATTAAAGCCGACCAGAATAAACGACCTTTGTCTACTATAATTATGATTTATTAAGTCAGACCATGAAACCAGTGCCTCGTACCACATCTGAGCTTGCGGCGTAATCATTAGAAAGCTTAATTGTGTCAGTACAGCGCCTAATTATAATTAGTCAATACGTTTAATTTATATCGTTAATATTGAATATGTCGTTTGTATGCTAATATTAGTAATTCGAACATTATATATCTATTAAGCTGCGTTATGTCGGCACATGCTTGTAAACCGCTATTAACCCGCGCTAGAGTTTTTAATTGGAAACGTTTGTTAAAGCGAATTGGAAATGATTTTTGTTTGTTTTGCTTATCAAGAAAATTGGATTTCGAAGTAGTGATTTGTTTGGAAGTGGTGCTCCATATTTCTATAGGTACATGTTAGCTTTGTATAAAGAGGGTCAGGCTTCATCTGCGATTGAAGGGTGCTCTTAAGGGTTTAATTCATAAGTGCATTAATCATGAACAACAGCTGTGTCACTACAAATTAATTAAAAACGTCAACTTGTTGTTATAAATGTGCTATTATAAGTCAGAATAAATCATAATATTTTACATAACGCCATGAAAGTAATTACGCACCTAAGGTTCCTAGGAAAATTTTGGTGATGCTAAATACAAAATTTGTTTTAAGATTTTAATTTTTTCATCATACAGTAATTAGTGATGTTAGTTAATTACGTTCGATTGTTTACCTTGTATGTCATCTCATAAGTAAATATAAACACCTATAAACCTATTTCTATAGAAATGTAACAAAAAGACAAAACAAATCAATTTGGCTTTCAGTAAACATTTCGTAATTGCTAAGTTTAGGACCCCAATTATTATACAAGTCAAACAGCAGGCATGAATCTTGGTATTAATAAAATTAAATAATTAAGTGGGAACGTCTGAGAAGGGCAGGAATCAGGAACAGCTAGTTGAGGAATTGAGCCGCCATATCAATATTTAAGCGGGAGACGCCGGGGCTGCTCCAAGACTGTTTGTCTTGTGTACCACGACTCATAATAGCCAAAGGGCTGTTTACATTTCACTATACAATCTGAAATAACCTTATTAACATTTTCGTGTTCCGCCTACGTCGGATCATTCGCCTTACGCCTTCCTGTAATGTCGGTAGTTAGCAAGTCAATGCGCAGTGGATGGGGAGACAGCGCACGAAATAGGAATGCAATAAAAAGGTTATCTTAATGCGAGCTACTACTAACGCGATCTCATTTGCAGTTATTTGCTCATCAATTTGCCCAACAGAGACATTCGGTTTTGTTTGCTTAATAGAACGTATCTTTATATGGTATCTACTAATTAAATGGTAAATAGCATGGTTCAAATACATACATACATTTCGAAGAATGTTACGTAGTTACCCATTACAATTTCTACCAAGGCTAAACGCAAGTAATTTTGTCTTACATTTAGGCAGAATATTTCACGAAAGTAGATAATCTACTTTCAGGAAAGTGACATTATGTGCTCAGTACTGAAACTACTTTTAATTTACCGAGAATAACTCTCCGTCTAGAAAAACAACTTAGGGACAGCGATTTCCCTAATAGTTCTCTGGAGCACCTAAATAATTTAGTGTTACGTTACTCCACGGACTACTATATCACGTTAGTACGCTTGCGCTTTTCTGATATAATCTTCCCATTCAACTACGACGAAATTGACTACTTAAATCCTTAATTATGTCAGTTAACAGAACCTGCTGCAAAAGTTAATTACTTGTGGCCCAATTCGACAACTATGATTGTAAAATTTTAATATGCTCATCTAGTAAAATAAAATGGGGGATAAAGTAATTTCTCATTCATAGTCCATATAGTTTTAATAACAACTACTTTTGTTGGAACGATTGTCTTAATTGTATTTGGGAATGAGAACAGTCCGACATATTTAAATAGGTTGGGATTCGTGGAGTGGGATTGAAATAGTCCACCTAGACTCACGATGTGGGGCAACTATATTGATCTGAACAGAAAGTGCTGACTCATGAGGATCAGGGAGTGGATTGCTCAAAGGTGCTTGTCAGACGATTGGGTTTCCTAGACATAATGAAATGGCTATCGTCGAGTTCCTTGTCATAATGCTCATCGCTTTCGCTCTCGATTAAGGAAGTTTGAACTTACGTAGTATTATAGTTTATTTTAATATGACAAGTTTATCATTATGAGTGGAATACGTATAACATAATAGCATATTTATCATACTGTTTAGTAGCAGCCTAGGTATATATAGAATAGTATCAATTCAAAAAGAAATATCGACTTTTTCGTACAAAATAGGCCAGGGTTCTCCACAACAAAGCTCTTGATTAGTGGTAAACATTTAAAACTTAATTAATCAACAAATAATTCTTGAAATTAAACAACGCTTTATTAATTCAGCGCCCTTTTAGAAAGATTTTAATCACTCTCAACACAACTCGAATGAAGTACACTTTAAGAGCCCTATCCTATTTTTCATAATTATTGGTAGCTCTTATTTTATTTTCTGAAGTAGTTTAATTTAGGTAAATATTGGCTTTCATACTCGAACTATGTACCGAAGAGAAGAAAGTAACATAATATTATAAAATGAGTTTTTATTACGAATACCTGTAACGTAAACACAGAATATGAATAAATAGCAAAATTGAAATGTGTGTTCCACCTTTGACCTTCTAAAGCTTATTGGCAATTGATTAACAACTTCGCTAAATTAATAACAGTATCGAAAGTTAGCCACTGAAAGTTGATTTATGACCAAGTTTAATACTTGCCGCAAATTATCGGTATTGTATTGAAAGTTCACAAATGAAGCCCATTTAATTATTTACAGTTCATTATTTTTATAATTTACTCGACTTTAAGTTTTTAGACCTATTGGTGAGGTGTAATCTATAGCAGTCCGTGAGACAACGTACCAAGCGATAGCGGGTTGATTCAAATCTTTGCATTGTCATTTATACTTTAATCAAAGAAAAAAAAGTTAATTAAACAGAAAAAAATACGGATACTGCATTTTTCTTATCGTTTTGTACTTACCTTGCCAGTAATCCTCGCTTTCTCCAGAAGAAATCACTTTATATCTTGTTCTAGATTCTAAAGAAACTTGAGCCAACTTCACCATTAATTAAATACCACCGCATAATGTAAATGCTTACTTAAGAATATGTTTCGAACTTACCCCGACCGTATCTTCGTGACCTGTATAATATATCTAGTTTATAGTTCTCTACAAATGGCTTTTCTTATGAAACTATGTTTATATGACTATCGGTCTAGTTTCTGAGTTTACGTTGATCGTTAAGATTGCATTAGGTAACATCTGTTAAAGGTTGTCTGACAGGAATGGCTGACCGTGAAAAGATGTCATTGTAACTATAAACTTATGTCACGTACTATTCCTCCTATTCACACAAGTGTGAAAAATCTATTAGGTACCTATAGATTTTTCACACTGGCAGATTTTCCGATCGGTTTTTTTCTACTAAACAAGCGGTGTCGCTCTGGAACATGCTCGAAAAATACACCAGAGAGAAAAAGCTGTAACACTTTGTGAGTTGTTGATCTTCTTCTTCTTTAGTCGGTCCCTCACTCGTTGAGGATCGTGACCCCATCTCCTACGCCGACTATTAGCTGTCGCCAGCGTTCTCTGTCCTGTGCCAGCCTGTATGCCTCCTGGAATGGTTTCTGCAAGTTGCAAGTTGTTGATAATAAATGTAGAATAACAATAAATATGAGTAAGTAAAAAACATGTTAAATAAATGAATGGTTAAAAAAAATGTTTCATGTTCATATTTAAAAAGGAAAACTTATAAAAAATATATTCATGTACAGCAAAAATACTGCTGTATCTGAAAATATGGAACCAACGTATATTAAATAATTAGGTAGCTACATATAATACATAAATCGTAATTTAACTTACCTTTTACTGCTATGCAAATCCATCATACTGTTTCAAAGTAATCAGTAAACATTCACAAAAAATAACATTTTCTTTCTATAGGTACCTTCTTCTTTCAAGTCGGTGTGAAAATCATTACCAGCGTTCTCTTTTTTCTATTCAAATAATCACAATTTTTCTTCAGATGAGTCTTAAAGAAAATTACTTTCGGTTCAGTTGCTACATTTTAGTCGACTTATTCTTTTTTCGAACAAATGTATATCTCAGAGACTTTTTATTCATATTTGACTCTTCAGGTGTGTAAGCAAGTCGAACATTGTAATCTGGATTTTGTTATTCCAAATATCGGACGCCTTCACGAATTTTTTAGTCAAAAAGAATACATTCGGATTTTTGATTGTCTTCAAATAAATAAAAATATTTTACTCAATCTATTATTTATTAAATCTTTGGCTATCTGTTTGTACATCATAAACTACGATTCACGTAAAAACATATATCTACACATCATTTTCGTCAAAATGTTTATATATCAAGTTACAACCTTAGGTTTCAGAATGATGAATGAAATAACATTAAGTATTAAGTGAAACACTGCGTATAATATAAACTACTGATCAACAAATTAATCCGTGGCTATTTAGTTTTTGTTAGTAATATACAGTACTTTTATATACTTACTTAAAATAGTGTTTATGTTCTTTTACGTAAGCTATATATACTGAACTGAAATAACTTATGAACATTCTGTACACACTGATTCAATCAAGAAAAACTTAATACAAGTCGCAAATCAGTTGATTCAATTATTTATATCAATACCTAAACATTCCTTCATATCAAAAGCTGATTTCTTTTTACAAAAGTGTGTTTGAAATTCTTCACAACATTTTCATCATAAAATAAACATAGTTTAGAGGATATTTTCATACTACATTTCAGCATAATAATAACATTTATGTCTGTCGGAATTGTATTACGATTTTCTAACGTTCTTTTTAATTTCAATAGCTTGATAGGGTTTGTTTTCATATTCAACTTTAAAGCAGCAACAATAGTATATTTCACTGTTGTTAAAAGATTTCGTGCACAAATAATTCAATATACATAAAGTTTTTTCTCGTAATTAGCCTTATGTTGTGTCGAACATGTGTTTTTAATGCCTTTTATTGTTTCATTCCATACATATCATTACCGTTGATTCATAAATGCAATAGTGGCTGTCGACTTGTGTGTTTACTTCGGGTTCACATCCCGCATCTGGACAAATATTTGACTGCCCACAGATTTGGTTTGTTCCATGAAGGGTACGTGCACATTAGTAATATGATGACCACCAAGTATACTGACATAGTACAAAACATATAACAAATGGAACTACATTTTAATGAATTTGTTATGACAGTCAAGATACAAAGTCTTTAGTACGAAATAAAATATTTTGGCACTTAAGAAGAGCTTGTTACGCGATAAATTGTTTACGTTATAATTACAAGGTTCAAAGGGAAGACATGATCTGCTTTCACGATATTTTGCGCAATACAGTTTCGGCCATAGACATACAACCACTCTCTCTACACCAAGAAACTTATCTTCGATATGGTGACTTAACATTACGTATTGCGATATATCATAATTATGTACAGTAAGTTGCAGCCTAACCACAAAAAGCCCTTATGTACGGCATAGTAGATGAAGTCAGCTAGGTTAGGTATCTAAATTAAAATCACGATCCTACAACGACTTTACATAAAAATAGGTCTACGGTCACCATAAGTTAACAAAACAATTTATTTACACTGACAAAACGATTCATAGCCCCGCTGCCCAGTTAACCAATCTATTTGTACTTATTTCATAAAAAAATATGTACGTCCAATTATATCACAAAACGCCGTCCATACTTCGTGCAGCCGACCGCTTCGAACTGAAACAAAAGAGCATTGTATCTACAACACTGTCATACTAAATGTTTAAATGTATACCTTTTCATAGCGAACCGCCATTAGTTGCTTTTATACTTCAGTCTGAATATTAAATGTATCCCAAATTCATAAATGTCAGTTGTTTGTCGAGCTTCCATTAATCTATGTTTACATGAAGTACTTTAAGATTTGTTGATTAATTATAAGTATACTTACATTGCATGAGTTCTACGTTAGGAGAGAATCGTATTCGAAGGGCGTGGGGTCGGCTGCCCGCAGGTGTCACCACAGCACCCCTCCGGAGATATTCGACACCTCTATTTGGTCCTCGGCCTCCGTGTTGACAACGGGCACGTTTCTTCTTCTGTACCTCAGGCGAAAACTCAGCCACAGTACCAAGGACATCACTATTAGCCCAATTACTGCGACTGTGCCTATGTACTGGGCATAACTTTTATCGGCCGACTGATACGGCGAATATTCAATTTTGTATTTTGGTTGTGTAGTCTCCAACTCTTGTACGGTCACATTTTCCGACTCGCTGAAATTCTTACTTAAAACGAGACTCGATTTGGACTCAAGGACTATGCTTTCAAGTTTTTTAGTTATATTCAGTGGCGTGTTTAAACGCTTTCCTGATCTATTCTTTTGATATATTTGGTTGTCATTATCTTTAGGATCTTTTTTATAATAACGAGTTGGCACTGAGAAGTACGGTTCTATGTCTAAAAATCTATGGTCAATATTAAGCTGATCGTTTTGTAGCTTATTTTGATCCAAAATTTTAGAGGACTCCCTTGCTTTGACAATAGTTGTTTCGTTTATGTAGTCGTTTATGGAAATCTTGTTTTCATTTCTTTCAATTCCTTTTACTAATTCGGAAAAGTTATCTCTTTTATCGGTGTTCTTTACGGTTGTATTTTTAAACTGCGGAGGAGATTTCAAGTTTTTAATTTTCATGATTTCGTGTTTATATTCGTGTTTGTTTTTACTGTTCCCGTGTTTATTCGATTTCTCGGTTTTATTATTTAGATATCCGTAATATCTCAACAACTTATTTATCATTTCAGTACTGTACAGGTTGACTGGAGGAAGACTGTCACTTATAGTAAACGTTTCGGGAAATGTACAATTATATTTGGTTATCTCAACTTTAGCTTCGGAAGTGGAATAGTAACAAGTTTCACTGTTGGACAAACTCTTGTTCCAGTTCATCCAGTCTTTTAACCATAATTCTGCGCTACAATTTATGTTGTTTCCATGCAATCTCAAAGTTTTAAGTTGGGCCAAGTAAAATAACAAATCATTTCTGATCTCCGATAAATTATTCATTCTCAAGTCTAGGTATTGTAAATGTGAGAAGGCAGCTAAAGCCGCGGAGTCAGCAAGCAGTTGCCGGGCCAGGCCGGGACTGGACTGCAGATGTAACATTTGAACGCTCTCTGGCGACGACATTGGAAACGAGCCATCTCGTTCTGGCACTGATAAGCTTAAGTAACAAAGTCTTAAATCTCGAAGCGATAGTGGCCCGTCGAATGTACTCCACGACAATGTTTGTATCGGATTGTTAGACAAATCTAGCATTTCTAGCGAAAGCAAGTCGTCAAAAACATGGTCTTGAATGTAATGTATATCGTTGTTTTGTAACAATAAAATTCTCAAATTGGGTAAGTTCTTCAAATCAGGTATTGACAAATTCCTGATGAGATTGTTATTAATCGATAAATACTTTAATTCATCTGGTAACGATCTTGGAACAGTTGTGAGTAGGTTTTTATTTATGTTCAAGAATAGAAGCATCTCCAATCTACCGAGTGAATCATCTTCTACAGAAACTACTTTATTTTCAGAGAAATCTAGTGACTGCAGTAAAGGATAACTATCGAAATCCCCGCACCTGACGCTTGATATTCTGTTCCCGACGAGCGACAGAAACCGTACTGAATGTGTAAATGCTTCAGGGACTTGGTGCAGGCCTGTTCTTGACGCATCTATTTGTTGCAGCCGCCGGCCGGTGCCAACCA
The DNA here is from genome assembly GCF_030705265.1 of Helicoverpa armigera. Classification (NCBI taxonomy): domain Eukaryota; kingdom Metazoa; phylum Arthropoda; class Insecta; order Lepidoptera; family Noctuidae; genus Helicoverpa; species Helicoverpa armigera. The sequence goes on along the minus strand of NC_087131.1, from coordinate 4,824,117 downwards.
ATAATTGTGTATCCAATTGTGTGATGCCGAGATGCGGATTATCCGTGAGTAGCAATCGCGCCAGATTTGGTAGTAATTGTAAAGCACCAGGCGCTAATTTCCTTAAGTTATTGTGAGATACATCTAAGTGTTGCAATAGCCAATTATTGAAATAATTCTCATGTATAAACTCGAGGTTATTTCTACTCAAGTTGAGATGCTGAAGATTTTTCAGTGGTGTAAACACGTTCGTCAACATAGTCAAATTATTTTCTGACAAGTCCAAAGTTTCTAATTTCGTCAATCCATTGAAACTCTCTTCAAATATATTAATAATTTTATTTCTGCTTAAAATAAGTTTCCGGAGATTCAGGAAGTTATTAAAGACTCCCTTGGTAACGTATTGCAAGTTATTGGAGGATAAATCAATTTCTCTCAAGTTCTGTCTTCTTACATTTATCCTTATTTGAATAAAACTGTTATTTCTTATTTGTAGCGAGTACGTGTCTAATAGTGGAATGTCAAAATAAACAATACTCGCATTACAAGTTGTAGCAAAATGTGCGGTTACTTGGGCTATTGTTTTATTGACATACTCTTGAGACCATAACATTGGAGTCTCCTCATTGCAGCACACAGACAGCTGATGATGCACGTCTGTGTACTCCTTCAACGTGATGTTATACGAACATTGTTGACATAAAGTTGTGTTGGAAGTACACACACAACTATCCAGACAAATTGAAGCCAGATTAGTTACTTTCCACCAAAATATAACCGTTAAAAATAAACACCGTTTAAAAAATACAGCCATTTCTGACAATATCGTTTGAATCTCCTCGAATTTAAGCCGGGTTGAATGTTAAATGGTATTGAAGTTCACATAGGCGACACATATTTCTTAGAATCACATTAGCACTTATCGAGTTTATTTTATATGAACAAAACATCTTGTAAGTTAACACACACACGAAAACTCAAGTAGGCGCAGTGTCAGTCACATTGGTGTCACTCATAGTGTGTGGGAGGCCTGAGGCTCAGGTGGCGACGGGCTACCTGGTGGGGCGAGCGACGAGAGTCCGGCACCACGTGACTCGGGACGTAGCGTGGTGTGTCGTGCGAGATCGCAGCGCGGCTGGGCGGCACTGCCGGCGCCACCGGGTCTGTCTGCGGACTGTGCGATGCGAGCCGAGAGGCGCGGCGCCGGCGCCCTGCCGCCGCTTTTACATCCCTCACAACCTCATTTTTATATAGTCAACTGACTTCCACACCACCACTATTTATGTCATACTCGGCGCTCCTTAATACGTTATTTTAAGGACGCGAGTATTTGTAAGTGTGCGTTATATTTTCGGTCGGTACGGCTGAGATTGCTCCCTGTTGGGCTTTCTAGGAGGGACAGCATGATTTAAACGATAAGTTATTATTGTGCGACATTGCAGCAGTTTTTTATTCATAACTATCTTATGACGGTAGGTATACAGTTTATAGCCTTGTGTACGTTTCCGCGATGGAAGTGAAATAAAAAAAATGGCATTATAATAATAAGAACGGGAAACAATTTTTGCCACTATGTTGTTTAATAAAGCAAACAGGCCAATATTGAAACTGTTTATTGCTAGTTTTGATGACTGTATTCAACTGACACTTGAGTTGTTTTTTCCAACCGATCTTATAATATTTCTAGGTATCTGAAAAGAAAAAAGTTTTTTTTGTAAGGCCTACCTTATTTAACCCTTTATGCGTACTGTTTCAAACATCTTCACCGTAACGTTCGACTAGCATTTTCATGAATTGCTCCCGCAAGGCTTTTCGAAGGGTCTTTTTATTGCACTCCTTAATGTGGGTTATTTGAACTTTTCTTGTCCCTCTCTGAATAACTTGAGAAGGAAAACATCGTACTTCAAGCACCTCTAACATGTTGTATGTTGGCCGCCTAATGCCAAAGTTATGACTTTTTTTGTGAAGGCTCGCGCTATCAAATAGACCGCAATGGAAACGTTATGAATACGAGCCACATATGTGAACTATCACTTTCATAAACATGAGTAACACTATGAAACCTTTTTTAATATTTATACTTAAATTGCATACCTAATACATACCTACGTTCATATTAGAATGTATTTTACAACTTACTAGATAAATTACCATCCCTAATAGATATATTGATAAATAGTGTTCATCTGTGAAGGGAGAAATCTTGACACGATGCAAGATTGCGCTTAGGGGCCCGCAATAATTCTTCAACGATGCTAGTGTATTTATAATGTAATACATTGAATACTGCCACGTCGGAAACGTCTATATTTTCTGTATATTAGATTATTGCATCCAGAATATTCCCATCCATTCTAAGAGCACCTTTCCCGAATACATTTATTAAAGTGACCCTCAGCTTAGAGGCCGCAAGATAAATCATAGTCAGGAAATGGCGGGTTTTCGCGGTAAACCGAATAAAAAGGAAAACCTCGACTGTACATAATAACATATGCGCATGTAGTACCATGTGTTGATAGTACATAAGTACCTACTTGACGCACAACCATACATATAGTCGCACCATTTATTTATCTACTAAATTCAAACGGATGCAAAGTTTGAACTGCTGGGAACGAATATTGCATACATCCATCATCGGACATTATGTAACATGTAACTTAACTTCGTAATAATTTTAAGCCCTACTACTATTATAGTACATGTTACAACAGCACAGGTCCCTTCTCATACCGAGAAGGAATTAGCGTTAATCACCAGGCTTCTTTCTCAAGTGATCCTTTTGAGTCCAGGATTCCTCACAACATTTTTCTTTAATGTTAATTTTGAACTACAATCAAATAACTAACCTACTACGAATTTATCTTCGTATGTTGGCATCTACTTAGGCAAATCATGTACCAAGTAACTGTCCCTAGCGGGCGTGCTCGGACGCTCAATCAATATTCAATATTCTTCAAAATACCCTACAATGCAAAACGGAGATAACTTCTTGAGATGGGTATAAAGAGATGTATACTCTGATACACCAATTTTATTAAAGTAGGTGACATAATGGGCGATCTTATCGCTAAGAGCGATCTGGCAGTGTCTTATCGAGACCGCGGAATCGCGACTGAAGTTACATCTTATGTATCCTACCTTTTATTTAATTCATAATAACCGACCTATAGATAACCTAGTACCTACATAATTCTGATTCTATTTATGTTAGTGTAGGAGCAGATTCTAGGTATAAATAATAGCCGCATCCTTGAAGCATACTGGTAAAATTACATACAATTCCCCACTGATTGACTATTGAATAATAATGTGGTTTCAATTTAGCTGTAAGTAATTTATACCTAGATTCAATAATGTCCTAATTCAGGTAAAGTTCCTGTTACCTAATTCCATGTCTTAATCATGAAAACGACCACAAATAATGGAGTTTCTTGCCCGTTCTTCTCCATAGAAAACTACTTTTGGAATGGGCAACTAGAATAAAACCTATTTTATTTACCCTTAACCTTTCATAAGTGTTCATAAGGCCTAAATGAAATAAATGATTTGACTTTTTGACGCAGAGTCGGGTAGAGTCGGGTTCAATGAACTGATGCTCTTTATTATTTTTACCTTGAGCAATTAAATTTTTTTTACCTTAGTAAAGTATTTGGTAAAAAAATAAAACTATTTTATGCTTAAAGTATATAATTTCTTATAAAATAATGGTTGCTGACAATGTCAGTTTATTGTGTGTTAAAAAATAGGTATGGGTTTTATTCTAGTTTTATTTCATAAAACCCTTTTAATGCGACGTTGCTATGTATTATACAGCCAGGTAATGGCTACTGTAAAAAAGCAATAAAATAGGTAAGTACAAACTACGTACCTACGTATGGGAATCTACAGTATACGAACGTAAACCCCTTGTATAAGAAAATTGTTTAATGTATACTTATGTTTACATATATATATATATATGTCCAGCAGTGGACTGCGATAGGCTGATGATGATGATGATGATGATGATGACGATGATGTTTATATTGCCAAAAGAATTAAAATTATTACTTAAATGATAATTATACATTGTATAACCAAAATACAATGTAGAGGTATATAATCTTTTAGTAAGTTATGGTATTTATGGAATATCGAAATTAATACTCTTAGATGATTAGTTCATCATCATCATCATCAGCCTATCGCAGTCCACTGCTGGACATAGGCCTCTCCAAGTGCACGCCACTGAGATCGATTTTCGGCTTCTCGCCAACGCGAGATTAGTTACCTTAACATATGTACATCTAAGTATTTTAAGGAAAAGTACACAAGAAAATGACAAAAAACAAGGGCACTGCATGCAAGCAGAAAACAGCGCCATCTGGGCTTTACGATCTTACCTGTGTAGTTACTTCTAACAAATAAAAGTTTACATTTGAATTTTCTGCGTACCTGTGTTATTCCTAGTAGTGTAACTTAGTTAAAAGCATGATAAACTATTCAAATGCCAGAGTATCGATACCCGCACATCGTAGCACTAATTAACCCTAATAGACATCGGAACATCGATTACAGAATGAATTTGGAACAACAAAAGGTACAAGGCTTTCTACTCCTATCGAAGTGAACGCCGTATTTACCGACGCTAGATAAAGGTGATTAAGTAACGAAATAACCGTGGAACAAGCAAGCATTAGGCCATTAGCGACGGGTAACACTAAACGGTTTCGTGGAACTAAAAGTGCGCCTTCAATGGAACAAAATCGCTGTCATTAGGGTAACGAGGGACGCCTGCTGACGCAGCGGGAGTGGCCGACGTAACTCTTTAGCTTGCAAGACCTAATGAACCGGGAGCCCCGCGCCGAGAGCCCCGGCCATCCTCGACCGTCCGCCTCACTGGACGAGCGCTGATTGCTGCTAGCCGTACGGTTTTTTCTAGAGGTAAAAAGCTAATTGTTCGTCTTGCTTTTTAAAGCTAACTAGCCAGTAATTCTGCTTGTTTCGTTGAAAATAGGTTGAAGTTGTTAATTCCTTGGGTTCTGTTCAGTGATACCTATAGTCGCACTATAGAAGAAAAGTATCGTGTGATGTTAAGCCAATAAGTACCTATTTGCAAAATTTTCCATTACTTATTGATTTAATAACTTAAAGAGAACTCGTCTCATTTATCATTTTTTATAACTTTTCAATTTCCCCAACTGATATTGACAGTGTCTGAAGTAACTATCCCAGAAAATATATTCATAACGTTTGCAAAGCTTCTTGGTAATATATTCAATACGGACTACTGTATCAATATGAAAGTAACAGTCGACAAATAAGATTATTCAGGAACATTTCTTTAAGATTTTTCTAGTTAAGTTGTACATTTCATGAATATCAATACTAATAATATACCTAAAAGGATAATGGACCTGTCATATTTAATAAAAATCGAGTTACATTTTATTTAAAATTCCTGAATTAAATAAAAAATATATTGCGTTCATTAAGCTGCTGTGCCGGCTCTAGAAAATTCCCTAGAGCGCTAATACGACTCCTCAATTTACGTATCCCCGAACGTGAAAGAGGCACTTAAGCGACAAGTTTTTACTAAAAAATAAATGTCTAATGCGAAAGGAAGTTGCTAATTCCTTTCTGAGAAAAAACCTTACTTGAAAGCTAGACTAACAACCACTTACAACTAAGCAGAAAAATACAAGTCTATGAATGATGCGAAACAAATGAAGGCTAGTGTTACGTAAAGCAAAATTAACAATAACGTGTCAGTAATCTGGTAGCAACTAAATCCGTTTACGCATTGTTAATCGGGCTGTCCAGCAAAGAGGCGGTTGAACGTGGGAACTGTAATAAGGGTCGTGGCGTAAAACTTTATTACTTGCCCACCTCGGGCCACAAGCGGATGCGAAACGACTATCATTCTCATTAACCTCGCCTCCGCCACCTCGCTTGTATCAATGCTTGTTTCCTTATACAAACAAAAACCCTTGATGTACGCAAAAACATCTATTTCGGCTAAACGGTAGAGCCATATAAAATAAGTACTCATATGTTCCTAAATCTGGAGGTTTTTGGTAAAAATAACTATTTAAACTAATTTAACATACAAGCCCACTTGAGTTTACAAAAACAGGAGAAATAAAACTTTGCGACTACGTCATATGAATGTAAACTACTTATGAGAAGTTAGAACTGGTGGTGGAACCAAAATTCTCAATAAATCTTCCATTATTTGTCACATTCTCAAGCCCATAAATCGCCTTCAAAATATTAAGTAAAGCTGTCTGAAATCCGAAAGCATATTGTAAAGAAAGTCGTAAGTGTACAGAATTAATTTTGTGTCGAGCCAAGAGTTATGTACTGGATCGGTCAGTGGCAAACAGAAATCCTGAAGGTCGACACTTTAATCAATCACACTCGGTTCGTTTCAAAATGCACGTACACGCCTTCTTGAAATATGAGCCTGCCCCGGGGAACTAATGTTTTATATTCTATCGTTGTATTGACACTCCTGACTTATTGCCTGACAGATTACGTTCTCGTCACCAACTAAAAGTTTGCCACCGCTTCTTTGTGTAATGTTCAACTCAAGTTGGATAATTCACGAGGCGTAACAAATAAATGGTTTAATATTCCCCATGTGATGTTGAGGTAGGTAATATCGTATCGAAGCTGCGAAGTTACGGTTTTATGATTTGTTCCCCCTCGGGAACTTAATTCATTTGTTTGTGGAAGTTTACACAAATGAATGCGGTGCTGCAAATTAAATACGTTACAACAAAGTTGGCAGTAAGGAAAACAAGTCACGTTTCAATTTGTATATTTTTACACTTTTCATTAAAAGCTTTACAACTACGTACCTAGTAGGTACGTAACACTATTAAAGGCATCGTAAAAAGCCGCCACACTTTCTTTCTCTTTATATTTTTATAGCGCTCTGGATGCCACCTACGTCATAAAAAGTGAAATATTGTGTCTCAGAACGGATGCCTGCTCCCTTTATGAGATTGAACTAAAATCCGATGAAAACGTTAAACCTATCTAACCTTCACTTACTTCGTCATCAAGTACCTATAACATAAAAAAATAAATAAACTTACTTTCATGCTTGTATGAGTACCTAGATAGTTATAAAGACCAACATGTACCTGTAGGTACATAATGCTCATTTTCTTTCATCATGAAAATTAAGTCATGCATCATCATTTGCAAGTTGACAGTTAAGAATTCGATCATAAAATATTATTTCAAAGCCTACAGAACTTATGCTTAGGTATCCAATACTGGACTAGAGAAAAGGCTCAAGGGAAATATACGACGCTTGCTTCATAGGTTACTTATTTTTTCAAATCGTGATAAGCTCATAGCTGAAAAACCTAATGGTGTGAAAGGTGATCGTTTGTCCGCAGCCCCTGAGACCATTACCATCTGTTTTTGCATGAAAAGACTAGAATAGCACAATGTCTTTCCATCCTATATATTACAAATAAGAGTTACCTATCTATATCAGGGGAAAGGGCTCGCCAACCTATAAATTCTTTTTTAATCCAAGACGCAACTCTGTTCAAATATATCTGTTAGAAATATGCGCTATAAAACTGACAGATACTTTGAACAAAGTTAACGAAGTGCGATCGGATAAGGTTGTTTGAAAAAGGGCTTATGTAGATTTCCAGTCAACTTGTTTTATGATATCCGAATGAGATAATTAGTTGGTTGGCGAGCGTCACAATGCGGTGGGTGGGGCGGGCTCGGGTCTCGGGGCCCGGAGCCCAAGATCGGACTCCATCCGGTGCTGTTATCTGCACAAACAAACCTCAACATCCCCGGCTATTATTGGCGACAGTTTGGCGTCTACGCATCTACGATGTAAGTACTTTGGTTACTTAATATTTACGTATAGGTTGTCAAATATTTACTTCCATTTTCCACACAGCCTATTCTGCCATAGTTCTTAGGTTGCACGATTTTGTTTACACGCTATATGTTTACAATATGAAAATTAAATAGAAAGTACTATCTCATTACATTTTTGCACTCAACTAGTCTTCTAATTAATACCCAAAAACAAAACAGAAAGATTTTATTTTTCAAAAGATAATCTTTCAGGACAGCACTAAAGTAAGGATGCGGAATAATGAGCGCTTACCAATGTATGGTTTATGCATCATAGGGTTGTACACAAAACGTGCAGCCCGGGCGTTTCATTTGCTTGTTGGCAGAATCTGCACACTCAAGTGCTTTGAGATTGAACATTATGTTTGTTCAGCCTGCAATGTCCCGCAGCCCTCACCGAAATGCTGGTACTCGCCCCATTAAAGCGAAACACACACTATTATTGTCACGATACAGTCTCTGCTATAATCACAACAAGGAATCGACTAGGTTATCGTTCTAATGATACTTAAGCGCTTAATTTCTTTAACTCCTTCATTAAAATAACGAAGGCTTATTCAAAATTAAATTTTAGCTAAAATAAAATTAAAATTACATGCAAGAAAACGTTCAAAGGAGACGACTAGGTGGCCGCAGTACCGGAACATTTTTACTTTAGTCCAAGTTTGAAACTGAAGCGTGCAAGATAATTTTGGGATTTGTACATAGCTCGATACTGATAAAAAAATAGAGTTTTTATTTATCGTCACCATCCTCCTCCGAGCCTTTTTCCCAATCATGGGGGGGTCGGCTTCCAGTCTAATAGGATTCAGCTGAGTACCAGTGCTTTACAAGAAGCGACTGCCTATCTGACCTCAACCCAGTTACCCGGGCAACCCGATACCCCTTGGTTAGACTGGTGTCAGACTTACTGGCTTCTGACTACCCGTAACGACTGCCAAGGATGTTCAATGACAGCCGGGACCTACAGTTTAACGTGCCATCCGAAACACAGCCAATGGTGTCTAAGATATACTTAGAAAGTACATACAAACTTAGAAAAGTTGCATTGGTACTTGCCTGACCTGGGATCGAACCCGCGCACTCATACTTGAGAGGTTGGTCCTTTACCCACTAGGCCACCACGACTTTTTATGCATCGTCACCATCAGCCTTTTTGTTGTCCCACTGCAGAGCACAAGTCTAGAAGAAATGAGCATTAATCACACGCTTTCTCAAGACGGATTGGCGATTTCGGAATTTAAATTCCCTGGTTAAATTAAAATCATTGGTTTTATGATACCTACGTAAGTTTGATTAGTACGTGCCCAACGTGGCATCGAACTCATTTCGTGTGATTTTCATACAGAAAATATAGGGACATTCTTTGTCTATGCTATGGAATTTCAGAATTATCATGATTTCATATCATTTAGATTATTCTTGTTACAAGGTACACGTAATGTTGATGACAATAAACAAACAAACGTTGGTACAAATGACTCGACATGGGCATCCCTCTGTTGCGTGGCCTTACTTCATCTTTCTTCATAGACAATCTTAATCGCTTGTCCCTTGAGCAGTGCCAACCAAACTCGTCGACGTCGACGCCACATCTGCGACGTTGCCCGTTCATTTGAAGCTAGAGCGACTACGAAATACTCCATTAGAGCGCAGCTGTCGGACGAATTCGTAATTGGCACCCCTATAAATATTTCGTAATGTTATTCTAACCTGTCACTATGGGATTGCAACCCTTGGATCATGTAAGGTAAGGCGGTTCTAAAGCCAGTTATTTTTTTCAAGAATCGCGCATATTTATTTCCAAATAGAATGTACTTAAAAATCCAAGATAAAAAAAATCCACGTCTTTTCAGTATTTATGCTGCATACCGATATATATAACTTTTTTGATACGAACTCCTCACTCCTTTATTTGTAACATAAACTGGCTTAAAAAATGTTTCAAAGGAGCTTGAAGTTAGCAAAGTACTCGTTTTAATTATATCGAGACTAAGCATAACGATTATTACACATTAAGCTCCCGCTATTCAGAGAGCGTATACTTGGAAGTTACATTAATTAATTCTCTTAAATCAAAACAACGTTTCTCCAAAGTCTCCGGTGGTTCACTTTAAATTTAATTGTGGAGGGGCGAAAAGCAGAAACAAATTGCCCAAGGAAATTCGAAGCGGGAAATTCCAGCTTGATATTTGGTTTAAAACATTGTAATTACAAAAAAATACAGCAAGCATAACAGTTACTCGAATTGTCGAACACATGCATAACGTTTTTTTTAAGTCGCTGCGTTAACAATGTAATAAAGTGAATCGTACATATATCAATGAGATAAGTTTTTTTCTGAATATCCCATCAAAGTAAATGCTACAAAAAGTAGATATATATATAGTATATATCATCATCTCTCCTCAGATCAGCAACGATTCCGTCGACAGCCCTTACATCTTCACTAATTAATTTAAAATTTAATTTAAATAATCAAATCTATTTTAGGATATAAATGGTCTGGTAATTTATATTTAACCTGACACAATGCCCTACATGCCAGTAGGTACTTTGTAAATTAGTCCACTTTGTTGCATCTAGTTCTAATATAAATACCTACGTTAACATTCCGAGTGACCATCTGCATTAAAAATTGTTAAAGATAGGAACTAGTGCCTCAGAAACACCTTCGAACATTCCAGCAGCCCCCCGTTGCTAACCTAATTCAGATAAATAATAAAAAAAATTTGCTCATCAAAATAGGTCTATATTTTCGACTGGTCCACTTCTCTTTCATACATAGGTTGTAGCAATTCTTGATCCATTACAACTGAGTCACAATATCTCATCTTCTTTATCATGGCCGCTCTGAGTTCCTCTTCATCTCTAGCAAGCGTATTTCTGAATTCTGGATGGCTCACCATATTTGCAAAAAACCTACGGTTACTTGTAAATTTCGGTGCAAACCCCACCGTCGTTTTGGATGGATAGTTTACGAAGCTTTTAAGATCGTCTGTAGCAAACCTGGAAATGCATAAACAAAGTCACTTAAAAACATCTTAAAAATAATTATAGCTATCTGCTTCTTCTCTGTGGTTTGGATCCTGACAGACCGGCCGGGGTCTCGTTGAGCCATGTACATTAGTGATAGAGATGGACTCAGCTTTTTAAAAATAGGAATAGACCGTAAAAACCTATCTAAGTATTTAGCATGTGGCCGGCTACAACTAGCTTAACCGCACTCCGAGTTTTGGATCTATCGTATCTAATTAATAATTGCAAAAACTTCTGCAACAACTTTTTTGCAAATAACAAACAGCCCTAAAGCAAAAAATTATCTAAAAAAAGTAACTCACTTCATTGAAGGAATCTCTGAGTTTACACACGTCATGTACATTTCGTAGAAAGCAACTGTTGTATCGAATGTTATTGCTAAAGCATCGGCACTCCTGAAAAAAGGACGTGAGCCTTTGTACTTGTACTACACAAAATGCGTTCATTTAATATTTGAAAATTATATATTTTTTAATTCACTCTTCATATTCAAGAACACTGGATTCAACTGAATTAGTATTCGATAATATTGTACCTATTGTCAAACAAAAAACAGGACAACTTTTATCGTTGATTAAAGTACAACCAGATATTTTAAAAAACTCAAATGTACTTAGATGGTAGTAACGAACATTACAGATATCAGTTGGGAAGAAAGGCGTAACGTTAGGCGTAATGTATTATTTTTAGAATGTAATTTTTTCATACTTTGATGCTTGACATAACGAAAGTGATGCAAGTATTAAAACACTACACAAAACCACTTTAGTTATGCACATTTTAAGTTAACATTGCCTTTTCTGATAATATTTATAGAACTTAAAAAAACACTTTACAGTCAATATTTATGTATGAGATTGGGGATTTCAATTTGAGTCGTAAAGTGGGTTTTATTTTATGTTTCATGCCGTTTTGCATTAAAGGCTAAGATGGTATAAGAGGCGGAGGAAAATATAAATAGAAATGGAAAACCAAGATTCAGTAGTAAAAGTTACCCGTTTATATTTATACATAAAGACCTACATATTACACATTTAACTTGTGAAGCAATGAGCAGTCAGGAAGCGTCTGCAGTTTATCAGAAGATCCGACAAACTCGGAAAATCATTTCTCAAGTGACTTTCAATTTGGATCCCTCTGCCTTGGTGCGTCGCATCGAGAAATTGAACGATCGCTTCCAAACTTCCATTCCTTTCGAATTTGGTAAAAGGAATTTACTAAGTTAGATAGTTTTTATGTAAATCATGTCTGCATATATCTATGGCAGAATCTGGTAAGGTCGTAGTATATTCTAATGTTATAGGTAACTAAACTACACTATCTACATCATTCAAATGTAACTCTAACTACACATTTCATGCTTGAAAATTAATCTTATAATTCGTGCTGAATTTCAAATTTCAATTTCCTATTTTCAGTCTTATTTAAATAAAATAAATATTTAAATAAAATAAAATACAAAATATCTAAAACGCGAAGTAGCTACCTACGTCAAGTAAGGAAATGACTATTTTTCTTGCAGTGTCGACGTGGCAGGGTGGGTGGTTACATTTTGAAATGACGTTTGAAACAAATTTCCGTCACAATCTGCGTTGTCTCCGGAGGCATTCGATTGGAACATTGGCTGGATAATAGTAATTCTCTTCCTTCATGCCATATTCGTAGCAGCAAAACAGAAATGTCTGGAGATATATTATGTAAGTACCTACGTACAGTCGGTACCCTACCAGTTCGCTTGCAAGGAAAAATTGTTTTAGGTGACAATGTATGACGTTTTGTAATCTTTATTTTGTGATCAAAACCTTACACGATTCCTGAAAATATAGACAACCTGTACCTACTTTTCTATCCATACAACTTCTGTCGCTCGTTTCGATTTTTGTTGGAAAATTTTCTCATTTGCAGAGGCAGCAATGTTCTGTTGGGGACATTGATAGGTGATATTAATTAGTGGAGCTTTGATCTGTCACACACGCGTGCCTACGAGCTGCCAATCGCACGCGCTTGTCAGCCCGGCAATTAGTCGTTCCCATGTTCTATCGAGGCTGAACAAGCCGAGACATAGCCTTCGGGATTCGTGTACGCGTTACCCGAGTTATAATACAATTTAAATGCTGTTTTGTAGCTAATTACAATATTCGTGTAACGTAGGTGTTACAAGCTAATCATTTCATTTAATTAATGTATGTAGGTAGCTACTCGATTGTAGGTAACCTGTGTTAATTTTTTGTTTAAAGACAAAAAAGACGGATCAATTTATAAATATAAGTGCATGGACCTCATTTAGGTATCATTATTAAACTTTACCCTTACATTGACTTATAATTTGAATTGGAGTATTGTTCTTACTTTAAATAAAACAAAGATAATAGCCGAATAAAACTAAATAGTTTTAGTTCAGATTTTATGACATAGCTACTAAAGACAAACCTGCAATAACAATAGGTAACTAGGCAGGTAAGTAGCTTCTTTCGTCTATAAATACTAGGCCATGTAAAGTGTGTGGTGTTAGTCCGCAGCGCATCAAACTTTGAGTTCATTTTTTGTGTGGGGATATTAACTCTATTTTGTCGGCAAACGATTGAAGCAATTCTGCCCCACCCAAGAACAGCCCATTCCGATTGGATTATTAGCTATCTGATAACGAATTCGTCAGGGGCTGGATTCCGGCAATGAATATTTCGCTCAATTTCCTATTAAATTTTGACAACGTTCAATTCGCGGGAGGTGGCTTGCTGCATGCTTATGGAAATGAGATTATAAAACCTATTGAAAATGAAATCACTTTATTGTCTCACTTATTGACAATATACTGAATAATAAATGTAATGGGGAAGCAATTTAGACATATTTACATCTCTCCCCCTACGAGGTACCCACCTACATATTATAGGTAGCCTGTTAGGTATCACCGTATTGAAATCGATGAATCTACAACCGATTTTGATTTGCTGTTTCTTCCGCGCGCCACGCTAAATAGCTGCATTTTTCACAGCACTATACGTAGTTAGTATTTTGTTCTGCGGTTGTAAGCATTATTTTAACACGCTTTTATTACGTTGACCTGTACCTATGTAAGAAACAATGTAATGGAATCCAAGCTTACTAGGTAGGGATTAGATATCTACTACAATCTACATTATAGATTGTAGTAAATATCTAATTTAACCATCTTCCAGGAATCATAGCGTCACGAAAATTGGCTGCTGTACCCACTTGTATCCATATAATGTACGTACCTATATCGACGACCTACCTATGTTGTTGGTGTTGATTGGTGTTCACATAGGCTTAGGCAACGTTTCAAATAAACATTTTATTTTGAATTTCCCGCTACCACTCTAAGCAATTACCTTACGACAATCAAAGTCACAAGTTACAGCACTGTTTAACACGTTGATTTATAGAGATTTTACCGTACCTAAATAAGTACCTACCTAAATAATTTATTGTATTTTTAAACGGAAAGTATAATGTAGGTACTTATAAACGGCCAGTTTCTTATCAAAAGTAAAAGTCAAAGTAATGTCTAAAGTAAAAGTAACGGTCAAATTCGTTTTTTCAAAGCTAAAGTAACAGCAAAACTAATAGAAAAAAACGAATTTGACCGTTGCTCTTACTTTTGACATTACTTTGACTTTTACTTTGGCTTTTACTTTTGATGAAGAAATTGGCTGTAAGACACTGCCTATTATGTATAAATTATCAGGAAGTCTTGTATTGTTAGTTTGATGTTACATTAAATTAATCTTACTTAATATAATATAAAGTAGAACAGTTGGTTTTATAACAAGTACATGTAACAAGAACAGTTGGTTTCTCATTAAAACAATAAACAACAAAACGCGGCCCAAAAACTACTATATTCATATGGTATTTTTGAGATGTGGCAAGTATGGCAACTTTTTGATAGGCACTGACATGATAACACTTATCACAAATATTTAATTGTGTAAATAATTTCGTTTCCAAGAGCATTGAGCAGTACGTCTCTTGAATCAGTACTTAAAAACATACTGACGTAATATCTCGTGTGTTGATAAAACTATTTTGTCAATGCCACAAAACGTAATACTCGTTAACACTATTTTAGACGTTGTTTTTGTATCAAATATTTTAGTTAAGAAAGTTTCATCTTATACACGCTGGTGACGAAATATCTCATCGGGTTTTGTAAGTACCTACTACTTCTAAGATCATTATTTTTAGATTAATCATGAATACCACCGCACATCTGTAGATACAGAATTAAATTGTATTAATTAGTAATCTAATAAAATTATATGAATCGAAAACAACGAAGTTTATGTTTATTTACAAAAAGATAATCTGTAACTTTATCACTCTAATCTAGATTGTACCTTATACCTACCTAAAGTTTATTTTAAATTCATTCAAGAAGGATTAGTTAGGTACAGTTTCATTTTCAGGCTAAAAAAATTGATTTCAGTAAAAAAAGATTGTTTAAAAATTATTTGTTCAGTTTAATATTTTTTCAAAACATAAAAAGTTCATTCACATACCTCCTATAAAAACACTTCATGCATAAGGGTGCTAACATAAAAGAATCAGGTTTCCGGTACAGGAAATTCTGTACAGATCGGTACAGTGTTGACTCACATAAAGAAACAAGTGAATCTGTCCATAGTGACAAATAAAATTAAACCTGTATGACTCGGTTCAGGTAGTCGGCACCAACAAGTTACAACCTGTTTCTTTAATAACAGAGTGTTAATTATATTGAAATATATATTATACCTGTGTCACTCGGCCAACCCATACAGTTTGTATGTACCAAAGTCTGTAAGCATCCTACTAATACTAATCTTTCAGGTTAAACAAACAACATGGATTCTATACCAGAAGACTCAAAATGCATTGTAGAAACAAAAGATGGCCCTGTTTGTGGATTAATTGATAAGAATGATGAAGGAACTTATTATAAATTTAGTAGTATCCCTTATGCCAAACCTCCCCTCGGCCGCCTGAGATTTTTGGTGAGTAAAGTTTTAATTTTTTTAAATATTAATTTATTGGGATAATATGGATAGACCTTAAGCATATTAATATAAGAATTGTATGCATTTTAAGAAATAACTTAAATTAATCTTGCTGCAGCTCCTTACAAGTTTTATACTTGTAGCCTAAGCTCATATATGAAGTTTGGATGTGCCAATGATCCTCACCAGTTTTTATGAATTAATTATTTAGGTACAAATAAATGTTACTCTGATTGCAGAAAATTCATCTAGTATAAACAAACTACATAATTACTGTGTTATCTAAATTTTAATTGTAATAAAATGTTGTGTTATTGCCGAATGACTTATGTATCTCAGACATTTGACTAAATTATGTGTGTTATGATTTGACCATATCCATTATTCAGAACACTTTTTTTATTGCTGAATCCTGTATTTTCTAATCAAATACTATAAATCAAACACATAAGTGTAAGTTAGTACATAGCTTTAAATGTGCATCCTTTACAAATGATGTCTACACAGAAAAACATAACAAACAATATTTTTTGTTAGACACCAATCAAATGATGAACCTTGAAACACTCAAAGCCAATTGCTACTTTAATTTACAAGGTCCTGAAAATCACAGTTTTGGATAATACTCTCATGAATATCAATAAACAATTTATGAAGTGGTTTCAAGAGCTTCAAAATGTTAATTATCCTAAGCTTTATTCATACTTATTATAATTTAGCTTGATTGATGACGGCTCAAAGATGTAGAGGACTACAATTGAGCCAGCTGTGCAGATGGGATAGGAGTTAATGTTTTGTTTGACAGCATATTTACGTTAGACCTACCAGATGTTGGGTTTTCAATCACCTATAGTAAAAAAAGAGATTTTTAGTCATCAATGTTATATTCAAGTCAAACATTATGGCATTGAAAGCAATTTTGTAGTAAAAGGCATAGGATTTTGGTGAAGTGAATTGAAGATTAATTTGAAGGACTTTCTAGGAAGCAACATCTCTTGCTTTATCTATAGCTATAGACATAATTATAATTTCATATCTACCTTACCCATACAAAACTCTATAGATAATTATTGATTACAATATTATTACACGTTAATGCCATGGTCACGATGACACCACAAAATACATAGGTACAGAAGTCAATCTCATGTATGTACTTCACTTTTCATGCCTAAACTCGGCGGTCGCGCTAGGGTTGTCAACTTTTTTATGCGCATAAAACTAACGTGGTAGTGGTACTCGTATCTAATTATTTGATGTATTGTTGAGGATAAAACAGGAAAATTTAATAAAGTTTAAAGTTAATAAACACTTTCAACGGAAATTCGTTTGAACGAGATGCCGAACTTTTTCAGAAACCGCAATTTATAATTTTGTTATTCATACATATATACTTACCCTACTCTTTACTTGTGAAAAAAATATTTTTGTATGTAATGGGCTGGTACAGTCCCCGATCTAAGCTTGCTTCTACCTACAGAAACCTTGATGTGCGAGTTTTATTTCGTCTACCTTACAACATACTCTCGCCATGATCACAAAAATTATCAACTCCTACTAGTAATAATCTTTGAGGGTAGGTAGGCAGGTTTGCCTGGGTCGACACTAGCAAAACTTATTACGGCATTGGGCCAGAGGCCTCCCCGGGGCGCTTACCTACCCACCTAACTGTACCTACCTACTGCGTTTATTAATCGAACCATCGAAATATGAGAAAATAAGAAGGTACATAGGTACTAAAGGTAATACGGCAGGCTAAAAAAAACGACAATTCACTGTTTATTTTTGTATAAAAACAACCGTCCACTGAACAATTATAATACGACTTTTTGTTGCTCCATTATTACTTTTTCTTTTGTTATTAAAATTAAAAATATTACAGTCAAATTACAGACGCGTGCACATTTATCTACCTTGTGAGTGACGCGCGTATCTCAAGAAAACGGCAGCCGCGCTCGCACTGTTTTGAGTTGTTTTGAGACAGCGCGTCTGTGAACACGCACACATAGACACCTATGTCTGCGTGACTCGAACGCGCTTTGTATGTAGATTGACTTCTGTACCTATGTATTTTGTGATGACACTAAGGTCACAAAATGATTAAACTAATGGGTTCACAAGCAAGTAGATACATAGAAACATATAGCTCAATCAATCAATCAATAGTTATACTCAATAGCTAGCAAAGAAAAATACGCTACAGTTGCAAGAGACATTTTCTAAATCTCTCGGGACTGTTGAAATTAATAGCATACCTAATACCAATACCGTAGTCTGAAATCAGCAAGCGTGAAGATATGCGTTTTTCGTTTCTTTCCAGGGGTGCGTATAAACCAAACTAACGAATGCTCATTCATTCCGCGCCTAATTCTTTAAGAGAAAGCAACGTAAGAATGATGATAGGTAATATGCAGCGAAAGAATGCTAGTTATTTGTCCGTTTAGATGGCAATGTCTATGCTGTTATTACCTGGGGTGCGAAGGAGTACCCACGGAATCCCTATAAACTCGTGAGGACATTTAATAACATTTAAAAACAACAAAGTACTTAATTTATAATTAACTTAGTTAAATCCTTCAAACAAACGCTCAACGCTCGATCCTTGGTCACCCAAACAGAAGCTGAGAATTATTTGCTTCCAGTAATTTGTTAAGTCTTGTACTAATTTAGTATTTACCTAAAAGATAAAAACTGACCTCTTGTCTTATTGTAGTCCCACGCAAAGCAGACATCACGTTATTTTGGCTTATGCTTATCTATGTTTACCAATTTGCGGTAGGTAAAGTCTGATCCTTGAATGTCAGATGTTAAAGAGTTGCCGGGTAACTGATACTTTCGTGATTCAGCCAATTAAATAAAGGCTTAATGTAGGAATGGCATTACCTTAACTTTAAAGCAATCCCCATTGAAGTCATCAAGTTTATCTAAAAAATGAATTATTTTTAATCGACTTCCAAAAAGGAGGTCCTCAATTCGGATACCTATTTGTATATTTCTTTATCCCGTCTACTAGCTGTTTCCCGCACTTTCCCAAGTCCCGAGAGAAATACTTCCCGCAAACGGAAAAAAGTAGCCTCAAACTCTGGGAAACACGACAGACAAGAGTAACTTTTGCATTAACATATAGAATAGTGAGCCTGATGGTGAGGACTTGACGAAAAAAGAAAAGACGTAAAAACTCATAATTATTACAACATTACACAATCTTTCTGATACTATAAATAACATATCTTAGATAGGTGTAAACTAATACCTACTTATTCACCATGAATCATAAAAATAAGATTATTTAATGCTTTGTAATGCTGACTTTTTTCATATTTACGATAATTAAATATTAACTAATTACTATTTTTAGAGATACGCCTAATATTATCACACAATCAACAACAATAAACAATTAATGTTTTTTCCAGCCTCCATCGCAAATCGAACCATGGAAGCAGGTACTTGATGCCACTAAAGAGGCACCTTTGCCTTTATGTTTAATCCCTAACAAAAGTATAAATGGTTCTGAAGACTGCCTATACATAGAAGTTTCTACTCCAAGTACGCAACCTGCAAAGCCCATGCCTGTTATGTTCTGGATAGGGACATATGCATATACAGGAATTCTGGACAATGTATTTGATCCTTCACTTATCAATGATCAAGAAGTTGTATTTGTTAGATGTGGATTTCGAATAGGACCCTTTGGCTTCCTCTCTATTAATGATTTTACAGCCCCTGGTAATTGTGGACTGAAAGATGTAGTAATGGCCCTGAAATGGGTTCAAAAAAACATAAGTGCCTTTGGTGGTGATCCAGATAATGTAACTATATTTGGGGGTTCGTCTGGAGGAGCTATAGTCCACCTAATGATGTTGTCCCCAATGGCAACAGGTCTTTTCCATAAGGCAATCATACAAAGCGCTAGTGCATTAAATAATTGGGCAATAGCCAAAAATCCCTCTCAGGCAGTTATGGACCTTGCAAATGAATTGAAAATAACAAAAACTTCTAGTGTAGAAGTAGTTGAAGAGTTACGCTCCTTACCTGCGGAGGACATTATGAATGCATTTTTTAATATGAATTTTGAAGCCAGTTTGATGACTAACCAAGATGTTATTGATGCAATCTTTAAACCATGCATTGAAGTTGATTTTGAGGGCCAACCTGCGTTTATCACAAAAAGTCCGCTTCTCATCATGAAGTCCGGTAATTTCAATAAAGTGCCATTAATAATCGGAAGCAATAATATAGAGGCTGCTTTATTTGAATTCATAAAAGAAGACTTTTACTCAGATTACGAAAAGTTTAACGAAAACGCTAGTCTTTTAGTACCAAGATCATTGGCGAGAGAAGATAAATTGACAAAAGTCATAGGTCATCAATTACTCAAATTTTATTTGGGTGGAGAAGAACATTTACGGGAAGACACAAGAACACAATATTTACAATTGATAAGTGATTATTTTTTTATATATTATGTTAATAAAACTGTAAGAATACACAGTAATATGGCACCAAATTGCCCAATATATTATTACATTGTTAATTATGCTGGTGAATGGTCAGTACCCAGAGACATGAGATTTTTAAACTCTGCTGGTCATTGTGCAGAAATTCCATTTATATTCCGCCTTAGATTGCCAGATATTTGCAAAGGTAGCAGAGATTCAATGACAACAAGGAGACGAGTAGTCAAAATGTGGACAAATTTTGCTAAAACCAGGTAATTTATGATCGCAATATGTAATTTATGATTAATCGAGTTAAAGGTGAGTTTAGTGCTTATTGTATTCTAATGTAAAATACCTGTTTCTAGTAATCCAACACCTGATGAGAGCGACGGACTATTGAAAATAACTTGGGATCCTGTTGAAAATCAAGATAAGCTAAACTACCTTAGCATTGGGTCAGAGCTTACTAAAGGTAGAAACCCTTTTGAAGAAAGAATGAAATTCTGGGATTCTCTTCACCAAGAACATGCGTTTCTAAGAACACTTGTTTATTTCAATGACATAGGTGTATCATGGTAACACAAACTCATTAGATTGTAGGTAAGCTTTAGATACGTTTTTTTTTACACATATTTGTTAAGTGTTCGTGTATTTACAACTGTTAAGTCACTGTTTCTCTTTGTGATGTTGATTGTTGGAGATTAAAAATAAATGTATTTTTTTATACAAATTCTTTACAAAATATTATAAGCGTAAAATTCACAGAAACCAGATATCATGTAACAAGAACCTCCAGAATTTAAAGCTACGCGGAAAAAGAAATATTAATACAGCAATATCAATCCCAATTGCTCCTGTTTTTATTCATTCAAAAGAGACCTTTTAAAATATATTGCAATTCTTAATAATGTAAATTCGAACTAATAATATCTTTAAGACGGCTTCATCGAGAATGATGAAATTACCTGGACTGTTACATTAATTTTAGTATGATATCTCACTTCTATTTTAAAGCAAGAAGTCTGATATGATCTATAAATCGATAATAAACTTACATCATAACTGAGTTTAGGATATGAAGTAAGGTTTGCTGAAACGAGAAACTTAGGGTTAAATTAAAGGGCCATTTGTTGGTACCAATCTGTAATACATTATGAAATGATACTTTTCACATAACAATATACAAGTTTAATTATTTTAGTAACAAAAGCTTGAGAAGGCCAACAAATACATACTACAAAATAAATGAACTAGATACGCCATTATCTACAGTAAAAAAATAAGAAGGCGAATTCCTTTGTTAACTATATAAATTAATAAAATCTATACATAATGGGTGCATAATATAATTACATACACATCGTGTAGATAGGTTTGATCAGAAAACATTTTATCGTAGTTGTAGATACTACCCACTTCTGTATACACATAGATATCTGAAAAAAGAAATTTTCTTGAATCACCATAGAGCAACACGCTGGTTTTATACATGTAAATATTTAGTGAGAGCTATCTCCCGCAAGACAATTTAAACAACAGAGGCCACATTACTATGTACTAGATGCCTACATCTCCTTCCCAATAAAAATCAAATGAGATCTAAAACAGATTTTATGTGTGGTCATCGAAAAATCCCAAGATTTTATTTTGACACAACCTTTCTAGTACTTAGTATATTTCACCGACTTAAATGTACATTTAACACTCTATTGCATTGTAATCAACCAATCAGGAATTAATTGTAGTATTGAAAGATACAAATGAGTAGAATGGAATTTAAGTAAAAAGCATTATTCAATTTCAGAAGAGCAAATCAGCGTTAACAATTTCAACTATAATTCAATTAATGACACGTTTTAGTGTTCACTATACGATACATTACATTATAAAGCATAATTTGGTCAGTACGGCTACGCGGCAGTAGGTGTACACACCATTCATCCGAATCAACTAAACAGGTCAGTATTTATTTATAATATGACAAAGCTCATACTTTTTTGAGACGTGAAAAGCAATACGGACTGGGGCTACCTACATGGGTAAAAAATAATTGATGACTCCTTTCAGCCATTCGAGGCGATAGATTATGGATAAATCATTGAATACATAATCTTTCGAATTTTTGGAAATATATAGCAGCCTTGAGAAAGTATTATATTATGTACTTTCTCAGGTCTTATTGGCACAGCCAAAGAGGGTTATTATCTTTCAAACATTTTTTAAATGTTATTTTGCTATCAGATCAATGTCTGGCGAGCTCGTTAAAGACACTTGCATGGTCCATGCGGGGAACGGGATGTAGGCAGCTGACAGGACTGCCAGTCGTGGGTTCCCAATTACTCCAAAAATGTGTATTATTTCAAAAGATTTTTTTTCGATAGCAGGACAGAAAGAAAATATGGTATTACGAAATGTTTGCAGCAATTTGCAATCATTTTTTAGCAAATTCAGTAAACGAGTACAGTTTCGAGGTCGTAGAGAAGTATTTAAATATTTAAATAACTAATTTTATTCCTGTCATCTGTCACATAGAACATAGAATAGTTTTAGTTTTATGGAAGCACATGAGAGCAACCCTCTGACTATTACGACGTCACGTCCCCCGCACACCAGCGTGGACGATGGGAGTGTCTTTAACAAGCTTGCCAGACTGTATAATAGTGCCAAAATTGGTTTCTAATGAGGGAAAAGTTTAATATGGAATTTGATATAAAATCCTTGAAATTCCCACACCATATCTAATCCTGGCAATGCACACTAATTCTACGTTAACTATGATAATTATTGCATTCAGAGAATATTTAAAATTATTATTAGGATTTACATGCGGCGCTATCTACATTTGTCTTATTTTAATATAGGCTAGGTTTTACTGACTTATCGTCAAGTTATGAATTAATACACCACTATAAATGGGCCTACATTGTATGTTGCGAAAATTGATCATAAACTAAAAGGCAGAGTTTACATGAATAAATATAATCACAAGTATCGATAATATTAGCACGTTAATTTGCCGATTGCCGTTCGTTCGTAAGGCAGTTTTTTTTACGAATTTCGTAACATTTACACTATTTATGCTAAAGAGAAAAAAAAATAGAAAGCACTGATACATACTTTAACATTTTCTTTTTTTAACTTTTTTTCTTTTATTCTTATCACAACACAAACGAAGGAGTGCCTGTCTCAACTTCGATTTTTACGACACTGTCCTATTTGCCAATAGGGTAAAGGCTATAATATAATGTCCATGTTAAATATTAACGCTAATATATAAATATTAAATACATACAATTCGAGAATATAATTAAACATGAATATACGATGCTGCACTTGATTCATAAAACGATGATAACTAAAATATAGAGAAGCATTGATTACTTTTTTACCTAATTTATAAATTGAGACTTTAAAAGTACGATAAATTATACAAAACATCACAAGTATACTCACTGCACGGTCAGCATAATAAAGTAGAATAATAAGCCTAGGTTAGAATTGGAAGCCACCCATTGGAACAGATTGGTCGGCGCTGAACTGATATTGGTCCGTAGTCGACGACACCGTAGGCGCAAGCCTGCCGTCCTCTTCTTCAGATCCAAAGTAATTCTCGATAATCTCAAAAGATTTTTGATAAATATCCAGATTTTCGTGTGACTGAAGAAATTCTATCTTATCCAAACCTAAAACAAATTAAATGTTTTGACAAAAAAATATTATACTAGGAAGACTTATTGCAGTTGTGATGATCTAAAAAAAGTTACTTCAAATAAGTACGAGAGAAGTTATGAACTGCGCTTTATGGCAAATATTCGTGGAATCCTTTGAAAAACTTTGGGTTAACCTAAATTACATGGAAATCTGCAAACTTTTAAAAAGATATAACTAAACTTACCAAAGCACTCCTCAATTAGTACAGCATACGGATTATCACGATGATCAGATTGTTGGCCAGCTTTTAATACATTGTCTAATCCATTTAGAGCAACTTGGACCGTCTTAGCGTCCGTTAATGTTAATAAGTCACATAGAGGTGGTATACAACCTTGTTCAACTAAATATCTGAAAAAAAAAAACAAACATGTTGAATGAGTTGAATACCATAAAACCTTTTTGGTTTGTAAGGACACTTCTGGGATACATCTTTTTTTGTTTTTATTCAGGTATCATACATAAGTGATAGTTTTTACCTAATTTGGTCATGAGTGCCTCCACTAGTCGCGTTCGTTATTGCCCAAGCCGCTTCTTTCCTCGTCTTGAATTCAGCTTGCCTTAAAATTTCAATTAGTGCTGGGAAGATGTTGGCGTCTATTACTGCCTGCAAAGGGAAGACAATGGCGAAATAAGTATAATCATTTGATTGTTTTTTTCTATCTCACTATACGAGATGTCATAACGGAAAACTTCTAAAAAAGTAGCGCGCCGGAATACGTTACTGTGTCCGTTCTTATGTGCCTTCTTTGAAGTCCACTGTTTGTAAAACCTAAAATCGGTAAATCATTTTGGTCATAACTACATAATCTACTTGCGTTATATCTCCGCTCATCTTTCCTTACCCCGTAAGTAATGTGAGTATAGCGTACCTGTATCTGCGCCGCATTGCCGGCGGTGATGTTGGAGAGCGTCCAGCAGGCCTCCTTGCGCAGCGCCTCGGTGCTGGAGCGGAGCAGCGCGTGCAGGTTGTGTGTAGTATAGCGTACCTGTATCTGCGCCGCATTGCCGGCGGTGATGTTGGAGAGCGTCCAGCAGGCCTCCTTGCGCAGCGCCTCGGTGCTGGAGCGGAGCAGCGCGTGCAGGTTGTGTGTAGTATAGCGTACCTGTATCTGCGCCGCATTGCCGGCGGTGATGTTGGAGCGTCCAGCAGGCCTCCTTGCGCAGCGCCTCGGTGCTGGAGCGGAGCAGCGCGTGCAGGTTGTGTGTAGTATAGCGTACCTGTATCTGCGCCGCATTGCCGGCGGTGATGTTGGAGAGCGTCCAGCAGGCCTCCTTGCGCAGCGCCTCGGTGCTGGAGCGGAGCAGCGCGTGCAGGTTGTGTGTAGTATAGCGTACCTGTATCTGCGCCGCATTGCCGGCGGTGATGTTGGAGAGCGTCCAGCAGGCCTCCTTGCGCAGCGCCTCGGTGCTGGAGCGGAGCAGCGCGTGCAGGTTGTGTGTAGTATAGCGTACCTGTATCTGCGCCGCATTGCCGGCGGTGATGTTGGAGAGCGTCCAGCAGGCCTCCTTGCGCAGCGCCTCGGTGCTGGAGCGGAGCAGCGCGTGCAGGTTGTGTGTATAGCGTACCTGTATCTGCGCCGCATTGCCGGCGGTGATGTTGGAGAGCGTCCAGCAGGCCTCCTTGCGCAGCGCCTCGGTGCTGGAGCGGAGCAGCGCGTGCAGGTTGTGTGTAGTATAGCGTACCTGTATCTGCGCCGCATTGCCGGCGGTGATGTTGGAGAGCGTCCAGCAGGCCTCCTTGCGCAGCGCCTCGGTGCTGGAGCGGAGCAGCGCGTGCAGGTTGGGCAGCGGGTTGCAGTTGAGCACGGCCTGCGTCTGCGCGTCGTTGCCCGTCACGATGTTGCCCACCGCCCGCAGCGCCGCCGATACCACCGTCGATTTATTGTGCCTACACACATAATAAAATCACACTATCGTGGAATTTCAGATAAAAGTAAACATTGCTGAAAAATGTACAATGCTACTTACATAAGTAGTTCAACAAGTCGCCTACAAACTCCAGCATCGATCACCGACTGTATCTTCTCGTTAGGTCCGTCAGATAGATAGGAGAGAGCCCAACAAGCGTCGCTCAGTACATCTGCATCAGTGTGATGTAACAACCGCGCTAAAACTGGGATACCTGGGAAGACAATATAAAAAACCATTTATATTCCTTATTTAATGTGTACTTTGAAATGATTCTTTAATAAAGTATATCTGCAGTGAACTTACCTGGTGCAACAGCTTCAAAGTTCGTAGGGGGATTTTTGCCTCTACACAAATTTGAAAGTGTCCAAACAGCATTCTTCGTCATCGATAACCTGGTATACTTATTTAATATCCTGAAACAAAAATAAATATGATTTTAATAAATCATAACACAAACCTGTTAAGGTCACTTTGAGCCACTACATATGGCATTTACATAGTACGAAATTGCGGATTAGAACTAATTGGTAAGAATCCTTAGAAGAGCAAAGTTAACTTATGTGTCTCAAGACAACAAAAGCTGGCCTTACCAAAAGCGAAGCGTAAGAAGAAAAATGGAACACACTGAAAATCGTACAAAAAATCAGTCCAGAATATCCAACCTACAAAAAGTTTGACAGTCTGGCAGTCTAAAACGTTCTAAATTCAAATTGAAACCTTACTCTAAAAGCGGCGGCAGTATGCCAGCAGCGAGCACGGTGTCCCGACAGCGCGGCGAGTCGCCGGCCACGTTGCCGAGTGCCCACACGGCTTGTTCGCGCACATCGTCACTCGCGCCGCCCGCCACTAACGCCACCAACACGCCAACCGCGCCACATTCTACCACCACGCGCGTTTGTTCCGAAGATCCTGACGCTATGTTCGTCAGTGCCCACGCTGCTTCGAACTGAAACAATGTTTGTTATGCTAGTCCATAGTACTTCACATGTGAAACCACCTATTACATAGTGATAGGAGCACCTTGTTTAATTGAATTTGTTTGAAATTGTGTGCTCCTGGTCTGTCTTTTATATTTTATTTACAAACTAGTTCATACTTAGATACCAAATATGTTTGGTGTTCTATAAAGACTTTAAACAATAAATAAGCTAAATTGTTTAACATTGTAGACAATAATAAAACATGTTTCATTTAATTATGACAACCCAAGGTCAATGAAAAATTTTAATAATCTTTGTCTTGGAGTATTTCTAGATACTTTGGGAACTTACTGAGTACTGTATACACCAATAATACTATAGAAAACCATGCATAAAACTACTATCCAACCTAATTAGTATGCCTGACACACCTTCCTATTGATATGCAACTGAGAATAATTTAACGATATACAGCTTATCAGAAGATAATTAGTTAGCAGGAACTAAAATAAAATACATGAGATATAATCATAAGTACCTACATTATTCTATTTCATTGAAATGATGATTATTATTGTGAATGCACATTTATTGTAATCGGACAGGCGGAATATTAATTCAGTTGATATTGTGAGCATCGATGCGGCTGTCAAGAGCCTTATTAAACTTTTTGCATTCAATGTGCATTCAGCATTACACATTATGTATCACATTCAGAAACCTTTGGATCCCACAATGATACAATCTGCAAACACAATTTTCTACTTTCATATTACCTGCAATGTTGGATTAGTGCTATTGGTCAGGAATTCCACAAATTTAGGAACTATTCCAGTCCGTATCACTTCATCTATTGGCGGATTAGGCTCTTGACTCAAAAGCTTTCTAAACTTTTGGGTTGCCATAACTTGCTCCTGTGGATTATCCCCATAGAGAGCTGCAACCATCGCTGGAGTAATGTCATCTGATGGTGATATACTGATATCATCCTGAAAATAAATGGAAAAATATTTAAATAATAATAAACAGCATTAACAAGCTGACAAAATTCTACCTTGTAAGAATCTGCTTTGCAGAAGACACACATTAAAATCTTATATTGAATAAGGTAAGGTGAATATTGAGCTAATAACTTCATAATAGGAGTTGTTTTCTTCTTTTATTTGTCTTCAAGCAGGAAAACACTGTGGCATCTACAGTATCTCAAGTTTGTGTGAAGACTTTCTGTATCCAAAGTTGTACGATCAAATGTTTTTGGCACTCTTAATTACATTTGTAGCTAATAAAATTAATGTTTCATACTAAAAAGAATCAAATGCATCTTTACCTGCAAAGTAATATCTGGTGCATTGGGCGCTGGAAGATTAACATTTCTACGCTTGAAAAGCTGCTGTTCCCTCTTTTGTTTCCGCAGTTGTACCCCTTCTTCTTCTCGGCGGCGACGCAGCTCATCTGCGCTCAAGCCTGCGTTCTTGTAACGATGTTTGTGTCCACCAGACATCTTAAAAGACAAAGTAATCCCACAATAAACTTACTCAAGCATAATTACTTGACCAAATAAACCTACAAATAATCCTATATGACTTTTCTTACAATAACATTACACAAACCATTGTATTGGGTGCCTTGTACTTGTATGTAATCATACACTGAAAATATGTACAAAGAAAAATATAATGACTCTCATCAGGCTATGTAATGTAAGGACTTATTTCCTTCTTTCATCACACATATCAGAAATGCACTGCCAGAATAATTATCTATAGGGTCACATACTGAGGTAGCCTATCACTATCAATAACATAATTACTGTCAACTTCGTAGTAATAGTAATATCACATATGCCATTTAGGAGTCTATAATGTAAAACGCATACACATCTATTTTTAGAAAAAGCAGTTTTTATGGTTATCAAGAGCTACAAGTATGAAACAAATGAAACGAATCGACAGCTAAAAATTGAAAGCAACTCGACCGACGACATTGTAAAGGAAAAAACTGCAACCGAATTACAAACAACGTATGTATTGCTAATTGATGCATCTTTACAAAATTGTACTTACATTTGTAGGAACCAGAAGTGTGGAAAATAAAGAAAATTAATATATCCTGCAAATCAATTCACCATCGATTACTTCAAAAAAATAAGATGCATGTAGATTATAGGTGTTACTAAATTTTGTCATCGAACAGATGAGACAGAAAGCACTCAAATACCTACCTGAACAATCACGTCACTTGTGTTGCAAGAAACTTTAGTTAAAAAACCATTTGGGATAGAAAAATTCAAACTAAAAGATGTTTTTTGATGTTCTTGAGTGATAAAAACATAAACAAAGACTTTATTGGGTACTTATTTTATCGTATACTTCGTACACACAAATGCAATGAAAATGGAGGCCTAAGATACTACAAAATATTTCTGATTATTGTAGCACTATTCTGGGAAAACTTAGTTAAACAGCAACACTATCTGTCAATTCACAGATAAGTGGAGAACGGAGACCACAGAGTTCATATATTACTATGACAAAATACCACACTGGCGATGTAAAATAATATTTAATGGGAGTATGTATGTATATTTAAAAAGGAGTACATAGGGGAGTAACTTTGTGAATGTTTCTTGAAACCAAATAAAATAGTTTTCGACCCAACCCGGGAATCGAACCCAAGTCACCGTGCACAGCAGTAACACCATGGGACTATAAGACCAACGAGGAAGTCAAAGGTATAGTACATGCATGTGGCTGTTGATACGTAGGAAGTATTTTACGTTTTTTACATGGAGAGACTGCCTATTCAACTTCCTCAACCCAGTTACCCGCTACTTTCGAGCTAGTCGATACCCTTTTAATGGTAATACTAACTACTACTACTTGTCAGACTCTCTGGCTTCTGACTACCTAAAAAGACTGCCAAGTTGTTCAAACGCAAGCTGGCCTAGTAGAATTCACTTAACGTACCTTCTAAAATAAGGTGGAAAGACTAGCTATGTACGTATGCTATGTCACCCATCCAACAACCGAGCGAGACCTCGTCAAATAACTATTGGTATGTATGCATGTAGGACGATAGAGCACAGCTATCTACTCCCCATGTAAAACCCCCTCTCACAAACGACTCGTGAACTGCGCATTCCTGGCACATTCGCCAGATGTTGACGCACCCTTACATACTTGAGAAAGGGCTAGGCAGACGATGACAAAAGGTGTCACACGATGCAAGAACGATTCCTGCACGAAGAGTCCCTCTCTATCTCTTTCTCAGTGCACGTTTGTGATTGAGAGAAGTCGAACTCGGTAACTAGCGTCATAACTGCTTTATTCCGGATTGAAATAAACCCTTAAGTCTGATGAAATCCCGGACCGAAATCCTTTAAGAGAATTCCATATTTGTACGGCCACATTAAGAGGGACAATTCCCTCTAAGAAGTAGAGAGGGTCTTGTCCTTCTTCAATAAGAAGGACAAGACCCTCTTGTCCTTCTTTCTATCTTGACTCTTCTTTGGGTCTTTCCTAGTTATTATTTCTCTCACGCACGCCGCGTGACGGGGTGGGTGAGGCTTCACTTGCAATACGCAAGATTGTTTGTTCTCTTCATATTTCATCTTTTTTTGCACACATCACTTCAGGCTCTTGCACACCTCTCGTTTTATTCCAAGGTGACGTTTGTTTACCTTATCTGCGCATGATCTGTGGTTACCTACCTTATTATAGTACTCTGTGGTTATAGTTCACGTTCTGTGCTTTTCTGACAATCTGTCAAAAGTTAATAATAAAGTTGTGGGAGTTGTGATTGTGAATAGTTTAATTCATTGATTTTGTAAAACAAAGAGATCTATTTTTTACGGATACAATAAAATTTCAAAAATGAATAAAATACTGTCTTTAAGATTACGAACGTGTGTAAATTCTGTAAGGAGGAATTTTTGCGCACCACCTCCCAGCAACCCTAGTTCGGCTTCTGGATCGAATCCTAATATGAGTATGGCACCAAGATATCAACCTACTGACTTCCAGAAGTTCATTTTAGTATGGACCAAAAAGTACAAAAGCAAAGAAGAAATCCCCAAATACGTTTCGTATGTTAAATACTTTTTAAGTATATTTTATGTAATCGCTAAAGGCGCTTATGGATTTGTGAAAACAAATTATTATTGTGCTGGGTTAAATAAATAACTTCAGTTTCATACAAGTTATTCACAAAAATCTGGATTATAAATAGAATAACAACAATGTCCTATATGACCTTGAATTTAAATCTCATCAATGTAATTTTGACCACTTGTAACACACCTACGTTGTGTTGTTAGTCTGCTGTCCATTTTCCATGCAATGTTAACTCAGTTTTTTATGTGCTTGTAGTCATGTACCTTCTGTTTATTACTGAGTATAACTAATCTGTGTAATTATCTCACATGATTTTGTTTCTGTTTCAGGGGTGAAATGATAGACAAAGCTCGCAGTCAGGCCAGGATTAAGATAGCTAATGTGCTCATGCTACTCACAGCACTTGCTAGTTTCGGAGCTATTTTGGTGGGAAAATCTGCAGCTAAGAG
This sequence comes from Helicoverpa armigera, assembly GCF_030705265.1. NCBI lineage: Eukaryota > Metazoa > Arthropoda > Insecta > Lepidoptera > Noctuidae > Helicoverpa > Helicoverpa armigera. Next base: position 4,792,670 of record NC_087131.1, on the reverse strand, counting down.
AGGTGAATCCGTCCATCAGTACAACCTTGACTGGCACAAAAAATATGAAGAAGAGTTCAAAGCAAAGGAGGCTGCTAAGGCAAAAAATAACTAATGTGAGAATTGCAATAAATTGTGTAAATTATAATATTTAGTTGGTAGAATTTTCTCCAACATACTGTTTGTTTCCTGGCTTTGAATACTATCGTTCTTTAGCAAATTGTGTAACTGGTTAGTGCGCCATGTATAATACTGTATAGTTATATTTATTACTTGGATAGTTTTATTTTTCAATAAAAGTGAATTATGCAATATAAATTTTATTTTGTATCTGTAAATATCCAATTAATAAGTAAGATAATCTGTAAAACACTAGAATTAATATATTTTTGTATGCAGTATTTTGTATAAGTATACTTATTTATATTATAAATAGTCTTTATTAGATCCAGTAAGTTATCATGCTGGTATGATAATAAATTCTCAGGTAATTTTCTTCCATGAGTAATCTTATCACATAGAAGACAATGATGTAATAGGAAGTAAGAACTGATTCAAGTTTTTGTATTGATTAACACTGATGTACAAGAATATAAGTACATCAGCAATCAGGTTTTGTTTATGGTTAGCAAAAGGAACCTCATTGGTTGGAGAAGACAAAGTTTATTGAACTTTTAATCAGGAAAACGAATAAAAGAACAGTAACAGTCTATATTCTATTTATATAATTATATACACTAGAAATTCCAAAACAAGGTCAGGTAAAATGCATGTCAGTCTTCATAAGTTGTTGGGTTTGTAATAACTTCTACATTTCTCTGTAAATAACTTTGTAGTCTTTTCTTTGATAACTTCCTCTACACTCAGCTCTGTTTGCAAAAGTCTCAACTGCAAAAAAATGGTTTAAATTAATATCTTATAATGGAAAAACAATTTACATTATTGTAATAAATAATTGAATTGTTTAGTAATGACTGCTGGCATACCTTTTTCTGTTCAGCTTTTAAATTTTTCAATACTTCATAATCATCAGGTTTTTTATCTTTTGCTGTTTTCAAATGTTTAACAGTTTCCGCAGTAGCTAAGATACAATTTTTGATAACGTTCTCCCTGTCAGAATGACCTTTTTGGATTTGGGAGTATAGGTCTTCACAAGCCGAATGAGCATCAACTTTACTTGCAAATGATTCTGTTGGTATGGAAGTATTTAGGGCGTACAGTATTTTATCATCCATAACACGCATTTTTTTCAGGATATCCTGGGAAGGAACAAACAGTTTTAGAATGAAAAACAAATCTCATTTCGGGCGGTTGAATGATAAGGATAAAAAGTGTTATGATACTAATCTATGAAAGTATGATATTGAAAGCACCCAAAACTTACTTGAAATTCTAAAAAATCTGGGCAACTCATTTGGCTAAACATTGTTTATTAGCTATTAATCAGAAATTTGTTGGTTATTTTTGTTCGATACGATTTATTACAGAGGCAATAATTATTTTTGAGGTTAGGAAATCTGAAAATAGACAACAGAGGAATAGAGTAGTAAAAATACGAGGTTCAAAACTCAAAATATATTTATTTGAAATAAAAGCGAAAGGAGCTTTGTTATTTTTACGTGTGGTAAATATATAATTGAATTACAATAATATGCAAAATGTGTAATGTAATGTATATTTTGGTCGCCTTTTTTGCTTTTTTCATCATAGATTCCATAGACTATCAATGATTTTTACACTGTCTGTGGTTAAGTTAACTCTATCTTTGTCTATGTGATTCTCCTTTTCGTTTCGACAAGTCAAAATGAAGTACGTTTTTCCGATATTGCAAATATATTTTGATGTATCTAAATGATCAATAGCTATTTTATTGAAAATATGGTATTGCCCAAAAGTGCTGTGATGGCTTATTATAGTGTGTGATTGATTTTCAGGATCGGACTGTGCGCGTACAGTGGTTACAAGATCTATCCTGGCCATGGAAAGACCATGGTTAAGGTGGACGGCAAGGTTTGTTGCTCTTATTTTCTTCTTATATTAGCAACTGTTTTGCGTTCTGGCCCTTCTGTGTTACTGTCTTTCAATTTAGAGTTCTTTAAATTGCCGGCTTTCCAAATAAAAACATTCGTAAACACTTGTTCAACTTTCTGTCATAACCTCACTATTCGTCATGATTTCTATATTTTGTAGCATTTATTTAATGTAAGTGTTGTGGTTTTGCTTTCAGACCTTCACATTCTTGAACTCAAAATGTGAGGCTGCACATTTGATGAGGAGGAATCCTCGTAAAGTGACATGGACTGTGCTGTACAGGTAAAATTTTACTTTCGTATTATGTTCAGGGTTGTATGTAACTAGAGTATGTTGTAAGAATACATAGTGTCAGTTTGTATAGTTTGCCTTTGTACCTACTGGTGCTACACCTTAATACATTAATGTAACCTATGAATGTCTAAAATATAACCTGCAAATTAGTAACAAGTTAATGTTTTGTATTAATAGTATTCTTTCTTCTAGGGCCAGTAGTCTTTCTTACTATTTTCCTGTAAGACCAATTTAATCACCCTGATATTATAAACATTAATGTTTGTATGTGTGGCTATTTATTAGTTTTCAATCAATTCTGCTTTAATAAAGCTAGCTAAACACATCAGATAAACGGGAAATGAAATAGTTCCTTTTGCTGAAAATCACTCTAGTAACCTAAATCATAAATATAAGCAGTAAAGTCAAATTAGATATGTACTTACAAACCAGTAAATAATTTTAAAATTATGTTCTAACTTTCAGGCGCAAGTTCAAGAAGGGTCAAGAGGAAGAGCAGACCAAGAAGCGCACAAGGAGGACCCAGAAGTACCAGCGTGCTATCGTTGGTGCCTCCCTCAGCGACATCATGGCCAAGCGTAACATGAAGCCTGAAGTGCGCAAAGCTCAGAGAGATCAAGCTATCAAGTAAGTTACACTGTCATGTGCAATGATATTACTATTACACCATTGAACTTTGACAATAACTGAACAATTTGAAGTTGTCATATCACCTATTTGACCAATGGGCTGCTAGGCTGGTTATGGTTTTGTTATTGTTATAGTTAAATGGTGCAACTCACTCTTAGCTTGTAATGTGTATTGCTATACAGTTTCACAACATTTTGACAAGTATTGTTACAAAAGATGAAGTAATTGAATAGTCTTGCCAAGCAATGTAATATAAATCTATAAGAACATATCCATTGAAGACCATTTAGATATAAAGTACATTTTATTTTGATCAATAGTATAGAGATTTTGTTATGCTATATCTGACATGCCATCTTAATTTTCAGAGCCGCCAAGGAACAGAAGAAGTCCACAAAGGCCGCCAAGAAGGCTTCAGCACCAGCACCCAAGGCTAAGGCTGCACCTAAAGCCAAGGCCGCTAAAGTCAGTCAGAAATCTGCCCCCAGAGTAGGAGGCAAGCGATAAGAACTTAGAATAAACTGATTTGTAAAACACAGTCTTGAGTTTTATTTTCATGATTCCTAAATAATATCTATTTATATAAAAAAATTAAGTTCCTTTTTTATATGTTATTGTCACAGCGTAAAAACGTCTGCTAGAAACAGGCCTCCCCAAGCTTGGGGGAATTGCCTATACTGTGTTGGGCATGCGTGTGGGATATTTTATTTATTTGTTTATTATTAGGCACAGCATACACAATACATAGAAGCTTAAGTGCTATTCTAATATGTATGCCAATTAAGGGTAAACAACATTAACAGTAAAGACGCCAGATTAGTCTATATCTACGGGTATATAAAAAGAAAAGGGGGAAAAAAATGAATGAGATAAAAACTTAAAAATATTTTTTTGTCTGATCAAAGCATTTGATATTGCACATGGTGCAACACTAATGAGTCGCCAAAGCTTCGTCCGTTTTTCAGCAGGGTTCATCGTGGGCTAAAAGATATAAAGGGGTTAAGACGGAACATGACGGAGTCTGATTCACGCTGCACCTACAGCGGGAGTCATTTCCCATCAAAAAACTAGTATAATATGTTACCTACATTACGTACACCTCGAAAGTATGCAAGTTTTATGCAGTTGGCTACATTGCCGTTGCAACAATCCCCAGTAACCCTAAACCACACAGCATCATGGTGACTGGGAAGTTGTCGCCCTCCCCACCTTGCCGGTATACCTACCGAAGAAGACAGTGGGCATACCCACCGATGATAAACTGCCTCCCGATGTACTACCTAGGCGGCCCCTAGATCTACAATGTTCAACCCCTTTGTACTCCCTCTTATGTGCACTATTTGATTTTTACGTGTACCCTCAATTTTATGCGTATGTTATGCACTTATGTACACGAATTAAAGCATGTAATTTCAGCTCTATCGGATGTCCTGAAAACCGTTGTTGAGTGCTGGATCCGTCCATCGTGCTTTCCAAGACCCCCATGAGATACTCTGCAAGAAATTTGGTTTAGTCTACCCACATACCTTTTTTACGAATCTTGAAGCTTTTCACGATTCATATAAAGTCGGTACCATGACGATGTACACGACAGATCGATACACCACTCCCCTCTCCTACCCATTATTTAGGTACTTACTCCCATCCCATCTCTTCCGAGTTTGGCACATTTCCAGTTTTTCCAGTCTAGCGTATATTGACCAAAATCCCAGACAAAATGCAAATATTACACAATTCGGGAGTCAAACCCACAGTTGTTACTGAACAACAAATTTTAATTTGCTGTACTAATGCTAAGTTGAGTGTAAGAGTATCTCAACCTAAATCTCTTTCCTGTTCTAATAAAATAGGTAATGCATATTATGTAACATGGTACAAAATAATAAAACAAAATTTTACTTATAAATTTTATTTTTATTGGTACAGAATGTTATCTACAATATCTGCGCTTGTCGTTCACATAATTTACTGTATGCATAAGCAATAACTTCTGTTCATAATGGAAACACTAAAAGTTTAATTAATTTACGATTTGGCAAGGGTTTCAGCCTTAGCCACAACTTCCTCAATGGGTCCGACCATGTAGAATGCTACTTCAGGCAGATGATCATACTCGCCCTGCAGGATTTTAGAGAAGCCCTTGATAGTTTCCTCAAGGGGGACCAGTTTGCCAGCGTGTCCAGTGAACACCTCAGCCACCTGGAAAGGCTGAGACAAGAACCTCTGGATCTTACGGGCACGAGCCACAGTCAGCTTATCTTCTTCAGACAACTCATCCATACCCAGGATAGCAATAATGTCCTGGAGTGACTTGTAGTCCTGCAGGATCTTCTGGACACCACGGGCAACGTTGTAGTGCTCAGCTCCAATAATGTTGGGGTCCATGATACGGGAGGTGGAGTCAAGAGGGTCCACAGCAGGGTAGATACCCAGCTCAGCAATGGCACGGGACAGTACAGTGGTGGCGTCCAAGTGAGCGAAGGTGGTGGCAGGTGCAGGGTCAGTCAAGTCATCAGCGGGCACGTAGATAGCCTGCACAGAGGTGATGGATCCCTTCTTGGTGGTGGTAATACGCTCCTGCATGGTACCCATGTCAGTGGCCAAGGTGGGTTGGTAACCTACAGCAGAGGGGATACGACCCAGCAGGGCAGACACCTCAGAACCAGCCTGGGTGAAACGGAAAATGTTGTCAATGAACAGCAGCACATCCTGTCCCTCCTGATCACGGAAGTATTCAGCAACGGTCAGACCAGTCAGAGCGACACGGGCACGCGCGCCGGGGGGCTCGTTCATCTGACCGTACACAAGAGATACCTTGGAGGTCTTGTCCTTCAGGGAGATGACTCCAGACTCAATCATTTCCTGGTACAAGTCGTTACCCTCACGGGTACGCTCGCCCACTCCGGCGAACACGGAGTAACCACCGTGAGCCTTGGCGACGTTGTTGATCAGCTCCATAATGAGTACAGTCTTACCGACTCCAGCACCACCGAACAGACCGATCTTTCCTCCCTTGGCGTAGGGGGCGAGCAGGTCGACGACCTTGATGCCGGTGACGAGGATCTCCTGCTGGACAGACATGTCTACGAACTCGGGCGCCTCGGCGTGGATGGCGGCGGTCTTGTCAGTGGGGATGGGGCCGCGCTCGTCGATGGGCTCACCGATGACGTTGATGATGCGGCCGAGGGTCTCCGCGCCCACGGGGATACGGATGGGCGAGCCGCAGTCCTGTACGGGCTGGCCGCGGACCAGACCCTCGGTACCGTCCATAGCGATGGTGCGGACGGTGTTCTCTCCCAAGTGCTGCGCCACCTCCAGCACCAGCCGGGGTTGACGGTTTTGTACTTCGAGGGCATTTAGGATGGGTGGCAGGTTGTCTTCGAACTGAACGTCCACTACGGCACCGATAACAGCGACTACCTTACCTTGCCCTTTGCCAGCGGCGGCTTTAGCTGCATAATCACGTTTGTTCACGATGGGTGCTGCGACTAAAGGTGCTTTGTCGGAGGTATTATTGACTACCGTCCTTGTGGCCAAACGGCCGGCCCTGCAGGCGGTAGAGAACATTTTCGTTTAGGAGACTCGATCGAATAAATGCACAGTAGATGGTCGGAGAGGTCACGAAAGAGGTTCGGTCGGTCGGATTCTTTACGTAACAATTAGACGTTCGGAAATCAGTTTTACAGGATGATTACGGCATTGCCGTATCCGGATGCACAGATTAAAAAATTGATGATATTCTCAACCCTAGTTGATTTGGCTTTGCAAAAATACTATTTTGTACATTGTAATGGCATTCTTCTCAATTTTTATCGATCTATTTAGATACTAAAAATGGTGGAATTCTAGATTTTACTTCAAGAGCTCAAAACTATTGTTAATGATACCCCGCATGAGTGGTAGATCATTTGGTACTTTGAGGTTCACCAGCTTAGAAATTAATTACTTTAAAGTAAGAATGTAAGATTAATTAAATAGATTTCTCGATTTCTCGCGGTCCTCCATATTTTTTTTTATTCTTGGTAGATTGAGAATGAATGATGGGAAAAGGGCTCGGAGGATGATGGTAGATTGAGAATGACATTGACATTGTGATGACATGACATTGATGACATTAAAGCACGATAACATCGCACGCAAAAGGCGTGCGTTCGTTATTACTTTATTTTATTTGCTCTAAAACTTATAATAACTTTGATAAATACCATCAGTATCGTAACTTAGAGTTCAGTTATTCAAAATGGAATACATATCGCCTGAAAGTGAATCCGCTCTGAGTGGGGCACGAATGTAAGTTGTGTTTTTAGGTTATTAAAGTTGCGCCTATTGTACACAAAATTATACAATTGTTACTAATTTTATTAATCGCCATTATTTACTGCTCAAGAAATACCATAACATTGTAATGGTGCAATATTGCACAGTGTTTTTATGGTCCCTGTATTATTTTCTTTGAATTGCAACCACACATAATCATTTCCTCTTATTCTTTCAGATTATGTTGCCAATGTGCAGTGCCTATAGAGCCCAACCCCTCTAATATGTGTGTGGCATGCCTCCGGGCCAATGTGGATATTTCTGAAGGTATACCCAAGCAGGCAACCCTTTTCTTCTGCAGAGGATGTGAGAGGTAAATATTCCTTCTATATTGCTGTTTTAGCTGGTGACAGACTTATTCTGGAATAAAGTTCTATAGAAGAATAAAAATCCTCCAACTTGTATTATTATTGTAATAAGAAGGTATTACCCATCTTAATTTATATCAAATGTAAACACTCAACCATACATTTTGTGTTTTGTACCTCATTTACTTTATGTATATGGAGAATAATATATTATTATGTGTAATTTATAAATTACACAAATAAATGATTTGATATGAAATGTTTTTTAGGTATTTACAACCTCCAGCAGAATGGGTGGTAGCTGCCTTGGAGTCCAGGGAACTCCTAGCTCTCTGTCTCAAGAAGTTGAAGGGTTTAAACAGAGTCAAACTCATTGATGCAGGCTTTGCTTGGACTGAACCACATTCCAAGAGAATAAAGGTACAAAAGCTACATAATTTTTAACATAATATTGTGCAATATTCATGTTCATCATCATCATCATCATCATCCTTCGAGCCTTTTCCCAACTATGTTGGGGTCGGCTTTACAAGAGGCGACTGCCTATCTGACCTCCTCAACCCAGTTACCTAGGCAATATTGTGCAATATTTATGTTCATAACAGAAAATACATAAGCACTTATCAAGCCTGCCCAGATAATTTCATGTGGCTTTTTAAGTGCTTATGTATTTTCTGTTATGAACATAAAGGTAAATTAGCACTTTCAAGGTTTTGAATTTGTAAGGTTATAGTTAAGAAAATCATAACATGAGTAAACAATCCACCATGAGACACTCCCAATATTTTATGTGTGAAACATTTTTCTATGATTTAATTATGAATAGTCTTTAATATCATCCACCTACTTTAATAAAAACTCTTTTTCAGGTCAAACTGACAGTACAAGGAGAAGTAATGGGAGGTGCAGTTCTTCAACAAACATTCATTGTTGAATTCTGCATACAACATCAGATGTGTGATGCTTGCCACCGCTCTGAGGCACAAGACTACTGGCGTGCTTTAGTACAAGTGAGGCAGAGGGCCAACAACAGAAAGACTTTCTACTACTTAGAACAGCTTATTCTGAAACATAAGGCTCATGAAAATACTCTTGGTATTAAGCCTAAACATGGTTAGTGTTGCTACCAGTATTTTTTTTATGTTATTCCACTTTCTATTGCTCTGTTCAATTGCAATCTATAGTTTAAGAAAACATTGAAACACTTCTTTTTTCAAAACAGTGTCTATGGAGTTTCTTGCCCATTCTTTTCCACACCCCCACTCCTTGAAACTGCTCACAGCTATTGATATTTCTTAAGCACCTGTAGTAGGTCTCATCATCATCCTCCGAGCCTTTTCCCAATCACGTTGGGGTCGGCTTCCAGTCTAACCGGATTCAGCTGAGTACCAGTGCTTTACAAGAAGCGACTGCCTATCTGACCTCCTCAACCCAGTGACCCGGGCAACCCGATACCCTTTGGTTAGACTGGTGTCAGACTTACTGGCTTCTGACTACCGGTAACGACTGCCAAGGATGTTCAATGACAGCCGGGACCTACTGTTTAATGTGCCATCCGAAACACAGTCAATGTTAGAAAGTACATACAAACTTAGAAAAGTTGCATTGGTACTTGCCTGACCTGGGATCGAACCCGCGCCCTCATTGGGATTCACTTGAGAGGTTGGTCCTTTACCCACTAGGCCACCACGACTACCTGTAGTAGGTCTATATGAAATAAAAACCTTTGACTTTTATAATAATTTACTTTTTCTCTTCCAGACGGATTAGATTTCTTCTACTCATCAGAGAACCATGCTCGTAAAATGGTGGACTTCATCCAATCAGTGCTGCCTATTAAATGCCAACATTCCAAGAAGCTTATATCACATGACATACACAGTAACATTTATAACTACAAGTTCACATTTAGTATTGAGATTGTGCCTTTGTCTAAGGACAGTGTTGTGTGCCTGCCTAAGAAACTGACACAGCAGCTGGGCTCTATATCTCCGATCTGTTTAGTTAACAGAGTTACTAGTACTATTCACTTGATTGATGCTAGGACTGGACAAGGTAATTTGAGAGATCCAAAAGTCTTTATTTGCTTTTACATATTGCATAAATGTCACTAGCACACAATTCGTTGGGGTAAACGAGTTCTAGAGTAGAGACCGCGCCTCGGCAAACGTAGTGTAGGACGTCCTCAGGCACGGTGGAGTGATGACTTGCGCAAGACGGCTGGCAGGAGCTGGATGCGAGAAGCCGAAAATCGATCTCAGTGGCGTGCACTTGGAGAGGCCTATGTCCAGCAGTGGACTGCGATAGGCTGATGATGATCACACAATTTAATTTAAATATATTAAGCTTACTCTCCCATGAATTATGATATATGTGAAAGGATAGTCATATTTTTATTTTTTTACTAATATTTAATTATTTTCTTCCAGTTTGTGATGTGTCAGCAACAGTTTATTGGAGGAATCCATTCTCTCCAATTTGTAATCCTAAGCAACTTGTGGAATATATTGTGATGGACATTGACATATTAAAAGAACATGTAAGTATGTGAACAACGTGAATTGGAATTTGTATCAGTTCATTAACAGACTGTAACATACTCAATCAGTCTACATTGTGGAATGTGCTTTAGTTTTTATTACACATTTTGCTTAGGTACATGCGCGAGTAGCTGGACCCGCACGTTTTTTTTTTATAATGCATGTAGCCTGCACATGTGCAAGCTACTTGCAACGTGTAGATGTACCCTTAGACTCTGTTTAAACAAAAGTTTACCATGAAGAATACTGGGGCTTTACTTTACTATGTTGTTGCAGGAAAAGAAGTCATTCCCTGGCCAAGGCATGGTATCCAGCAAGCATGTGGTAGCAGATGTGTGGGTGGTCAAAGCCAGTGAACTTGGTTTAGATGTCAACCCAGTACACACTAGAACACATCTGGGACATATTTTGAAGCCTGGCGATACTGTACTTGGGTAAGACGTCAAAAAACTATTTACCTAACAAATACAAACCTAACAGATTCAAACTCAAAATTATTTATTCAAACTTGGCTGCAAAACAGCACTTTTTGAAAGTCAAAATAGTCGTCTTGTACACAACAGACGCCACCCTACACAAAAATTGCCAAGGAGGTTCAAAAACAATACTAAAAAAAAAGTTATTTAATGTCCTCTCTTGCAGTTATTGTTAGGTACTACATATTTGTCAGTACTTATTTGTCACCTCCTGTATACAGTCCTCTTTGCTTTTCAGGACATCCTCCTTTGTTATCTAAAAGTGGAAAGATATGTAAATAATAATTCATAAGGTTATGATTATATCAAATTATGGGTTAATACAGTTAGGCGGGTTTTCCGCTCTGCTTTACTTATCTTAATCTTTAATGCTGTGGTTAAATTATAGGAATATGATTCAATTAATTTATACCAACGAATATTAAGAGCGCTATTACAAAATCGAATCGCTCAGGTTTAGGTAAATTAGACGATAGCCGGCAGCACTTGCGCGCGTGTGCGTCTAGTCAAATACGCAACGCACACCTGCGGACCGCCACGCGGCACAAACAAACTTGAGACTTTGCCACTTTTATTTTCGAAATAGTTTATTGGTTTTATAGTTTATGAAATATTATCTGTACCGATGAATTTTATAACCTAGAATAGCTCGATTGAGTTACAATAAACAAATAATCGTTTACAATTTTTAAATTATTTAATCGACAACCAAACTTTTCACCATGTTTATCAATTAGGTATAAGTAATTGATTTATAAAAAAACTAAAATCTATAATTCGTCTTCCATGTATTGTATCTTCATTTTCCTGCAACAATAAAAACTAGGAATGTAAATAGTTTATTAAAACAAATATGTCTGTTGCGAGTGACAAAAAATACTTACCATATTATTTGTACTGGTATCCGATTGAGTCTGATAATCTGAATTAAATATGCTTTCATTATCCTGCAAGAATCAAAGATATCCAATAATATTATTATGCAACAGCGAAACTAACGACGATGACATTTACGTACATATTTCTATATAACCAACATCAAAAAAAGAGAACCCAATCTATAACATTTTCGCATTAGAATATCATGGGTTAATACTTGTGTATATTACATTTCAATCAGATCATTATAACTAATAAATAAAATAAAAACTCACTAGTATCAAAACGAGTTCGTTGCGCAGGTTGCGCTATATTTTTCGAGCTCCGGCGAGTTTGCGCGGCGCAACAGCGAGCGATACGTCCTCCCTCGATAAGCGTCTGGCGCTGACTAAAGTTGAACACCGCGCGTCACAAGATTTATATTGATTTTTGCATTGCAAACAAAAATTATTTTAAAATATTGTTTTACTTTTAAATAAACCAATTTTTTTTTCAAGCTTTATAACAATACCACCTTAATTATTAAATATGTTTTATTTGAATTTGGATTATACTTTCATAGATAAAAAATATAGTTTTGTATGGAAAATTGTCAGTAACTCTCAGTTTTATAGAATTATTTTTGGTGTATTACTGTATGAATTGTAATAAATTGGTATAAGCAAGCACAAGTACAAGATATAGTTGTATCTTGAACATTTTTATAAATGGTTAAATTGCTATATCCTCGTAGTACTGAAGCATCAAAAGATCCCCAAAAGCAACATTTTATGAAACATCCTTTGCAGAGACAAAGATTTTACTGATGTACGTGGACAAATTAAAATATTTATTGAAAACAGCCCCAAGATAAATGATCAAACTTTCTTAATCTTATTTTTGTTTTTTTTTTGTGACTATATCCAAAGTATAATGACGCATCAAAAATCGTATAAAACTCGAAAATTTGTGATAGCCCTCTTAAATGCGTAATAGTAAAACTGATTTAAACTATCTTACCAACCGCAGCATCACAGCGGGAGTAGGTAAAGGTTTAATTACACAAAAAAACATAATCAGAATCTGTCGAGCTATATTAAAGCTTATGTGGTACCGATAATTAAAACCTAACCGTTTATTTTCATAATATGAATCAAATCCCTTATATTTTACAAAAAATTGTTTGTCCTATTGGTGTGTACAATGCAAAATATTCTTGTTTTAGCTACAACATCGGCGATTCAAACGTCAACGATGTTAACTTTGATAAGCTAGACCGCAGCGTCATTCCTGACGTATTTTTGGTCAAGAAGCACTATGGTGAGAAGTCTGCCAGAAGACGCGCCCGCGCTTGGAAACTCAAACATATGGCTGAGGAGTTACACGAAGGACTTAGCTCTACTAATGAGTAAGTATAATCTTCGATAAGTTGTAGCATCTTTGGCAGTCGTTATGGCTAGTCAGCAGCCGGTAAATCTGACACCAGGGCCCCTATTCTCCTAAGTTAATAATGTCAAAATCGAATAGAAATCGAATCGCAATATGATCTTAATAGCAGTTTTAACCATATGGGGCATTCTGCTACTAATAAAAGAGCAATCGTATTCGAATGACATTTGATTGGTGTGCGATTGGTCTGCTATTTTGGTAATTTTGCTCTCTACGATAGTTTGCTGTACAATAATTTTGCAATCGTAAATCATTTGCAGACAAAGTGATTCATTATTGAATGACAGAAAAGGATAAAAACGTTTATTTCAAAGAAAAAATAGCGGAATGCCACATACGCTTCAATCGTAATCGAGTCGGGATCGGATCTCAGTCGAATCGAGTCGAAAGTGAATCGTATGTTACTTAAGTAAAAATTAGGAGAATCGGGCCCCAGTTTTACCGAAGGGTATAGTGTTGGCCGTAACTAAGTTGAGGAGATCAGATGCACAGTCGCTCCTTGTACTCAGCTGCATCCGGTTAGACTGGAACATATTTACGTATTTATTTTTTAATCAAGCATGTCAGTCAGTCAGTAGTAGTTACTATTAAAATCAATATAATCTACAGCTAATATTGATTATAATCATGTTATCTTCAGCTTATCGCGTTTATTTCTTTTGAGCAAACAATATCGTACATAACATAGTAAAACCCTTGACATATTGCTATCGTACAATATTTCGTAATCCTTACTACATCTGTTTTGAGTGGAAAGAATACTGCTCGCTTGATAAATTCGTATTGACTGACTTTCGCAATTTTTGAACAAACTTTGATGAAGAAATGACAATATGAAATGAATAAAAACACTTAAGATAATCATAAGGCCTATATTCTTATTTCTTATCGATGCTTGAGTGCGAGATAAATGGTCTGTACTAAAACGTAGACTATAGGATAAAAAGTCGACTCCTCGATAAATGAGCTATCTGACACTATAAGATTTATAATATTAGTATAGAGCTTGTATACCATAATAAAAAATGCTCCCAATAAAACCAATCAATGACTTGTAAGAAAGTTATTCCCCTTATTATATTGACGTAGATAATTATCTATCACGTACATTACTAAAAAAAACAGATGTCTATCGTATAATTGCTTTTTGATTTTATCAAAATATTTAACGTCGCAATCTTTGCAGGGATTACAACGACTTCTTGGATGATTTAGAGGAAGATCCGGCATTTAGACAGAACGTCAATATATTTAAGGATGAGAACAAGATACCTGTGGACACCGATGAGATAGACCCGGCACTCCCGCGCATCACTCTCGCCGAAATGTTGGACGATTTGGTCATTGAAGATGTAGATATGACAGAAGTGTAATCAGATTTTGCTTGTTATGTTCTGTATAAGTAAGCTGTTTTTTAAAAGGTTAATAAATATGTATGTATATTATTTATTTAGATTTTGTTTCATTTGTAATGGGTACAACAAAACATTATTTTAAGCAGCAGTTTGTCCTATCCAGATCTTAGTTTTTGATCTCTAGTTAATTACCTAAGTGGCGCTCAAGATGAGTCATCTATGAATTTATCTGATCGAGGATATCAAAGCTTGAGATAAACATTGAATATCGTAGATAATCTACTGAAGATAAATAGATCGAGGTTAGAAGCGCCATAGGAGTTTCCATAGAACACGCACGTGAATTTGTAGATAACGATTGATACCGGATACATACATATGTGCGCAGGCGTCTTATAAATAAGGTACCATTTTTTTAATAAGCGATTTTCCGCGATTTCGCTTACGTCCTTTGGAAACTGCTTTAACCAGGATAAAGGCCTGAGTGCCTGTGGGGATAGTGTAGCTTCCCAACAGTAAAATAATTTTCCAAATCAGTTCATCAGTTTCAGAACCTTTAGCGCTACAAACGAACAAAAAATATTATTTTATTATATTATTAGTACCTATAGATTTACCTACCTATGGAATACAGTCAATGAAATTCGATGGAAGACTGATTTATCAGGCCCACCACTCAGAATCTGTGTTGAACAAATTTTGTGAGCTGAGTCGCGCTTTGGATGTTATTTTTTCCATACAACTTTTGTTCCGGCCCAGAACAAATTAAATTATGAAGCATTTTTATGTATTCATGTATGTACCTTATTGTAAAGTAGTGAAAAATTATTTAGAAATACTCTTTATAATTTTGTAATGCACTAAATAAGTATTCATAAATAATTTGCTATGCTATATTGTTTTCATCAAACCATCTCGGAAAATGCCTTTAATATCTGAATGCAAAAAATGATTCAACTGATTAATTGATTTTTATTATTGTTTTTAGATCGGTTTTAAACCTCATATATTTTTAAATTAAATTAACTTTAATAGCCACATCTTGAGGTGCAAAAGTAACATGTTGCGCTCGAGTGCAAAATTGTCACAATTTCACCTTGTGCTCTCCTAATTCTCTATCGCTCAGGATTCTAATTTTAGGATCCTTCGCTTGCTCGGTCGTCAAAATTGAGCCCGCGTCCAAAAAGCAACTTTGCACTCTTGTGTATCAAATAATTATTATCCTTTGTAGCATATCTTTTTTGTAAGTTTCTACCGGCAGAAGAATGCACCCTATATAAATAAACATACTTGGGCTATCTAATGTAAATAGTGTAGCCCGCATACTATCGATAAATGGCGACATTCAAAAAAATTACAATAAATTCTATCGCTATTTATCGCTTATCTCGTTTATCCATATAAGGTGGAATTATATTGTTATCATTCGTTGTCGAGCAATCAGCCTGGCAAGATGAGGGCGTTAGTATTATTATTAACGCTATTAACTACGACTTTTGCAACTCAGTTGTCTATAGGTAATGTTTAAAAATAAATTAATTCATATATTAAAAATAAATTAATTTATATATTAAAAAAAAAAATTGTGTTCCAAAACTAGAAAGTGCGTATTCGTGTTTTAGATGGCATAGAGGATTTGTTTAAAAAATACGTAAAAAATGAGTTGAGTGAGTCGGAATCTCAACAGCTGCAGGATGTCATCGATATTCTGCACCGACCAGAGCATATATCCAGAGCGAATTTCGAGGACGCTCCAGAATTCAGAACGGTAAGATCTACCTGCTTTGTCTCAATGGAAACACTTTCATCGTGCAGAAATTCTGAGTGTAGGGCACATAAAAAAATTAAGTACTTTATAAACTTGCCTTATTGATAGAAGTCCATAAATAACAGGCACTGCCTCCATCTAATTTTAATATACTTAGGTACCTGTTTTTTTTTTGTAAATTTCTTTGAAATTAAGAATTAGTCAATTCAGAAAGCGGTTAGCCCTCGTTTACATTCGCATAGCTAGGGAACCCCTTCCTTTGCATAAGCTATACTATATATATGATTATAGTTATCATGCTGCATATTGCGTGTCGACGCACTTACGCGCGTTCCTGCGGGAGTGCAGATCTGCATCATCGTGCGGGTTTTTTGCGCACTCACGCGCGTAGGTGCGTTTTGTAGATTCACGCACGGCGGCTCTATTTCCATATCAAATCGGTGCTTTTATAATACGTAGATACAATATCGCTATCTTCCCATGGATTCTGCAAAAACGCTTGCTAGACCTTAGATAGGTATTTTATGTGTGAAACTTAAGTGCAATGTAAGTTTATTCATCCTAAGTATGCAAAGATTTATGTATTGTACCTATGTATTAATTCGATATCAGTAGGTAGGTAAATAACGTAAAGAGACGGCTAGTTTGTATCTTATCGTAACACATTATGGGATCGTGGTACTTAAAATCACGATTATCATCAAATCAAATCGGCGGTTTATGGATTATAAACAAAAATATCTGGTTGCGCATTATTACGTTACATAGGTACCTACCTGCATACCTTTGACGAAACCCTAGAAAAAAAACTTCAGCCCTCTGAAATAAGCTTTTAGACACCTCGTCATGCGCATTAACGTTTTCATCATACGTTCACTATCTAGTATTCACTAGTAGCCACAGCCACCCTTGTGGCGGAAAAATTATGTGTCGAGTCTAATTTAGAAGATACCTACATCTTCTGAAAAGAACAGTTTAAATAAGGTTGAAAATTATATACTTCCTATTCACATGCCATTTCCAGACCTTTGACTGCTTGATATGTCGAAGTGCGTTTGCTACTGTTTTTGAAGGTGTGAAGAACGGTCAATCAGATGAGGAAATCACGCAAGTAGTTATCAACCTCTGCTCAGTTTTGGGAATTGAATCTTTCCACGTTTGTGAGGGAGCTGTTGGGACTAATGTGGTAAGTAGTGTATGCTTTCTTTCTCTACTAGATCTTAATTCGAAACTAGCTGATCCCGCGAACTTCGTATCGTTCCCTATGGACCTCTAAAAATATTTTAAAACCAAAAAAGCCAAATCGATCCAGGCATTCTCGAGTTTTAGTCAGACTAACGAACAGCAATCTTCAGTAATATCTAACCTGCTAGATTTTCTTTTTCATATAATATTTGTGAATTTATTTTCAAAGCCATTAAGTGCATTAAAACTTTTTTTTACAGCCCATAATAACACACATCATCAGAACAACACCAGCTGCAACACCTAGAGCATTTTGTGGACTCGTACAACAAAATGCCGGAAGCCCCGATGCTTGCAGAATTGACGACCCTAGGTTCGAATGGCAGGTTGAACTACCCGATCCAGCGCCGACTACCAATGTAAGACATGTTTTAATTAGCTTTCATAGCGTAACTTCTTTGCTTTATATTTTCTGGATTAACTTCTAAGTCGATCCTTGCAACTACTCCCAAACAGGTCCCAACCCCCGATCGTTTACCACTGAAAGTCGCTGTCATCACTGACGCTCACATTGACCCAATGTACGAAGCACATGGAGTAGCCGAGTGCGACGAACCAGTATGCTGCCGAAAAGGACAAAAACCCGCTCTGCGATACACCTACAAATCTAACGTAGATGAATCTATAATTGAAGAAAGTATTAAGAACAGTACCGGCGGCGTTGTACTTGATTTGAGTGTGGCTTCGAAAATACGTGAACTAAGAAAGTCTTCCCAAACAAGATTCATGGCGCCACGAAACGCACAACCGGCCGGATATTGGGGCGATTATAGAAACTGTGATACACCGCTTTGGGCGTTTGATAACGTTATTGATACCATTACTGACTCACATAAGGTAACTGAACGAATTTTATAATCTTGTAAATTGTTAGGAAATTCCGATCGGATCGGTAGCAAAAACATGAGTAATAGGTAATATCCTGTCTCTGATGAAATGAAAGGGGTAACTACTGTATTAGAGCCCCGATAGCGATACATAATTTAAATCTACCAAAACAGTTATATTCTGATGTTAAGCCTTAGTTTAATGGTATTTCAGGGAATT
The DNA here is from genome assembly GCF_030705265.1 of Helicoverpa armigera. Taxonomy (NCBI): domain Eukaryota; kingdom Metazoa; phylum Arthropoda; class Insecta; order Lepidoptera; family Noctuidae; genus Helicoverpa; species Helicoverpa armigera. Next base: position 4,774,373 of record NC_087131.1, on the reverse strand, counting down.
GACGTAGTCTACTACATAGGAGACACTATAGACCATGGCGTTTGGGAAACATCGTATGAATTGATCGAAGATATGAACAGGCACGTCATTGACAAAATAAGGAAAAACTTCGGGGACAACGTACCTGTAATTCCTGTTATCGGCAATCATGAATCTCAGCCTACAAATCAGTAAGTCGCACATTTTCTGAACAAAAGTACCTACTAACTCCTAAGTAGATGACCAACTATGCAAATATACAAAGTGTCACCTTGAACAATATTTCAATGCCAATTAGATTGGATGTTGCCGGACGAAACACAAGTCTGAATATGATAGACAAAATAAATTATTGAGGAGTCGAAACGAAGCCAGAACGAACGAAAGTCCAAAGGCAGAAGTTCACAGGATCTTTTATTTTTCAGATTTGCACCTTCTTCTGTGGTGGGCGATCATTTAAACACAACCTGGTTATATGAAGGCCTTGCCAGGAAATGGCGTTATTATCTGACTGAAGAAGCAAAGAAACATTTACGTGATCGAGGGGAATTCTCTTTAGTAGTCAGACCGGGGTTACGAGTTATTACCTTAAATAACAATGTAGCTTACAAATATAATTGGTAAGGATATATTTTGGACTTATGGAGCCGCTAAGGGATTGTTTTAGATTTAGAAGTCCCTAGACCCCAATTTATTGCTGACTCGATCACATTACTAGCATCTCTAACTATTAGAAAAGGGAAGGGCATTTTGATTTTTCCAAGAGTCAACCTCTTCAAAAGAGGATTTGACTTACATTATTCCACATCTACATCTTACAATAATGTCTCCAGAAATAATAAAAGTAGAACTCAATTACTGCGCAATAATACAAAAATTCTACAATGTTTTCCTTAAAGGTGGCTAGTCTACGATCCCCTAGACCAGAAACGGCACTTGGACTGGTTGATAGAAGAGCTATACAAAGCAGAGCAGGCTGGAGAAAAGGTTCACATTTTGGCACACATCCCTCCAGGAGTCAGCGATCTTACACTCACGTGGACCAGAGAATACAACAAAATCGTTAACAGGTAAAATACCGACCGGAAAACAATATTGAAAAACATACAAACATTCGCATTGAGAACCACCTTTTTTGGAGAGTCGGTTAAAAAGTGCTTGCTGCATTGACTCGACAGTTCTGAAGCTTTGCGAATTCATGTTTTACATACAGTAATTGTTAATCCTATAGTGACGCAATTAATCGTACGGACGATTAATTATGCGATAAGTTTTGTATCTGATAATATCTACTATGCGCAGGTTTTCGAAGACTATAGCGGCTGAATTTAACGGTCACACTCACTCGGACGAGTTCAAGATTTTCTACAGTCTAACGGATGGCAGTCCTATCAACGTAGCGTGGGGGGCTGGAAGCACAACTAGCTATACTTTCTACAACGTCAACTATAAAATAGTTGAATTTAACCCTGTTACTTATGTAAGTATTTTTGGGAGCTATATCCCCTTTTAAAGACTTATTCTGTGCCATTTCAAAAAGGTCCAGTTAGAGACCGGGCTAGCATATAAGGGGAAGCCAACAGAACTTACATGATTAAATTAAATAGTAGCAGCGAAAAATACACTGACGTGACACGAAGGCGAAAATCGTTATTTTAGACCATTTATAATTGAATGAGCCTGCAAAAGTTGCAAAACTATAATAATTATCCTTTTCTATCCACAGCAACCAGAAAGTATTGTAAACTACGTCTACAACCTAACTGAAGCGAATCTATGGCCGAACCGCCCACCTCATTGGTTCCAACTTTACGACATGAAAAACACATTTGGACTCGCAGATCTATCTGCTGCTTCCATGAACGACTTAGTATTTAGAATGGTCACAACCAATAGAGAATTGTTAGACTTGTATTCAGCCTTCTTTTCAAAAGTGAGCGATGATCGCATGGGCTGGTGCAACGATTGGTGCAAAATAGATAACCTTTGCAAAACTGTTGTCACTGTATTATGGCAAAGGCAGAAGTGTGATGAATTACAAAGACTTTTCTGGTAAAGAAAAGTGATAGGATGCTACATTTATTCTTTTATGGCTTAAAGAAGCTACTGAGACAAAGTTATTTGAAACCTAAGCAGAATGTTGGAAGAAAGCCATTCTATAAAATTGTAACCTCCAGCCCTTTTAAATCATTTTGAGTGATATTACGAAAGCATCTATGTGCAGTATAAATTATAAAAAATATGCTCTTTGGTTCTATGAAGGGTTTAAACTGAAATATAATATTTTTATCAAACAACAATCGATTTTATTTTCTTTACATAACTTAAATTCTCTAACTACCTACAAACTAAATAACATTAGTGATCTAATATACTTAACCAAGTTATGTTTGGCTTGGACTTCAACTCTTCACTTGGGATCTTATCTAATTGCGAAATCTGTAAATAAAAAATATAAATGTTTAATTATAACCAATACCATTTATGATATAAATCCTATTTATTCTTAGGATAATTTATAAAAAAAGCACTATAATGTCTGTGTATAATCTAGCTACTGGAAGTACTGGACACTCAGTAGAGAGTTGCCTATAGCTTTTCTTGATAAATGGTCTATTTAACACTGAAAGAATTTTTAATTTGGACAAGTCATTCCTGAGATTAGCACATTCAAACAATCTTCATCTAATTAATACTAGTATAGAAATTAAATTATTATAAGTTACCTGGTGTCTAATAAACTTGACAAGCCTCTCAATGTGTTCAGCTTTGACATCATCAGATAAGGAGTAGAACCTCCTCCAGATGGCTGCAGCCAGCACTTTGTCATCGCTGAGCCCTTCATCGTAGGCCACCAGGGCTGCTTGGAACTGCTCCGACAACTCTGACACTTGCTTTCTTGCTATTGCCGGGTTTGCTCCCTGAAAGTAAATAGAGAATATATTATTTTGGTTTATGTCATGAAGTAAAAGGTTCAATCTACTGGATTCATATCAATTTTCACTCATTGTGGATTTCAATATCTATCTGATGATTTGCTTAGTACTAGTAGTAATGTAGAGTAGTGTAGTATTTTATAAGTGCCATACCAGTAGTATCAAATTCCTATCCTAAACTATCAAAAGCTATATAAATATACAGATAGATAGGTTACGGAGATCAGCCATTCATAGAGTAAATCATTTCTGTTCTGATGGATTTTCCAGCCAAGAAACAACATAAGAAATGTTTCCAAAGAGATCAACAAAAAAGTCAAATTACCTCCAACAGTTTAATTTTGTTCGCCACATCTGCCCAAAGGGCTTCAATGATACAATTTCTAATAAAATGCCCATCTCCTTTTATGTATTTCTTCTTATCTCCAGTTGGTAACACCACGTCTTCAGCCATGTATCGGACCATAAGCAACCAGACATGCAACTCTGTGATTGTGAACCATGAGACAAATGTGTCTGGCAGTTCTAGGCTTTCGAACCAGTCCGCATAAGAGACATTCTCAGGTATACCTTCATAGAGAAAGTAGCCTGTGAGTTTTAAACGCTGGAAAATAAAAAATGTTGTTATTGTCTATGATGCTCCTACATACATTTTATTTATGTAAGTTTGCTTATTTACTGAATAATGAATTAAAGATCATAATTTAACCTTATTCTAAACATGTATAGGATAGGTAGGTACTAATAGGTGACTAATATTTCTGAACATCTGAGTGGGATACATTTAGATGGTTTAATAAATATTTACCGTTCTAGACTGGTCCATCCATCCGATAGCATTCATAAACTTCTTAACATAGCTTTCTTCAACAGCCACAGTATTCAGATTTCTTGTGTCTGATTTCGTAACACATAAGCCATTAACACACGGTCTTACATAGTTGATATTGATGCAGCCCCGCTGTTGCCACAGTAACTGAAATTTAAATTAGAATTTGAACACAACAAGAACTCTAAAATATCTTTTTCAGAGCTTATCTGACCAAAACGGTCAGCTGAACCTAAAATTAGTTTGAAACAGAACTCTGGAGATGAGGTGAATAATGTCAATGGTTTCTGTAAATTAATTATCACATCACATACTCGAGATATTGCACGTGAGCGGAACATGCTGCTTACAGAATTTTATACCAAATTCAAAATATGCAAGCACTTCGAAAACAACATTCCCATCACATTCAATCACATTTCCATAGGAAATATTTTTAGCTTGACATGACACTGACACCAATTGACAAGCTCGAGTAAAATGTCATAATTTTAACAGACTATAAAATGAATGTCTGACTCAAATCGGTACACCATCGAACTGGGTTAAATATCATATAAACAAGAACTATGTCGTAAGTCATAAAGATATTATTGTATGTACAACCTCTTTGGTTAGGTATGTACATAGCCGAAAAATTGATAGAAGTGTGTTAAAAAAAAGACAATAAGGTGTAATGACAGTTGTTGTTGAAAAAAAAGCTTGTTACGTGTGAATATATAAAACTAAATATATAATTGGACTCTCTTGAAGACTTTAAGACTTTTAGTATCCATTTGACGGCGGAGGGATTTTTATTCCACAAATTACGCATCTGCATTAGGTTACGGGCCAGCGGAAAATCTTTCCCGTCAATATGGAAAATTTTACTACTAAAATTCAAATTGGTCAGCTCAAAGGCAGTGAAAATTGGGCTACATGGAAGTATAAAGTTTCCATTATGTTGCGTGGCACAGAAGGCGCCATGGAGGCAGCAGAAGGAAAGCTTCGGAAGCCGATTTTAGGAACAGGCGATGGTGCAGTGATGACCTATAACTCAGAGTTATTGAAGTATAGGAAGGCAGACAGCAACGCCCTGCTCATAATGACGAGTAACATGACCGAAGAGACGCTGATGAAAGTCATGAGGTTCGAGACAGCACGTGAAGTCTGGGAGGAACTTCATAGATTATTTGATGGACAGTCCGAAGATCGAGCATACACGTTATGCATGCAGTTTTTTAGCTACAAAAATAGTTCAGAGGATGTGTCGACAATGATGTCTAAACTGAAAAACATCTGGAACAATTTGAATGCCGAAATTTTGAAGACTGATCCGAATATGAAGTTACCAGATATGTTTTTGATTTGTAAAATTTTGGATTCCCTCGATGAAAAATTTTTCAACTTCAAATCCAGCTGGATGCTGTTGAACAAACAGGAGAGGACCATAGACACACTAACAGCACAACTCTGTGGGTACGAGAGGGCACTAGGTGGTCACAAAGAAGAGACTGAAGAAGTGCTCGCCTCTACCTCTAAGCCGCAGCTAAAAGTAAAATCCAGAGACGAGAATTTGAGGTGTAGGTACTGTTCACAAAAGGGACACCGCATCAAGAACTGCAAGGAGTGGATCCAAGATGGCAGACCGAAGAAACCACCTTCACAGTCTACGTCGACGAAGCAGCAAGTGCAGAATATTACGCTAATGATATATACTTGCTCAGAGGATAAAGATGCAGAACATTGGTATGTGGACAATGGTGCCACAACTCACGTAACCAATAGGGAAGATGTATTCATAAATTATGAGGACTTTGGGTCGAACCACACCGTAACGACGGCAGACGGCACCGTAGTTCCTGCAAAAGGGAAAGGGTCTGTGGTGGTTGAAACAAATGTTAACGGCAAAATTATGAAGCTTACCCTAAGTGATGTCTGGTACGTGCCAAAACTAACGAAAAATCTGCTATCTATGCTAGCTGCACAGGACAAACTGCGAAACAGTACATTTATTTCCACAACTAAAGAGTGCAGATTGGAACTAAATGGTCAGGTTATTGCAGTAGGTAACAGGGAACATAATGGTGGACTGTATAAGTTACAGATGAAGACAGTTCTACCGAGTAAACCTGTACAAATTAATGCTGTTGATCCATCATGCTTACTCCAGCTATATCATGAGAGGTTTGGTCACCAGAACAAGAAGTACATTAAGGATCTTGTTAAGAGGGAACTGGGGATTAATCTAAATCTAGAGAGTGATATACAGTGCGAAGGATGCATCTATGGTAAAGCACAGCGACTGAAGTTTGGCAAGAGAGAAAGAGCTAATATGCCTGGAGAGCTGGTACACGCTGATGTATGCGGACCATTCCCGGAGAGCTATGGCAAACATCTCTATTTTGTTCTTTTTAAAGATGATTACTCCGCGTTTCGTCACGTTTTCTTTATTCGCAACAAAAGTGAAGTAAAGGACAAGCTTAGTCAATTCTTAAAAGAAGCTAAAACGCTGGACATACAGTTAGAACATTATTGAGCGATAATGGTGGCGAGTTCGACAATAAAGCTGTTCGAGATATTCTTCACAAGCAGGGAATAATCCAGCGACTCACGATGCCATACACCCTGAGCAAAATGGGTGCGCAGAACGAGAAAACAGGACTTTAGTAGAAACCGCTCGATCATACATGCACTCGGGACAGGAGTTTCCACAAGCCTTGTGGGCAGAGCTTATTAATACAGCTGCTTATGTTCTCAATCGCACTGGACCCACTAGAGAAGCAGGGAAAGTACCGTATGAGCTTTGGTATAAGAAGAAGCCTAAGATCTCTCACTTGCGTGTAATTGGTAGTGAATGTTACTTCCACATTCCTAAGCAGAAAAGGAAGAAGCTACAGAAGAAAGCTATTAAGGGCAGACTTATCGGATACGATAACGACGATGGGTATCGCATCTGGAATGGAAAAAAGACCGAAAGATCTAGAGATGTCATATTTAGTCCAAGCATCGAATTGAGAATCCCAACTGCATTGCCAAGTCCTCAAGAAGAAATGGATTTACCACCAATTAATGAACCAAGTAGCAGTGAGACAGAGGGAGATTTCGATCTGATAGAGACAGAGGGAGTGATCTTATCGGAAGATGTTCCAATGCAGATAAGTTCACCAATAAGAGAGCCAGAAACTCGTGATAATGAGACTAATGAGCGTGCTCTAGAGGGAGAGTATGATACAGCTACCAATGACGAGGCTGTATCAGGAGATCACGTTCATGATGCTTCAGAAGCAGATCAAGCAGATGAGTTCATTGACGCTCAAGAGGAGATAAGGGAACCTGAAGTTCACAGGTATAATTTGAGAGACAGGTCAACCCTTAGACCTCCTAAACGGATGAAGGATTATATCTGCCTCATTGATTCTGATCAGTTTCCTGAGTCTTACGAAGAAGCCTTGGGAAGAGAAGACAGAGATGAGTGGCTGAAAGGCAGTTCCCAGACCTCGGCTCGTGGATTTGCGAGAAAGGATTGGGATGCGTTAGGCATCTGAATACTTCTCATCAATTAGGGAAAGTATTATTGTATGTACAACCTCTTTGGTTAGGTATGTACATAGCCGAAAAATTGATAGAAGTGTGTTAAAAAAAAGACAATAAGGTGTAATGACAGTTGTTGTTGAAAAAAAAGCTTGTTACGTGTGAATATATAAAACTAAATATATAATTGGACTCTCTTGAAGACTTTAAGACTTTTAGTATCCATTTGACGGCGGAGGGATTTTTATTCCACAAATTACGCATCTGCATTAAAAGATACCCGATGCCCTGGCACCTAATAGCCTGGTAAAGCTGACTGAGACACCAACTGCACTATCCCGGGCTGGGGACCATTACCAGTATAAAAAGCAGAGGATTTATTTAGATTTTACAGCTTAGAAAGAGTAGAAGTTTTTCCGGTAAGTTACTTCATTAATTTCACCAATTATTTGTAGTATAAGTCGAATATTAACTAATTAGTTACTGAAAAACACATTTATTTTAACTTTCGAGAACATAGCATAGACAATGCTATTACAATTTGACAACACTGGCCCGTTCAATATTGTTCACGTTTTGCTATTTCGTGTCTTGTCTATAGTATTTTTAAGGTTACATAATTTACGGGCGGCCTATTCGACGCCCAAGTGCATTAAATTATCAAAAATGTTGGGGGCTGTAAGTCGGGTTGGAAGCGGCCTTTTAGCCGTAAAGTCGGTAGCTGAGAAAACCCTAACAGAATGTGGCAAAATCGCGACTGTGTCGGCCATCAACAAAAGGGATTATGCAGCTAAAGCCGCCGCTGGCAAAGGGCAAGGTAAGGTAGTCGCTGTTATCGGTGCCGTAGTGGACGTTCAGTTCGAAGACAACCTGCCACCCATCCTAAATGCCCTCGAAGTACAAAACCGTCAACCCCGGCTGGTGCTGGAGGTGGCGCAGCACTTGGGAGAGAACACCGTCCGCACCATCGCTATGGACGGTACCGAGGGTCTGGTCCGCGGCCAGCCCGTACAGGACTGCGGCTCGCCCATCCGAATCCCCGTGGGCGCGGAGACCCTCGGCCGCATCATCAACGTCATCGGTGAGCCCATCGACGAGCGCGGCCCCATCCCCACTGACAAGACCGCCGCCATCCACGCCGAGGCGCCCGAGTTCGTAGACATGTCTGTCCAGCAGGAGATCCTCGTCACCGGCATCAAGGTCGTCGACCTGCTCGCCCCCTACGCCAAGGGAGGAAAGATCGGTCTGTTCGGTGGTGCTGGAGTCGGTAAGACTGTACTCATTATGGAGCTGATCAACAACGTCGCCAAGGCTCACGGTGGTTACTCCGTGTTCGCCGGAGTGGGCGAGCGTACCCGTGAGGGTAACGACTTGTACCAGGAAATGATTGAGTCTGGAGTCATCTCCCTGAAGGACAAGACCTCCAAGGTATCTCTTGTGTACGGTCAGATGAACGAGCCCCCCGGCGCGCGTGCCCGTGTCGCTCTGACTGGTCTGACCGTTGCTGAATACTTCCGTGATCAGGAGGGACAGGATGTGCTGCTGTTCATTGACAACATTTTCCGTTTCACCCAGGCTGGTTCTGAGGTGTCTGCCCTGCTGGGTCGTATCCCCTCTGCTGTAGGTTACCAACCCACCTTGGCCACTGACATGGGTACCATGCAGGAGCGTATTACCACCACCAAGAAGGGATCCATCACCTCTGTGCAGGCTATCTACGTGCCTGCTGATGACTTGACTGACCCTGCCCCAGCCACCACCTTCGCTCACTTGGACGCCACCACTGTACTGTCCCGTGCCATTGCTGAGCTGGGTATCTACCCTGCTGTGGACCCTCTTGACTCCACCTCCCGTATCATGGACCCCAACATCATTGGAGCTGAGCACTACAACGTTGCCCGTGGTGTCCAGAAGATCCTGCAGGACTACAAGTCACTCCAGGACATTATTGCTATCCTGGGTATGGATGAGTTGTCTGAAGAAGATAAGCTGACTGTGGCTCGTGCCCGTAAGATCCAGAGGTTCTTGTCTCAGCCTTTCCAGGTGGCTGAGGTGTTCACTGGACACGCTGGCAAACTGGTCCCCCTTGAGGAAACTATCAAGGGCTTCTCTAAAATCCTGCAGGGCGAGTATGATCATCTACCTGAAGTAGCATTCTACATGGTTGGACCCATTGAGGAAGTTGTGGCTAAGGCCGAAACCCTGGCTAAGTCGTAAATCACAGGGAGAGAGATGTTGAGGCAGGCACCATTATAAATCCGTAATCAGTTGTTGGCACATGTATGCATGAGGGAGTTATGTTATTTCTAAATAAACTTAGTGGAAAATAACATTATATCATGTTTTATTTACGTCCCCGTGTTTTAACTGTGTTACACGTATTTGAAGTACAGTCAGCAGCAAATCTAAGCAATTAAAACAGTCAAAATTATAAAACACCTGAACACAAATCTCTAATGCAAAAGCTGTCTTCTGTTGAGCGAGTTGAAATGTCCAGGTTAATTTGTTTTGATGTCGTAACGAGAGGAGATAGGAGATTTTATTATTCAGGTATTTTGCAATTTTCATTGTGGGGATGGACTTCTCTTGCCGACTGTACTAAGCTTCCAATACTACCGATACAATTTAACGAATAAAATTGAGTTTTGTTTTTAATACCTACTATAATATAAAAACAAAACTTAAAAGCATGTATTGCATTTTATATTCTAGGTTAGGTAGTAAGTTGCACCGATCTATAAGTCGATCAAATCCTTCCTTCTAGATATTTAATTGAAAAGCTATATTATTGCCATTCTATTTATGTACCTATTCTACAGTTTACCTACTACCTAACATTTTTTTTTAACACCGACCTTAACCTAAAAAACACGAATTGTACAGTTATGCAATAGTGGTACCTACCAAAATATTAAGAATCTTAACTAAATATGAAAACAATCGCAAAGTAGGTAGGTATATACCTGCTAAATCCCACGAATTTGATTATATAGGCAATATTATAGTTTGTAGAAATTGACCTACTTGCAAAATTCTACACCACCCTCACGGACTAAGAAAAATCTAGTACCTACCTACGGAAAAGGACGATCAAAGGACCATCCTTCACTATATGATAATAGCTAATAAACGGGTATCTATTTATAGTGTGATAAAATTCCAACATAAAGAGCACCTAAAAGCCTTCGAAGGTTAATATTATAGTAATCGGCTAGGTTAAATTACAAAAGTAAACCCACAGGACAACGTTTCTCTTCCTACCTACCCCCTACTCCTATAATAAGCTTTAGTTTTTCGATGTAGGTCAGTAAATAACTTGTCCTATAATAACTGAACACGGATGTAGAAGTCTTTATTGCGCCTATCTTAAATGAACATTGTCACATTATCAGCATTACAACACGACTTCATTAGGTAAGTACTTAATGAGTTAAATGCGAACTGAACCAAGGTCAAAAACAATAGCTAATAGAGGTATCTACTCTTCGAAAAGAAATACAAACTTCTTTTATCTAGGCTATTTCTGTACCAAATTTCATAAAAAGCGGTTTGAGGTTAATGCGCGAAATGTGATAAACCCAGAGGATAAACCGAATTAAGTACCTACAATGGTTGCGCCCGGGCGAAGTTCATAACTTGCACTAGGGACTTGAGATCTCGTAGTCATATTAGCTTTAATCTGAGATGGGATAAATAAAATCACGAAAATTCCTTATAGTAATGTAATTTGTTATTCTACCTAAAGCATATTGTAATAGGTACCTACTAATGGGTAAAACGAAATGTGCTTCGAAGCAAGAACAAAAATAAATGTTTCAATAATTTCTCACAACCATTCTTAAACGGTCGTATTAACAATTTCTGATGTGCTATTGTGAGTAACACATTCTTCAATACTGTCGTCGTGTATAATAGCACCATCGTCAACGGTACTTGATTCATCATTTACAATTTTGACATCCTCATTATCAGTCGAAGCACTCTCATCAGCATCGGTGGGTTCAGTGCTTGCGTCGAGTTTAGGCGGTTCTATAATAACGTCATCATCAACCTCAGCAGATTTTTTTACATTATCACCATCATTTACGGTTGAAGATTCAATTGGTGTTTCGGAAGACGCTGAAGTTAGTACTTCATTATTTTTATTAGATCCTTCAGTGATTGGTCTAGTTATAGCACAGTCAACTTTGGGAACTTTTACAACTACAACTTGATCCTGATCGTCTTTGGAGCTTCTTTTATTTGGATCCTTTAGTTTGATTGTTTGAAATTTAAGAGGTGTGTTTAACGTTTGTGTTCCGTCCTTATTTCTATTGATTGGCTTGATTACTAATATTTTAGTCTTCAAACCAGATTTTGTAAAATCTGTGATATTTTTATTTATTATGGGATTTTTCATAACTTCTAAACTTTGACGACGAAATTTAATTGGGACTACGGCAGGAAGGCTTTTTGGTTTTATTATTTCATTCAATTTACTTTTTGAACTGGTTTGTTCTTTAGATGAAACAGTCTTTTCATTTACTTCAATAACGGGTTTAACGTCATTTGTACTAGTTTCTTCAACAGGGGCTTTCTTAGGAATGACTTCTTTCACAGGACTAGCACTCTCTTTTGGATCCTCGTTATTGTCTTTTTTAGGAGAAATTTTATCACCCCTAGAAATAATCTTAGGCAACATAGGTCTCACAAATATATTTGGAGGTCTTGCCTCTTTTTGAGGATAAATGTTAGAGAAATCAGTTTTCATGTGTGCTCCAGCTTTCTCAACAGATTTCTTTGACATTGTGACTAGAGCTCCACAGCAATCTCTGTTAGCATTATCATAGTTTGTTTGAATTTCTTGCTGAACCTTTTTCTTGGTTTGACCTGATTTCGCTACCGCCATTGTTAAAGAATCTCTATATCCCTGTGCTTCCATCTTCAATAAGTTTGACAAATCATATTCAAAATCTGCATTTTTAGGTTTCGCTTTCCTTCTTACTGGTCTTCTAGATGCTACAGACGGCGCATTATCATTTGGTAATTGTCTTTTGGCATCAATATCATCCATGTCTGAAGAGTTTTCTTCAAAGTTCTTGATATTTGACGAAGTGTAGTTTTCCACGAGATTTATATTTTTATCAAGATTGATATCACCATCTTTGTCTTGATTAGCTGAAATGGGAAAATTTATGAAATTATTGAGGAATAAGAAAAAACATCAGATTTCAGTCCAACAAGGATTATACCTACCTTTAATCGCAAATTCTTTTCTTCGTTTTGCACCAGTTTTAGTCTGATAAATTTTTCGTTTTCTACTTATTCCTTCTAACCGGGTACTACTTGAAGAACTGTCATCTGATAATCGACTCGAATCACTGGAGCATCGACTAGGCCGCCTAGAATCAGGACTAGTTTCATTAGCTTCTGGCAATTCATCCACGGACTCACACAGTTCTAATGCTTCAGTACCATCAATAGCTTTTAAGGTACTAAAATAGAAGTCTTTATCACCTTTCAGCTTATGCACGACTTTGACATGCTCTGGTAGCTTTTCGAAATAATAATGTTTATAGTTACACAATTTGCAAGCATAACGCATCCATTTAATGTGATCGGCTACGTGATCATATAATTCTTGTATTTCACTAAATTGGCCATCACATCTTTTACAGATCAGTTTGTTCATGTCTACTTCCGATTGGATTCTTTGCTTATAAGCTGCGAGGTTACTTTTTTCTGCCTGATGTGCAAATGGTAATCTAATATTAAGTTTAGGTGCTTCTATTTTATTTATTTCAGGTTCTTTTTCTGGTGAATCTGTTGCATCGTTGGACTTTTGTTCATCGTCACTAACATCCATGGCTGCATCATCATCTCCATCTTTATCCTCTTCATCATCGCCGTCATCTTTGCTTTCTTCCACAATTTCTTTTTCTTCTTCTTTGCTTGCTTTAGACAACATTGGCGGATCTTCTTTGGGAAGTTTGTTTTCTGCAAAAAATATACATTTTAGTAATTAATATTCATATTATTTTTTTTGCGTAGGTACCACAAGTTTTTGACAAGGTCCTATAGTAGGCTTATAGCAAAGAACAATTATAATCGATTTGTTATAAGCGTCTACGTCACAAAATAACCCTCGTGCAAGATTTAAGACTCCTAGCACTTGTAGTTTCTGAGATTTCATGGTGAGAGAGAGTCAATGACCTTTCGCTATTATTATGTAAGTATAGAAGAATGGCAAACATAGCAGGCAATTACCATTAGCATCAGTAGTTTTGGCAGGCAAGTTCATATTAGGAATGTTGGCAGGTGGGCCTTTGTGGTAGTCTTTGCGGATTTGAATTTCGATCTTCTTAGTTTCTTGCGGCCTCCGCGAGAGGGCGCGGGAGCGCGGCTGGCACGTGTGCGTGTGTGCCGCCAGCGCCGCGCGACGCTCGAACGTGCGTCCGCAGCCGCCGCAGCGGGGCAGCTCACCGTCACCCTCCATGTTGTCCATCCACGCCTATAGAAGATAGGGAAATAATTTTTAAGTAAACAAGAAAAAAAGGTTACTTACGGATTGTTATAAGGGGGTATTGTTTGAAAGGGTTAATATTTTGCCGGCTCTTCTTAGGTCGGTTTTACACTTGAACGGTTTGCTCACTAGTAGCTTACGTAATTAGCTTGATATTTTAGTTAGTAATTTTTTAGAACTTACGGAAGTTGCGAATTGTTATGGAAGTAACTTACAAACGTAAAGCCGAAGTTACCTTGAGTTTCATTTGTAACTAGGAGCCCTATTCGTTATCAGAGATCAAGGCTTACAGCAAGTACAGATAGTATTATGTCCTGATGTAGGACAAATAAAAGGAGGAATTTTAAGATCTTTTGATTAACACTAACCTGATTTTCTTGTTCCAATCTTTCTTCTTCAGTAATTTTCTGAGCAGCTGCAGACTTCATGTTATTCTTACGTTTTTCATAGAAAGCGGGAGGATTGTTCATTTTGAAAGCTTTCGCTTGAATTGATTCCCTCAGTCTCCTGATTTGAGCTGCAGTTTTTCTGAAAATTTACATACCATTTTAAGAAATAAGTCTAAAGTGCGGGAAAATTATTTAAACTGAAGAACTTTAAATTACTTTACAGAACTTTACAAGCCTTCTGGCTAGTTAGCTTTTTATATTAGTATGTGTCAAAAATGGATATTGTATTAACTGAAATCACCTGTGTACTTTGAAAAGATGCCTGTATACACTCCAAGAAGTGGAAAATATCTCCAAGCAATCTGGACAAGGATAGACCAAGCGACTTTCAACATGTTTGTACTTCATATGGAATTTCAACGTCTTTTGAGTTGAGAACTGCATGTCACCTGAAACATACATTTTTGGATTAAATAATGATTCAAAAAATACAAGAAAAACATCTCTTTATTTAAGTTACATCATAATATATAAAAATGATTGAAACTTCTTCATTTGTAAACGGCTGAACAGATTTTGATAACATTTGGTAGTAATGTAGCTTATGCATCAGAATAACAAATAAACTACTTTTAAGTTGTACATATATAAGTTTTTTTTTTTCAATTAATGTAAATATATTTGTGAATAAACATTTTAAGCCTTTTTATCTGGGAAAAACCTCTAGCAGAGGCTAGTATTAAATAATAAGGTTTACTTACATATTTTACATTTGAGTACATTAGTGTTATCACTATTGTCATCATCATCACTTATTTGAATGACATTATCAACTTCTTCAGTAACAGAACTCTTTATTTTGAAATTGCCATCACTTTGTAACACAGCTATATCTCTTGATAGAATGTTGTCCAATTCATTTACCTAAAAATAGATTTAATGTAATCATTTTATTTAAAACATCATTACGTCTGTATAGTGGTTAGTATAATATCTTGGATTTGGGTCCTCGGTTTGATTTCTGGGGTATATGACTTATTTTATTAATCATTGCCATTTTAAAACAGGAGAGTATATTGGTATCTTAAATATACATTTAATGTACCTTTTAAAATGAAAAGCATTAAAATATGGCATATTATGTACCTAAAGCTACTTAAAATGCCATCCGTTCATATGAGTACCTACCTTAATTTGTACAGAGATGGTAGGCACAAAAATCGTTCTTTGAGAATAGTACCATTATTATTTATAATAAAATTTAAACAAAATACAAACCTGCACTTTCATGTTTTCCTTCTGCTTGTCTTCACATGACTGAACATTTTGGAACACGGCTACAGAACTGTTTGGTATCTTATGTAACTCAATTTGTTGATCCTGGTCATTATTTTCATAGACACCTTTATTTTTAGCAATTTTTTCTACAATTGCTGTCAAATCCTTTGTTAATGGTACCCGGTCATCAACCTCATCAGGTTCTTTATTTTCATTTTCAATAGCTTCCTTTAGAGAATCCTGATATCCTTGTTCCAAGTGTTTTATTTTCATAAGTTCTGTAATCTGTAATAAGAAAGGTGTACATGTAAGTATCGTATTATTACAGTCAAAAGGAGCTTGAAATTTTGTTTATTGGGTAGGAAGGGTAGATATATAGAAGGATAATCATAAAAAACACTTCTAACTTCCCCATATACTTTAATCTATAGGTAAGTAACTAATACAAGGGGGAATCCCATCACTGGTATAATATAGATATGTAATACATAAGATGTTTGGTATTACTTACCGTTGAAGTAGCATTGATAAAGTGGCTATGAATGCCAGAGTTGAACTTCTCCTTGCAATACACACGTTTATGAGATATGAAATTTGCTAAGCTTCTAAATATATTTCTACAGACTTTGCATTCATATAGTAAATCACACTCATTTGATAATAAGTCTTTGAGCTGAAAGAGTAAAAATATAAATTAATTGACATGAAATGTGTTGAAAATAAATAAATATTTTTTATGACGCAATTAGGTTCATAAAAATTAATTTGTGTCTATTTTTTTACTTACTTCTTCAGTAGCCAAGTCAAAAATTTTCCTTGCTTGGCCAAACCCTGTAATGCTAGTTTGAATAGGTTTTCTAAGCAAAGCAAAGTCTGTATCTTCTGCCTCTTCAGAAGTTTGGACTATTGTTTTTGAATTAGCCTTACTTCTATCTTCTTTACCTTTTGTTTTGGTATTCACCTTGTTACCAGCCATGCTGAACCTATAATGATAAGCACTATTATTAGGTAGATATGCATATGACGTGTTGTAAGCGAATATGTACGAAAATACGCAAAATGTTCGATTAAAAGTAACTTATCAGTAAATTACTGCCGAAAATTTCAAATTCATCTACCACGCATTTTATGTTGGCACCGTTTTGTATAACGCTGACCAACCATGTTGACAATGAAGTAACAGATAAACCTTTACATATAAATAAACCAATACATTCAACTTTAACCATACTATTATTTAACGATTTCCTCCAATATTGGGCCGAGGAACGTACTCATTCGTTCTATCTACTTCAAGCATGGTAATATCATATTCCACAGCCACCAAGACATTCGCCGTCTCTCCCTCAAATATACACAATAACATGAGATTTTATGCCACATAAAGATATTTAATTAACATAATAATCAATAAAGATTACGACACAGGTATTTATACACTTACAGTTACGAGTAAATCTTCACAACCGCAAACTTGAAAAACCTAGTCTTGCGACAACTGCACCTCCATCACGCCTCCATTTTCAACAAATGAATATCAGCTATAGTACGTAACTGAGTTCTCATGGCCATGAGTAAACTATAGCATGTAAAGGAAAAAAATATGAATAGAGTTTTTATGTAACATTTTTATTAATGATAAAATAAATAACACTATTATTTTTTATTGACATTACTCATGTTATTTGGTAAAAACAGCAATAATGGTTGTTTACAATAGTGGTATTTTCATTGATTAATTAAAGGTACCCCAGTTTCCATTCGAACGTTTCCCATTATCTACCGCTGCCAGGATTAGGGCGCCACTAAAGTATTTTTTGAAACTTGTTTTATAATGAAGATTTTAAAAGAGTACCTACCCACTTTAGCACGATGCCAAAATTTAATAAAATCTAGTTCTTTTGTTGCCCAGTTATTTTATTAAATGCTATACAAATTCTGATGACACTATTGTCATATATTTTACCTGTACATACAAGAAAGAAAATGCGGAAATGCGACTTCTGACATTGACATGAACTTAAATGTGACAGACAACAGACAGACGAGTTTATGTTGGGGTTTGTTGTAATCCATACCGGCTAGGGAATTTCTATTGTTTTATTTACCAAAAGGTCCTTTTTAGCAGTATCTAATTCGTATCTGCTTAGTATCATGGCATCCGGCGAGAGTCTAACATCTGATAATCAGCAAAGAAGATGGCATCATATAAGAAAACTTTTGGAACGATCTGGACCATTCTGCCATCCAGATTTTGAGCCTTCTCCAGAAATACTGGACTTCATTATGGATTCCTGTAAAGTGCTCATCGTGGGTGCGGGAGGCCTCGGCTGTGAATTACTCAAAGACTTGGCTTTGATGGGATTCAAAAAGCTTCATATTGTGGACATGGATACGATAGAACTGTCTAATTTAAATAGACAGTTCCTCTTTAGACGAAACGATATTGGATTATCAAAAGCTAAATGTGCCGTCGAATTTGTGAACAAAAGGTAAATATGGGCATACACACGGATAAGTCAAGTCAAATCATTTATTTCACTTAGGCTTTCACAAGCACTTATGAACGTCAAAAAATATAAATAAAGTTGATTCTAGTTGCCCATTGCCCATCTGGTACTCAGCTACATCCGGTTAGACTGGAAGCCGACCCCAACATAGTTTGGGAAAAAGGCTCGGAGGATGATGATTCTAGTTGCCCATTCCAAAAGTAGCTTCCTATGGAGAAGAACGGGCAAGAAACTCCATGGTTACTCTTTTTAAAAATAATAGGTATTACAGTTTGTATGTATTGATACATATTACAATAACATGCGAAGATCATGTAGAATCACAATAGACAAAGAATATGAGAATAAATAATAATAAAAAAAAGGTTAAAATGCTACATGGTGTTCACATTTACAAATCAGTTTATATTTTTGTACAAAGTTACAAACAAACAATCAAAAGAATAACACAATCTTACTAGCGGGTGTAATTTTAAATTCTCAATAATTTGATACTGTCAGTGCGTCCTATGGAGCAGGACCAGCATGTTTCCAAGCATTTTTATCTTGAATATAATCTTCTAATTTATAATATGCGTTTTTACAAAGTGTGGCTTTTATATGAGTTTTAAACCGCATGTCATTTAGTTCCAGAATGTTGTCTGGTATTTTATTATAACATTTGACACAATATCCCATGAAAGATGTATGTACTTTAGATAGTCTAAACTGCGGGATAGCTATTTTATTTTTATTTCGAGTGTTATAATTATGTCTATCACATATTTTATCAAACAAATGTAGGTTTTTCCTAACATACATGATATTTTCATATATAAATTGGCAAGGCACGGTCATAATATTAATGTTTTTAAACAGTTCCCTAAGAGATTCACGACCACGTAAGTTGTACTAGCTCTGACAGCTCGCTTTTGTAAGATAAATATGCATTCAATGTCAGCAGCTCGTCCCCACAGCAGAATGCCGTACGACATGATGCTGTGGAAGTAACTAAAATATACCAGTCTAGCTGTTTCTACGTCCGCTAGCTGCCTCATCTTTCTAATAGCATAGGCGGCCGAGCTAAGACGACCCGCAAGAGATGTTATGTGGGGTCCCCATTGTAGTTTTTTGTCAAGAGTGATTCCCAGGAAAACTGTCTGATTTATAAATTCTAGTTTTTGACTATTGAGTATTATGTCACATTCACTACTTTTTACATTTGGCAATGAAAATCGAATGCATTTCGTTTTTTTTTCATTAAGAGCCAAGTTATTTGCGTTGAACCAATTTTGGACCTGGATAATGGAATTGTTTACGTCGTCTAGGTTACGTCTACGCCGATCAATGTTAAAAATAAGAGAGGTATCATCGGCAAACAACACTATCCTAGGTTGATTATCAAATAGATAGGGCAAATCATTAATATAAACTAAAAAGAGGAACGGACCTAATATGGAACCTTGTGGTACGCCCATTGCCATCATTGAGCCCAGTGAATTTACGCCATTAACTTGAACTTTAAGTTGCCGATCGTTTAGATACGATTTTAATAACTGGAGGGATGTATCTTTGATTCCGTAATGCTCTAGCTTCTGCAAAAGCGTTTCGTGATTTACACAGTCAAACGCTTTTGAGAGATCGCAGAAAATTCCAATGGAGTCTTCAGCTTCCTCCCAAGCCTTAAAGATGTGCTTGATCAAAGTTACACCAGCATCAGTTGTACAGCGACCTTTGGTGAAACCGTATTGTTCGTTATTAAAAATGAAGTTTTTATTGAAATGGCGCAACATTTGTGCAAGCATCAACTTTTCGAATACCTTGCTGAGAACCGGTAAAACAGAAACGGGTCTATAGTTGTTTGATTCTTTGCTATTTCCCGATTTAAATAAAGGTACTACTTTACTGTGTTTCATTAGATCAGGAAACACGCCTTGGTCTACGCTAACATTAAAGATGTAAGCTAAATAGGGTGCAATAGTTTCAATAATTGACCTACACACCTTGACAGACATACCCCAAAGATCTTCTGTTGATTTTATTTTAAGATCTTTAAAGGCCTTAACAACAGCCTCGGGGCTGGTATGTTGAAATTTAAATACTGAACAGCATGGCTTTACATTTGTATAGCATGGCACACAATATACAGAAAACTCCTATCTTAATTACATGGCTACTAGTACAATCTGATTCTTTTCAGGGTACCAGGCTGTGAAGCGGTCGCCCATCATTGTCCAATTCAAGATCTAGATGAGGGATTTTACAGGCAGTTCCACATAGTTGTCTGTGGTCTTGATTCCATTGTTGCTAGACGCTGGTTGAATGGCATGCTGATGTCACTTTTGCAGTATAATGATGACAGTAAGCATAAACTAACATTTTTAGAATGCCATACTTTAGAACTACAGGCACCTATTAATGTGACAAAATAATTCAGAAATAAAAAAGCCTTTATTAATTTTCAGGAAGTTTAGACCAAAGCAGTGTTATTCCCCTGGTTGATGGAGGGACTGAGGGTTTCAAAGGCAATGCTAGAGTAATACTGCCTGGTATGAGTGCTTGTATCGAGTGCACTCTAGATCTGTATCCACCACAGAAAACTTTCCCACTTTGCACCATTGCTAATACGCCAAGGTATAAATTTTTGTATCTGTTTTGTCTCCCAGGACAGAAATTTCACTTTGGACACAAAATAATATTGTTTTTTTTTTTTTCATTTTCAGGTTGCCAGAACATTGCATTGAGTATGTGAAAGTCATTCAATGGGCTAAAGAGAACCCATGGGGTGCCAATACAGCTTTGGATGGTGATGATCCACAGCATGTAGCCTGGGTGTTTGAGAAGGCACAGGACAGGGCATTGAAGCATGGCATATCCAATGTCACCTATAGACTCACTCAGGGTGTCTTGAAAAATATTATACCTGCGGTTGCAAGTACCAATGCTGCAATTGCTGCTTGTTGTGCTACTGAGGTATGTTTGCAAGAAAGAATAATATTTAGAATGTAATTCTATTTTAATGTGCAACATTAAAAAAAAACCTTTGCCTTGATACAATCCCCACCGATAGCCATGTAGATGATTTTTTTAATACATAGTTATGATTTTTTATTTGTAAATAGTTTAAATATGTAATCTATATATATAAAAATGAAACCCGCTTTCCGTTGTCACAACATAACATGAAAACGGCTTGACCGATTTGGCTGAAAATTAGAGGGGAGGTAACTTAGACCCGGAAGAAGGTGTTTGTCACCATTCGGCTACGGGACGCGAGTGAAACCGCGGGGAAAAGCTAGTGTATATATTTAAAAAAACACAATATTCAACTTTCTTACAGGTTTTCAAATTGGCCTCATCATGCTGCACAAACATGAACAACTATATGGTGATGAACATGGCTGATGGTGTGTACACATACACATTCAATGCTGAGAGAAGACCTGACTGTGTTGCTTGCAGTAACACCACTAGAATTGTCGAAATTGACCCAGATGCGACTCTGCAAACAATCTATGACAAGCTCTGTGAAGATCCCGCATTTCTAATGAAGAGCCCAGGTTTTATAATCTTACAACATATAAAAACGGCGATAGTAGTTAAAAAGAGAATAAAACATAAAATAAAACAATTTTTATTTTTTCAGGTATAACTACAGTTATCAATGGCCGCAACAAGACTTTGTACATGTCGTCCATTAAAAGCATTGAAGAAAGAACCAGAGATAATTTGAAAAAGAAAATAACAGCGTTAGGACTGTACAATGGTGCTGATATTCTTGTTGCTGATATTACAACTCCCAACACTATTACAATAAAACTGAAGTTTCTGGAGAATCAAGATGTTGAAATGGGGCGATAAGAATATACTCCTTCAGCTGATGAAGAATTGAAATACTTAAATTATTTTATGCCTTGTATTCATGAATAAAGCTTTTCAGACTTCCTTTGTTCTTTTTCTTTACAGTCATCAGTGTCCTTACCAAATACCCACTACTTTGAAAATAATATATGTAGCCTATGTCCTATGTGTATGTGGCCTATGTTCTTTGGGGATAGTCTAGCTTTGCAATAGTTAAAGATGTTTTCAGTATCTGTTCAGTACTTTCAGAGCCTTTGTGATACAAATTAACAAAATCCTCTTCATTATATTATATTAGTATGAATAGGGGCATCAGTCCTCATTTCTAATATTCAAAATTCCGCGCCTTTTCCGCATAGTTTCTGTCATAAAGTACAGATAGTTTAGTAGATCTGTGGAGATGGCGGTGAGACTAGAGGTGAACTTTGTAATCCTTACATTTATCGGTAATGAGAACCACCGTAATAAAGTAATAATTATTGTGTTCTTTGATACTCTTTTAATATTGTTATTTAAATATATCGAAATTATTATTCAAGTTTTCAGATGGAATCAGAACTAGTTAAATATGTAATGAATGCTTAGGCGTGTCTAAAATTGTATCGATAAACGTTGTTTACTCTAAATATCTGACGTGGTGCTGTCGACAAGACGACAACAGGGAAAGGCGATAACCAAAAAATAAAATACCTTTCCTGTAGTTGTTAGAGAATATTTACAAAAACCAAAATGTTGGACAGCATATTCGATGATGTGAAGCGCATGAACAAACGGCAGGTAATGTTTCATTGAGAATTTGTAGAACTACGCCAGTATTTTACCGGCTGTTACTTTATGTTTGTGCCATTTATTTTTCAGTTCATCTACCAAGTATTAAGTTTTGGTATGATAGTTTCTTCAGCCCTTATGATATGGAAAGGACTTATGGTTGTAACTGGCAGTGAAAGCCCGATAGTTGTGGTGTTATCTGGTAGTATGGAACCTGCCTTCCACAGAGGTGATTTATTGTTTTTGACGAACTATCCTGAAGAACCCGTGCGTGTCGGAGAGATTGTTGTATTCAAAGTAGAGGGCCGCGACATTCCAATCGTTCACAGAGTTCTAAAGCTTCATGAAAAGTGAGTACTTTTGTTAAAAGTCAATATAAGTAAAGTAAGCATCTTTGCCTATGGTCATTTGTGAACTCAGTTATTTTCTCTGCTGTTCTTAGTATTATTCAGACAAATACGTGTACATATAGTTTATTATACTAGTGATCTATTGTGGTTTGTCTAAAGATTGATTGTTTAATGTTTCAGGAACAATGGTACAGTGAAGTTCTTGACTAAAGGTGACAACAACAGTGTTGATGACCGGGGCTTGTATGCTCAGGGACAGCTGTGGCTCACTAAGAAGGATGTAGTAGGTCGTGCAAGAGGTTTTCTGCCTTATGTCGGAATGGTCACAATTTATATGAATGAATATCCAAAGTTTAAGGTAAATGTTGACGTATTTATGAATTTGTTTCAAGTAATAGATGAAGCTTAGATTCAATGGGTAAATCAATATTTCTGTTCACCTAAAGGTGTTGTTGTTAGCAAACACAAATATTTTCCTTCAAATAATGGATGCAGAAGGATCCATCCTTAGATAAGTTTATCCTGTTTTATAGGGATCCTTCTTTCCTTAACATTATGATACATATGGCCATATGCCACTTCTAGCATTTGCAGAATTTGTGAGCATGCTGCAGGAATTGAAACGTGATAGTAAATATGTTATAGCTCAGTGCATCACATGATCAATTTATTTAATGCAATTTCAAAGATGGCAGACATAACATATGGTTTACTCTGAAGCCGCTGTACAAGTTACAATCAACAATCAACTAGGGCCATTTTTTCAATCATCAGTTAAGTTCTATATGAGAAACTAGCTTCTGTCAGCGGTTCCACCCGCATCCCATAGGAACCACGGCAAGAACCCGGATAAAAAGTAGCCTATAGCCTTCCTCGATAAATGGGCTATCTAACACTGAAAGAATTTTTCAAATCGGCCCAGTAGTTCTTGAGATTAGCGCGTTCAAACAAACAAACTCTTCAGCTTTATAATATTAGTATAGATTCATGTAACAGTCTGACATACTGTCGGAAAGCTGTCAAAATATCAAAACATATTCTTTATGCATGAAAAATCTGCCCTTAACAAAAGTAATTATTAGTTCAAGTCCTCACTTAAAATGTACATTTTTGTTGCAGTTTGCAGTGCTGGCATGCTTAGCAATGTACGTGTTGGTACACAGGGAGTGACAGCTCTAATTTGATCTGAAGTGTTGTTAAGATGGCCGTCTAAAGAGATGCATTTGGCTCTGTGGATGTATTTAATTTTATGATTAAATGAAAGTTCTCTCTAGTGTTACTTAAAGCCATTGTTTTACTTAATGCAACAATTTCAAGACTTATTTGGGGTTTTATTTAAGAAACTGTTATTATTTATTAGACATTTAGTTCAAATAAGAATCACTAACTAGTGTTAAAGTTGTTTGAAATAAGTGTAACAAAACAAGGATTAAAACAAGTGAAAAACAATAGCAACAGCTCTTTAATTTCAATGTGATAAAGGTTTAAAATTTGAATAACTGATAGTAAATTCTATAAAATTAAGTAGCTGTATGCTTAAATTTAATTATATATGTTTTAGTACAAAATAGGAGAACACTATGATTCATAACTAGATTTATAGAAATACTAATACTTGTTTGTAAAACCAGTTCTATAAATATTGAGGAAAAGCTTGAACTAAATTGAGTACCTATTCTTTTTCATAGTCATCCATCATATAACATTATGATTGCTAGATAGAGAACATACAAGAGTTTTACCATTTTCACTGCTGTTATTTGAATTAGTTAAATATGTCGATTTGACATATTTTCCATACAAAAGCTGTCAAAACTTTAAAAATATTACTCAGATAGAAGTTATTTGGCGATTGAAAAATCAGCCGTTGGACAATTTATGCAGAGACGTAATTAGTTTACTTTTTCTATGCATATTCCAGAGCAGCTGTTTTTCCGCGGTGTCACACGCATCGCGTGGGAACCACTGTCCGCCGAAATATAGTCTGTTATTCGAGGTTAATGTACCTTCTCAACAGTGAAAAAAATTTACAAATCGGTTCAGTAGTTGCAGAGCCAAACAAACAAAAAAAATTTTCCTCTTTATTATGTCTATAAGTAGATATCTGTTCTATCGTGAATGTGTCTAAGGAAGGAAACCCATTCGTTCACTTTAAAATCGCGTTAACATGGAAAGAAGTGCCTCTCGGTAGGTACAGCACTGAACTTAACATCTAACCATTGTGCTACAGTCCCTGCTTGCATTTTTAGCGCTGAAATTGCGTAAAGTTGACACTTGTTCGGCCGAATCATAGTGCCTCGTATTGTCCAATGAAGAAATCCGCAAATTGGGTATGCTCGTTAATTTTGCATGCTGCGATTAAAACATTACGAGCTATAGAAATCTATCTAATATCTAAGGCACGGGTGTATCACCACTATTAGACTCTGGGCTGCTTTGGAAAAATATCTTAGAACAAGCCAAAACCCACATAGTGATTTCGGCCCGACCCGGGAATCGACCCGACATTCCATGCATCATCCATCATGCTTGGCATGACGCTATTGCGATCTAGACCTACGGGCCGTTAAAAAGTGTTTCAAAGTATATAATAGGTAGGTAAGGTACCTAAATTATAGGAAACCGACTATTACATTGATGTTAAACCCAAATAATTAGAAAAGGACCTGCCTAATTACGTATTACCCTCGTAATATCTAGGTAGGTAGATATTATATATCTATTACATTAGTGTAAGCCCCCTGAAAGCTACCTATAGTTTTACCTAGGAACTACCTCAACTTTAACTAAAAAGATCTTTGAAAGTTACCTATACTTTCATGGCCTATCTCCGTCCTCATCTTGCGTATCCAGATAGACTTATGTAGGTACTTATCTATACGCTCACCTACCTACTTTTTATCGCTTGGTCATAATGATTTCAACTTATTTAAGTAGATTTAAGTTATAAGTGGGAATCTGACAAGAAAAAAGTGCGTTGAGAATCATAAGATTGATAGTTTTTTCATCCCGGGCCGACATTTGCTAGAAGCTGGTAATGATACGGACCACTGATCTGGTTTAAACCATCTTGAGTTGAAAAAGTGTTAAGTCATTACTCACTTATCTTCAGACACATCATTATAAATACCTTATGTGGGTAGCAATTTACAATCTGTTAGGTACCTACTTTTTCTTAAGATGTAGGTAGAATAAGAACATACGTAGAGAGAACCACAACATAGTCTTGGTCGAGTTGGGTAATCTTCTAGGATGGTTTGTAAGTCATCAAGTAAAGGTTTGTAAACCATAAGATACAATCATTTCAGAATTAGCATTTTTGCATACTGCACAGATTTGTAAATGCACCACAGTGGAATCATCATCATCAATCAATACCTATATCCTAAATAACCATAGTGTCATACTACAACGACCTGCTGTACCTATATAAAAACCTAGAATATCTCGAACAATTTCGTTCTTGAGTCGGTTTCGTTAAAGCTTAGTGCAAACACGTGCGGGCGTTTACGTGGATCCGTCGGGGCGTGTGAAAGTTCTTTGTAAAGAGCACCTTGTCGAATATCCAACCGTCTGCTCTACTTGCATTACCGGGAAACTAAATTACGAAGATATTTTAAATGTGTCCGTTCACAACTTTCAACTACATATTTACTACCTGATAAATTGAAATACGATACCAACGTACCTATAACGTGGTTTATAACAAAAAGTAAATATCTCATTTGCCGTATTTACTCACAATAATTAGACTAACATAAAATTATAATAATTTCCAAACCATTGACATTAGTTTCAACTATTCGGCCAAATGCTCGATCACATTGTCAATTTATTATTTATGGACAAATAGCTATTTTTTGTAAAAGAACATGATACACGAAAACATTAAATTACAGTATTCAACGATCATTACAAGTTCAACATAGCAGGGCCAAAATCAGCAGGTAGGTAACTTGTAGCTAGTCAATTTGAGTAAATAGAATTTTCCTTTTCCATTAGGTACCATTCGATGGCCACAAAAAGCGTAATGATAGGGATAGAAGGAAGGCAAAAGTGGGACAACATAGGTACCTAGGTGGAAGAAAAATGGGGTACCTACGCAACGATGAAGAACTA
Source organism: Helicoverpa armigera (assembly GCF_030705265.1). NCBI lineage: Eukaryota > Metazoa > Arthropoda > Insecta > Lepidoptera > Noctuidae > Helicoverpa > Helicoverpa armigera. The sequence continues at coordinate 4,747,360 of NC_087131.1, read as the reverse complement.
TTAAATTCAAAGTTGCTTAGCTTATAAAGTTATAACTTACCTAGACAAAGGAAACAATAGAGACCGTTGCCTTTAGGACAGGTATCTACTGAATCATTTTGCAACAAACGAAAAACTCCAAACAATCTCACCAGCTAACACAGCGAATACAATCGAAAATTGATCATGATGCGACCACGAGTCTCGTTCACTGAATGATGAAAAATGACCGGCAGGGTAGTGAGCGGGAAATCGTGTTTCGAAAATGAAACGAACTGCCTGCATCCGTAGATTTGTTCAACATGAGCACGTACGGGTAGGTTGTGTGTACTGTGTACCTACTAGTTCAATCTGTGCAACTCTCTACTCGTCACTGGACGGCGCGATGATTTGATTGCCTTTCGAATTTCCATGTTTTGATCTCCTTATGAGTTGTTCGTGCGTGACTTTGTAGGTACATGTGTTTAGGCAGATTGACTGGAAATTTTTGATTTAAGTTTGAACATGATAATTTGCCTGTCTATCTAGGTATAGTACGTAGGTACCTAACATTTTTCTCTTGGGGTCTCAAGGGTCTGAATGTCCCTTCGAAAAAACACGCCACAAATTACACACAAAATTAAAAAAAGTCAACCAACCCAACCAAAATCATGATGTATGACTTAGTTAAACAAAACTACGCTATAAGGTCCAGACCAAAAACAAAATCGGCGCCATTTTTTTCAATATAAACGTCGTTGCGTTCAAAAATAACGCAGGTCATCATTTATTCGGATGGTCGATCCCCAGGCGGTGGCCGTATTCATAAACAAGTGCAGCGGAAGTTTGGCAGGGAAGTTTTTGTGTATTTACGGTGTCGCGCGCCCGACCCGCTGGTGCATCCCAATTCCCAATCCCTATCATACAACTACGTAGGTATGCACTTGGCAAACGTTACCAGAATTTGGCAGTAAAAATTGTCAATCGGTGTTACAATATGTATCTATCTTATCGGCTCGTAAAAATGTAGCCTGACTATGATTTAGCTTTGGTAATAGTCTGGAGATTTGGTGTTTCTTTCTGGGAGAAAACTTTTTTAGGTTTATGAAGAGCTAACTAGGTGCCTACCCGTAATTGAGGCTTTCAAACTCGGTTTGGAGTTGGGAGTATTTGTATGAACTTGAAAATTGCCCATTCAATTTACCTTAGTAATTTGTTTATGTTCCTAAAACAATAAGAACAATCTCTTAATTCTTATCTGTTTATCAGATCAGCCATTATTCCAGCATCTAATGTTGCGATATCTGTTTTCCCTCAACTGCTGTGGGATCCGATACCTAATTGGTACAAATTACTGTTCATTAGGTATTTAGGTTGGGACGCACCTATCATGGAAAGTGTAGCTCTATCTATGTTTCCTATTATCAAAACAACAAGTTCACTTTTGTAAGTGGGTACCTATAATATATTTACTACTACTTTTTAAAAATATAAAACAGTATCCATGTGTTAATCACCCAATAATTAACCAGCATTATCAAATAATATAAAAAGTGTTGAACTTTCTCATAGTCGGTCAAGAAACAAATTCAGAGCAAGAAAGCATATTTCCCCAGCGACGTTTTACAAAGTCAACAAGCTGTAACTTGGGAAATAAATAAGGGAGAGCAACGATTAATATTAAATATTTGCATTTTAAGTGTAATTCGCCTCAATGTGGTTTTCTAATCAATTTTTATCTTGTTAATAAAGAAACTTATTAACCGTCATGCCAAAAAGAAGGAGGATCTCAATTCATTTGAATCCTTTCTTTGTAGGTATGTTAATTGTTATTTATTTATTTTGCGTAGGTACTTCACCTATGTAAGCACATACTTAGGTACATGCAATTATCCTGAAAAGTAATAATGTCTTACAAGTTTAATAAAGTTATTTACAAAATGTTAGTACAACAGCCTAAGTTAATTTGCACCTGTGGACGTGTGGTCTGAACGAAAACAATAAACTAAAACTGTGTAATTACAAGAGCCACTTAGGTACAACATTTGACCGCTTCATTAAGTATGTGTCAAGCATTACAGCAACCATGGTGCGTTATGTTCCCCCAACACGAGACGAATGGCCTCTCTAATGGCTGCCATTTTGTTTCCTAAATGTTTAATATCAATAGTGCTCCTCATTCTTCCTCTGTGAGAGTTTTATTGTTCTTAGTTTTACTGCCATCGCCTTTATTATTGTAACTCTTGCAAAATTGTTTAGTTATCCCAAAGGAAACTACGAATCTGTTTTAAGTTTTCAAAATTGGTTCAAGGAAGGAGTAACTTCTTACTAAACCAATATCTCTTTATTTTTCTTTTGTTGCTTCGTACTTTTAATGTTACGTCAAAGACTACAACAGTGCTACTATTATCTGGCAAGTATTTAGGGTAGCGCGTTACGCTTCATTGGATGATCCTTGGCAAAGTGGGATGCGAAATACGTCGGGCAAAGCGTGCCGACGAGCTAATTAACCGACGCAAGCTGTGAGCAAGAAAAGCTGCCTTTAAACTCCTTCACTACAACTCTTAAGGCACCTTAATTCGCTTGCACAGAGTTCCGAATTAGCTGCTCTAACACTACTTGTACATACCTTCCGTCTTGCTGAATTCGAGGAATGTAGTGCACAGTGCAGTGTACAAACAGAATCTGTAGTTGCACACGACTGCACTTCATGCTCGTGACCCGCATATCATATCGCTGTTCTGTGCTTACAATCTTTAATTGCTGTTGCTACCTGCGCAGTTTATACAACAACTCAGGAACCTCTTAATTTAATGATAGATTTGTCAGATTTAACTACCTATATTTGACTTTTATTCTCTTGTCAAATGGGTCCGTCTGCTTTCTATGAAGGTCAGTTGTAACTGATTGATTGAGAAGGCTAACCGGTAGGTACAACTACACACAAACAAGGACTGAAATCATATTAGTATAATTTAGGAAGAGCAGGCAGGATAATAGTAGCTTCCTGTAAGCGGATGTAAAAGCAAACATTTGTTGAAATAACCAACGGCAAGTCTAGGAATTGATTAGATAGCGTTGTAATAGACTAAATTAGGAGAGGATTGAAGCTACAAAATGACTAGGAACCGAACATGATCCACAATATTGTATCGTATTTCAAGATAAATCAATTTCAGTGAACAACAACCACATTTATTAATCATCATTGTTGAATTCTGTGTGCATTAATTAACGCTTCGAATAACAATAGTGTTTGTGATTTAGTTAAATACCGTACAGTCATTATATTAAATACCACAAGGTTAATTGTATTATACTGTTACCGCACCGGAAGGATCACAACAAAAACAAAGTTTTTGCGTAGAATAAATGAAAGCTTCTAAACCGTCTATTTTTGGCTGTATCACAAATAAAACATGATGGCCAAACATTGCCGTTGCATAAAAATTTAAAACTTTTTTTGTTCGAATACCTATGATGGTTATTGAATGCAAAATGTTTTGTGTCTGAGCGTTAGTTTAGATTCGTAATGTGTAGCTACCTATTGAAACTATTTGTACAGATAGGTATGTATAGACTAGATCCTACAGTTTGTATAATTAAAGATCATTTATTTACCTCTACATATTTAGAACTTATCAAATCAGGAGTTCATTGATAACCACACCACCTAATCGCAGATGACAAAAGTTCCTATTTAATTTAAAAGGTCATCACCGGAATACTAATTCTCAGTTTGCCAAAGATTTTTTTATAATAATAATAAAATTCTTTATTCGAGTAACCAAGACTCAATAACGTTAGTATTACTTAGAACTATGTTAGTAACATTACAAAAACTATCTAATTAGGTTAAACATTATTTTTACTCGGACCACTCACACGGGTCACCGTTGCTTCATCCCATGCGAGACGGCACAACAATGATTGACGTATGAGCAGTCCAGACGCCCAGCAATCATATTTAGGACACTGTTGGAGCTGGCCCGCACCCTGCGCACCAGGGAAGCACATCTCTTTCGCATGGTCGCATAAAAGCAATCTACGTGTGCGTCAGCAAACATCCCTGATGCGCTACAGAAACGAGGCAGCCCCACCAGTATCCTAAACGCGTTATTGTATTGAACGCGTAGAGCGTTGTACGATTTTTGAGTATATCTGGCCCAAAGGCTGCACGTGTAGAAAGATGTACAATAGGCTCGGAAAAGTGTAATCTTAACCTGCAAGGAACAACGTGCAAACCTACGGGCCAGCATGTTCGCTCGGATCGACAACGCTCTCCGCTCTCGTTCAATGTCTTCATCGTCGTGGAGTCCAGGGGTCAAGACATGGCCTAGATATTTAAACTTATGAACTCTTTTTAGTGGAATCCCGTCGAGTGCAACAGGTGGTATAGCACTAGTATCTTTACCCCCAGCCTCAAAAACCATGATTTCCGACTTTTTACAATTATACGCCAGGCCATGCTGTTCTGCGTATCTTTCACAATGAGCCACAAGTTTTCTCAACCCACAGACCGACGCACTTAACAGCACCATATCGTCTGCGTAACTAATATTATTGACGCAGACACCATCTACATGGCAGCCAACTCTGATGCTGCTCAGCTCCTCAATCAATTCATTAACATAAAGGTTGAAGAGCGTAGGTGAACTTAACCCCCCCTGCCTCACCCCGCACTCCAACCTATACGATTCCGACAGCTCTCCATTCCATCGTACATTGTTGATTTGGTTTCCATACCAATATTTAAAGATGTTAAGGATTTCTTTTGGCAGGTTAGTGTTTTCCAATTTTAGCCACAACTTATTGTAGGAAACCAGATCAAACGCCTTAGAAAGGTCCAAAAAGCAGGCGTAAACTGGCGTTCCCCTCTGTGTGTAATACGTGACAGTATGCTTAAGACCCAGCACTGCAGTCTCCGTCGACAGTCCAGAACGGAAACCGAACTGGTTGTCGTGAAGGCTGATGACATAGTCCAACTGGGTGTTAAGCACACTGTCAAACACCTTAGATATTACCGTAGCGAGTGAAATAGGCCTGTAATTGCTGCTATCTGCGAGGTCCCCAGTTTTGTTTTTAACAATTGGCACAACAATTGTCCGCATCATCTCATCTGGCATATAACTGTGACTCACACAAAAGCTGTACAAGATGGCAAGGACTCTCGGTAGGTGTGGACCCGCAAACTTAAGGTGTTCAATGCTCAATCCATTTTTTAGGCGGCCGGAGATAAGTATTGACGTTTTTCTCTGGATAGGTGCCGGTTACAAATATAACTAAAGTATATGCGGTTTAATTTACAATCAGTTCAGTCATTTTAGAGAAAAACCACTTCATTTATACAAAACATTATCTAAATAATGCAAACTGAATTTTCTATTCAATTTAGAAACTAAAGCTATTTACAAAGGTAGACACTAAGTTTTAGCAGATTAATTTCAAGCAGGTGTAGTATCAACAATTTAGTGCCAAGTCGTATGCCAACCGTTACAAAATGTACAGCGAAGAAACTTTACGGAGCAAATAAATTATATATCTATGTACGTAAGTATACATATTTAGCAGCTGGTCGTGGTACTGTGAAATGCCATCTGGCTATGAAATGACTTTGTCTGTTATTTGTTGAACTTTAAGTGCAGTGAAACTGTTTATTCTGTTGAACTACAAATGGTATATTTAGTCTGTATGATTTTAGATGGTATCTTTATTACAATCTACTTACCTACTAATTTAATTAAGGGCTTTAATTTTCACTACAACGATTAAATCGATTAATAATGATCATTATTGTGAAGGGATCTGTTTTCAAATTCAGCAGTATCCTGGTAACACTGAAAGCCGATCTGATACTTGGAAACGGGCTAAGAGTACGAGATAAATGGCAACACCGTACATTTGAGTCCTATTTCCGCACTGTTGACGTTTGCCCAACGTTCAGCTGCGTTTTGAAACTCCGACACAAGTGTTCGACACTGGTCTCGCTATTGTTTTACATGGCACACTGCACGAAACTAAATTATCGAAGTTGGATGCATAGTGCAAATGATTGTCAGGGTATATTTTTTTTGTAAAATAAACGCATATCTTATATTCCTAAATGCCATTCGTAGACATTTGAAGCTCTGTAAAAAGACTGAAAAAAAAAAACTCATCCAAGTTGGCTTGGAACAATTTAATTTTCCCAGAATTGTTTGGGTCACTCAGAAAAAACACATTGCAAGGTTTGCGTGGCCATGAATATTTTCTCATCCAGGAATATTGGTGAGGCTTAGACAGCCAGATTTCATTTTCTACGGCTTCTAATCATCGTTTTTCAGACGTCTTTAGGTAAGGTAATGGCAAGCATTAAAGGCATGTAGGCCGGTAATTGGAGAGTTGGTATAGCGGTGAATATGTAAAAAGAACTAACGAAAAAAGGGCAATAACTGGCCACTTTAACAAAGTCGGCTAATACACTAAACGACTTAGTTGGAGTCGGTCATAGCACTAGTACAAAGTAAAGTAATCCTACATTTTATGACGTAAAGCTGCCAAATACGAGCTGGCCGAAATATGCCAAACAAGGTTGTGGCTTAACTAGCCACGGCAAGATGAAGTTTTAAATGGTTGAATTTAAACTGTTTTATGATACTGTATGACTGAGTGTTGCATACAGATGCTGCTAACAAGCGCTTAATGTTCCATTGCATTTTATTATGATGTACATTCCTATTTGCTTAGTTAGTAAAATATTTTACTGAATAGGAAATATATTTTTTGTTATGATTTTGCACTAATTTGAAGCTACAAGCGCGTAGTTATTGCTGGTAATTCATTTTGGAAAATGCTTTTGTAATAGCACATAAAAAATGTGCTATGCTAAGGGTTATTCCGAAATGCACATAATTAAAATGAGTAGTTGGTAGAAGGATCCCATTTCATCCCCTACTTACTTGATTTTCTGCTCAAAATATTTAAAAATATCTTAGTGTGAAGTTGCTATAAGGATGGCCATACAAACTGGCCGTCTTATTCTTCAGCACCTTACGACTTACAGTTTATTTCACACGTGTTTATTTGTTTACGATTGCATGATTTGTACCGCGAGCATTTCTCAAAATGGCTCCCGTCTCATTAGGCGACAAGGCCGGTATGAATGGTGGATCAAAGGGATGCTCACGTGAAGTCGCCACTTTCGGCTCGAGAGGTCGTTACCCACCCGAGCGCACTCTTATGCTTTGACTCCCTTTTTAGCATTCTTGATTCTGAAAAACGCAAAATTGATTACGTAGAGTTGAGATCTATTAAAACTCATTTAAATGTTCAAACAAGTTTTCAGCTTAGCGAATTTTTAAACGTAGGTACGAGTATTTGAAGCATTCGTAATTGGTTGGCTTGTGAAAAGGGCTAAAGTAAAAAAAAAGCTTCTTAAAGATCTTATATTAGCTCAGACAAACCATTAAAAATAGAATGCACTAATACATTTATAATACTTGCGCTGTTCTCAAGCAAGTTGTGCAACATATCTGGGTTTACTTACAAAACTTAGTCATCATCTAACGAGTTCTAGGCAGCTGCATGTTTGAGCATAGTTGCGTCGCTCCGTTTGTTGTTTCATTTGCTCTAATTACCGACTGCTAATAATGCCAATAAAATACTATACAGCCATAGTATTGCTGATTCGTTACCTATTCCCGATAACTTAATTTTATTTCGTCATCTATTTCATACTTTTATAAAAGTAAATATCAAATTACTATATCCCCTCCTTTAAGTTAATTATTGGCAAAAATCTTTCCGTAGTAACAGAGGACATTAAGTTCTATATTTCAATCAACCGCTTTATAAACGGGACGCTGCCACAAATACCCATAACATTTAACTTAATTAAATTCAAAATCCTGCGTCAAATGGAGAAACTCCTTATTGCGCACGTGATAAGGAAAAGGTTAGTCAGTTGTAAAGATAAGAAAATTTAATTTTGAAAAAGTGCCTCTAAGCATTTTTTTATAAAATTGTGGTGCAAATGAGAACGGCTATTTGCGTGTCTGTAATCCTGTTTTCGATGGGTACATACAATTCTAGGATTAATAAACTCTAAGATGTTATAAAAGACCGTGGTTCCGTATTTTGCAAGCAGATTGTACTGTTAAGAAGTCTTGAAATTGCAATTATAGTCGGGGAGTGAATTTCAACAATGAACCAAGCCGGAATAAATGCCACAGACAGGCTGTTTTCTTTGGGATGGTCGTTGGTAACTTTTAGGATGTCTGATCGTGCAGCCAAGGGACTCATAAAATGAGATTGGCTCAATCGACGACGGTTTATTGACTTATTAAATCGATCTTTGGCTCGAATACTTCGCCGAGAATCGTGTGCAGGGATTTCAATTTTGTGTATAAGTATCTACGCTACAACATTTTACGTGTTTCTGTATTTATTTGAATTCTTATTTGCTGTATTCTGTAGGTGCACTTAAATATTTCAAATTCAGTATTGAGCGAGGTAAATATGTGGTTCAATTTCGAAGCTTCGGTCCGAGTAGAAGACATTTGAATATGCACACATCCTGTTCATAATAAAATTAGTGGTTTGCGATGTACGGTATCGGCCTTAGTCTCCTAAAAGCAACATAACTTTTTAAAGGCAAAGCTTAAAATTGCTTCCAGAATTTTAACCGGGCTCTCCGCCGTGATCCGGCAATTTTTCTGTTATATCCGGACGGTAGACGTCCAGCGGCCCGTGGTATGGTAGCACATTATTAATTACGATCTGCCCAAACGTAACAAATATTTTACTGGAGTGCAGGATCGCCCTCAACCGCTCCAGCTTTAAGCCCCACTTAATTCCCCATATTTCGGCATTTCCAACGTTTATTCGTTACGGAAACATATTTTTATTTTTGTACGATTACACCAGTATATGTTTAGCGTTAGTGGCATACATTAGCGTAGGTTAAGCTGACGCGGTTGATGTATTCCGAATTTTGGGTTAATTCATCATTTGCATTAGTCGATTCATGCATAACTTAAGGACGTAACGTACTTCTTTTCAATTCGTCGTGAAATCTATGCAGGAATAAAATGTATTTGAATTTCCGGCCCAAAGAGCCAAGCTTACAGATTTTCTCTTTACAAAAACATAGATTTTCTTCCTTTCAATTTTGCTTATAGGATAATCCAAACAGGCTGATTCCCTACTGTGTTAATCTTTTTAGTTCCGATAGCTGCATGAGAAAGAAATATACTAATACGCAAAAGAATAGTTTACATAGCATCGATCTAACTGGAACGCTCTCGAATGCAATATCCGCTTTTAAACGAGTTTTTGGTTCAAAAAACTATTCGGTCTAGTTCAGGTAAACGTTAGAAACGAAATACGATACGATTCGTTTAGCTACTATTATTCGGAAAACTGAAATATGTAAACGTGTCCGCCAATACAGTTATTGTAGTTTGAAGTAACTTAAAAATTACGTATATTTCGAACAAGAAGTGGTTATGCTATGTGTTACTATTTTAATATTTTTGTGAAGGTTTATTCCACAGTTACAGTTTTTCTGACTGATGTAAAACACGTTGTATTTGCCTTGGATATTTTGTCACTGTAAGTAGATACATACGGACATTTTGTAACGATTAGAATGTGTCATATGAGTGAGACATTTCATGTTTATTGCTTATCCCATAAGGGAATGTTCGTGAAGTTATAAATGAAGCAGAAAGCGACCACGTTTTCAGTTTATTTGACCCTCGTCACGGCGGCAGTCAACATTTTAATGTTTGAATCTAACCGAACTCATGTTTTACTTATAACACCTACCGCGCCTGATATTTGAAGAACGGAGTTTAAGAGGACGAATTGGAATTTTTGGCCCCAAGGATTTCAATTTTTCTCAGTAAATACAAAACGGATCAAAATACAACTTGGTTATCTGAAAGTTCACGATATAAACCTTATTTTGTTTGTTGTAGAAACATGATTAGGTAACTTTTATAACAGAGAAAAATATATCAAACATACCTCTTTTTAAAAAGAGATTCACATATTATGGGCATACGGGACCGATTTAAGCCTCTTAACTTTTTTAGTAGTTGAGTATATACATACTCTTTAAAATTGTAGAAGGAATTTTTATCAAATTATCATTTCTAAATAATAAAATTACAAAACCATTTTGTCGCTTACGACTTTTAGTTATAAGCTAGCGCGCGTATTGTTATCCTCGCCCCGCTCAGACGCTCCGACCCCTTTTGGCGCCTTAGATGCGCGTGCCGGTTATGGAATTATTGTTGACCACTTCCTCGCCTTAAGTTTGCAACTTTCAGCGTTAAGAATTGAGACATGTGATGTTTATTTTTCTTCTGTTTTTACGTTTCTTATTTTTCATTTCAGACCTTTTATTGACACAATTATATATTATCATATTTTTGTTATTATAAATTAATGTAATTTGGTTTCTTGTTCATTGTTGTTTAAAGAAACATCCTATCTCAGCTTAAAACAAATCCGTAATATTAAGTTGTAAAGCTGTTTTTCTTGTCTCCATTTCAAGATTCTTGTTTAAAAAGTATGCATTTGCATTTTATTCGCTCTAGCTGTAAATTTAAATTACTCGCCAAAGTAAGTTTTTATTCAATCAAAGAAGAGCTTTTGAGCAGTGTGCAGTTTTGACGCTGAACAAAAATGCGGTGACTTGATACTTTTCATTCACGCGTGTTCTTTAGCAAAGCTGAGTTACATTACATTGTGTGTACCTAACACTGTTAAATGCTTGTTGTTTTCCCGGGATGGAAACTACTGTCCGTACCGGGATAAAATTATATGGCCTATGTTACTAGGGCAGAGTTTAGCTTCCCAACAGTGAAATATTTTCTCAAATCGGTCGAATAGTTTAGAAGTCTTTACAAACAAATTAGTGTAGATTTAAAAATAACACACTCAAAAGAAAACACTAAAGTTATCGCAAGGTTAATGGTCAAGTATGGTTTCAGTCTAAAGTTGACGACGTCCATGTAAACACGCAATCACCAAGTTTTAATTATTAATTGAAAGATCAAAAAGAGGTCACAATAAAAATAAAGTTATAATTTATTTCAACTAATATGGCGGCTAGACCATTACAGTTGCTAAATGGCCAGTTCAAGTTTTTACTTTTATTTTTATTAAATAATGTACTTGGTTTTGAAAGCTAATTATAATCTAAATATATAAAACTCAAAGGTGACTGACTGACTGACATAGTGATCTATCAACGCTCAGCTGAAACCACTGGACGGATCGGGCTGAAATTTGGCATGCAGGTAGATGTTATGACGTAGGCATCCGCTAAGAAAGGATTTTGATCAATTCTACCCCCAAGGGGATAAAATAGGGGATGAAAGTTTGTATGAAACTTTGTCAATTTTAAACCGATCGGACTGAGACTTTGCATGCATAAAGCTACCATGGCGTAGGCAACCCTTAAGAAAGGATTTTGATAAATTCCATCCCTAAGGGGATAAAATAGGGGATGAAAGTTTGTATACATCTTCTTAGATTTTATGAAGAAGTCCTGATGACGAATCAGAATTTTATGATGACGTTCGCTTAAATACGATTTTGATTAATTCAACCCCCATTCAACCCCCACGGGTGATAAAATAATGGAACGAACAAAATAATGTTTAGTTCTAAATGTTGAGAAGTTCTGCATAATAATACTTCTAAACGCGAGCGAAGCCGCGGGCAAAAGCTAGTTGTATATAAATAGCTTCTTCGTAATTTTAAAATACATTTTGTTCGCGATATGTACTTCAAAGCTTAAGCGTTTTTCACATAAGTTTTTCACATATTAGAAGTTTTGGAGATAATTACTACACATACATGGAAAGAAACATACAAGCGAATGTAGACCATACTCCTTTATGAAGAGTCGGATAAAAAATAAATAAGCTATAGACTCGGTTATCCTATCCGATTTTGCGCTTGAAATATGTAGTTATATCCAATTACTTTGCCTCAGTAACAAAAGTTACGAAGGTGAAATATTTCTAAGAATGATATAATATTACATTGTTGCTCTAACGAATTCTTTTATCATCACTCAGAGCAAAGTTTTAACAGGTGTCGATCTTTAGACTGAATAATAGATATGTGTCCGAAGAGAATACGTTACGATGTTTCGACCTTCTAAATAGGACGCTAACCTGCACTGCTAATATATTTATTACTTTGTAACTACTATCTAAATCTGATAGTTGTAATTGACAGTTCAATGTGGCGTTGTAAATATATTTCGGCTAATAGAATAGGTTATCTATTCTCAGTATTTACTTGGATAGTTTTGATAGAGATACAGCACCTTTTTTGTTTGTACGACGTATCTTTGAATTAATGCGTAAATTCTTTACTAAATAATAAGTTTCTTTGAGATAAACTGAATTTTATCAGATATGGTATATTTCTGGAATTTTCTTTTAAAATACTGCGATGAACTATTCTGTTTAAAACACCAAAGCACTGAGCTACTTGTATTGAATTTTTAACCGAGTGAACTAATTGAAATGAGCAGCGATATTTCAGGATTTGTACGCGAGGCTACATCTAAAAGCCAACTCTATTTTTTATGTGACCCTACTCGAATAAATCTCTAAGAAAACAGCTTATATAGAATATATTTTCCTTCGTGCCCGGGGGCTTAAGGTTTTAACAAAACCAAGTTAGAATGATTTGTCCCCACTACTCCAAAGTAAAGGCGGCTCAACATGGCGTTATTTAATAAAGAAAGGAAATGTATTCGTCAAAGTAGATAACGTTAATTGCTAATGAACTTTTACAAGAAGGAACTTAAGTATTGGAAGGGTACTGTTTACAGCCTCATTGGTGTTTCTCTTGACGTGTGATCGTAAATTTTTTACGTCACGATTGAATGGTCCGCCCTTAACTAAAACAGGGAATAAAGTTTCATGATTCCAGTTTATGGTGCCATTCGTGTTCATTTTATAAATGATGTGCTTTAGTATTGCTTTATCTCTTGTCTTTTATTCTACTCAATTTTTATCCGATTTATTCATTCCTACATAGATTTATATGTGTGCTTTCAATAAGTCTGAAGCAGTTGTGTTTTATATTGTATCTTTGAGATCCATTTACTGTTAAGATTTTCGTAATGTCTGTCATTTGTAGATGGCCGGGGCGTTCAAAGTAACATTTTACCAGATGTTTGGCAGAAAAAGGTAGATATCACGTCTTCGGTTTATTGCACGTTCGTTACTTTGGCCATTCTTCGTGACCCGGTATTCCGATATACGTGTTCCATGAATCCGGAGGCGAGCGGTCGAAGCGCACTCAACGTATTTGTAGATGACAATCTACATTAAATACCTACGAATCTAAGCCCCAATGAATTCAAAGAGCATCGTGGTAAGAACACTCATGATTCAAGTTTTTGGTGCCCTATAGCTAATTTCAAACAACTTAACTCCAAGATAAATATGCACCTTTAAAGGTAAAATTTTTATACAGTTCAAAATATTCCTGGAAAAAAATATTGAGTTTAAATTTTTAACCAAGGACTTTTTCGATTGGACTTTTTCGATGAAGGTACATTTATCGTCAAAATGTCGACTGAAATGTGTTATTCATTCAACGACAAGCTACACAGCAAAACTATGACACGGAAGTAATTCTGAAAGTTGAATATAATATTTAAATTGGAAAGACATGATAGTTTAAAATAAAATATTATTATTTTATAATTATTCAAAGAATCAATTGATATTGTATTTAATTCTTCTTAATCATTAGCCTGGTGAATTGTGACTTATCTCAATATCTGAAGATTATATCACTACATAGTGTCTATAAAACAAAGTCGCTTTTTCTGTCCCTATGCCCCTTTGTAGGTACGCTTAAATTTTTAAAACTACCCAACCGATTTTCATGCGGTTTTTTAATAGATAGAATTATAGAGGAAGGTTTATATGTACGAGGGTCAAACTGAAAGTTCTTAGAAAATCAGAAACTGGTTACATTAGCCAGTTATTCGTTTTATTATATGTTTTATTGTAGTGTTAGTACGTCGAACACAGCATTTGAGTCACCTCCGTTAAATCTTTTAATCATTTTACGGCACCAATCCACACTATGGAGTTTTTGAGCCTCAGTCAAATTATGAGGTATCCACCGGGCGCAAAGCTTCCTGACCGCTTAATGTTCGTGGAGGATTTTGTGCACTTGACTCATAACGATGCCTAAGCTTGTCCGAATCTGCTGATAGGTCACTCTTCTGTCAGTCTCTATCATACGCCGCACAACACAGATGTTATCTTCAGTCGTCGACGTAGAAGGCCGTCCCTCAGGTAAATCATCAGTGAGATTAGTGCGACCACGTTTAAACTCATTAAACCAGTTGTAAACAGTCGCACGAGATGGGGCTTCATCGTGAAAGGCCAATCGTAGTCTATCATAACTTTCTTGTTGACTTAAATGACATCGAAAGTCGTAAAAAATCATTGCACGAAAATTTTCTCGTGTTAAATTCATGTTGACGTGACACAGACAATTTTCAATTTGCCGCCAAATCGTAAAACAAATGACAAATGAATTAAATATATACTCAGTAATATTGGTAAAGAGTTCTATTTTCGAATTTTAGAATTATTTTTTTATTATATTGTTTATAAGTGGCCAGTTCTAAAAACTTTCAGTGTGACCCTCGTATAATAACATACATTAAATAGTAGGGAAATACTGTTATCCCGTGCGAAGCTGGAGCGGGTCGCTAGTTTTAAAATAAACTAAATCTCTATATTTACATAAAAAAATAATTTTATAATTTAAATAAATACCTGCCTATTTTCCACAATTGATTTAACTGTGACTTATACTGTTCAAAAATAACATCAAAACACAAAGATGTGTGATGTTATACGGTTTTATAGACAAAAAGAAGCCAGTGAAATTTGCCTTTGTACACCATTCCATACACGTTGAAAAGTAAATCTACAGTTTTTTTTATTTTCTTTGGCCTCCTGAAAGCCCGTCTTTGCTCGGGCATAAAAGCTTGTTTTAAATATTGCGTCCCGATTTACCCTACTAAAGCCTGCTTACACATATTACCCAACATGAGAATTACTTTAGGGAAATACATATTTTCTGGATCGGGGAATACTTTATGAAGCGGTACGACAATAAATATTATGCTTTCTGTACTATCTGCGCTTAGGCGAATTGATTTTTTTCTTTTACTTAGGAATTTGAAAATTATATAAGATATTTTCCATTTATCTCTGAGATAACTACTAAAAATCTATTAAATAATTCGGTTGGTATTGATCAAGACCTTAATTTTTAATTGTGATAATTTTGTGATATTCTTGTACTCGCTGAATAGAATTCTATGGTTAATAATCATAAAGTTGTAGGTATATGCCTCGACAAAACCCTATTCTTTTCAGTGACTTGCGGAAAAAAAAGTTATGACGTTCATACGATTTTAATTTTGCACATTTACAATCTTGTTGGTAAAAGTTCACTATCACTGAGCTTTTTATTTTAGCATCCAATCACGTTCTGCTGTAACAGGAAAAAGATAGACCTAGTATTTTAGCAATTTCCATTTTTAGAAACACAGTGATCCAAAGACGCTAACAGTTTATTCTAGATAGGAATTCGTTATCCGTAAAGTTCAATACAAACAAAAATTTAATATAAAAGGCGTCGAATTGACGCCTACAAAGGGCGCGTTCGGACGCTTGCTCGTAGAGGCGAAAACAAATTAATTGCTATCGGTTACGTTCCGATGTCGTAATTGCTTTGTTCTCGCGTGAACTGATCGATCAAGTGAAAAAAATTAATTGAAATGCTTGACAAACCCATGGACGCCGGCAAAAAGTACCCATTAATTGGTTTTAAATAAAATTTCGGTGTTCATCTGTATCAACACTTTCGACTGGGTGAATTGTTAATGTTGAAACAAAAAATTACGGAAAACGTTTGATGTAATGGAACTCTTGTAGTCTTTTAAATAATTTTTGTTTAGAAACTGTATGTTCATCCCATTTAGGTTAGTAATATATGTAAATAGACGGACTGATGGGACAAAAAACAATAAATTCAGTAATTACAAAAAAAAACAATCTTATAAGTACTATATGCAACTAAATATGCCAAATAAATATAATGTCTTTATGTAAAAATAAACACTACAAAATATATTTAGATTTTGTTGACACAAAACTGCCTTACAATTATTGCGCTTTTAATGCAATTACCCAATGCCTACCTAGATTGTTTAAGTCCGTATATATACGTCTCATATGCATCGGGTATGTCTAAGGCTCGGAATCTATTGCGAGACTGTTTGCTCTACGATCGCTTCGCTTCGAGAATTTGTATAGCTGATGACCAGATGACCGATTGAGCATTATTTTACCGAGTATTGTAATAGTCAATTCCAGGTAAGTAACTATCCAAGTTAATTTACGTGAAAAATGCTCTCAAGTTGCCAAAATAACTGTTTTTTTTTTTAATTATAAAACTTTTAAACTGCGATATTTTAGTGTGTAAAATATCACAGTTTAGAGAATCACGTTTACACGTGTGACATAGGTATTTTTAGACACATAAGAGCCTCCTACACACTACTAACTTTTAGCCGGCCGATAGTCGGATCAAACTCAATGAATGTTAGTGCGCAAATTACGACGATTCGATATCCGGCCGTATTGAGATTTAATAGTTTGGTTGAGTTCACGATCATGTTAAAAATAAACTGTCGGCCAACTATCTGACGATAAATTAGTCTGCAGTGTGCTGTAGCCCCTAATCAATCGGGTTGTCAAAGCACAATACACTTGTAACAAAACAATTTTTCATAAAGGTGTAAAATCATTTTCATGTTCCACATTCTGTGAAAATAAACTAAGGCTTCTCTTTATTTGTTCGTATAACCTTTACTTTGATATTTTATTTTAAAACACAAGAAAAAACATATAAAGGAAGCCCGTATAAAGTTGCTCGTGTATATATAACATAGCGCCTTTGTCATTGGGGGCGGACAGAAAGTGCTCGTTCCTTTTGCTTCTGTCGCGTTCAGCATATTTTCATACAAATTAGCACCTGTTGCGACAACGCTCGTCATCTTTTTCTAGAACATCGATGTTGTATTTAAAAATGTTTATGGTTTTTTTGTTTATTTGTTACATCATTTGTACGAAACAGTTTTTTTACGATCTTAGCATATTATGCCTGATGTACTTTCTTGTGTAAAACACTAGTGATGTTGATATTTTTCGTTTATAGGATTTTTTATAGCACTATGATCGATAGTTTCGATGATTATCTGAACAAACACCTTGCTATGAGCCAGGCTAATTCTTTAACAAACTATGTATATGGATTCCCCCGAGTGGTATATCTAGTTATGTACATAAACCATTGCTTACTTACGCAAATCGCTCGTTGAATATGCAACACCTAGTTTAGGAGCTCAGTAAGCACATGCTTAGACTATTAAGTTCCTACATCTCGGGGCGAATTATTTTATTCTATCCCCTTTAATCCCTTCAATGGGTGACGTAGTTCACGCTTTATATGAAACAATTATCCGACTCGGATTATTGTTTTAATTTATACAAATTGAATTTCAGACACAGATGGATGGTCGCCCATTCATATGATTCATTCATGCGGGCTGGCTTATCGTAGACTCATTCATAAAGAGATCGTGGACTTGGCCAACGGTATAGATATTTAGTAAGTATAAGTATGAATATAGGTTTGTTATAAATCTAAATATCTAAATAAAAAATAAACAACGTAAACGAAAGTAAACATGTATGTATAATTTATTATCTGTATATTAATCCCCATGTGTAAAAGCGGCGAACTGTATCAACAGTAGGTGTATTGATATTGGCTGAATACCGCGGCGCTAACATATTGTGCTCAAATATTGCAACATGTTCCAATTGTAACGGCTTGTTAGTCCACGAGTGCACCAACTGGAGCGGCATAATGTGCAATTGATAGCAACTACAAACATTCTTTTTTCTATTTTACTCAGATTTGACGTAATTGGTATTCTATTTGAAGTGGTCTCAGGAGATTCGATTCGTATCTACAAAGTTCCGTCTTCACAAACTATTATGATCAAGACTTGAGTTCGGTTTCAATATGGGAACAACATTAATATTGCAGCAAGTTGTACGCAAACTGCTCCAGAGTGCGCATGTAGTGTGTAAGTGCAGTTTCATACGGCAAGGTTCCATGGCGGCCGGGGGAGGGTGTTACGGAAAATCCAATTAGTTGGATAAACATCCGATTAAACTACACACTTGAGATAAGCCCTATTTACTTATCGAAGATTGTACACACTGATAATGTGAGATATCACATAAATTGTTTGCTGTGTTGTTACTATGACCGCAGGATTTGTTAACAGTGTACCGTGCATGTGTTTCATAATTTTGCGAAGACTAAATTGTTGACAAGGATCTTACAGGATATTATGTAATCGTAGTATGTTTTAGCGAGCTTGAGATATTAGCATCTCTTAAAGGATTTTTTGGCGATTGTAAAAGCTACCGCTATAAATGAATTGCGGTGGAGCTCATGAAATATTTTACAAATAAATAACTGCGTGTCTTACAATCCCTAACAAAACGAACGTCTTCCTTATATCGGATATCCGAGCAAATTCTTATATTATTCTTGTTCGCGGCTATACCCGCATGGAATGTAAGACCCTCGTCAGGTTTTACCAAGATGTAATTCAATCTAGGCCTCGCCATCAATCTGTGAGTTCTCACGCATATATTTCTGTTGATTTTACAAATGAGAAGGGTGTGCTCGAGGTGGATGAGCTACGGACGCGTTGGACCCCTAAAACTTTACCTATTGCTTTATGACTTTCGGCATTGAATGTCAATAGTGGATTACGTCATTTGATATTGAAACTTGTTAATAATTTCGTGTAATTATCGTGTTTCAGTTTTCATACGCTGCACCTGTCAAGATTCGGCGAGACTGGATAATTTGTCAGAATTTCCAGAAACCAAAAGATGTCCCCTCAAGGCGCATCTTTTAGCATTTTTAATGAGATGTCTGCTCTACATACGTATTTAAACTTTTAATTAACTTTTTTTACTTTTACATCATCATTTGGCTGGACTTTTAAAGTTTCCGAATCAAATTCATTTTAAAAGACATTAAAAACTTTATGTATAGAAGACAAAGGCGCAAAGGAATATAATTATATTGTGGTGCGACTGACCTCCTTTGCAAGTAGTTGGAGTCCTTTGACAAAGTGAGATAGTATAGAATAGTTAATATACTGCTATGGACTTCTAAGTCTGGCAATAATACGGTTTTTAATCACAAATCGCTTTTATGAATGTTCTTGTCCTACCAGCGTTTTGCAATAGGTGTGCAATAATTAGTTTTGATTCCGACATAAATATGTTTAAATTCTGTTATTTATCTACGCAAAACAAATCTTAATGCCTCAGTATTAATAAAATGCGAGTGACAAAACTTGGTGTAACAAACCAGCAGTTATGTAGGTAAGTATCCCTGTATCTGCAAACCAAAATCATGATACATAATTTTAAATTAAAAATATTTCATCACATTCTGTAAATGTGTGCGAATATATTTTTTAATTGGTTCGTGGTAACAGTCGAGGGAAAAAAGCCGCAATTTTTTATGCGTATGAAGTGGATAGTGTTTAATAATTTCACAGAGCGATAGCATCTCTGACTACGGATAGCGTACGCTGATGAGTTTGGAAGTGCCGGTCAAGTCCATAAACTATGCATGATACGGCCTCCCGGATAATACTGTTGTCTAAACTGTTAAATATAGCGAATACATTAAAATTCCTACATGTTTATTGTTAAGGATAGTACAGGTATCTGCTCGTTCGAATGTATTTTCTTCCAACAAAACTAACAGACTTTTCACTTAGTGCACGCAGTCCAAATACGCGTAATAACTTCAAACAGTTGCACCCCGAGTTCATAACCGCCCCTGGTCGTAAATTACGCAACTCGCCCTCATTACGGAGGCCGCCCATCCGTGGATGATACGGGGGTGAAGAGCCCTCACATTCCCCAACTGTCTATAGCCTGTACAGGTAGCCGCGACACGAGAGCTGCACACTGCAAGCGGACCCCGGACCCCTCACTGCGCCACCACTTACTATCAATGTTTCACGTTTTAATATTGTTAATGGAGATACCTCTCAATGGAAATATTAATTTTAATATAATACATGTAAGATGATCTTACATTGATTAATGACGATAGGGATCCTTGTTTCATTTTACTTAATGTTATTGGCGTATCCGAAGCAAATATTTGTTTTAGTCTTCAATAAAGTTTTAGTAAGATAAAGCTTCAGTCGATACAAGTGGTACTGAAGCTGGAAGCGCATAAGTTGAAGTTTGCTCAAATGACTTGAGAACATTTTGCTATGAAGATGCAATTTACGAAAACGTAAAGGTATTGGCGGTTAATTAATTTGCGGTAATTTGATTTGATAAATTAGATAGTTTAGAAAGTAAATGACTTAGAACAACTATGTACTTTGTAGTTATTATATACTTCAATCCACTCGAGCTCTTTACTATGTAGACTAAAAGACAACAAAATCAAATTATTGCTTGCTATTTATTATAAAAAATATTAGTATATATTAGTAATGGATTACAAGTCAAGAGCAAGTAAACTGCTCCATCGATGTACTTGTAAGTCTTGATTAATGAAAGTAATCCGGTGAAGGATTTTCTTAAGTGATTGCAGTAGACTTCCTTGTAGAGCTGAACTAGATGTTGGTCCTTATTTTGTTATTTATTACGTAAATAAAAACTTCTTCATGTACTTTGGTTGGTATGTTTATAAAAAGAACAGACGCTAATTTTATCTTGAGTAAGCTTTGCTGCGTGTCTTTATAATTTTAGACAGTTATCCCAAAAGATAAGTAAAGCTATAATTATACTTATGGGTAATTGACACAAAATTGATTCTTGCCTTGTGATATCACATACATGCAAGAATCAATTTTAACATAATTAACAGCTAAGTAATGGCTTGAAATTAAAATTACTTTGACGAATTATTCGATTTACAAAAAACAAAACGAGAAAATTCTAGCGTAGCTGTAGCGTTTTAAGCAGTCGTTAAATCAGTTTTATTTACATGGGTCCTTAAGTACGCTGTGCGGAGCGTGCTTCAAACGTAGCCTAATATGTTATTACGTGAAATAAAACGTGCCACAACGGACCCGACTGTGAGTCAACCATATCGTTACCGTTCTACTTGCCTTATCGACGGCTGCATGAGCACGGAGCCTTAATTAAAATATACGGCCGCCATTTAAGAATAATTTCGAGTCGACTCGATATTCTTTCGTTCCTAAATAGAAATTTATATGAATTATTTCATTGAAATTTATTGGTTCGAGCTCGTTCGATAATGCACGACCTAAAAAATTAGGTTGCGCGAATTTTTCATTTGAGAAAATGTTCGATATTTGTTTTTTGCAGTAGGTACTTCGAGAAACATGGGACAATTATATGAATTGCAGTGCCAATGACATATTTTTTTAGAAAAGTAAGCGGAGACGTGGGCTTAAGCTAGTTCCCATAAAATACAAATTCCACGTAAATTATGACCGTTCCGGCATCGAATACGATGTAAAAATAACTGAATCACAGTAACTCCTTAAAGTGGTACGTTCCTCTAAAGTTTGAGTTGCAACAACTTTACTTCCTAACAGCCGTGCAAAGGATTGGTGCGCTTCAACTTAGTTTATTTGAATTACAAAATAACTTGATATCAAGGAATACTTAAGCTGATATTTTATTTGCACAAAAAGTAAGTTAGGTGGACGGTCGTTCGAATAAACTTTAAGCGCCCGTTAGCCGATAGTAACATTGTGTCATGTTTGCCGCATTGTGGGTACGTCATTATTACAATAATAAACAAGTTTCTTATTGGGACTTGTTAACACTGTTACTGATATTATAAAGCTTCAGGAAAAAGAGGAGAGTCTACCTTAGTAATTGCATTGACTATTGGATTCAGACTATCACATTGGACAATCACTTCTATGGAGTAATTATTTATCAGCCCTTATTAGGTCACCTCTAATGACTCAATATTTTCTATAACTATTTTGATTTCAAATAAATGAAATGTTCGATTTGTCAAAACTCTCAATATGACGCCATATTGACAGTCCTTAATTAAGATGACTGAATATGTTTCAAATCTCAAACCGACAATACCCGGGCAAAACTGTAAATCTTCGCCAGTGTAATCGACGTCGCCACCGCATAAACCTCCATATTATAATTATATAAAAACGTTTTAGATCCCGCCACTTGTAAAGGTATTTTTTTCGTAAAACTGTCAACGCTGGTCCCCGGAGTAATTCCGATAATGTTTTCAAGTGTCACTTAGATTCACTCTATGGTACTTAAGTAGATAGACGATTTGTTGAAAAAAACTTTCTCTCAACATTAAGTTCCTTGAATATTGTACTACTGTTTGTCTTCTATGATAATTTATTTGTCAACACTCCAACGACCTCTTATTTTTTAAAAACAAATTGTTCGTTTAGGAAATTATAAGAGTAGGTAATTATAATGAAATCAACCATAAAGCAAGATGTGAAAAGTGTGAATATTTGTATGCTCTAAATATTATAGGGTTTGAGCACACAAATAGCCTCAGTATAATCTAAATGCACTGATGATTGTCACATTGACAAGGGTGCCGGAGAGTGGATTCTGAAATATTAAACTATTCAAAAGTCAATATCACAGTAACTAATGTTGTTTGTCTTCTCTCTAATACAATAATAGCTCGCCTATATTGTAGCAATTGTATCAGTTTGTGCTACGCTTCGAACAATGCGTGCTTAAAATCACGTGTCATCTGGCCTTGTAGCCCGTAGCGCTCTGCGCGTAGCCGAGCGTGCTACGAAATACTTACAGATTCGTAGCGGTTTTACCAAACTTTTTATTGCTTAATACTCGCGGTCAAAATACTATATTAGTAGGGGTAGATATGTAAATTATAATTTAGTACCATTATTTAAATTCCAACGTTTACGTGTAAGCACCCGCGTAACATTCCACGAAATTAACACCGATTTTCGATATTCGTAATACCTATACAGTACGAATGTCATACTGAGACGTTTCAAATAAGGAATGTGTTCGACAGCGCTGTCACGTTCAGATGGCGTGTTCGGGTGCAATTTGCTAGGTCGCACCGCCTACTGTAATAACGACTTCCGTACCCCGTCGTGGCGCCTCCTCAAATTGGTCGCTTATCACCAATCTATGGTGTAGAGTAGAATACCAGTTGGGCCGGTCGCAATTTGTCAACAGCGCGCGTCACTTAGTTGTTCCTCGTTTACAAATTGCGATACAACCGGTACTACGGCTGATTGATTCTTCAACATTAGCGTGCTTCAACAAATGCAGTTTGGTAAGTAATGGGATTCAAATCACGAGGTCGTTACCAGCACTCTTGAAGTATACGCCAATGATATAAGAAGTATGACACAAATTATTACCTCAACGCTAAGTATTCACGAGTTACGACTCACGCTGAAAACTTTGGTATATTTCTCCGGAGTATGTTCCAACTTACTGGTTTATTGCTTCCCGAGATATTATTTCAAAGAACTCTCGGAATTTATTCCGCACATTCGTCTAGGAAAGGTAATCCCAGAGGTTCTTATTCGGCTACTTAGTTCAAACAGTAGTCACATGTGGATACCAGACCATATCCTTGTACATATTTAAACGCGATATAGAGCTTGATTTTCCTTCAATCAGTGGATAAGAAAAACCTTTTTTGCTGAAATTAAAGTTGCCGAAAAATCATGAATAATAAATTAAAAAGGAGTTGAGTAAACTTTCGAGAAATATATGCATAAGCCCTCTCGTCACGACCTGAGAGTGAAATGACCGAGCGAAAAATTTCGTCCTGTCACTCAGTGATGTTATCAATCATAATATGGGAGAGCGATGGAGTGCTCACACTCACAGCACCTCTATATAGTCAAATTGTTTTTCTCTAATGGAGGAAACCATTAAAATGTTTTAGTATGACATCAGCCTAAAATCTGTATTCCTAGTCCGCGCTTTGGATTTTGTAACAGAGCGTGTGTAGTTTTGTCATAATTTTTTTGATGGACCTCTATCGGTCAATAATTGAGTCTGTTTTCTGTAAAACTTATACATATTATAATTTTACCTGAAAACCAGTAGGTATTGAAAAGTATCTATTGTTGTAGAAGTCCAAAACAAACGGTCAGAGTAGTGGGAGTCGATTTATTGGAATTGGTTTTTGTTGCTTTAGCGATATGGTAATTGCTATAAGTTTTGTAAACCAGCACAGGTGCTCATTATAAAACTTTTTGTTCCGACATTTGACATTAGGTTCGCTATATTTGTTATTCACGATCCTAAAACATGTGAAACTCGAATAAATTAACTTTTAATTTACCATTTTTGTAAAATAAGTACTTACGAAACGTTATCTTTGTCGAACTGGCCTTGTGTTACAAACATAACGCACCAAGGCTTGATGATTAGGAATCTGGTTAGGTAATAAGCTAAATGGAGAAATATTATATTAATGCTACAGTCGTCAGACATGGAAAGTTGTTGGCAAGCGGCGAACCCACGCCTTGTAATGCTAGTGTATTATTAAATCATATGTTTGTGTGTCACGCACGCGTACCAATAGTTACAAAAATCATTCGTCTCAGTTCAGTTTTGGTTTACCAAAATATGTAATTTATCTACGATATTTTTGGTAGCAATTTTTGGGACGAAGTTGGTGTATCTGTTCGTGGAATATTTTGTCAAATAATGTCATGTGACAGAGATTTTGATTTTATTTCAGTGATCAAATAATTTTAGACCTCAAGGCTAAGTGAAGTTTGTCTGATGAACTGCACTAACAATAGCTTAGAATGTCAATTTGCAATCTAGCTCCGCATTACGACACAATTGGAACAGAGTTTGCATGCACATGTAATACAATGTAAAGGGAAGTATTATGTATTGGTAGAATGTATTTGATTGCATTATTTTATTTTCACATAAAACGAGCGACATGAACATATCGAATTTTCTAACTCAGCAGAAGACACGTAAATTTTATTTCACACCCCACGCTGTGACATTTCCTTTTAAATTATTCGAAGTCGTTTTCCGTTTCTACCCATTAATATCATCTGAAAACGGTTCCATACTGTGTGGTATCAATAATGAGCATAATAAATGAGGGTCCTTATACTGTTCTGCGTAGGCGAATACAGTACAATTTCATTACAAAAACAAAACCTATTTTGTAGCGAGTTGTGAATTAATAAATAGCCAGAAACAAAAAAAGCGTAAAGAGATCAAGTAGGCAAATAATGTTGACTGTGGTGCAAAAAACTATTTTTGCATAGCGGCGTGCATAACGAAAGGGCTTGTGTTGTGCTCGAAACTCGCTGTACGGAGCTACCTGTGGCTAGGGCTGTCGCTCTCTACTTATTACCCTGAATTAAGAAGTTTCAGATAGGCTGGGTTAGTTACATTAGGTTAAGCAATGCCTTGCGCGGTCTGTCCGTGGATGGGTAATGATGATATGTAACAAAGTGTTCCTCCGATTTTCGGAAGGCATGTCGATTTTGTGGGTCGAGTGGACGTCAGAAAATAAAATAACACATCGTTAACAATAGATAAACAATTATTTCAGCAGTACAAGGAGAAAGTCGTTTTCTTTATATTGTTTCATTATTTATTTTTTTTACATTTTAATATCACAAGAGCTTTTATTCCGTAATAATAAGATGTAGATTTGCCTACAATCGAATTTTTCCATGAACTTAACTGAAAATCATATTATAAAACAAACATTTGGCGTAACATCAAAATATTCCTGGCGCGCAGTTAAACGTATAAAGCTGTAAAGAATTCGTGCGAACAAATAAAACGGTGAACAAATATCAATATTGTAAGGTTTCGGTTTACGCAATACGGGTACAATAGATGTTATTGCCACAAACAAAAGAACCAAAGGTTACCGCTTAAATGTAAGCATAACTGTTCCCCTTTTACTGAATAAAGAAACCAATTACATTTCAATCATTAAGTATAAATTACCAAATCTTATGCGGAAGTTTCCCCATAACAGTTTACCCAATAACTGTTTTTTTGTAACCTGCTTCATTATCAAAGCAAATGTACGGGTTCAATATATCTATACAAATATTATAAAGCTGAAGACTTTATTTGAACGAGCTAATCTCAAAAATCATATAAAGATTTTTTTACGCATTATAACTTTAACCAATTAACTTTTTTTATTGTGTCCCATATAAAATCGTTATCGTTGTAATGAACACTCAGATATTCATGGCAGCTGCACTTCATTATTGAATAACTCGACCGTGAGTGGCTTTTGTTTATTTCCTTGCAAACCAGAATGAAATTATACCACTCTTATAGCAGTTACTCGCACATACCACTAGCGTGACGCTCGCCTCCAGTCAACCTAGCATTAGAAAGGCATAATAATCAAATATCCTAAGATTTATGTTCTAAATAATTAAGCTACAGTAATTCTATGTTTATTCAACTTAATTTTTGTACCGATACGAATATATTTGGCGGTTATAATGTCGTGTTTGTGCTTGTAATTGGGGTTACAATAGTCCCAATATAACCACACACTGGCATGACTCCCTACTTTGTTGGTATAATAAGGGGCTTTTGGTTACACAAAAAAATTTATGTCGAATTCGTGGCCCTACAATACTATAATTTGCATCATAAATAAATCAGTTTTGTTTTACAGCTGGTTGTTATTTTAGAAGCGATTAAAGTATTTTTGTTACTAATCGCATCGGCTTAGCTTACATCTGAAGAGGCGTCAATATAAGGCCTTGTTAAGTCTGTGCTACCTCGCGGAAATATCTCCCGCGAGCACATGTATAGGGTTGTGAAACGGTCGCTCTTTAATAATTCAATAAATAAAAAAATAACTTAATATTACGTTCCACAATTATTTGTTGAAATACTTTGTTAAGTTTATTAGTTAGCAAATTAAACATAATGCATTTTTACATAAGAAAATCAAAGGATTTCAATGCCATTCAACGTTTTAATTAGTTAAATATATTTCGGCGTAGGTTCTTTAAAGTAGGTATCTGCCTACATCAATTGATTGTACACATTATGAGGTATTGTAGATAAGATATAAATAACACAAAATATTTCAAATGAACACATTTACTTTGAAGCGTATACACAAGCGGTAAATATATACAAAATGGTGAAAAACATGTAATCGGTACATTTAACGGTGAGCGTGAACGTTAGAAATGTCAAGATGCTGAGAGCGTGCGGAAGTGACGTCACGGAAGGTAAGATGGCGCGCACACGTTACGTCAATCTTGTGTTGTTAGGCGTCGAAGCGACAGACTATACACGGCACACGCGAGCACAGCTATCTCTTATAATTAAGACATTGCTTTCAAATTGTGTTGTGAAATAATCATTTTAACTGGTTATGTGCTTGTATTTTCAGACCATGAATGTTGTCGTAGCAGTGTCAATGTTTACTGAAAAGCTGATTGTTATGAGAGTGAATTATATTATTTTTAGGACAACATGTATGTGACTGTCGTTTGTATGTAGCTCTTTCAACAAAATTGATAAATGTTTTAACATAGCAGCTACAAGATTACTTATGCAGTATGTACTTACAAACTTGCAACCAGAAACAAAAGCGACAATTCTAAATTAAACTGCAGTACACATACAGTTCCTATTTTTTTTACAAATATCAGATTTATTAGATGAAATTATTTGATATCTACGATAATTACTATAAAATTCACAAATAGGTTCATAACTGTCATTGGTACTTGATATCAGATTCAAAACTAATTTGAATGTCATAGAATATTAATAAAACATATCCCTCATTTACTATGGATAGTGCAAGTAGGCAACTTTGCCTTCCCTCGCTATTTCCCGAGGGGGTCTTACATGACAACTGTAAAAGCAACTAGTTCGGAATGGTAATAGCAAAGAGTGTAAGGCCAACGACAGCACTATTGGTTTTGGTTAAGAGATTGGTCTATGGTGTCCTATAGTATATCCATTATCTATGTTGGTTTATGTCTTCAATGTAAAGAATAAAAACTTTGACATCAATCGTCTAGCCACATCTAGTAACCTGTAAAGTCTACTGACCCTTTGAACATCTGCAAAAAACTTTCGAAAGAACATTGTTAAAACTGGCCTATGAACCAACACGCATGAAACATTTACTATAATTACTAGCTCTTTTAATAATATACAGTACATATAATAAAATAGAATGGACACTTGTTAATTTCGAAAACATTTTAAAAAGTATTCACTTCCGTCCTTAGCGTCCATCTTGATAGTTCTATTGATTTTTGGTTCCATTTGAGATTTATTATAGGCAAAGGTATTATAACTCATACAGCCAAGTCTGTGTAACAGCACTCTTAGAGTTTGAAACAGACAAGCGTCAGTATTCTCAACACTTTATATATAATGATTTTTACTTACACAGTCCGATTAGATGTCCCGGAACCATAATTAGCCATAATGTATCAAAAATCTCGATTGAAAGAGCTGTTTGAAACGAGCATTAATTTCGACACTGACAGTAGATTAATAATTGACAGATGACAACTTTAACATTTTGACAGTTATTGCTACATACCGAATGTTTTTGTTGACGATTTATTGATGATTCTAACCTCAAAATCCGAAATTGTTTTCATTTTTTCAGAATTCTCATGTGTCCGTTGTTTTAATTTAGGTCCAATCGAATATAGACATTATCTACAACCCAAAGAGTAAATACAGCTCCCTGGTGGGTCTTAGGCGAGCTATGTATGGACGACGAACAATGTCCTTTATTGATTGATTTTAATGAAAAATTCAAAATAATACGGTGTAACATTATTAGGTAATTTACTTTCCTCATATATTCTCTTAAAGATGTCTACATTTTAAACACAATACTGTGTCAGGTTATAAGTACGTCGCTCAAGCTTAGTTAATTCGCGTGCCGTGCACCGGATTGCCGCTAAAACTTTTAACGGCGGAATAACAACTCAACTTTATATTATCAGTCGCTGCAAAATGCACGCTTTTTAAGGGAATTCCGAATACTAATACTAAGAAACGTATAAGTACACGTTTTGCAGTGTTTATTTGAATACAATGGAGTTTAGTACTTTCTTTTGTTTTTTTGGGATTGTAGAAGGTGAATTTCATTACAAAAGGGAGAGCAATGGTTGTCACTTTTACGTGATTAAAAATACAGGTAGGTACTTTATGAAAATTACTACTGCGTTAAATTAATTTAAAAACTTATATTATTCTATCTTTTGGTAAGTATATTATTTAAGTATGTAGATTGGCTCAACCAGTTTTAAAGAGGTAAAAGTTTACAAATTCTGTAACTGACCTAAATTCATGTCAGTTTTTACAGTTTAATCCAACTAAAAACTCAGTGGCAGTACACATGACACGATTGTTACGCTAATTGCAAAAGTGTATCCATTCGATAGCACAAACAGTCGCTTTGGTCTATTGTCCACAACTCTAGTGTTTGCGCACCGACCGGCTAGATACGTCCCCTTTCAATCATCGGCCTAACTATCGTTTGGTCAAGCCTTCGCTGCTTTGTTTAGATTATGTAATAGAAGCTAGCACTATCCATTAGGGGATATGATTTGACTGGGTTAGCCGCAAGGCATTTAGTGAATTATAAAAGACAGCACACAACCTATAACAACAGATTTTATGTACGTAGTACTAAAATGCATAAAAATATCAAGGCGTGTTTAATTGTGTATGCAGAAAAGATATGCGGAATGCTCTGAGAGATGCCGCAACAGCAATAAAGTCTGTACAAAGGGTTATTTCAGTTCCTTCATAAAACTAACAACGTTCGCGGTAACAAGACGCGAACGTTTCTCTCGAGCCCATATTCTCACAGTCATTGTCTCGTTCAGTAGACTTTAGGGGCTTGAGCCTGAGTGTTAGATTCAACAGACCATTGTTTAGCTTCCTTCACCTGGCAAGACGAAGCCCACACAAAGGCAACGCTCGTTTCTGCACTATTGTTTATTTTTGTTATGCAATTGTAGGTTTTCGAGCACGCCACGGCGGATCGTCGCTTGTTTGTGAAGTGGGGTACGAGCATACGACACCTGAATCGCGAGAATGCAGCAACTGCAAGTTTTATATGTAGCTTAGATTTATCAATAGGATTTAAAGTGATCACTGGTGAAGAAGAACATCTTTATGCTACATAGCAACTGCAGCGAGCGAGCAAAGGCTGAAAGAATTTCCAGTGAGAAAATCGGCCATTGTCTAAATATGTTGAGATTCGTGTCCGCAGCCAATTTACTTGAACATCGTCCAAATTGTCTTTAAAATATCCAAGCAATCACCATTTTGGTTAAAGTAGTAAGTTGGTCTCTAATTGGAGGTTCCGTCGCCAATCGCATTAGCTAAATACCATTCCAAGTGAGGTGGCGAGTGACATGTTGTCAGATTAATTATTAATTAACGGACTGATTAATTAGTGGAGTGATTATATGAATTACATCTACCTACCCTTGAACGCTTGGTATGTCTTGGACGTACATACTATAGCTATATGTATGTATATACGGTGAGGTAGTTACTTTATGAAGTATCTTCTCATTTACTGAAATGAGTTAATGTTTTTCTAAATGTTGTTGAAATATTTTAATTATATTTCTATGAGTGCCTTTTTAGTCACATGAAAGAGTACAACACAGTGGCACAACATGTTGTAATTTATTTCTACTTTACACTAATGTTTTTGTTGAAATCCCTAAAAGCACGGAACATAAGACCAAAAAGTTTCGCTCTAAAAATAGGATGTGGTGTCGAGAACATGTTCAAACACAGGGTGTTATAACGTCAGAGGGTAAGATGAAATGAATTGATCGCCCTTACTAAGATGGAGTGTAGGAACTCTACACCCATGGGTCCTGACTTCAGAAAAGCCGGCGAAACTTGCTTTTGTTAACAAACTTGTTTACACTAATGATGGATAATGAAAGATAGATAGCTTATACAACAATCTATTGAGAATACAGATATAAACACTCTTCACTGAGCAACGGAGAAATAACTTTTAAAATTTTATATTTATTGTTCACTGTTTCAGATTTAAGTTTCCGTAACTCGAAGAAGTTTTCGCTGTTTGTATTTCTTTACGTTTTCTTTATGGAATTGGATCATTTTGTGAATCTGATTTTGAGACTTAACACACTCATTCTGTGATGGAGATTAAACAAATAAAATTTTAAAGAGGATGTATTAATCAGTAAGGTAGGTTCTTTTATACAATATTGAGTGTGTAAGGTTTATCGCAATGCAACATGGTGACCATCTGGCTCGTGTCAGACTGCAGTCTCTTGGTGCACCGCCCGTAAATCTTGACAATTTACAACCTTACACACAGTTTCTAACTATTATATGTACGTGCTCCACTGCAACAATGATTTTATTTATACTTAAGTTTCCCAATGTTATTAACTTTATTACATAGCATCTGTTTGACGTTAGGTGCTTGAAAATATTTTATAGGCAGAAGCTACAGGTTCAATTTCATGAGAAATGAATTGATATATCTACCTACGTCAACCTATGTTAACCGATAAAGATGAGAATTAAACAAGCATTTCTAGAAGTTTTGTCGAGTATATTTTTATGTTTTGCACTGTACCAATTCTAAACAGTACAAAAGATCACAGAATAATAAAACTTAAATAAGGACTGTTTCAACTGAACGTTGCTAAAACAAAACCGTTCACCCGTCCGCCCGACCCGGAGTAACCCCGCATTATTTTGTAGCAAATAAATAAAATGTAAATAGCATATGGAACGGAACAAAGAGTATGATAATTTGCATAATTCTGTTCACCTTTTAGCTTCGGACATGGCTGGTTTTGGCCTGGGCTTGAGCCAAGCCAAGTCCATTTAGCGACTTGTACGTAGATTATAAGCTTAGATCCTTTGGTTACACACTCGGCGTGCGTTAACCTCGGAAAAATAAGGAAAATCCACCTCTCACAATGTTCTTTGAATTTAAAATACGTTTCGAATTTTCTCGGGTAAACAAAGGATTTGTAATTGATTACGTTGATATTTTATGTCTTAATGTGCTCAAATGACATATATTATGATTAAGCGCTGAAAAGTTACTGAAGAATGTTAAGTATGTGAGGCCACTATTTAAGTATTTTTATCGGCGTTGTAGATTTTCATTTCGAAAAATTATGTGACCTTACGAGTTAATTTAGTAACTCTAACAACATCAATTAAATGTTTATTCAATGTGCTTAAAAACCTAATTACGTAATCACAATAAATAAACTGAAAGTCAACTTTGTATAAGCGTACAGAAATATCCGTCGAATTGGAATATTTATTCCATTTTGTTGCGGCTTTCAGATCTGTAATTCGAATAAAGACTCCATTAACGATCAGAGAAGATGTAAATAGGATTACATCAATCGCCCAATGACGATACGAACGCAGACAGCCCGTAATACTTTAGTTGCAAGATATATCATTTTTATTCGGTAAATAATTAAATTCAAACCAATAAGGGATTTGCATGTGTAAAATAAACTCCATAAGAAATGTTCAATAAAATCCTCAGAAAATTAGGCGTTGCACTCAAAGTATGTTCAGAATAAAGTCCTCTTAAAACGGTGGTAGCTTGAGCTACGAAAATTATTTCAGCCATCCACAACACAAACAAGTCACAAGTTCAGTTTTTATTTCTACGCCATGAAATATGGCTGACTTGAGACTCGTTAAAAAGAACACGATATAGTATTACGCCGCCTGGTCGAGCGACGACTAACCCGCTTTATGTGCACTTAAAACAGCTTCTAGACTTGTTTCATCCTCTCCAACTTAACGCAAATCTTAATTTAAGCTTTAGCAAGTAACTCAACAAATACTGAAGTTGTTCTAGCCGAATGTAGCCAAGCGACGTGCCAACAAATATTATTGAAGAATTATTAGAGTTCATAACAGGAGTAGATAAGAGAGTTCATAAGAGAGTACAAAAGAGGAGTACATAGGAGAGGAGGTACTTAAGAGGAGTCATTAGAGGAGTACATAAGAGAGTACATAAGAGAGTACATAAGAGAGTATATAAGAGAGTACATAAAAGAGTTCATAAGAGAGTACAAAAGAGTACATAAGACAGTACATAAGACAGTACATAAGAGAGTTCATAAGAGAGTTCATAAGACAGTACATAAGAGAGTACATAAGAGGAGTACTTAGTAGGAGTCATTAGAGGAGTACATAAGAGAGTTCATGAGCGGGGTACTATATTTATTGTAACCTTTTGTTTTTAAGAATACGTAGCGTAACGTTAGATACAATATTAATTCACACTGACTTTCATTAGTTAACAAACCTACACGGTAATTTCATTGTCATTATGTAAATATTTGTATACTGAACCCTCTATAATAGAGCTAAGTTTTAATTAAATTACCAATAATTTCTACAACTGTGTACTTGCATCAGTAGGTACCCAATATCGATACATTGCGTTAACTTTCCTTTGGCTTATAAAAACAAGTAACTTGTTTACTTATTTACTGAAGTAGTAAAGGTTACTTCCTGCTGTTATCAGTAGAATATCCTGTCGTATTAAATATCATGTACCTAGTCGGTTTTGTTTTGAAACTTTGTTCAATCGAGCGGTCCGATTACCATATTATGTATGTTTATCTTTTAAAGTTGGCTTGTGGACATAGGCATTAGTATTCCGCTCCCGTCCGCTCACGTATAAACTTCAGCAAATAACATAAAATCAAGTTTTGATAGTTGTATAAAACGTTGTTGCTAACCTCCAATCCGACCATTGAAAAGTTTCCAATAGAAACTTCTGAATTGATTAGTGCTAGCAATAGTTCCGCGGAGTTATCCTCGATTCAGACAAGTTTGTTCCTATTAACACTTGAGTTAAACTAGGACAGGTGATTAGACAATTGTGTTACTGTCAGCGTATTACTCCAACCTGGCAAAAGTAGAACTGTTTTACTTTTTATTTGTTCTTAGAGTAACGAGCATAACAGAGTAATTGAGCATAAGTCCGGTTCCGCAGCGTGACTTGTAGCAAATGTTAATTGAAAGATAAGTGCTACCAAATAAGAAATTCTGCGTGTTTTTCCTTCAGAGCTGTACCTCAAATCTTTTACTTTTGTTCCGGCGGCATCTGCCCCTTTTCAACTCAAGTTAAACAAATTTTCCGTAACAGACTTTTTCGAGATTCACCTTGAGGATTTGGGGATCTACGAGGTTTTGTTTTTACAGTTTCTTTTTTCTCGTTTACCTTGTGTTGTCTGTATTTGCGAACTGACAATGATATTGCGTACAATGTTTATGAAGCTAGTGTAATTAAAAGATCATCATTATTTTGTTGATTTAGTGTAATTGTTACTGTTGAATGACCTATTTTGATTTATGTTTATAAGTGTAGGTATGTGAACTGTTACTCGCGCTTTTGTTTATGTGCTAACGGTAGCGGAAATTTGAATTAGTTGTTTCAGTGTAAAGTGTGCAGCAATACGTTATGACACCGCCCGTAACGTTATAACATAGTTTTAATGGTAAATTATGGGGTCGTTTCTAATAAAAGGTATTAGTATTCACGAGGTACGCGAAGGTTTTCCGTAAGTGCGATGGCGAATGTTTTCGGCGTAACTCATCCACTCCAATATCATAGAGATTGAGAGCGTTAAGTTATTGCAGTAACAATTTCGTATTGGCCAATAAAACCTCACTTTCGCTTTATTTATACGCAGTAAAATGATCAATATTCGATATTGCCTTCAGATGGTTACATATATTTACATACGTTTATGGCAGGGTCTTGTTCGGAACTTTTAATAATTTCTTATTTAGTTTAGTGCGTTTCGCAGATGGATATTTATGGCTAGCAAAAAGATACCCCCTAAAGTTTGAAGCTCAAGTGATATTGAGAGCTTTTCATACCAGCAAATAGGCCTTTATCATTGATCAGACATTCAACATAGTCTGACATTTTATAAAAAATACGCAAAATTAACAAAAGTTCTACTAATTAAAATTCAACAAAGAGATCGTATCAAAAAGTTCACGCCTTTATAAAGAGCGGTTTTTTTCCAGGCGGTTCGCCGGCCAGTCATTCCATCTCGCTATCATATGAGTTATACTGGCTGAGATAATGATAAGCCGCGGATTGGGCGCTCCACTCCACATTAAAACCTCGTTAGCCTTAGTGTAAGCTTTTACTATTGTTCAACTCCAACTTGCTATATCATGAGGAGAATGGCGTACATACACAGTTGAGCCAATTGCTAATGCATATGATACGCGTCGGAATTAGCGGGAAAAGTTGCACCAGGCGATGTACTTTGGTGAGATTTGTTTGAAAGTCAATGCCCTGTAATATATTGTAATGTATTTAATGACATATGTTGTTTGAACCAAAATAGCTGAATAATGTAATAGAAATACAACCGGTAAATGATGTAACTATTCATAGAACATCTCATGTTTCCTTCCCTACAGCTGGTAAGGTATATGGGTAAGATTTTCTTTGAATAAAACCGCCCACGGCATAACAAATCACTATTCTTAGAGGTATCACGGTAGGGGTGGGCCGTCACGCAATCCCGGACAAGTGTAAGCATACGTATCTACATAATTATTATGAAAGTTCACTAGCAAGCACGGGATTGTTGCGTTCGCGTTGTAAACGACATAATTACTGTTTGTTGCCGCACTTCATTTGTTCATTGTGGTGTTCTTTTTATGAAAACTTTCTGAGAATTGCATGTGTTTTCTTTTTTAGTAGTGTTGCTCTATAATGTATTAACATGTTCATTTGTGTGAACGTTAACTTTTAGAATAAATAACATTTAATTCTGCTGATTGTCTTTTTTTATTAAAATATTTTTCATGCAAAATTAATAATATTTCATATAGGCGATTTTTGCGTGTTGTAATCTGTTAGACAAAGTTGACATCAAATCGAGTCGCCTTTGCCATAAAGCTGTTGAATAAGTAAAAAGCTGCTCAATCAGATATGTTTATCAAAACAAAGCATTCGCTTAGAAAGTGCAGTTTTCTATCAATGTAAGAATGTTCAAACTCAGTAGTCAGGATTAGTCGTTTCGAAGATTACGGCTACAAGCGAGGCTCCTTTATCTTTGCACTAACGTACCTAGTATATTTTTATTTTATTTTACAGAATGTGTCACTAATTTCACGTAATCTTCTCCAAATGACCGTGGGAAGCGAATTACTGTATCTAGTGAGTAGCACTCGTATACGATACGTATTTACTTTAAGTCTCTTCTAGTAAATCAGCTTTCATAGGTCTTTTAATGCTATTCTCTGTTTCAAAGTATATATCAGTGAGTCCACCATTAGTGCCATGTATTTAATAAGATATCCTATTGGTTTGAATGTTATTAATAGAAATGATGGTAATATGTATAATAAGGATATCAGGGCATTTATATAAGCATATCAAAAATGATTAATATTAAATCCAATCAACTTTCATGGCACGAAATAATCATCAATAATAATGCACCGCTAATCGTCAAAAATATTACCTTAATCACCCCTAAATAGGTGTAAGCAGGGTGGCATACTTAACAGCGTATTTATAAATTATTTATAATTATTTATAAAACTTAAGAAATTTAATATCCATTTAAGCCAGTAATTTCAAGGATAAAAAGAATAATTTAGTATAAAAGTTTCTTGTGCAACGACAGCTTTTATCTCAAGAACGAAATCTGGGACAAGTCCAGAGTTCGGAACATAAATAAGCGCTATATTTATTTTATATAATAAGTCGCCATCAGATTTACTTTAAGTTTAATGTTCACTCAACGAATTTCTTCTCATTAAGACTTTTGGACTCAATGCACAATCTGCTATGTGTACTACTGTAACACGGAAAATCAATTAAATACAGGTTCCTATTGTGACAGAACGTGTTTAATATAAGCTAGTAAATAATCGTTTATATTCAATATTATTTTTTATTGCCCCATAAAGTTTTGCTATTCGAATGAAAATTGGTGGGTAATAGGCAATTATTTCGAAAATAAGGGTTGACGACAGCGTCATATTCGGAGTCAGCAATCAAAACTTACGGCGGCGAGTTCGCGTGACTAATGTTCTTTTTTCCATTTCTTATTGTTTTTCAGTGGTTGACCCTCCATCGACGTTTGTCGGCGCTATCATGCTCCGCTAATTATACCACTAAAATGATTTATACCAGACGATTGTTATG
Organism: Helicoverpa armigera; assembly: GCF_030705265.1. Taxonomy (NCBI): domain Eukaryota; kingdom Metazoa; phylum Arthropoda; class Insecta; order Lepidoptera; family Noctuidae; genus Helicoverpa; species Helicoverpa armigera. The sequence goes on along the minus strand of NC_087131.1, from coordinate 4,710,004 downwards.
CTAGAGATTGTTAAGCTACCAAATTGGATTACGGTTCATGTCAACGACACATTTAGCTCAACGATATGAGTTTGTTATATAATCAAATACTTAGCGCTGGACATTTGCTAGTTAACATTGACGTAAGTACGGTAGACCGCACATCAGTGGTAACTGTCATGCACCTTAACTCAATAGTAATAAGTACGATTTTCTTATAAAACTGTTACCACTGACCTGAAGTTGACTGTACGTAAGGTTTATCATTAAGTTCAACAGTCAAGTTGCTATGTTTAAAAATATCGAAAGTGTAAAAACGTCCTCACACTGAAGACTAAACTGTCGGCGGATAGTAGACCCAATGATTGGTTGACAGTTTATTTTAAAGCGATCGTGAATCCAATCCAACTTTTTAGTCTATTTGATACCGGCCATATACTTGATTGTTGAATGTGCGTATTATCATTCATCTCCATACTGATTTATGACGCCCTCGACTCACTAAAAGTTTTCAGTGTGCCCTTAGGGATAACTTAATGCGTGATTGATTGATTATGATGATCTACGTTTTATACTTATTAAATAGTTACTAACCCAGTTGCAAAGTCGCGGTATTGTCTCATAATTCTCTTCTATAAAACAACCGAGAGTAAAGATATTTGTATCAACTTTTTATCTGCATTTCAAGAGTTGCTTTTGCTCAATTGTCTTTAGCTCTTTTGTCTGCTACTTGAAGGTAAGCCTGCTTTGATCCAGCAAATGTTGAAGCACTGGCTTTAGACGGTCGTTATTTTAAAAAGCAACACGGGAGTTTAAAGAAAATATGGCTGAACATTTTCGTATTTCCTCTCGAAACAACCGGTATTATCATTAAATCGATATGTATAGAGTACGGTTCGAGAATATTATTTTAGTGGTTATGTGGCTTTTAGATGAAGCAGAAATGATCAACATAAATCTTTTCTGTATTCTAGCTGTAGATTTTGCTCGTGTATCGTAAATGTACGAGAGGCAATGGTTACGGAATATTTTATTAAACTACAGTATAAAAGAAAATTCGGAATATTCAGTTTGGTTTCTCGTGCACTATTGCGGTCAGCCGTCCAATCCGTGCGAGTCTCCGACTGTTGCGATATAAACACGGAATAATACATGACTACCTACCAGTTTCAGATTTGCTATCTTCGGATTTTTCCCAGAAAATATGTGTCATTCTTTAAATTGGTTCAGGATAATCTTAGAATATGAATTTTCAATGTACAATCTGTTTATTTATGTACAGTTTTTTCGGTTCTACTCAATTAGTGAGATGGCTTTTCAAGATAAGCGCCTATACTTAGCTAGTTTACAGTAAATGTTTCAAAGCCAAAGTGGTTTGCTTGTAGAAATAAAGTGTACTTTATAAAATTATCCCGTGAGTCTTGGTGCGGAGACTGCATTTTTCACGGGATCCCGTGAAAAAGGTCTTTACTGTGCCCCGGGACTGCGGAGATAAAAGTCCAGGCCTCCTATTTGAGCTATGGTACTTTGACCGGACAACATCACTCTATTATGCTGAAAGTACTACTGCGGTTGCTTTCGATTTAAAAGCAGACAATTGGTTTTAAAACGATCGCTATGTCGCTAAGATATCTGGAACTAAATTGCTTTACGTATTTATCGATTGGTTTTGTATCTATTTTTTTCATTCTAAACTAAGTTACTTATAGAAAAGAAAAAGAATGACTGGTTCTCAAAATCACCAACCCGCATTGAGCAAGCGTGGTGATTAATGCTCAATCCTTCTCCGTGTGAAAGAGTCCTGTGCCCAGCAGTGGGACGATAAAAAGGCTGTAACAGGTAACAGACTCTCAAAATAGTTTCATGAAGATTATTTCAATATACCTACTTTTTTTCAGCAAGTGTCGGAATTCTACGCTCTCAGTCTGCTCGGGCAGTCAGATTCACCATCGGCGTCTGACATAAGTTATTTCCGTATGTAGTCCATGTCGATACGGATGAAGAAAAAGTTCGTACTAAAATAAGTGAGTTATAGAATGGCAGTAAAATTGATTCTTTTTACAAAAGATTAGATAAGGGACTTTTAAATGTGGGACTTTTGGACGATATCGTGGCGGGCACTCATAATAGACTGAGAGATAGTTTCATTTGCAAGTTACAAGAGAAAACGTTTGTGTTGGTCATTACCGCAAGTGATGGTTAATAGTAGTAGATTTTCACAGCCAGTTTTCAATCTCAGGGTAAACTCTGAAATAAACTATTCAATAATTGGTTATTGATCTATTGACATTTGTATTAAGAATGGTAACGACAGAGCTAGGTATTTACATCTTTGACTTGGCACTAAAACTTTTATAGGAACAGTTTCTATTTTTTTGAATATAGGGCTCATGATGATTGACAGCCCAGTAATAAGATTCCATTTCTTAAAGTTACGTCCCCAGCTTAGCCAGCATTTGTACGACGAATACAATAAACATATTTGGACAAATCAGATTACACTTTACCTTGGAACTACTAGGTTTTTATTTTGTGATGGTTATTCATCAAATGACCCCTCCCGCTGTCGGTAAGCAGCGTGAGAGAGTGTCGGACTCTTACTGTCTAAAACCCAACACGTTCCTTCTTAGGCCTTTTATGTACCAGGGCCGCGGTAACTCTTTCGAACTTTCCCGTAGCTGGAACTACTAGCTCAAGTAAAAACTAGAGTGTTCATAAATTTCGCGTATAACATAACAAGATACGCAGTTTACGACAAGAGCACCATTCGCGAGTCAATCTCCAGTTGTTCCGCGGATATGGTAACATTCGGATGCAGTTACCGTCTAAATTGGGCGTTTCCTACGTTTTGTACAAGTTTCCCCGCTATATCGCTCCGTGAAATATAATCAAGCTAGAAACGTTAAATAAGTTTGATAAACGACTTCAGAAAGTAGTCGAGCGGCTGCTACTTGGGTTTATTTTTATTCTCTTCGGCTTCGTTTTATACTGTATTTTGTTAAACAGAAGTCTGCCATTTTAGTTGCGCGGTTTGTATTATGCTGCGTTTTTTTAATTTTCTGGTTTGTCTTTTCAGTTGTAGAAGTCAGTTTTTATTAAATTGTTTTTATAAGCAATGTTTCTTCTTAATACCAATAATAAGCATTATTTGTCCTACTTTGTATTAGTAACAGCAAATATAATGCTACATACTACATTTGGAAAATTTTCAGATAAACGTTATTTTGCAGTGTACATGTAAAGCTCTTTCTTTGCTTTGGTCACATTGTTATGTAAAGTTCAATTACACAGTGGAGCCCGCGAATGGACAGCATGGGGAATATGACAATGCATTTACACATACGTGAGTACTGTCATTTTTGTTTTAGTACCTACAACGTTTGCGTTGTTCATTTAAACTTAAACAATATCTAAACTCACTAAAACATAAGTGCACAAAATGAAAAACGATGCACTGCGCATTCAGTATGTGCTAGCTTTATTCGAACTCTAAAACAAGTTGATAAACTAAATAACAGTAAAGTCAACATTAAGTCACATCCAGGCTCTTTATATCCGTGCTCAGGTACAGAGAGCGCGTTGCTTGTGAAATATTTTACGATTCTTGAGCCATAAGCCGGCGAGCCAGGGTTAAACATACCCGTATTTGTCCCTATTCGGTGATTTGTAAAGGTGAAGCCGCCAACACATATTCTATTTCAAATCTTTCGCAATAGATTTTTGTGAATATTTAAAAATGTACAGACACAAATATTTCGACGGATGTACGAGTGGGCTTGTTTGTGATTGAGTTTCGGCGTTTTTTTAACGAAATATTTCAAGAGATTTTTTTAGCGCTGTGTACAGGAGCGTTTGGTAACTTTCTGTGACGCATGACGTTCCGAATTCACTGTGAAGTTGATAAAATGTTTTTTTTTTGCTAGTTCAAAGGAGTAGGTGTTTCTTTTTATTTTTCCCTAATTTTCTCGATAGTACCACTATAATAAGGTTGATAAGGTCAAAGGAGTTAAAACAATTAGATCTTGAGCTGACACGATCCTTACCTTTTAAGACTGAACATGACGACATCGCTACCGTAATACATGCATATAAATTGAGACCTATGTAGGTATATACATTTACTAATTACTCATAAATAGTTGAGGAATAAGAGCTATCCAGCTATTACCGGGTGTTCCGTTTCACTTGCCTGGTTGCTCAATCATGTTAACCAATTGTTGGAGCGGTTTAATTATTACCTTTGTGATATGACTCGGCTGGAATGGTTGAGCTATGAGCCGTTATACACTGCCCACTTGGCGATTAATGTAAGTTCATGTGTCTAAACATTCTAGCAAAGACTATTTTTCGTTGAATATAATAGGGAAGTAAAATAATGGCTGATTTAATAAAGGAATATACTATATTTTTTCATATATTGTAATCTAGTGTCTATTAGTCCAAATCAGTTCTTTAAAATAAAACTACACTTGTCTATAACTGTAAATACAATACAAGAAATAAGTACGTACAATGAGTGTGTTGGCATTCGTTAACTCCCTAGGGATGATCCTTCCGCATATTATTACTACAAAAAGGTAATGCTCACTTGAAACCATCACAGTACATAAAATCACCATGTTACCTGAAAAAACGACGTTTTACCCAGATGAGGGGAGAAACATACAAATTGAGGCAACAAACGTAAAAAATAATAACTATCAAAAGTTCCCTCTTTAACATTTACTTAAGTGGAGGTAGGGAAATAAATTGTTAGACATTTTTGAGTGAATTATTTTACCCCCGGGTGCATAAGTTGAGTACCCCACGCCCTTTGGAGAAATAAGTATTTCCACTTAAGTGCTTATACGCCCTACGAAGTTTTTTCATGCGGTACGAATTACCTAGATCTATCGACAGTGAAATGATACATTTGTTTTGTAAAAACAGTAGGCGTGGGTGGATAAGTTGAAATACGACTAGTGTGGGTAGATAGATAGATAGAGAACTTTGCAAAAGCTAAGCGACTTTCATCATGAATACATACACTTTTTAGCTCCAACTTGTCTCTATCTATTGACATAGTTCTAACTCAATCTACGATTCACTTCATAGAAAAAGAAACTAAAATCTCATTTATCTGTTTATCTACCTTCTATAAAAAAATCAAGTGGTCTGATGTTCAATTGGATCCAACGTGGATGTAGTGAAACAGGAACCGAGATTAAATCCACAGATATAAAATGGCTTCTTGCCCATTAAAGTAATTGATTCGATAAGACATGGGAAAAGTTTTTATTTGACAAGGGACCGGACTATATGAGTTACGTGGAATCCAGGGAAATTGAAAAGGGAAATAGCTTTACTCAGTGTTTATTTTACAAAACAATATTTAGATACGATGTTCCTTGTTGTTGTTGGATTCGAGTGTTTCCGCGGAAATTAAAACCGTTATACTTATTGTTATTTTTCAATATTTTAACCGTGCTTTGGTGAGTCATAGGCACAGGGCTTAGAGCTAATTAAAATTCAAATTTTATTTCTTATAATTTTTTATGTGAAGTAATGCCAAACTACCTAATCGTAAGCTCAACTTAAGCAAAAACAATATCGCTTAAGAAGTTCGAGTGTTACACATTCACACACTTACAAGTTCATCGAAGTTAATTTTCCTCACATGACAAACAACGATAACATAGGCAATGCGAAAATAATGTAGCTAACATTACCTGAATAAAAGAGTAAACTAACTAGAACAACAAAACAACGTGTTTTTGAACGTATATCTACTTTTGTTTTACGGCCGACAAACACTACCCTTTTGCGGAGCTGAACAGAAATGCAGTGAAAATATAAAAATATTGTCCGTAGTGAGATGCGAGTTGCATCAGTTCCCTCCGGGCACGATTTGGACGGTATACGCACTAGGCGAAATTATTGCTGCGATTTCCCTCCGAGATATACTCTATATTTTAGAAGCAAGGCGAGTTTATACTGCGTTACGCGTGAGGGTTACCAATGCCGTTGAAAATTAATTACGCTTACGGAATCAGCAACAGATTTTGTAATATGATACCATAGTCGTAAAATATTATCAGCTTACTTTGATGTATTTTAGTATAGAAAACTATTTTTATGGACTAACATGATGGTAATTAATTCAATTCAAATAAAAATTGAAGATCGTAAAAAGAAAGTAAAGAGTTAGATTGTGACATTTCCTTAAAAAATACCCCACGCTTTTGAATAACTGGAAAAAAGTAGTTCGAAATTTGTTTTTTTAGTTTAAATTCAATTTACATACACAACTAAACACATAGTCGTCCAGGGCTACGTGTTTAGTTCCTAGTGCGTAACAGATATAGTCGGCCCAATGCGGCCGTAACTTCACGCGCGGCCGCCGACGGTAACGAGCAGCCACATAAAACAAAATGCCAGCAGAGAAGGGATCCTCTAAATTTGCTTAAATGCCAAATAAACTGCGAATTGCTTCGCCATTTATGAAAAAGACCCTAGATTCGGCCTATTTCAGTGGCAAGAGGTCTTGTTTCATAAAATTATCCCTATGTGCTTTAGAGGGCATGAAATGTTAACAATCTTAAATATTTTTGCGCAAAATATTTTAATAAACTATAAAATAGCAGTAAATAAAATAGTAACGTACATAATATACGGCTGCACGTAGATACATGCTTTACGTAGCGAAGGGGCAATTAAACCGTGAACGATTTAATTTAGCTGTAGTTATTTTCCCCGGCGTAGACTGAAGGTTATTTTTATATAGATTGCGTGCTATATACCTAAAACTGGGTGGGTAAATTAGTGGCAGCACATAAGCGGCAATAAAGCGAAAATAGACGTATCGTAAATACAGAGCGTTTTATAACGCCCTCCGCGTGAACGCTGAACCTGCCCTAAGATTGGTAACGAAGATAACAAAAAAGTTCCTTCAAATGAACCAAATACGAAATAAAGTTTGCCAATCTCGAAACTAGAACATCGTAGTTTTTTAATTATTCCAAGTCTTGTAGCATTTGTTTGTATCTGTTTATTTTGTTGCAGTACCTACATACAGTTAGGAGTGGTCGTTGGTGCTATGTCGGAGTTCGAATAAAACACTTGACTACTAGGTACTCACGGGAGCAGAAAGGAATCGAATATTGGGTCGTAAGATTTACATAATAAGCAGCTATTGTATGAGGATAGTAGGAATACTGTCCATTATAGTGGCATTCGTTCAATACGTAGGTATTTCTCTGCCATTGCGTTTAATTAATGTACACAAATGCTCAAATCATGAAGAATAAAAAGCCTTTAAAACTAAGGGTTCTTGGGAGAATGGTTTTATTATAACAAGTATAATAAAAAAGCCGCATTTATTTCAAAAATATATTGTGCTAAGATTTTTGCATATTCATATTATTTATATTTTCCAAGAAACAATAAGGTTTATTTTTGTAAATCCTATCTGGTTGAATGGAGACTGAAGCAAGACCCACTATCAGAGCAATACGAGTAAAATCTACATGACATAACATTTTTACTCGTCCTCGTTACGACTGAAATACGAAAAATCGTTTTGATAAATACATTTTATTCTTATTAAAAGCGCCTGTCAGACTTTCAGAATTCGATATGAAAATTATAGCGTTGCATTTCACAGTTATTTATGCGCTGATATTTTTATATTAAGTAGAGCTGTGTAAGGGTACATAAATCATATGTCATAGTTTAATAACGCTTGACAGATTCGAGAGCGCAGCAGATTCGAGCAATATGTCACATATTCAAAACGGCGTTCTATCTCCGACGTCAACTGCGCTCTACGAAAACCCTTGATATCATTTAACGTTCAGAAATATTTTAACAAAAAGGTTTCACTCAGTTCAACTTCGCCTCATTTAATTGAAACACTTTTGATGAAGTTTTCTTGGTTTCTCAATTGTAATAGTGGATGGGGAGTAATAAGAAACTAGGGTTTTACTTAGTTCGAATTTTAAAACAATTGTTTTTGTTCTGATTTCGTCTAGGGTTTTGACCGGTTGTAATTCAAATGTCGAATGCAATGATTTGATTGAATTAGATTAAAAAATAACTAGATTTTTAGTCTAATTGTTATTCCATTTATTTATTTATTAGTTTGGAGTTATTTATTATTTCACTACATATTGTTATTTCCACCAATTGTTGAACAAATACTTTTCATTTATAAATTTAAATAAATGTATCATAATGAAGCATTGTAGGAATCCAATTATAATTATTCGCAGTTGTATCATTAAATTAAAATATGTTTAAATAAGTGGTTGAGACACTTGTTCTGATTAATTTACGGTTCACTTATTTTGATATCAAATAAACAAACTGAATTGAGTATTATATGCCTATCCGAGTATTAATTTAATAAATTGAAAAGCGTGATGTTTTGTTTATTTGTAACACATACATTTATTGAGGAAATAATGACGCGCTCAATTTATTGGAAGGGATTTTTGGTGAGAGTAGCAAATGTTATTGTATTACTAATCTGTTATGTATATTTTGGGACACATTATTGACTGAAATACTGTTAAAAATACGTGTTAAATACAGGATGTGCCAAATATATTAAATTATTTAGACTGAAATTGAGCCTTAACAATATAAGTACAATTGCAGTATAGAAATCATATCACATTGTAAATCGTAGTTATAATATCATATTTATTTTTCATATTACCATTTTTTTTCTAAAAGCTCCGTAGCATTTTTACTCACAACATAATAAACAAAATATACTTGTACTTGTAACTAAATAATTTCCTTCTATACTAGTAATAATTACCTTCTCCAACCCAAAGCTAGGATCCTAGTATCAAGTAATACGAGTAGTCAGCAAGATGTGATACGTTCTAGCGAACACAACGCCAGCTATTTAGATAATACGCGAAGCTACACTGTGAATCTAAGTACCTTAATTATACAACTACATATTGTCATGTGTTTCTCATTTTACGCCACTAATACATATGTTATGAAACTATTGTGAACAATGAAAGCAATACTGAATTTATATTTTACTGCTTTTATTGTTGTTGTGTTGGTTGCAAGGAATTTTGAAAATACATAATACCTATCTGTGTTTTTTTTGCATAGGATGTTTATTTAGATCACGCGTTGAGAGACATCATTCAGTAGATAGTTTAAAAGTAAATCAATCGAGATTTATTACTTTAAAAAAAGTAGGCAGTATTTTTCTGCAAACAGAAGTCTTTTCTAGGCAATAACTGCAGACAGATTCGATAAATGGCGAATATTACGAAACGCAAATGAAGTCGTCATACCGATCAAAATATACAATCGAATCTAAATCGAGTTACTGTAAACAATAAATAAATCTACCAGTGCAGCATATCTCCCGTGCCTTTTGAATATTAAAAAAAAATCTACGTATAAAGTGTCGCCGATTACCAGAGCCTTTGAAGTGAAAAACGTAAAGTTACGCACATACATTGCTCACAGCTCTTGAAAGTCCCTGTGATGTGGTTACCAAAGGCACAGTATGACGCGTTGGAACGGAGTAAGGAAAGGTGAGCGGATATGCCGTAATGCGGGTAGGTCAGGCGCCTTGTTCTAGGTCAAAGTCTATGACAAAAAAAAACGATCAGTTAAGAGTGAACTAACGAAGCGTTCGGGTTATTTGAGACATCTGTCAACGGTTTTTGGTTTTACAAAAAGTTGTCGGGTGCAATGAAGATGTATAAGGGAGAAAACAGTGAGGTTCCTCGTAGCCCGCATTTTGGCTTGCTACTTTCTTAGGCGATTTTCCTTTATGTCAGCTCCGCTAGTCATTTTGTTCTCCATGCGCGTTGCGTACATGTATTGTGACTGCGGAATCAAAGCTCGTGATGATAGCATTGTATAATCAAGTATACATTGTTTAATGTTCGTGCTCCCGAGGGCCCTTCATGAGAATATTTCGTTACAGGTGCGCCCCAAAGAGCTGTTTTGAATTGAAATGACAGTTCTAACAATAGAAGATTGTAGAATTTAAAATTCGGTTTGCATCTATAGAAACGTTCCTATAATAAGTAAGAGATACTTTAATTTATGCATTATTTATTAATATATTCGGTAGTAGGATAAATAGTGCTTTGCTATAAAATTATCATCAAAATACCCATGATATTTATTTCGATACCTACTATGAATGAAGACTAAAAGGGTTTATGAAAGGCCCGTGTCAAAAGGTCATGTTAATTCCAGGAATTGTGTCGTAATTATAGTGATATGGATTTATGAAAATATTTTTTTCTGCTTATCACCTGAATTCCAATAATTACCAAGGTAAAACAAATAAAGGTCACCTATATTTTTGTTGATCGGCATTTGAATAAATCAAAACTATTTTGGATCGGTCGCTCATGCATAGGTGAATGTTTTTAAACTACTTATATCAAAACAAAATAGATAAATTCAATTAGCTTAACATTAATGTAAAATTAAAATTCAATCCCAGTAAAGTTAACAAATTAACTTAAAAACCTAATGGACATGTTTGTACCCATAAACCTATAAAGTAAAGAGAGTGCACCTAAAGTAATCGTAATGTAACTCGCATTACTTTAAGTTTTTAGTAGAATAAATGATGATACAGACGGACAGACGTATCAAAGTGACCCAATGCCAATTACACGTTGATTTGTAACAAAACCCTTTTGGTTATAGAAGCTAGTTTTATTAGTGCTGAATTTATATAACTTTTTTTTATTTTTAGGATACCTGTGTATGTCTAAATAAGTAATTTAAAAATGAAAAAGTATATAAGGGCCATATTCAAAAAAATTGTATATTAAAACGTCCAACAGAGTTATTCTTTTTTAAAGAATAGCTACTAGCTAATTACTCTTAAAACAGAAAAAACATTTATTTCAGCATTATGAAAAACAAAAATAACGCCCCATAATCCTCAATGAATGATTAATTTTAAAAGAAAACTACAACGTAGAACATTTGTTTTCATATAAGCAATGCGTGTCCACATTCTTGGCGCGACATTTAGAAAACATTTTATTATTCAATATTAGTATTTTAACTGACAAATAATTGATTTCTTAGCAAAGCATTGTGGAACCTGAAGGAATTTGCTAAAATTATCATGAAATATAACACGCAGAATTCAGGAATAATTAATTAAAGCAAGTCTTGATTTCACTTCATTTCTGTTATTCCTGTCTGTTACATTAGTAATTTTAATATTTTTGTAGTAGTTATCAAAATTATTTTACCTAAAACATTAGCAACTGAACTGTCAAAAGAATCGACGAATCAAAAATGTTCGGTAATTTTGTTAAGCGCAACAAGCACGAAATATTGTGGTGCAGTGATTATTCGACAATTAAAAGTTACTTATTACTGTGAGACTTTTAAAGTATCGGTAAGTACTTTTACTGTTTTATAACTCAGCTTAGAATAAATGTATATTGACACTATCACTGTACTATACAAGTTTCGTATAAAGTAAGAATTATAATTGAAAAAGAGATTTTTTTAGATTAGACACAAGCAATTTATTCATATCGGTTATCATATCGATTACTTTTTTCTGTGACGTAACAGATATGAACGGTTAAGGTTTGTTCACAGTGTACGTACCGAGATAAAAACGTATTTAATCAAACCTACCACTTTTCTTTTTATTTTATAATTTTATAAAGGTATCTTTACGAAAAGTCGACATGGACAGAGTAAATAAAAATCAATCCACTAATAAAATATAAAACTCGAAAATGTTTTCTATCGATATACATTTTTACAATCGATATTTGCAGGTAACATCATGTATTATAATGGGATAAGTTTGGGATAGTTACCTACCTACGAATGGCTTTAGTTCGGGTATAAGAATTGCTGTGGGGTTTGTTTTATAATATTTAATATTTATGTATTAAGGTTTTCTTTTCTTCACAGACAATATGCCACTAACACCAGGTGGACGACAGCGAAATTATAGAGAACAATTCGAATACTACTATCTACTTATTTTCTTTTAAAAGTGCGTCGTTATATACTGACCCTAATAATTCGTCTCTGTTACTTTTCCGTTATAACAATATAGCTTTCCTATCTGTTTCATATCTGTTTTTTACAATTTTTTTGAAAACGACCCATAAACAGCAGCCAGCCAGCCGTCTATTTTGAACATTCAATTATCCTATATTCTTAAAAAAAAGTTATAAAAATCTTTAAATCCCAGCAGTCACCCACGTTTAATTACAGAGTGATAAAACTTTAGGTAATGCCATAAAAATATTGTTCTAACTTATTACTCTAATCTAGTAAAAATAAAACATACGTACTATGTTAAGAAAACAAATAGCTAAAGTGACATTTATTTTTTCCTATTGTGAAGTGAAATGGGAACAGTACTTTGCCACCTTGTTATGACTTCTGACATTCATAGGGCTTCACACATATTTTCTAGTATTGTCACCTTGTTTGTATGATAGTTTCTAGTTTTGAAATAATATAATATTCTTTTAAATGGGTGTAGATTTTGTTGTGTCTCTCTGCTAGGGAGTTTGTTGTGCCACTTTTCTTCCCAGCAAAAACATATACACTTCCTAGGTGTTTTTGCCATGAAAGGTGGGCGTTTTGGTTACTGTCTTTTGTAAATGAATTTGTAAGTTAATTTAGAAACGCTTTAGAAACTTTATTTCTCAGAGAGATCGAAAATTATTTTTATACCTAGTTATCAACGAAACGAAACTATTTAATTCAGATCTGCAAAATATAATCTCTTATGTCAACAATAATGTAATCAAACCAATAGAGATGTTGTTTTTCAAGTCACGTTATTATGTATTTAATAGTTTAATCAGCGTAAATTAATTACAATTTGATTTCAAACAAAGTTGATATTCGGGTGTTCAATAAACAAATACTAAATATAGATTTCAATTCAACTGATTGATCGGCAAAGTTGGACCAAAATAGTACCTAGCTATCTAGGCACTTTACCTGAAAACGTAGGAATTATCAGGTAAAAAAATATTTACTAACTCGTTGATTGAGGGTTAAAAAAAGAAGTCTAAAAATATTGGTTTCTTTGAATAAAACAGAGTTAAACTATTTTACCTTTTGGTCAGTAGAGGTGAATTTTAAAGTTGTGAATATGTAATTCCTTCGTAACGGGTTATTTTTATTTTTGTTAGTTCAGTTTCAGTATCTTTCAGTGGTAATTATACCTAATTAAAATTGTGACTAAAACTGAGTTAAACTTACGAAATTTGTAACATAAAAGCAAGCGTTGTAATTATAGTGTTCATTGTATCGGCTGTCTTTGTCCTGGTTGCATGCATAGTGCAGCTATAAAATACAAACCTATTCCAAAACAAATATATATCAGACATGAATCGTTTCTCTAAGTTATTCAGCCGAGTGTTTATTGAACTATCGAATAATAAACAAAGATATCTCATATCGATATCGTAGCGAATTGAAACAGTAAGCATGACGTATATGTGTATTAATATTAATGGTGTTTCTAAGGCCGCTTGCCGCTGGCCTAGGGGAACTGACTGCAAGGAAATGCCCCTTCGTTCGCAGAACTCAATTCTGTGGCGCCGGCTAGCCGGACATTATTTACTAGGAAACAAAATAAATAATAGGTACGTTTTTAGAATCCACTCATAGCGTACGAAGAAATAGTTTTGCTGCAAAAATAAGAAGTGCCGTCGCGGTTTTTAAAGACTAAATTAACGAAGCTTCGTGCTCGTTTCTTGGAGAAGGTACACAGAAGTGTGGTTTATGTGTAAGTATATTGTATTTTATTGCGTAAAAAGATTACAAAGAGCGAGACTATTGTCACCAATGAGTACAAGTACACTTTCCAGGTCGCTATTACACATTCGTTCATAGAAATCGGACTTAGCTTGACCCGGGACTCGGGGCACCATAGAATTTTACATCTTTAGATTTTTCTCAAGATGCTGGCCATATTACACCGAAACGATGTTTTTCTAAGAGAACATTGTTCATTAATTTATGAGAGTGCACGCAGTACCCGTGTAAGAGGGATTTATGAAGACAGTTACCTAAGTAAAAACATTTTGAAATATAATATTATTATGATATATTTAAAAATAACAATATTAGACTGACTATTCCTAAATTCATATACCTAAGTCCATAACAAATTTATATGTAGAGTCAGTTTGTTTGGTAAATGTGAATTTTCTGATCTCGGAATTTAGTAGGAAGTCGAAAAAACAAGTCTAGATACATGCTTTCTTTTTATCCAGGTGGGAGAAGTAGTTCCAGCGAGAAGCAGGCGCAAGCACGGGCAGAAGCTTGATTGAGATACCTATAGAATAACAGTTTTACAAAGTGCAATAATGCTTTACCAATGACATTGATGTTTAAAAATATCTATAGGTAGTTAGTTATATGAAGGATACCTACCATAGCGCTATAGTTCAAAGGGTAATTATTATTAAAAAATCAATGTTTGAAGTAGCATTTGCATGGTTTCCTGCTGTTGTGGTTGCGGTTCGAGTCTAATGAAATATTATTCGACGGTAGAAGGTACTCGAATTACATCTAGCTGCCGATAACCAAATGAAACCTTTGGAAATTAACAGCGCCCGGTACGTTCAGTTCCAATAATAAGTGATTGTTGAGCAAAGTCCTGGAATTGTACATTTCTAAACAACTTCTTTTTATATAAGTTTTTTCTATATTAATAAAAGTTTTTTAAAATTAATTTTATAAAATTGAAGAGTACTTTGCAATATAATTAAATATAGTTCATAGAAATCATTACCTATATGATATCAAAAGTCTGAAAGATATTTAACTCATTATTTTATGTACTAGAATTCAAGTGTACTTAAATTACGTAAGAGAGTACGTACACTATGACATTAAAAACATTTGCATTGCACGTGATTACAAAAATATTTGCCAAAAAATTCGTACTTTTTATCTTTTTTAGTTTAAACAGTACTTAATCATTAAAAAGTAATCATCCCGCACATAGCATGCAGGTTTTGTTCACAAAGCTCTGACATTGTAATCTTACATTGACGTGCTTTTTGTAACAGAGAAAACAAAAAGCATTTATGAATTAAAGAACACAATGATTCATATCTTGTATTTTTTGTGCTAAATATTTATTTTTCGCAGTACCCTCTGTCATAATTGCCACCCGAATTGCTGGGATTGGTAAACCATATGAAAACGAGTTAGCCAATAAACTGAGTACTTTTCCTTCTTATGAAAAGAAATGTCAGTATCAGAAGGTTAATGAATTAAAAGCGTGCCCACCTTGTGTGAAAGAGAGGGCGATATGGAGGAGGTGTCGGTTTCTGCCGGCACCGGTACAACTCGCTTGCAACAGTTATCTCGAAGCCGTCGACGGTGACGGTCGCGTGCTGCTCGCCCGCCTCAACTCTCGTATCAAACTTTTCACGGGATTTCGGGAAAACATTACGTACTTTCTAAGTTGCCCGCCTCCTTAATCACTTTTTTGCGTGTGTTCTATGCAATCTGAAAGAAAATTCACCGCTGGTTTTATGTTTCAGTTTGTTTATTTCGAATTTTGTCATTCTCCGAAATAACCCTGCTGTTATACGTCATAACTAGTTTGTGACCAATTATGGTGACATGTTGACGAATTATTTGATCAGGATGGTTATTTACACTAAATTTGATTTGGCGCCCAACGTGGGACAGAAATAAGTTGATTATATTTTAAGTCAAATAACAATATTGGAGTCAAAATTATTGAAATACCTAAATATAAAACTTTACAATCACGATGATGTTACTATATAGACTGTGTATATGGAAAAGTGGAAAAATGTTAATGGCACTGTTTCTTTTGGATTGGCTATTTGCTGCTTCAACGGACGCTACCACTCGTAAGTATAATTTATTTTTAATAACTGTTAAGGATAGTATAAAACCTTCATTTGACTAAATCATAAAAATTGTTAGACAATGTCATTTTTTTTTCATAACAAAATATTCTACTACAGGTATAATGTAAAAAAAAATTGGTACGCTTCTGCCGAAAACAATGTACCATTATTTACAAAAAATATTGGACCAATATTCACTTCAGGTTTCTGTTCACAGTATAAAATTAAGCTGCAAACAAGAATGCAGCAGTGCTATAACATAGCGTGTACTTTATGACCAATATAAAAGCGTTCAGGCGAACTTACTTTATTATAATTACGTGCTCTTTAAATTATCTCCCCTTTACTTACTCTAAAACCAGGTTTTGTGGTAACAATATCTCTTTTATTGGCTAAATAAATGGTACCGCATTTGGTCATAAGTAGTTATTTAAAGTTGGGAAAGAAACTCTAATATGTTTCCACACGGAAGCTACTGAATCGGTTTTATATGAAATTTCTATATTTTTTGCAAGATTTCTATTCCAATACAGGCAAGTACCAATGTATAATTTGAGAGTGTTATCTGCTATAATCCGCTTTTCAACTGTTTCTCGTTCATTCCTTCTCCATATGAGATGAGGCCGTGAAATATTTTTAATGGACACAAATAAGTAAAAACGCGGGAAAATTCTTACACCATTCATGTGTAAGTACTAAGAATACACATCCTTTGAAAATAAATATGATAGCATATGATGGATGAACTTTAATGCAGGTGAAAGTTTAATTGCATTAAAGACCGCATTATCCTCGCGTAGAAGTTAAATATCAAAACGCAGAAGTGTCATTGACCTTGCTTAAGCCACATGAAAACTGTGCTAGCGAATAAACTGTGTAAAAACTGAAATTTGAATACGCGAACCAGGAAAATAATGAGCGTGGTTTACACAACAATTACCTAAACAAAATAATGTCAGATTTGTACTATTTATTGCTTAACGTGCAAACTAGTACAGTTGTTTATAATAAAAAACTATATTATAATAAAATACTTATTTATTTTTTTACTTTTAATCTATCTCAAAAACAAAATGCATTTCAATTGCTTATCTACACAATATAATAAAGAAGACGCTTTTTTTGTTTGTTTGTGTCCTAAGGCTCCTCAACTACTCGATAGTATGATGCTGGACTATTCCGGAGTAACATAGGCTAAATTTTATCCAGGAGCCAGAAGTAGATTTCACGAGACAAGGGTGAAACCGCGGGAAAACAGCTAGTAGCATATTATTATGTAATGTAGTAAAATCCAGTACTTATATCAATCAGGATACTCTACTAAATTCTGATAACTATACAGCTAACTATACTAACTTCTAGTTTGAACTTCATGGAATTACGGTACTTTGTAAACAATAGATATATCATTAAATATTCACATAGGGCATCACTATATCCAGGTGGAAATTATGTTTACAATGATGAAGGAAAATAAACGGTTTCGAATAAAACTAATTAATTTTACATAACAAGATTTTGTTTGTATATATTCTAGCTCTTTTCCCGCGGTTTTTGCCCGCCCCTGCCCGCCGATAAAAACTGGCCTACTTGGTCTAAGCCTAAGTAGGTACAAGGTTCCACGTTATTTTCATACTAAATAAAATATTAATTAGGATTAGGACGCGGTTACTCGGAGGCAGATTAAACCATTTTCAAAAAACAGAAGAAAATATCTAAGGTGGAAATTTCTTTCTAATGTCAGGTTTGTTTGGGAGTATTTTGTCATATATTTTTTCCAATAAAGATGCAACCTGCTTGAAGTTTCACTCACCATTTAAAAAATGCAAGGAATGAGTACCGAATTCAAACTCCAGAAATGAAAACTATTTGCTAGAATCATAAAACACCAATCAATTCCCAACACAAACAACTTTAGAAAGTCAGAAGTCAGTACAATAATTAAACTGTTTCCTATCGAAAATTTTGTTTTGGTCAACGAGAAGCCTAACTTCAATGTATTGGCGATAAAGACAAAGTTACTACAGTTAGTTATGTGCCTAACTGACCTCTTTTTTAATTTTGATTGAATGATAGATGATCTATTCGTTGAATATTTACAATAACAACAGGTCTTATTATATTAACAGCACATAGTTAATTTGTGTGTCATCTGGTTGATTTTCTGTTCATTCCGGAATACCAAGAACATTTTTAATTCAATATTATTTTTTTTCAGTAAGTTAATACGTTGTGCTCTTATTGAAACTATCGTTTGTCCTTCTACAAGTCCTAGTGGATCTCCATTCAGTATGCGTTGTCCTGTAAATGCATGTCATTTTAATACTTAGAATTTTATTGCCCTTAACTTTTAGGACACATATAGTTTAAATAATATCAATATAATTTTTTAACACCTTACGATTGCGCTTTTATTCCTTGTTTTTTTTTATAAGATTCATATTTTGATAGTATGTATGTATATGTGGCATGTGTAAGCTATACAAATTGTTTTTGAATCATGTGTAGGTGTTCCGTGATCTGCCGGAAGCCGGGTAACCTTTACCGCGAGACTTAACTTAATCCAGTAAAGGATAACATCAAACAGCATATCAATCTTCTCTATTACCCACAGTTTATATAATATTTTATTATTTATTCACTTTATAACAGTACTTAAGCACGGGTATTAAAAATTCGGTAGTAAATAATCTCTAGGAATAGTTCAAATTGGCATTCTAGGAACCAGATTTTGCACATCGATTTATTCTCTCCTACCGTAGGAACTAAAGTAATGTTAGCTTTCTAATAGGAAAGGAATGGCCCGAACAAAATCGTGTCCGAAGCTTCATTCATGGAGTTATCCTAGTAATGTGCTGAACCTGACTGTTTCAATGTTTCTACACATGTTTTTATTCTTTCACGAAATACTACTTAATGAATTTTGATTAAACCCGGCAGTTATATAGCTTATCTATCACAATAATATGAATGGCTACTTACTTTTTATTCAATTGCGGGATGTATTTCTCTCGAAACGCGGACGAAACCACTGGCCGCTAGTTTTAAATAACTTCAAGCTAACAAAGTAACTAACATGATGATTTGGAAATATTATTTTACCACACTTCATCGCACACCACGTATTTTATTTTAAACTATAAAACATAAAATGCAAATTTGTAAAGTTCTATGTAACTACAATCGAAAACATAACACTGTCTATGATATTCAAATGCTAAGTTATCAAAGTCTATGAACTATCACTTTCGTGTTAGAGAACGTAGGGTGTTCTAAAGACAGGGCTTACCCGCCATTAGTCCGGGTAAGTCTATCAAACTGGCGGTGTAAGCATTGCTTGCATTGCTGTGTAAGGACGAGCCATTTGCGAACTTGCATGTAATCACCGCTGTTATGCAACTATGTATATTAAACCGACGATTGCGCAGCAACTGAGGTTCTGTCTATGGCAGTTCGTCGGGTCAGGATCATATGTACTTATTTGTTAACTTTTCATAGATCTTGTAAATAGAAAAATCTTTTATACATATTAGCCCATTTTGATGATACCACCCGTATTGCAAACTTTTAGTCAACCGATAGTATGTTTGGGTTCATCATTCAGAATGGAGATGAATGGAATATATTTGATAATGACTGAAAACTTTGATTTAGATTTTTTATTAAAATTGCCAACCATCGATAGGGTCGATCGTCCGACTGTTTAGTCTGCAGTGTGTGGACGATCTTAATGTGCATTTAATATGAACGTATTACCAGGCCAAAACTAGTATTAAATAACCTTGTTCTGAGCATTTTGAGCGACACATTGAATTAGGGGATCCGTTGTCAGACATTTACATATATTACATAATAAATATTATACCGTACAACTGCGTGTTGGACCCATAACAATGTAGGGTTTCGTACCACAGAGTATTTCCGTTTTCTGACCACATAAATACCTGACTTTATTTTGCGGTCGGTACTCAAAGTAGCGGTCAACTTAAAATATTCAGTGTTCCAAAATTTTATAAATGTATTTCGTTTCTGCCATTTTTATTTTTGCTACTTAAATGACCGCAGTAGTAGCCCGAAGTTTTATTTCAATGATATCTAAAAGGTGTAATAATTATACCTTTAAAATTCTGCAGCTTGAATTTCAGCTTTTGATATTATTTTTCCCAAATCTATAAATAACTAATTGACAATGTTATCATTCATGTGTTACTAATTAAGAGACATTTCAACTATCCACTACTTATTTCAACTCTACAAAACTAAAACGTAATCTCTCAAATTACAAAGCTAAAACAACACGCATAAAACATAACACAAAATAAACACAATTCCAGCGATCTAATTCACTAAATCACATTAAATAGGTGTGAATCTAAAATGAATCAGTTTTTGGTTTGTATTTGGTTTATCGCGGTGAAACTTGACGTGCAGTCAATTAGTAGGGCAGGGTGTTCGCCGGGGCGCGTTCCTAATTTGTCAGTGACAACGTCGGAAGTTTAACAAGCCTAGTTTTAACAATATCAACCACTATAGCGCCATTTAGAAAACATTAAATCAAATTGTGCTGTCAAGGATTTATATAGCCGCAGTATTTATGGCACAAGTTTCTATTACGTCGATTGTTTATTAGCTATTTAGTGGCATGATTTCAGCTTGGTTTCCAATATAGATTCAATTCCCCGTAGTTCGTCGGTTACAGTTAGTATTGAGCACAGTATTAACGTGACACATTTTCATTCTAAAATTCACCGATAAGGGACTTTGAAAGTTTATTCTGCTCGTAGTCTCTCGGTTGAAATAAATTACTAACTTCACACATAATTTCTAATGTATATGTGATTGTCCCTAGTCTCTCTGTGATTTCCTGAAGTTTTGTTTTTAGGCCAACGAGTTAATTTTGAAATGAGGTGTAGAAAATATGTTTTCACCCAAAGGGACGATTTATTTGGGATGGTTATAATGTTCGCATTTTTTAGACCCAAATTAAAACACTCTACGGATAATTACCTAACTGCTTAAATTGTAGATTTTTATGTTGCTGTCTAAATGAAAAAATAGTTAAGGATACGGTAGAGTACATGCATTGAATTCGAAACACAAACCCCATATAAGCTCAAGTAAAAAAATAACTTCATCATATCATTTATTAGAACGATGATTTATTTATAGTTGTCCAAAATTAATGTTATATCGGACACAAACATTTGTATACTCAAGTTAATAGCTTATCTCTTCGGTTGAAAGCGTCGCATAATTATGATAGGACTTCATTCAACGTCGATTAATCATAAATCTTCGCCATTTTGTACTTTACGTGGGCCGCTAAGTATTTATGATAATAATTCTTGGTAGTATCATTTAGATCGGTAAGTCTATTTTTGCGTGGATTCTTATAGAACTAATATTGGTAATTTAAATATAGGATTTTTACTAAAGGTTCGTGATATTTTAAGTCTAGACCCAAATAATTAAATTCGATTTTTTGTCATAGAAACTTTTTAATTGAATCCGATTAGAATGAACTATATACCTACATTCGTACATTCTGTTTATCAACAAAGAATTGCTTTACGATATATTATTACAAACGCTATTTTTAGATACCCATACTTTTTATGAGTCATTTGACTAAAAAGCTTCTAAGAAATAAAAAGAAAAGCTCTAAATTATAATAATCGTACGTATGTCAGTTTTGACCTGATTTCGTAATATTTTGGTTTCGTGTGTCGCGTGCTACGGAACTAATTTAATAAAAACAACACAGTTTATTAAAGGGTATTTTGGCATTACCGCTGAGATTCATGTCACACACTAACCTTCTTAAGTTAAGCACCTTATCGCATTATACTGATAATAGCTTTGAGTATAACAGAATATGAAATGCGGCTTGCAAATTTTCTAGGAATAGTTTTAAGCTGTATTGATTGGAGCTTTCCATTTTTAATAATCTTACCTATGGAAATATAAATGTTATTCGCAATCTTCTCTTTATTCAATGTACTTTGCATATTATAAGCTCACTTGAAATCAAAACTACTACTTACTACTAAAACTTAATTTTGACAAAAAAAACTTGCTGCATTTACCACGCATAATTACCTATAACATTTTACTGATACTGTAGGCTTACAAATATTCAAAAAGTGCAATACCACAAACTTTCCCAACACAATACAAAATACAATGTTAGAAAATATCTCGGTTACAAAATATTCGGAATCAATTTATTTTTGCCTGAAGCACGCAACTCTGTTCTGACCGTCGATAAAGCACGCGTTCACAGCCTGAAACTGTTTTATATAGCGACCTAGTGGAAAAATCAAATGGTTTTTTACCACCTTTTTCAAACACAACCTCTAGAAATAACTGTTCTCTAGATGTATTCGACCACGTTGACGACCGCTATACACTAAAAAACTGAAAAGGAAGAAGAAAATTTACCTTAGTACAGGCCTCGATAAATATTCACAATGTTTTGGGGTTTACCAACCTATCATTATAGGTCACTAAACTCCGAATCGAAAGTTTTGATAGGAAATATTATATTGTTGTATTTGATGATTAGTAGATCATTAATTATGACATTTTATTTAAAGGTCATATTAAATTAATTTGGGGACTAAAACTGTGTTAAAATGTTGCTCATAACATTAATATCCAAACATCTGTTATCATGTAAGTACATCAAACATTTTTGTATATTAATCCCAAAAAATTAACATAGGCTGACATAATGGATTTTATCGCAAAAAGCGATCGTTTACAGACAACCTTTAATTATACCTTTTAATTATTCTACTAAAGATAACTTGTTAACACAAATGTGATTTGTAGGGCAAAAAAAACTGGGTACCCAAAAATATGTGACTTCATCGTCTACATTAATTTATTACACAAAAAAATTGAAGGTGCGGTACAATAATTGAACCCAAATACGTTGGAAGAGAACAGGAATGATTTTGAATATTATTGTGACTTGGACAGATATAAGTATTACAACTATGCATAACTTACAATCCCACTTTTGGGAACTTAACACTATCTCCCTATGAGATCGCGTGGGACGTAGTTCATCGAGCTGGCTCATTGCGGCTTGGCAAAATAGGCTACTTTGACCTCAATTCTTGAATTATTAGTTTAACATTATTATTTCCTATTAGCTTAAACTTTAACACTAACAGTCAGTTAGTCGAAATATAGTTTTGAAGTTTATTCAGCTCTGAATTTCTGGTAGGCAGATAAATGATGTAAGCATTAGTTTAGGTACCTAACGAGTGGAAGGATGAAATAAAATTTTACATTTCATATTAAGTATATGAAATGTAATTTTTTTTCATCGTTTTAAAATTTAAGCGTTTTATGCATAAATATTTATTAAAGTAAACTTTCTGTTGAAAAACAATCATTGGTACTTATTTCATCGAGTAACTTTATTTGACAATTTAATTATCATTACTACAGTTACTCATCAAATATTGAGAAAAACACTACATACTTGACACCGTCATTCTGAAATCCGCGCGCAATAAATTTTAGAAGCAGCATTTGATGTAATGTGACCTCACGCCAATGGATGCGCTACGTTTCACCCACTGACCAATTAGTTAGTAGCGTGTCAGGTTTATACCCGTTACGTTCTAATTATCATCATTACCAGTTTTCCAGAGACGGCTGGTAACAGAATTGATTGTGAAATAGGCGCTTTCCGCGGGTTGACTGGCTTAAAATGGGCAGATTTTTAGACAACACATTTTGAGTTGTGTTGAGACAACTTCATTTCCCGTGGTAGTTCTGTTCCTCAGTGGCAGTGAAAGCGAATGAAACCTAATATTTAATTTCTGATTCACATATTTAAGCAACAATTGGATAATCAGATAAGTTTTACTACGAATTAAATCAATCGACTTTTTGAACTTGTTAAATAAACAATGTGGTTTTCACATTCACTGCAAAACTCCTTATATTTAATTAACTGTATTATATATCATATGTGTGTTCGTGTATTAGCATTTCGAAGAGCATATAATTTATGCCACAAACCTGGTAAGACGAGCCTTAATCATATACACCGCTTCACTGAAATTCATAATTAGGCAACAAACTCGACTCTAGCTTTTACAATAAGAAATTGAAACAAAAGATTTCCACTCAATTAAAACATTTTGGTAGTTTCATTTGTAGTCAAAAGCCTCAAACAGAATAATAGGCAAGATTTTCTTAAAAAAATATGGCTGAATATTTTAATCAGGCAGCAACATGTTGAATCAATAAGACCTTTTGAATAAACGTTCTTTACAAAATTGGTTAAATTTAATTAAAATTTCCAGTCGTGTTGTTGGTAGGTACCGCACGCGATTTCCCAAAAGGTGAAAACATCAACATTTATAGGAGCGAGGCGTTACTAATATTTGTATCTTTACGGCCTTATTTATCCGTTCACATTAAAACAAATCTATTCCCCGACTTGAAAATAAAAGACACGATACATTTGATTTATGGCTGTAAGTTTGTGAGAACTCGTACAAAAATGTTCCTAAATGAGTTGTATTTCGACGAAGTTTCCTTGTAAATAAACCGATGTGTGAAAGAATTAAAACTGTTTCATTGATCGCAAGCGCGACTATAAATTATTATTGGCAGTTTGTTCCACGTGGATTTCAGATGATTTTGGGATGTTTGTAGTAGGTTCCCAAAGCCTAGATTTGTGCCCGGTTATAGAAGATACAACCTCATATCATGGAACCTTATCATAACCAGCAAAATGAGCCTGTCTTTTGGTAATAACTCTGCCTACCACGTATACAATTTTATGCCAAAAACGACCACTCTAGCCACTCAACCGCATATAAACTCCTTATTATGTAATTTTGTGGCTACTAGACGCTTAAGCAAATTACAATCCTAACCTAAGTAGGATTTTGAAGCACCAACCAGAATTAATTTTAGTCCTTATTCGACGTTGCCGGTTGACCTTTAATATCAATTAATTAAAATCAATCATTTTGTCTTTTCATTCTACGAAAATAACGCTTAAAATACAGTTTTATATAATCAAGCCTGTGAATTTTTAATTGTCTCTATTAAGTAATAATTGACATTTAAAGGCAAAACCGTTGGGAGATTTTTATTGAAAAGTGTTTGTAATCGAATAAAGCTTTTCATAAATAAAGTTTCAGTAACTACACGACGATTGGCTGCAGTATAACGGTACTTTTTTGCGGAATCGATTTTTACAACCGTGACTCGTGGTTCTGAATTTGTACCCGGTTTATAGCTGGGTATAGCTGTTACACGGAGCTTAAATCGCACAATTTTTTGTCGTTGTCATGCTATTTGTTTGATTTGGTTACTATCCACATCATCATCTTAGACTTTTTTCTAACGTCCTACAGTTGGGCAGATACAGATACCGACTACAGATAGGTTTAATGAATATGGAGACAGTAAGTTGTACTATTCTAAACTCAGCAAATACAAAGCATATTTCAAACGTCTTTACGTAAAACACGTAATTACGTTCCTATTCATTGCTTTAACATCTTTAAACCAAACCAAGCAATAGATATTATACAACAGATTGACCCGTAGGTAATATACCTAAGTTATGCATACTTTAAGGTAAAATAACTTCAGGTATAATAAATACAGATATTGTTTCAGACGAGCCGGGCTTCAGCGCGCCGATAGCAAATGTGACCGCGCCTCTCGGCCGAGAAGCGATACTCGCGTGCACCGTACACAACCTCTCCACTTATAAGGTAATATTGGTACTTTTTTTGTTTATTATTGCTTAATAAGTACTGGCTGGTAACGACGTTTATGGTACTGAAGATATTATTGTTGTTTCTAGGATTATTACTTTGTAGTTCAGTTGGTGTTGGTGTGTTCCAAATGAATTAAAATTAAAGTAAATAAATAATTAGTTAAGTGTTTTGTGTTAGCTAACAACCGTTCTCAATATTCTGTCTATCAGTTGATTTGCTTACTAGAGTAAAAACAAAGATAGTTGAATATTAGTAACAACCGTAAGAGTTGAAAAAGGTTTATAATAACCTAACAGTAAACAAAATAGAGATTCTAATGTAGCCTGTATGATGATCCCTGGAATCCTAAAGCCACTTTAATTTATTGGAAATATCTCTTACATATTTTTTTAAAATATCCCGTTTATAAAATACAATCCTTAATTGCCATAAATACTCATGAAATAGCAATAATAATGTTAAACCCATTTAAAAGAAATACTAAAGATTTAAGTGAAAAGCCGCGTAAGAGTGAATCTGAAAATCTTATGCCGTAACAACTGAGATATAGCATTATGCTAAATAAGAGCATACTTATAGGATTTAGATCGTACAGCCTTTATTTTAAACATGTTGTTGAAGACTCCTTCTTACAGTTTTACTTAAACTTGCTCTATCTGAGAAGCAAGCTGCTAAAAACTTTCAAGTTAAACAGATTGTGAATATGAACAATTAAGATGAAGTTAGGGTGAAAATGTTGCCAGGTTTTTTTCTGATTACAGAAATATGGATACTAATACAATGTAAACAACTTTACTTCTTTAAATGACTAGGAAAGTATAATTCTCAATTGGGGAAAAGCCCCTTATACAGCATAAAAGATTTGAGAAATTAAAAAAATATCATAATTGAAGGCCTCCTTCTCTTTGGGGAGTCGGTTAAAAATCATAGCTGATATAATAATATCTCTAACTTCATATTGTAATTCCTAGGTTATCTATCTCATAAATAAGGAACGAGAGAACTATTATTAGCGGAGTGACGCGACAGTTTGTGATTGCGATTTCAAATCAATGGTAATTGGCGTAAGAATAGATAAGTACATAGGACTGCTTTTAATGTTACATCGAATGTCGAAGTTATGTGTGAGCTAGACTTAACATGTATCTTACTTTGTGAAAGCACATATGAAGGTTACGCTGAATTTTAGTACAACACATAAAGTTAGTGGACACATTTTTCAATAGCACCTTTATCGATTTTGAACGAACTGGGTACATTGCAAAAACGTACTACCTAGAATCAACCAACAGTATCGTATATCAACTTTGCCATAGAACTCCTAAAAATGTCGTTCGAAACTTGAAAAAAGTTTTTCAATCGATGTTTGCGTATGAGCACCAAACTCCTTGAACGTCGCATTCTGGTCTGGCTGGTATGGCTGGTCGTAATCGTAATGGTGTTTTTTTAAAGCCATAAACTTTTGGTAATAGGTGGCGTGGCTGCGAGTGGACACGCAGACTATTCTTACAATCCACACGCACGTGATATCGAGGAGTCGAAGAGTGGGGGTGACGCATAGTGACCACAGGACCTGGTTCCTTCACATCAGGGAGCTTCGGGAGACGGACAGAGGATGGTACATGTGTCAGATTAACACAGATCCTATGAAGTCGCAACTTGGGTATTTGGATATTGTTGGTGAGTTCTTTATGTATTCTGTTTTGTCGATCAGTCTATAATTACTTATAATGTAAAGCCAACGTGCTAATCTCAGGATCTAATGGGCTAGTTTATCGCGGTACGTCAAGTAACCGCCGCGGGATGCGGGTGAAACTGCTGGTGGAGGCTAGTTACATATGCATATATATTTGTTACCGTACGAGTACATAATGTCTAAGTCGTCCACATTCAAGCGATACGTCTTGGCAAAGTGAAATTCGTATTATTTTGGAAATACAAAGAAATGCTTCATAAATATTTTAAGTAAGATTTACCAAGAAATGTAGTATGGGTAATTATTATTTTATTTTAATTAATATGAACCAAAGTCATTGCACCACAGATAAATAATAATTAATTTCATAAATGTCTACTTTGAATTTAAATGATGACGTTTCTTATTAACATTTAGCTAAAATATACTTAGAAGTTCTTTTGTTTTAGAAGTAAATGGTACCTATATTCCAAGAAAGGTTTAGATTCTACAATATGCTAATGTAAAGTGGTCTCGTAATCAAAAAGCTTAGAGACTACCCACACTTCTAATTTCCAGTCGAACTAAGTTTTAGATAAATCTTAAACATAAGTTTATAATTTTAGTAGCTGTAGCCAAGTCGTTTGATTTCTAATATTGATTGTTTAAAGAACGAACTCTTCAGTTTATTGTTCACGCAGTTGCTAGATGTGGTTTGGGTATTTTAATTGAAATATTTATTAATATTTAAATGAGTAGAAATAAAAGTTCTGATGTTTGAACGAGAATTGGTAAAATATCTGAATACCTTTGCAGTGGGCGTAGCTTAAAGTTTTCCTCATATGTGAAAGAGATAAACCGTCACCCTCATATAACAACTACAAAACTTTCACTTTCAGAAAAGCAACAAAATATTTAAAACCCAGTGATTTTGATTGTCACTTTAATAAAAACTCGCAATGAGGTCAATTTTTCATATAAACGACATACAATAGGAAAAACTCTCATGTTCAGCACACAAAAAAATCTTACACTCAATAACCTTATTTAAACATAATTTGTTTTCCAACCAGTACCTCCGGATATCCTCGACCGAGGCACGAGCACAGACCAAACGGTGCGAGAAGGCGCCTCGATAAATTTAACATGCGCCGCCACAGGATCACCGCATCCGCAAATTACTTGGAGAAGAGAACATTCCAAACCTATTACCATCTCAGATGGCATGCAAGGTAAACACTGTTTGAGCATTAGCAGCAATGTAACGCGATCTTGTCTAGTTATTATATTGACGTTGTATTGTTTGATATTTGAGAGAGATCGTGGCTAAATAATAGACACATCGGTTCAAAGACTGTAGGATCAGTTGTGCTTAGCGTGGTCGATTCGGGTTTGGGCGAACAATATGGCACGTTAAGCTGAAGGACCTAGGTGTGTAAATCACAGTCAGTCAGAAGCTAAAAAGTTAGACAACCAGTCTTTATATCAAGCTACATTTACATACAGTTTGGTAATGAAATGGAAATCAGATGGCAGTCTTTCCATTTTAAACTGCAGTCAGTTGTATAGAAAACTGAGCTTAAAAGGTTCTAGGAACGTCATATAATTACTAAGGTCTTTAATTAAGTGTATGTAGGTATGTATGTAAACATGAACTCTAAATATAGCCGTTATAAACACAAACAAGATGCGAACAGTGAACTGTTTACTTCGCATGACTAAGTTTGTGCCTAGCGTTGTACATGGCTGTCCATGTACAACGTATCAAATCTTGTTTCACATATCAATTTTTATATAATATGCATATTAACTTATTGTAACTTTACCTTTAAATAAACTCAATACAGGAGATATAAACCTGATGAATAATAGAAAATACTTTATAAATATTATTTAAATCGTTTAAACTACCAATAACATTAAACAGAGCCTGTTTTAATGTCATTCACATTGCCATTGCCATTTTCGAGGCTAGATTAATGGGGATACAATCGTGATGCATTTTTGTCCTTTTTTATTGGAGAAAATGAACTTGAAAATATCGTAACCTTCCAATTTGCAATAGTTTATGAATACCTACTTACTACTCTGAAACAGTTTTTATCCGTCTATTTTTTTCTAGTAACGTCATTTGAGGGTCCGGAGCTGAATATAAGTCGTGTGACGAGACAACATGCGGGGGCTTATCTATGCATCGCGTCAAACGGCGTGCCTCCGACGGTCAGCAAGAGAATCATGCTTACTGTACAGTGTGAGTATTTAAATTAAAAAATAAATCGAGGAAAATGTATATGACATTTCCAAACTAGGCTCTGCTAGTTACAAAGCTAAAATTTAAACTGAAAGCCTCTTTTTGGATATCTTCGTAAACGTATCTATACATACAGTTTAGCTGGTTGTTGAATAACTATGTATGTTGCTGTATACTATACTTTCATTATTTTCTAGTTTAATAAAATTGTACTTAGGGATCATTCCCTTTCGAATATGAATGAATTCTATTACGCAATATTTTTATGAGATGGGTAAATATACAAACAAGTCTTTATCCCTATATAACAAAGGTTTACTGCAACTTACATATATCTTCATTAACTAACATTCACTGGTTCCTACTTATTTATTCTCAGAATGAACTTTAATCTTATCATAGTAATGTCATATCAAGTTACAGTGATGCTGATTGGATAATTAACCATTAGATTAGACGCTGAAATTGTAATCGGAAATTGTTAACTAATTGTATGTAATTGCTCTTGAGATATAGGATTACGTGTGTGCAACTGAGTTTGATAGGTATCTCTATCCAGACAGCATATAGAAACGCAAGATTAATTAGGGCCACTCAACTTGACTTATACGCGTTTTCATACGATTTTTTTTACCTAATCAGAAAATATAAACAAGAGAAACAAAAACGACCAAAATACACAACAGAAAAAAACTGCTTATTTATAATTTATTTCAAGTGGGCTTCGAAAGAGGCATTATAAAAATCAAAGGTCAAATCAATTTCATAGTTTCAAACGCTTCTAAGAGAACGAAGTAGTAGGCAGACTTCTAATTTATGTATATTTTTTCTCCTAGTTCCCCCAGTAATAACAATAAGGAACCAGCTAGTGGGGGCGGCGCTGGGCACCGAGCTAGTGCTGGAATGTGAGACGGAGGCCTATCCTAAACCAGTCAGCTACTGGAGCAGAGATAACGGCGAGATCGTCCCTGTTGGTGAGTGTTGCTTTTTATTTAGTTTTGCAGCCGCAGACTAAACAATTGAGAAGATGCAATAGTTTTGTCTTGATTTCATTAAAAGTTGTCAATCGGTCTGATACCGGCTAACGGCCTACTGACATTCATCTTCATACTCATTTATAAGCCCAGACAAACTATCTTTCCACTAGTTTGCAGTGTGCTCTAAATTATACCATGGGCATTTACATGGTTACTGTGGCGCTACTTTAATTTCCTTCGCTATCAAATCGTATAAAGAGAATTCAACTCTCCCCCATGCGTCAACTTTCCAAGTTCTGAAATGTAAAACTGTATTAATGTGCAATAAAAATAAGATGTGATATTTACCGAATTAACCAAATATTAACGATGGTGTTAAAGTAGCATACTTTTATTATCAAAAATGCAATATATGTGTTATTATGCTGTTACATATTTTCAAATTATTAAACATGGTATTTAATTACGAATTTATAAAATTCCATGTAATCTGGTAATTGTCTGCGCATTAACAAATTCATGAGAATACAATTCAATTAATTTTGTAACACTCTACAATAAGTTTTAATAACCTATAATCCCGACATTAGGGTATGGTATTTCAGATTTTAAATAGGTTCTATTGTTTTATAAGTTTAACAACCATTCTCTTTCACTAACCTTCATAGTATGAAGGGTCTCATTATCTTAATAAGCCACATTTCTACAAAGCCCACACAAATCGGCCTCATGTATCTTCACCCGCATCGGATTTGGACGTTCAAACTGAGCTTACGCCAGCACTCACTTAAATTATACATAATATACGTTACGTATAGTGGCCAATTAAAACAAATATTCGTCTGAAACGAAGTTACAGTCGAGTGCCATAGAATCGGGTCAGTTGCAAAATTTTGTTACATCTTCAAAGCTACAAGAGTTAGCTTAATGAAGTAAAAATTTGGTTTTATACAAAAAAATATTGTTCATTTTGAATTTGGAGGATTAAACCCACTTACTTCTTAATAGCTGCTGTACCTTTTGGAAAGGCGCGTCTAGACATTCCTTAAATATAGCAAGTAGTTAATCCATATATGAGGATTGAGGATATCAATTTTAATATTTTTGTCACTAATCCAAGTTAATTGGCCACGAGTGTATATTTCATAGATTACGTTTAGCGACCAATTAAAATGAATATTCAAAACGTAACTAGTTCCACGATATTATGTACATAAAACTTGGTGTTATACCTAAAATAATAAGTATCGTATATTCTGGCTTTCATGCAGCTTTGCTTGTTTCCATTGTTAGAACAAAATTAACAAATCCTTTGTTTACTTTCACACTTTCATTACTTTTACATTTTCATTACGAGATAATGTTTTATTTTATTATTTGTTACCAGCATGCGCTTTTACTGTACGTTGTCCTAATTTGATTTAAAGTTTTAAATTAAAGTTATTATCTTGGGAATAGAAAAGTTAGGACTAATGCATGATGCATTGTTTCATTGAAAAAAGTACCGTACTAGATGCAGCTTATACCTACTGAAAGCTGAACCAATTTGGAAAATGGCTAGGCCGATGATCACTTGGTTTAGCAATATAATCCAGATACTTTTTACAAAATTAATAAAGATAATGTCGGCCATGTTTTGGTCGTTACCAAATTTAGTTATCTTACGATATACAGGGGAATTTGTGTTTAGAATTTAATCTAACCTCCACCCACATTGGATAATACCTAAAATACAATCAGTGCTCATGTTTCGATAGTAACTTACCACAATAAACAGCCATTAGCTCTGCAGCAGTCGGAATTTCATTGACGTAAACGCGATTGTCCCTGTCAGCATCTAGTGGCCACTGTGGGCCCAATACCAATTTGCGACTAGCTAATCGAAAGCACACATAATAAATCAACTAATAAACTTATTTCACACAACAAATAAAATAGAACACAACATAAATAAATGCAATTTTTTATTAAAGACCGAGCTTATGGGTCATTCCCAAGAATATTTTGGTCATCTTAGTGCAAGCAAGTTAAATCGATACTGGGACTTTTGAAATGGTAATATTTGGACATCCAGTATTATTTCGTTAAAGTCTGAAATAGCTTTCAATTACAGACTTGCTTCATAAGCTTTTAGGCAAACTTAGGTATGTAGATTGTAGAGTCGACGAGATGCAAAATGCAAAACTAATTTATTTCGGACTTGCGCGTGGACTCAAACTTTTTGGTATGCTGTGACTTTGTGGTCTGATTTTTTTTATTGTGCTTTTAGCTGTAATATGGTCGTCTGTGTTTGTGATACGAGGTAAAAATCTGGGCGAATGTGATTAATGATCCTTTTTTATTCTTGGATCTTTTGCGGTATACGTAGCGAGTAAGACCGCGTTTAGCGAAGCGTTTTGAGATAATATGTGTTCTGGTTCACTTGAGTTGTTTTAAACTTTGCATGAGCTGCTTAAGCAGCCATCTATATCACATTAGAGCTGCATCACATGTTTAGTGCATCGCCGTTATATAACAGACAGTCTAACCTTTTCGCAACAACGGATTCAGCAGTAAACGTGCCAGTATTAACATATTACGTCGGCTAAGTTGGTCTTGAAAGGTCTTAAGTTCAAGTTCCTTTGCTAAGTCGTTACAATGTACGAGTACGACGATTGTTTTCAAACTAACAGTGTTCGGCTTAGAATCACATCGATGTTGTGAGCTGCGCTTATTTCCTTCGACAGAGTCTTTTACACGTTTTTGTTACTAAAAACTTTTTAAATATCAAATTGTTGGGTTCTTTTTACGCTATTTGTGTGTTCGTATTTATCAACGTTTGGACGTCTAAAGTAATTTTACGAAATTGACTGCGAATACCGCATTTTATTAAAAGAAATGGACCATAAATATTTCCACTTTGGCTGAAAGTACTATACTGAGGCACGTATGAGCGCTGTATTTTACATATAATGGAATTATTTCTTCGAAATTGTTCTCGTTTTTTCTTTAACATAACTAAACCCGCGTCGAGTGTCTGTGTGGAAATTAAACATATTCTGTGTTAGATATACCTATGTAGGTATATTCATTCCCTTATGTTTGTACTAATCTGTACTTACAAATATATTTTTTAATGTTTTTTCGTTAGCTTGAACACGCTAATCTCAAAAACTACAAGTACAGTTCACAGATTTGAAAAATTATATCATTCACGTAGCTTACTTATCGGGGATTTGTTTTATGTCCATGGGAATTCCATATACATATGTAGGTACGAGTGACCTCGCTAACAGAAGCTTGTATAATACATACAAATGAACTTATAATTATGTTGGCTGCTTGCATCTTATCCGCTTAGAGGCCAGCTTTAAATTTCAAAGCGTGTGGACCTCTTGGGATAGCCAGCTGAACTACACACGAGACTGGTGCACACAAATATGCAGTTTATTACTGTCCCGTTACAAAATTGGTCGATATTAACAGCCGAGTAATTAAAAGCTCGCCTTTCAAAAGTAATTTCTCGTTAAAATGAAAGTGTTAAAAACTGTGCAAAGGTGCAGCGAACGTTGATTCAAAAAATGGCACAAATTGTGATTTTTTTTAAACATAAATATTATATTTTTGTGAATATTTATCGAGTTCTCGGACTGGTCATAATACTAAGTATTTTATAAAATTAGGGCGTAGAATAAAGTAGGTATGCAATTTTTTGCACCAACAACCACTACAAAGTTTGTCCGTACATATATTTTGTAGCCATTGTTACAACAAAATTATAGCGAGCGCCGTCCGTCATATACCCTATATGTTTCAGCGAGAATTGCTTAAAAGCCCACACATTTCAGTCAGCAACTTCCCCGCATAACGAGGTATTGTATTTTTGTAATATGCTAAATACATTTTCGTGTACAGGGGGTGGTTTGGAGCCGCACAAGATAGATGGATCTTATCGATCAGTGCTGAAACTGGCGATACGACGAGTCACTAGTTCCGATTACGGGACTTACAAATGTGTTTCTAAAAATTCCCTTGGTGACACCGAGGGTACTATTAAATTGTATCGTGAGTATTGGTACTTCTTTTATAACTATGTTAACAAACAATAAATATGCATGTAAAAAAACATATATAGTTGAGTTCTTACTTTCGGAGCATCATTTCTTAGGCCAGGCCAATGATATTATAACACAGCTTAATGCTTAGTAATATAGCAGTATTTTTAACGAAATCAATATTTACGACTAAGAAGTATTCTGATAAAGGGATTGACGAAACTTTTCCTTCCCGCAGCTATGCCTCTTCCAGCGATGGAGAACAAGAATGGTAAGTCATTTAATATCAATAAACCCTTTGAGATATAAATATTGGTGATAGTTAATTTTATTGAGAAATGATTTTGTTTTTTGTATATCTTGTTTTCATTTACATGCATTACGCTACTAATTTGTATTAACAATGCCGCATCAAAGATATTTCATTTATTACATGACATTATAATCAAACATTTAAAGGTTACCAATGTCACAAAAAAGTTCCAAATATATACATACATACATAATATCGTAAACGACCCCGATTCATTTCTATCGTGTGTACAAAGTTTCAGAATGTTGATCACGTACTAATGTGAATGTTTTGACAGTTGTCCAAAGGTTAAACATCATAGCTGATAAATCATCTGAAAGTACACCCTTCGGCACCCAAGGTACGTATTAACTACGGTCAACAACAATTTTGATTTAATATCCGGCAATTACAGGCGAACCTTCGCCTGTGTTTATAATATAAATATCTGATTTAAATAATAATTGTCACGTTAAAGTTAATGGGTTTCTGCGTACTTTTGTATGGAGTTGACTGTGTTTTGAAAAGTTAAGTATGGTTTATGACCTGATGAAGGTTGTATGAAGGAAAAGAATCCTTAGGCATGAGAAAATCAATTTAATTAAAACAGTTTGTATTGTTCATAAAATGTATAATTATGGAAACCTATTTCTCATGAATCACACAAGGATTTCCTGTTTATTTTATACACAAGTGCCGTCAAAGTTCCAATTCGAGAAATAGGGAAATATTTCTGTAGCCTTACAAATACAGTTCTATAAATAGCTACAGAAAAAAATATCCCTTTGTGTTACCAGAAATACAATGAAAATATGTTTTTGTTAATTAGTACAATGTTTTCAGATTTCAGGTTACAAGATTACAACAGGGCGGGATCAATAGAGCTTTGGTGCCGTGTTTGTTTATGCTTATTAGTACTTTTCATCCAAATAGCGGCGACCCGGGTTTAATGTTCCTGTTTAAGTTTAGTCAATAAGTAAATAATACTTGCCCATACAGTTCAATCAATTAGATGGGCTTAGCTTCAGTTTGTAAATCTTCAAAATAACTAAACCTTCAACTTTCAATTTGTTTTTTTAATTTGTCTTTTGTATGCTTCCATGATTAATCCTTGTACATCAAAAAGTTTCTTACTTAAGGCTTAATTCTATAAATGAAAATAAAACGAATTTCAAAATGTGTATAAAATGGAATTGTTTCATCGTGTCGCTTGCGGCGTTGGGTAAAATTATCATAAGGGAAGTTCGTTTAAAATATGAACGAAATTGGAAGGTTCACATTTTCGATGAAGAGGTTGAAAGGAGTCAGTTAAATTCCTTGGCCTTGTTAATCACTTCACACAAAAAAATGAGAAACTCTATACATATTCCAATATTAAAAACAATCGCTGGTAGTATTGAATTCTATGAAACTATATACATTTTAATTGGTTACCCGATAGTCAGAATTAATTATCCAACACTATACCTGCAAAAGGTTATTTTGATGATGTTTGGGTACAAAATTGAACGTTAAAGGACAGTAACGTGGACGCACTGAAATATTCAGGCTAGCGCCCGAGATTTTGCAGATAGTCTTTTGTCGAATCCTCAGATTATGTGAAAAGAGGGAAAGGTTTCGTTCCTTTCGTTCATATTAAAAATATAGTATCTACTTACTGAAGAATAAAATTAAGGAACTTTGTTTTTATTTTTACTTCTGCTTTTGTTCACATTATATTATTTTTTAAAAACAATCGGGACTTAAACGTGATATATAATATAGGTACGTTACCTTTTTCTTTACCAGATGTTTCGGCCGAATGCACCGACCGTGGTGAAGGCACTCGAGATAATTTTGTTTATAAAAGTGGGTGACTTTCATTTGTTTTAAAACATACCCAGTGTATCATTTTAATGTGACACCGAAATGATCGGTTGAATACATGACAAGAAATAATGGACTTTATTCCATACAGAAATTATGAGTACTGAATATTCCTGTAAGTTTTATTAATTGTTCGATCAGCCATCAAACGTTCCAATTATACATTATGCAGCAGTCCAACGTGGGATGAATTAAAATCTGATGTAATTCAATAAGTAATTATGTCACCGCATAATGTATCTACCGTGGCAGGTAATGTGGTAAAAATAATATTGCAAAATTCTCCGTTAATATTTCTGAGAGGGAAGAGCAATATACCTCGTAGGTGCAATCCTTCATGAAGCAATTTATTTACATTATTTGGAAATCCGCCGTTGGTAGTAATTTACTCATTGGTATTTCAAATACATTGTCTTAAACTTGCCTAAACTTTTGTTCATAATTTACGTATCTGATATTTGTTTTAAAGTTTCATCGTTGTTAGTTTACTCTGGCATATCAATTTAGACTCATAACGCTTTGTCCCATTTTGACTCTGCGCTTTTGATTTTCATCAACATCCGCGAATTAGTACCTAACTCTGTTTTCCTAAAAGGAATTATTATATTCCTGGTAATATTGACGTATTCACTGCAGAGAGTGTAATTACTGAGCGGAATAATCAAACTACCAATATTGTTATCATACATTCCTGTATCTATGTTTGATATTAATCAACCTGCAATATTGTGTTACGGAAAAACTAAATAAGAGTTTCCACGTAGAACTTTGCTAAAAGGGTGATTGAATAACAAATAAGCATACATGCAATTAGTGTAACATTATTTTTGAAAAGATCGCTCATGTTGAATTTAATTATTTTCTCGTGGGACCGATCTGTAACATAAATTCCAATACATATAAATAGGTATGTATGTCAATATTGGTTTCACCGTCAGTGAAAACTTTCACACGTTATTTTCCGAGTATGTTTAATTTCCCATAACTCGATTACGGAGAATGTTATTTTACTACTGTTATTTTAATAGATATATGTATTTAGTCGAATTTGTATAATTAATTTGAAATTAAATAGTTTATTACGGAACATATCCCTAGATCTCATCATAGGCAAATTGTATGTGTAAGTAATTTTAGATAAATATACCTATTCATTATGTCATATAAAAATTAAAAGTATTAATAAACATAGACTGAGTTCCACGAAATAGGCTTGTATATATTAAAGAAATTGTAATAAGTAGGTAATGTGTAAGTTATTTATGCTTAAATTTAAACGGGAAATCTGTTAAAGGCAGTCAATTACTTGGGCATGACGTTAGGTAAACATGGGATCAGTTTGCTTTTATCGCTTTTGTACTAGGAAAGTAATTTGCCGATGTTATAGAACATATAAATGAGGCACCAAATTGTTAACGGAACGTAATGGAAAATATATATAAGCATCTCTCTTCACCCGTCTGCCTTCATCATCATTGAGCTATGTAATAAATGTGCATGACAGTGTAAATATAAAATGTTTCGATAACTCTGTTTTAGCCCTAGAGTGTCAAAAATACTGTTGTAACGCGGACCACTGTCGCTTTCCGTAAAAATAAATGAATATTAATTTATTTTGGGGTTTTATTTTATTACCTTTTGATTCACAATTTTTGGGTATAGCTTAATAAATTCAACTGAATCAGTATAGCATTTGACGCATGAAAATTTTGTGACATGTTGTTTCAATACTAATTTTTAACAGAATTGTATAAAAAAAGAACTATCGAGTTTGGCTTTTATACTAGTAATTGGAGAACCCTTATATGACGATATTATCGGTGTAGGTAGTTTGAATTAGTTCATTACAATCTTCCGGTTTAGGTAAATGGCCGGTGAACGGTAAATTAGGTAAGCATTTCTGTAGCGTCGTTTTATACTTATACCTAGGTAATCAAAGGTAATAAATGGTTTGGGCAATCAGAGATGTGTCATATTTGCCCATTGATTAGAATTTATTATTGCCAATTATGATAAAGTGAGAAACTGTAATATTCTTGTCAATATTTGCTCCCAAACACAACAATAAAACGTTAAAAGTAAAACAAATAAATGATACAACTTGCTGCAACAATGCTAGTAAATATCCAAATATTTTGTAGCAACAGAATTTAAATGGTCAATTTTCATTTGTTTACTTTAAAATTTTGCAGTACGTAGGTAATAAAATGGCGAGGAATTAAATAATATCGCGTTGAACACTTCATACGAGTCAATGAAAAGCTATAAAATTCTTATCTTTATAGGGATTCAATCGGCCAAGTCGTCAAATTCAGGGTGACTTTTACCATTAAAGGAACATCATCGGATGTATGTTTTGGAGAAAAGGCTACTTGATTTCGGTTGGAAAAAAAGCGCTTTCGTTTGAAGCAAACTGTTTTGCGTAAGTAGGTATAACTGTGATGCACTAAGCTGTAAGTAAGTGTCTTTATTAGGTAAGTAAATCTGGTGCGGGACTGTTCGAAAGAGTTGCCGCGGCCCTGATGCACGAAAGACTCCTGAAGGAACAGAGCCCCTGAACCATTCACGGATTTCCCATCTTAAAAAAGGAAGGTAAATCTGATCTTTAAAGGAATCCCTAGTCCTTGACACAATTCGACATTGTGACGTCCAAAATTAAATCTGATAAAGCAGCATCAACAAGTCACTCCTACCTTATCTTATGTAAATATTTTTATACCGTAGGTAAATGTTAATTAGCTCTTTCATTATTTAACATACTTCCCTTCCATGTTGACGAGTCGTTCGTTTTTGAAACCAGCATAATCTCAAAGTTACACTCATGATGTTTCCAAAAGTTGTTGAGCGAAGAGTTATGTTTTCATAAAGTATACCAATTAGCAGATATGTTTTGCTAAACCTACAACTGACAACAGCCTCATATAATTATGTTCCTGCCTGTACTCTAGCCTGAAGGAAAATAATTAATTTTCAGCGCCTATCCAATTACTGATTTCAAAGCGTTATCTTACTATGTGAATTGATTTGTCTTAAACAGGTTATAGTCGTGTGAAGATAATTACCCAGTTAACAAAGGGGTTTTCAATATTTACTATGAACTAAAGGATTAAATCAATCTTAAATTACCTGGGAAATGAAATCTGCTACTTATTTAGCTTCCTCCTGTGGCGTTTTTCACTCACTCAGATTAAGCAGGATTCCTCGATAGGTGCACTATTGAACAGACAAAAAGTTTTCCAAATCGATACCTTAAAATTAAGTAAGTGCACAATCAAATATATAGAAATTTAAAGCTATAGATATGTGATCACTCTATACCTACATATGCAAAATATACCTACTTCATGTTTAAACGAAAAATGTGTAGGTATGTATATCTGTCAATACCCCAAAGTTCAAGAAGGGTAACAACCTCTTTCACTATCAAGAGTCCTCATTGGCTATCGAGATCAAGTCTATACATAATACCTATGTACTTATACAGTTCTGGTGCACTAATTCTCATAGGATTTGCTTCACTAGACAGAATACTTAACAATGCTAACATTGCTGGGAACTGAGCTTAGCAATCCGGTCTGAATCGGGAGATTTATAACTTATTGACCAATCATAAAGATAGTATGTTACCTACTTGTATTTTTACTGCAGTTTTATGAGGAAAAAATATTGTTCGAATAACGCAGTGGAAAAATTGGGAGAGTTTCGAAATGAAAATAGTTCAGTAATCGAAATAGCGTATGAATACCAAAAGTAACCATCCCATATAGAGATCTAAAA
Organism: Helicoverpa armigera; assembly: GCF_030705265.1. Lineage (NCBI taxonomy): Eukaryota > Metazoa > Arthropoda > Insecta > Lepidoptera > Noctuidae > Helicoverpa > Helicoverpa armigera. The sequence continues at coordinate 4,669,508 of NC_087131.1, read as the reverse complement.
ATAGAATATTGTTTATCTTCAAATCCAATGAAAACAAATGACCTGAGAAAACATATTAGTCAGAAGCAATTATTAATTATTGCGTGATTAATTTCACCAACTTTGACTGTTAATTATTTTAATTCTTAGAATCAAACAAATTAACGTTCGTATTTTCACCGTGTCAAAACTTCATTATGTCAGTTCATATTAATTGCGTATAATAAAAGTAGTATGACAACGTAGCAATTTTATTTTAAACAACAATGAAAAACATTACCTCATTAAAATGAAAATTTACTCCAGTTTTTTACTACTGAACTACCGATGTTTCAACTGAAACTTTTTTATGAGCATAAAAGTTGCTAACATATAACTATTTAACTTTGTTGACATGATGCAAATAAGGTGACTCTGATGTACGGCAAACATTAACGACCGTCCCTTGCTCGGTTTCAGATACATATTTTATGGTATTTTAAAATCAAATAGAACCTCGTTATAAAAATTAAAAAAAATATATTCACCGTCCGCCGTGTCGATGACTTGAATTGACAAACATTTGAAAACAGAAATCGATTTCTATTGGTTGATTTGTATCCATGACGTAGTCGTGATCACGTGACGTAGCTGTCTCCCAAGAAAACGTGGTGCAGTAATATTATTGTACAGGTAAAGTTCGTGTGGCAATGTGCCCAGAACCACCCTTACCTTCGCCGTTCAATAAGAATGCCTATTCTTGTGCTAGCACCAACTAAACTGCACTAACATAAATTAAAATATCAAAAGCGAGAGGCTAAAGTTAAAGTTAAAAATACTTTCATGCAGGTGTCGCCGATCAATGAAATAAACTATTATATTCATGGTGAAATATTCATATTTATTTACCGTAAACCTAAAATTAGTTTGAAGTTCAGCACTTAATAAGCAGACCGACTAATTAGTAAGCAGTTTCGCTCAAGATTGTAAACAGTCTCACGAAATAGAATAGCGTTAACGACGATTAAATTTAGTTTCATACCCCTGTTAAACATTTACGGAACGGTGTAATTATCCTAAATGATTCTATTATCAGGACTGCTTACCATGGGATTATGGTTCACCAAAACTCATTGAGCATCTAGATAATTATACATATACTAGTTTGCGCCCGCGTTTTCACCCGCGTTCAGAGATAACTCCTACCCGTAGCCGGATGGTGACAAAAACGAATCCTTTTCCCAGGTCAAGCTATCTTCCCTCTAATTTTCAGCTTAATCGGTCCAGCCATTCACGCGTGATGGCGTGACCAAGGGATATAGGGATTCATTTTTACATGAATAGATAGATATAAGTAGTGTTTTTTCTATGGACAATGGACATGGTGTATTTCAGAGGGCCTAAAACGTAGGTCTTTAAAATAATATGCTGTGTCTTTTGGCTTGTATTTTTTAGTTAATGAGATCCGCCTAATTTGCTTTGATCTATGAGATTTTTAGTAATATTCTCCATATAGGTTTATTACTTCATTATTTACACTAGTTTAGCGTGTGCTAGGTTCAGTGGTTGTCAAGCGAGAATCCTCATAATAGATCCCTTTATAGAGCGCCGCCGTGTATTACGTCTAGTTAATGCTGTCTTGTGTTGATGTGTCATCATAGTGATTGCGTATTGTTTGGGGAAGTTGCCTCGAATAGCAAATGTGATTGTGCAAGTGCAGCGGAGCTTGTAATACTGGTTTATTTTGAATTAAGAAGTAGAGGAGATATTTAGTACCAAAATATAAGAATTTCATTTCTATAATTATATATTTAGATATTCAATTTTGGTGTTTCAGGAATTAGTTTGTGGGTTAGGTAAATCCAATAAATGTTAATTGATTTTGTGATTACAGTTGTGGGAAAATAATTTAAATAATTATCTAAAACAAGGGCTGTCGCTGTTGTCAAATGATTTCATCGAACACCCACTTAAATAATATTGTAATATACATGTTTCCTCCAAATTGTATATTTCTGTATTACAATATTCACCAGCGAATTATATTCCCTGACCAATATTGAACCGCTGTAATAGAAAATTGCTTAATTAAACTGTATGCAGCATTTTCATCAGTAAGGCAGTTTCCATAATCCTAGAAGAACAATTTCAGTTTAAACACCAACTAATGCATGTAGTTAATTAACTGTACGAAGTTCGCCTGTACTCGAATTTGGTTGAATATTACCACTATTTTGGTTGGTCTAACGAAATAATATTGATTTTAAAGTACTTCTGTGTTTTGGTGTCTATACATAGGTTAGTTTAGAAAATAGAAAGAGGAAGTTAGTAGAACAAGTAACAATAGAAGTACTGAAATTATTCTTACTGATGGAATTATAATATTTTTTAAATAACTTGATTATATTCATTTACACTGAATTTTTATGTTTTCTGGCTATCATGCTTCAATGGCCTATTGGGTACCGGAACGTATTTTTAATCTTTGGGTTTCAGTGTATAGTGGCATATATTTATGGTAGGAATTTAAACTTAGCTGCTCAATAACATAGTGACAATTTGGACAATATTCCCCGAGGAACGTTATCAGTCTTTACGGAAGTTCGATAATATATTGAGCATCTGACGTTGATGTATGTACCTATTGAGACTGCGATACAACCAAGCCCTTGGTTCTAAAATAATATGGAGGTTATGTTAGTAGAAATTCACCAAAAACATGATTAGGTATTAGGTTACTGAGAAAGCTGGTCCGAAGTAAAAATAGTCTTTTGTTTTGTCTTGAAGATGACACGTGTTATTGTAATATTAGACAAACTATGTATCTTACTATCAAAACCAGCCATATATTTAGCTGTATGTTTTTTCCGCGATAGGTATTGGGTAGCAAACCAAAGTATTGTATTTATATACAATAAAAGCTAGCCCACCAAACTTTCTGGCGGTTCGGAACATCGCGTGAGTCGCTGTGCAAAAACTATTTCTAGTAGAGGTGCATAGAAGTTAGTTGCGAGCTGCTATTGAGTTTGGAGAGAACTATAACTACAGCTCAGTAAATCTATAAATAGAATTTAAATATACACAGATAATATTTATGAGAATATTTTAAGATAGACACTCAAACACTCAATTACTAATTCTAGGAAGAGGTAAAGACAAATTATCTGCTACCAATAAAAAAAATTAAACACGTTCGAGTTTGTCAATTGTTTCTATAATACTGAACTTACTCGTGGCATGACCTTAAATGACTTAATGTAGGTAAGAACTTAATTGTTAGATACACCCGCGGGTAATATCGCTCACTTACTTACGCTAACTTGGACAACTTCTAGAACTTTGGCTGCCCTTTAGAATTCTTATAATAATACATTCTAGATTACAAATGAAAATAAACAAGATATATTAAAAGTTTTCAGTCTGTATTTTTATAATTAGTTTGAAAGATTTGTTTTTACTAATGTATTTTTAATAGAGAGACCTAATCTTTAGACTTATGTAAATTATGGCGATCGATAAATCTTAATTTAAATAGAAATAAATAGGTACAGTAAAACGAAAAGTAAGCACTTTTGATATAGAATAAAATATCATCAGCTCTTACATGCAATAAATAATGCCAAAGTACTGAACACAGCAAAAATATATGAACAGCGCACATTAATATAACAAAGCGAGCGGAAAGGGAAAGCGCTCTTGTAACGTTTCACATTTAGAATCTGACACGAGCGCTGCACGAAGTGCAAGGTAATACAGGGGAATTATGTAACATCATGCCAGCTCCAATGTTAATCCGGTCGGGATAACATTGGGCTCATTAAACCAAACCCTGGATTATCAACTTGGAATTGCCCAACCGAGCAATATGAATATTGTAACGTAAAAAGCAATGAAAACTCGTTTTAAACCCTCCTGTGTTTCACTTCCCATAAAAACTTGGGATTCCGTGAAATATATTAGGGCAAAAAAAAGGTCTACACGCTCGATCATTAAAGGTAAATTGCTCTGTTTTATATCCGTTGAAATGTAAAGTTGAAAATGTTTGAATGGTACGCTTGAGTTGTCACAACTGTTCCGACTAGCCCTCACGTAGCGGACCTTTGTAACAGACCGTTGTTTTAACTTTTACCCGACACTTGTTTTAATTATGTAAACGTAAGACGCTGTGCTTGAGGTTCAGGGAACGTTTGAAAGAAAGTGTTTTACGAATTTGAATCTTTAGAAACGAGAAGATAAAAATATTATTAAATCATTTTTTATTAGGCCGCTGTGCATTGTAACGGGTGAAGTACAAATGATAACCATAGACGTGACTCAATTTAGTTGACAAGTACCTGAACTTATTCCGGAGCCCGAAGAAGAATATGCACTCTCTGATATATCTTTAAAGTAAGTAATTTAAACCAAACCACTTACCAATTAATATAATCAATCTGTTATAAGTCACTTTGTCTTGAAACATTAGAGCAATCCACAAATTACTCTTACCGCAGCGTCTAGCATCCTCTTGCTTCCTATGCAATTCGCCTTTGACGTAACAAAGCTACCAATGCCAAATCGATTATCTCGCACCATTGCTTTCTTACTGTTAAATGTTGGACGCTAAATGCCCAATTTGGTGTAAAACAAAACTTTGTGTTCATTTTGTATGCGTAGTGACCAGTGAACACGTTACTTGTATATGAGTCACCCTTTGCAAATGTAGATAGGCAGGTAGGTGAAAGATATAGGTAAGCACAGATCTCTTGGCTGTTAGAACTCCGTTAGTTAATAAAGGCTGAAAGTATGCATTCATTTAGTAGTGCATAACTCATCAAAGATTGCACATTATATCATCTACCTATCGCCGTATACTACTGGACATAGGAATTCCCATGAGCGTTGAAGTTTGAAATTTAACATCAATTATTGCTAGAGTACCTATATAAAAAATTGTCTTGTCTTGACCTGTAACTATTATATAAAGAAGGATACAAAAGCATTTGTTTACAGAAGCTTTTGTTATTGACAAATAAACAACAGTTTTTTTTTTATTTACCAATGCCACCATCACTTCAAATCTTAGAATGTATTACACAAAACTTCACCTTTAATGAAATAACGAAGGGATTGTTTTCACGGGCTCTTCGTATTCGAAGTGTTTAGCAAACTTCACCAAGTGAGGTACCTTCGCTTATAAATGTCTTTCGTCTAGGTTTACGTGGTGCATGGTACTGAATTAACTTTCTTTTTACTTAGATTTGTTTTTGGCCTGTATATTCTATGTTTGGAATCGTTTAGTAGCCGAGGCCGTGCGGTATTCTCGGTTAAAATGTGCAATGTCATGGTCTCTCTACTTTAAAGTGGAAAACAGAAGTACCTATTTAATTATTTCAGGAAGTGATACGTTTCGTACGATTAATTATCTTGCTACTAGTTAAGGTAATTAATAAAATTAAAATAAACTGTAGCCAGAGGAGAGTGGATGATTAAAAGCAAATAAAAAACAGACCAATAAATAATTATTATTATGCCTCATTACATGAATACTTAACAGAAGCCCAACTAAGGGTAAAAGGCAAAGTGTTCCGTGAAAATGATTCATTCAAAGCAGCAGTTGTGAATTTCCAGTATGATTGTGAAAATTGGTCTCAAGGGAGCCGCAGTCACGTGACTCAACATTTAGAACTTATAATAAATCCGCTTAAAAGTCACGAAGGACATAAACACTGTCTTAATTACTTTACCACTAACGTGTTAAGTTCAACAATTTCGCGAAAAAACTGCACTGTAGTTCCGTAGAAAGCGTAACGAGTTTTTTAACAACCCATGTAAACTGCTGAATGAGGAGGATAAACAAGCTTTGTATCGTGTGTTTATACAGAAATTTCCCATAACGAAACCCTTGAAATGACAATCATTAGTTCATTAATCTATAAACGGTAGTGGTTGTCGCGTAAATCGTGCCAAGTGTATCATTTAAGGCGGTCCAAAGCGAACAATGGCCAGTAATCAATAAGAGACGAGGCGGGCTATTGTGTCCCTAATGTGTGGGAATTAGCTATTTACTGCTTGACGAAGACAAATTATATCCCCACTTCGATTAATTACACGGCTTAACTGCGTTGTCGATATTAACATGTGGCCTACACTAACCACTGGACCTCGTAGTTGCGTGGCGTAAATGGAACGTGCCAAAATTGTGTAGGTTTAGTGAGTTTTGGTTTAGATTATACTAATGCACTTAATAGAAAAATAAAGCAAAGGTCATGTTGAAAAATAAATACGTAAGTATTAAAAATTGCAAACTAGAAAAATGGAGAACATAGGTATTAGTTTTTACGTACATATTTTCCGAGTTGTTTTTACTGTTATCATGAACTTTCCTTACCCTCTAAAACAACTTATATGACATGTAGGCCCTGTAAAAAATACATGTATATTTCATCTCTCTAGGCATGATGCCGTACCTGATTAAAGGATTATTGTCCGAAGTCAGTTTTGAGCGGTATTGTCTAGTTTGAAGTCGGTCTGATGCTACTTGAAAATTCGATTGTTCAATACTGCTGGACCGTAATGCGGCTGCAGTATTAATAATGTACACCCAATGCGCCTTATTTCAGTGTCTGTTTTGTACCAGATGACAAAAATTAATTATTACCTACATTTTTACCAAAATAGAAAAGATGAGGAGGAAAATTGAAAGGTTTTATAACAGGATGGTATAACATTCATAAAGTCAGAGTCGATACTTATTAAATACAATTTTTTTATTAGGTTTTTGATTTAATCTACGATTAACTGTAATAATTCTACATGATGACGAAACAAATAGAACTTTCATTTGTTTCGCTTTAAGTACCTAATATGTAGTAAAAACCCGCTTTAAATTAACTTAGTTCTTTTCTAAGTTTTGTGAACACTATACGAAAGTTCCTGGAAGCCAAATATTGGCTTGGTTTTATAATGTACGAAGGCCTTTGTTCGCGACTTGATTGAGGTATCGCTGACATACAAATTTTTGTTGCTAAAATAAGATTCTAGGAACTTCAACGACATGTGTTTCCGACACGACGTTACCACGTACTACTGAAACTACTGATTTGCTAGAACAACATTTTCTTGGTCATGTAATCTTAGAAAAATGCTGACTGCATCAAAGAAAATACTGGCCAGATTGTGAGAGAAGCGCCAATCTAGAGTATATTTTATAGAGTGTGTTCAATGAGATTTGTACTAAAAAAAATAATAATAAGGAAAGTAAGTGCAGACATCAAATGTTACACCCACTCGACCTGCGGCTTACAATGAAAGATTCAACTTTGCGTCGTTAACAGTAACTTTCAAGAGGTTTCCCTATTTAGAAAAACAAATGAACAAGTTGTAAATTGATTCCAGGACTCATGCCGTGTATTCAACACTTTGATTATACTCATAAATGATCATCAATCACTTTAAGCAATAGAAATATGTCACCAATAATTAAGTATCAATGTTAAGGTATCCAGTTATCAAGTTCGAGTTCTTATAGTAGACATTGTGAACCCAATCAAATCTTTGTGTTTGTGTTACAATTGTGTGCGTGTTTGTAGTAACTTGGCCGTTCGACAATTAAGCTGGTTATGATCTGCTGAAGCACAGATATTCTCTCCGAATTGTTTAACGTTACGGAGCTTAATTAAAAACTACTACAGGCTTTATTCTCATTTTTTGATTCATCCGTAGGTATCCGTTTTTATGTTCTTTTTTCGCAATATTTTTTCTCGTTTCTGATTACATGGTTTTTTAAGTTGCCTTTTGGACTACAGTTTTTAAAGAAATATTTATTAAGAGTAAATGTTTTTCGATAACGCTTGTTTGGTTCTTAGTGTAGGTAGAACAAAAAAGAAAACAAAAATAATTTAATATCATTATAATTGGCTTAGAAACCTTTGCTTTTAATAAATTAAAAAAAAAATGCTAGACTAAATATGTACACCATTAAAATTGTTTCTATGTTCAAACTTTTTGTTGAAAATACAAATAATTAGTTAGTTTTCACTTATTCATTTCGAAACTTTACAATCATTACTTAGGTACTTTAGATGTATAAACCTGTACTTACTTAAAATATTATTTTAAAATGCAAATAAACTTTCGGCATTTGAATTGAGAACAGAGTAGAAATAAACATTTTAATGGCAATGGTAATGAAATGGGCGGTATTGAGAAAATGTCAATTGAAAACAGTAACTTTGTGCTCAAACTGTTGTTCCGTTTGTTGTTCCACAACTTCTGTCTTGTTAAATGTTAAAGCCATAAATCAAAATTCAGGTGAAATAATCTCTCGTAAGGTTGAAATAACTGAACAATATTGGATAACAAGTACAACAGAATATTTGAAAAACAATAATATTCATCATTTAGGTACTGGCTGACTGCCAATAAAACGCGGAGTCTTTTTAGATCATTAATTTTTAGGCATTAGCTCTGAAAAATTATCGTGTGTTCTATCGTTGTAATAAAATTAATATTTTGTACTTCAAACATAAAGAACGTTTGAATAAAAGAATGTTCATCTTGAGCAGCGCGGTGCAGGAAAAATATAATTCTATTAATTCTTGATATTTAAATAAAAGAAGAAAACAAAGTCGTGGAATATTGTTTTACAAATACGTGAGCCAAAATCAAAGTGTCTTATTAATGGCGTTTGTTTACAGAGAGATAATAAATATTGCCCTTTTTTGATATTATACCTAATAGTTGAGTCGCTAAAAAAACTGCCCCCAATCTTTTGAATTTCAACAACGCAACAAAACTAAACGATCTTTTGTAAACGTTTTCCAAAGAAACAAACTTATGGAAATCCCTCAAGAATAAGTTTGGTAGTTTTCTAAACACTTCCTTTTATAGTATGTAGTATTGCATTGGTCATAGGTACTTGAGAGTGGGGTGAATTGTGACAGTTCTCGTCCGGGGACTCATAAAAAGAGATTGCTTCCAGTCTGCCGACGTTTTATTGACTTATTAACATTGATATCAGATCGTAACACTTGATTCTTTGATCTTCGTCAAATATTTACCAAATATATTATTGTACTCGTACTTCAAAAGTAATTTGGTTTACTCATTTTACGGCTACTTTAGGAGTTATTAGGTTACAAAGTATTTCATTGTAGGTAACTTGGTTCCTTGTTGTACTCTATGGCAGTGGTTAGATTAAATTATTCTCAGTATTAACAAGTGAAACTTCTGGGTTTCCCGTTTTGAAGCTTTTATTAATGCTCAAATCCATCGCTTGATGAAAACTTGTATGATTCGGAGAAAATAATTATTACCTAGTGGTTAAATTTTTATAAAAAAATATTATACTCTCGTATAGTTCAGCTTTGAAAATCAATTATTTTCAGTCTATTTGAAAAGGCTGCTTAAATCTGGAAAAAATAGTGGACAATAATGGGTGGCTTTATGATTGATTAAGTCCAAGGAAATTATTTCATACTCGCTCAATTACAGTTTCGTGCAAACCTAACTGGTCATAATCGTATTTGTATGGAAAAACTAATCGTTTGATTGTACTGGCATATTTATAATGAAGTCTTGGAACAAAATTTTGAGCAGTAAAAAACCTTAATAGCTAAGTGCACCGATACGTACGGGGAAAAGAAATTGTATGCAAAATAAGCTGGCCAAGTAATTTGAACCACGTTCGTGAGAATATGCGCGGATATTCTAAACCGTCGGTTATACATTACATACTTCTTTTTATGCTAATGTGAGGCATCCGTCTCCGTAAATATGTTATGCATATTTGCTTTAGGCAATAAAATATGCCTACATTTAAGGTAAATACTTATTCAATTCTCAAATTCATACGAGATCTCGTATTACATAACGCGCGTGTCGACAATGCGAGCGTACAATATAGGAACAGATTAAAATTTAATGCCGCATAATTCTTTGCCTTCACAAGAGGGTTTTATCAATTTTAGGAATTTCATGAAGCTTTGATTCTATGAGAAGAAGAGAACTTGAAATAAGAATGGAATCGTGTATTTTGAATAAAAATAAAATAAAAATGAAACAAATAGGATTATCGAGGGTCGGGAGTTAATCGTGCGTGTCCAAACAAACAAATCGTCGGCGCGGCACGGCGGGACGACGGGACGGGCGGTGGCGGGCGAGTGCGGGCGCCGTGCGTGCATGCACGAATTGTGGTATCCTTCTCACTATTGAGAACGATTTTATACACATTTCTTTCTTTATGCCTTCCGTGACATGTATTCACATTCCCTTTACAATAACAACACATTTAATATTTAATAGATTTGAAGACGAGATCTTTTTTTGAACTGAACATTTTCCTGTTTGACAGGAAAAGTTAACATTTAATCTGTAAAAATCTTTTTAAATAACGCTGTTAAGATACAGCCATGGTTTTTCTTTATTGCGTCTCGTAATTCTACGAAGTACTTACTCTCCATGTATTAGCTTATAACGTAAGTTTGTAGCAGTTTTCCTGAATTTATTCTTTGTCAGGGCATGTTTAGAACCGGTAGAAGCTCTTTGTATCGAGTTGGAAAGTCGGCAAAGTTTGCGAACGCCCGTTAGCGGTAAGTATATGATAGGGCAATTTGCCTTGCTGCGGTAATAATATCGTTATCTATTACGATTTTCATGTGAATTTACGATGTGTAATTTGTTTTATAAACAAAGAAATATTGAGTGAAGTGTGTATTGTTCATGTCAGTGGTTGAAAGCTGACTTTGTAGGAGCCATTTCCGTAAAAATATAGTATTGAATTAGCGTCACTATGCGCACTGGCGGTTGTTAGTGTCAATGTCTCGAGTCCGCTCACTGCGGACACAGGAACTAGTCTGAGTGAGAATTTATTTTTGCTTCCGTATGTAGTTTCAAGTCTTGTTTTTTGGACGGAACTTTTGAACTGTTCGGAGCGACTTCCCCGGTACATCAGTGCAAGAATGTGTGAAAACACAACCCAAAAACATTGTTGCCTTAGTTGTAAATGGGGAGTAATTTAGCTTTATTCTACAATTAATGACCATAAAGATTTTCTTTTCAGATTTTATTGCGAGTCTTTAACAATTTTAAGGGTAGGCCGTTAAGTGTTAGTTGTGAGGGTAACATCGTAAAATTATTTATTTATACGACCCAATTTCGTCGGTATGCTGGTCGACAAAAGTATTTCGGGGCTTATCGAGACCGAATCAAGGGTCAACGCTTCAGCGCACACTTGCGGGCGGACGGCATTCTGCTGTATGGACGCAGCGTCTTTGCACTTTCAATCTACACTAATATTATAAAGCTGACGAGTTGGCTTGTTTGATTCAAGGAACACAAAAATAGTTTAATGGCAGATAGCCCAGGTAACATTATGATAAAGGCTACTTAATATCCGATCTATAAATATGTGCTGATTGCTATGTACATGCCACTAGATAATTAATATAGACAACAACAATATTCACCAAAAATAGTCTATCTTAATACCAGGAAAATAACCATTTATATCCATAATGTGATATAAAAAGAATCATGTAATCCAAAAATAGCCCATCCCCATTGGATTTCATAAAAGGAATAAGTAATTGACTCATTTCATTCAGGAAGTAAAACGTTTAATTACTTTAGATTTACATATTTCATTTCTAAGATCATCGGACTAGCAAAGATCCCGTTTTTCCCGCCCGGTAAGTATATGTAAAGCTTATATAAAACAATTTTTTATATACATTCTGCAATAATATTGCCATTATTTGGTTAAAATTATGTATTAAGCTAAAAAATAACATTTTCAAACCCACACACATGTGTTTCAACAAAAAGAAAGCAAAAACTTCAGTAGGTAAGTATGCTACATATTTTGTATCGATAAAAATATAGATTTAATACGATGTGAAAATAACATTAACTTGAAAAGTATGGCAAGAATATCTAAATATATGCTGTAACGTTTTTGGTCTTGGTTCATTGCATTCGTTCTGTCTAAAGGACCCCAAACACTCATCAGGTTAAAGGCAATTTCCCTAATACTGTCTTTGAGAGATAATAGACGACTATTTCCTAAGGAGATAGTTTAGTAGGCTTATGGTTTTTCGCTCCATTTAACCACACATATTGTTGGTTTAGCTACGGATATATAAACACAAAATACGTCGTCAAACACATCGATTATGTAAATAAATTGAAAAAAAAAAACGCCCGCCTGTCTATGTATGTGTTTTTGCTGGAAAAAAGTAATGGTGGAACAAAATCTCCAGCAAAATGTCTCTCTTCTTAATTAATTCATTTATGAAACTAGTTTTTTATTAAATCAAATATTCAAAAATGTAGCGATAATTTTAAATGTATACCTACAGAAAGTTTGTTGTTATTATTGGTTCTCGCATAAAGCGGTCCACATAACAAGGCCTATAATGAGCCGTAACGTTCGATCGCAGCTAGGTGAGCTTTCGTGTTACAATATTACTCCGAATTCGTGTTACCCATATTTTGCTCAAACAATTAACTTTCATAAAACTCTATTATTTGAATTTAGCCCTTATAAAAGAGATTGATTAATCCCCAGTACTTTACTTTCAATTATGAAACGAAATATGAATAAGTGAGGACTAATCCTTGTTCAGATTCAATCTCGTAGACTGATCAAGTGCATCAGTCTATTAAAAGATTCTTTTCCAGGACTCGGGTCGCTATATTTAATGAATAGACGTTAAATCAATAGGTAAACGAAGCTTCCCGTTCACGTGTGCGAGTGGACGGGACATATCAAAAGTAGTTCATTGAATTCCAGACAGAATTAGGATAACGCTATATCCGCTGAATGTATCGGACCCGTACTTTGCATTTTCCTTTCCTTTGCATGCTTTCAGCCTTTTAGCATGGCTGATTGGCTAAAGCGGTCAAATTACAGTTCTTTGAGATGCTTCTACCGCAGTAATAACTACCGCTGATGAACGTTCTAAAACTATGTTAATTTCACTCATTTTTAACCAGATCGTAAGTATGTATTATCCGTGTAAAACAGTTTTGCATATTGCCAACTACGGCCAACACTTGAATACCATCAGTTCTATTTCAGCTTCAGTTCATTACACATTCACTACATTTTCATGCGGGGAACTGTGTATAAAGTTTTTATTCCGGTGACAATGAAATTTTGGCATAAGACCAGCTTGAAATATTTGTAATCATATATGCATATTCATTCCATTTTCGGCTGGCGAACACACTAAATTTCTGATATTTTCCGGCGGTATTCGTTGGCGTAATGTATGGCGCTTCTTCAAGCAAATGAAGTAATGAATATTCATTAAAGAAAGCTTATACGAAACTGTGAGTACCTATTGCTTTTCGCTTACCTCTGCCTTCACAAATAGCTTGGAGAGACACTGACATGATTCTTGTTTTACCGATTTAACCGCTGCCTACTAATACGCGACTGCGGTGACTGCCTTCTATAAATGTCGCAGGTATTTACATTACGTGTGTGTGCCGATTGCACTTTTGCTATTTGAATGCTAAAATTACCAAACTTATATCTTTGCTTAAGTGTGTATTTAGCACCTGTATCGAACCAACTTGTGTGTGAAGTGTACATCGAACGTGGCATTATGTGGTAATATAGTATGCAATGACTTAAAAAAATAGATAAAATTGACTCTTGGTAAAAGCTCATACGAAAATATTTTTTTGTTCTGGAGGAAAATTAGCAAGACTAAAAGAAAAGTTGCGTGATCTAATGTTATTGATTGATCTATGGCAGTGCTCGATAGTATATCGATCTTGGTAATATCGTCTTTGAAAATTCTGGATCATGATTCATTTCCACAAATACTAATTCTAATGAAAACTGTGAAAACTAACATACAGATTCCTATAGGTGTTAATATTTAGTCACGAAAGTCGTCTTTGGTCTTCGTCGCCCCTCTCTAAAAGGCAAAAGACGGCACAAAAGCTGAGGTTTTTAGTGGGTGTAAGCCCCACATAACCTCACCGTCTCCCCGGGCGCTGTGTGTATGCGTCAGGCATTTTCCTCAGCTGAAACAAAAAAAAAAGATGTTAATATTTATTAGAACAAAAGTTACTTCTACATACGATTGCGAAAAAGAAATCGCACCGGTAAATGAAGTTAATTTGCCGTGAACGTTTTGTTGGTACGAAGCAACGGCCCCTAGCCACGAAGAACCTATTTCTTTGAAGTGTTTGTATTAACATTACCATACTTACACACTAAGTATTATTTATTGCATAACATTATGCCTGGTTTTGGAAGTGTTAGGAGGTGAAACTTTATGAAGTACCTAGGTACATTTAGGCAGTTACGTTAGACGTGTAAGTTCAAAGTATGAAGTCAGAAAATAACGGAACTTATTTTGAGCTGATAATATAAATAAATTGTTTATTACTTCCATTTTCATAATTTTACAATATAGGAATAATAAAATATAGGTATTGCTTAAGTTTCAGTAGCCTGTACTAAGTTAAACCTATATTAGGAGAAAAATACAGTTTTTTTTACTATATTTGTTTAATTTTAGTAGCTTTACTTTAGAGTCGATGCCTACATGTCCCAAGTAACACATTGATATGCCTACCGAAACTTTGTTGGCAAAGCTTTGTCTGTGCAAGTCTATTATTATATCAGTCTGCAATCTATTTTATTTAGTTTAATACATAAAACTTCTATGATAAGTAATAATATCTAAAGAGGTAAACAGTTTCAAATATTTAGTGGAAATATAAACTGGATCATTGTCTTAAAAGACGCAATAATTTAAGGCAACGGGCAATTCGGTTTGTCATTTTGGTAAACAAGTGATGCAAACCCTATTGGTATTTTATGACAGAGAAATATATTTATTAAGTACGTGAATGTATTGAAAATGTTTATTTACTTTCCTTTAAGTGAGTTCACAAAATAGGAAAATAATGCTTTTTGGAACAATCAAAACACAATACGTAAGATAACAAGCGTAACTATCATATAAAATAATCAGAAATACATTACCGCGGCAAATTAATATGATTTCGCCCATTTCTCTAAGGATGATAGGTAAAAAGCGGTTTTTCCGGTAAATGTGATGATTCTTGTTCCATTAGGCATCAGTTACGATTCGTTCTTGGTCACGCGATGTCAGCATTATCAAGGTGAGCATGTTGTTTTCTGTTTAGACCATTTCCTTTGTATTTTTGGAAGCAGGGAGATTGCTAGATGATCCGTCCGATGTTTTGTATATCTTTCATTTACTCGTATTTGCCTTAATTTCAATTGCCCTTCAAAAGAGCTGGTACACCACTAGTTCCCTTTGACGTTTCTGCTCGTAGATGAAAACCCATGATACCCCTATTATATCAACAGGCCTTTATTGCAAAGCGGTTAATTTCTATTTAACTTTTCCTGATAAAATTGATTTACGTATTTGACTACCAAAGGGTGGAATTACATCCGTGGAGGTATTATTGAAACATCCTTTTCGTTCCGACCCCTGATTATTAAATCTTGTAAATTATAAATACCGAGGTGCGCGTGTGTGAGTGGCACACATACATTTGTATCGTTGTGTTTAGATTTTGTTTCATAAATGTGACCTTTTCTGTCAGTAGTAAGTAGGCGTAGTAAAGATAGGGCTGATTGGAGGGTACTCGAACATTGTACGTACGTGATCTGTACTTCTTGAAAAAGTAAATGTCTCGGAACTTGTTATGACGTACGTTCTATCTAAAGTTTGTGGATCTAAGAGGATGGAAAGGTATTTGGATGGAATACCGTATTTTTACTAAGAAGTTGCTTTTCAGCTTCCGATCTTATTTTGTACAGAATAATTCATTTATTATTACAAAGCGGAAGTTTCAGATATTAGCATTAAATATAGGTACGTAACTGTCTTAGGTATTTCAAGAAAAAGCACCGATCACTGGAAAATATATTTTTGTATTGCGGGACAGTTTTGTTGTTGCATTTAAATATAACAATGAATAAATTACTTATATCCACATGGAAATTAGCTGGTTTGCAAGAATAAATACGCCCAGTTTATAATTATTCTAGTTACGAGAATTGAATAAACAATCAAACATAGGTACAATTTACACTCGGGAACAACAAATGTAGAATAGTGTTGCAAAAACTACATAATATATATATTTTTTTATATTCATATAATAGTGATATATTTTTTCTTTTTTAAATTAAAAATACACATTCCTAGGCATTTTTACTAGTATTGTTTTTAAACAGTTAAAGAATACCTAGAGGAGAAATAGAATTGTAATAGAAATTTAGCTATTAGATTATAGGAAAACTTAAATATTTGCATAACTAATTTATAAGTCGAATATAGTGAAACCATTTTTTGTTATTGTATTTACCATCATAATGTACCCTATATTCTAGCAAATAAATAAATTTCAATTTCAATTTCAATATTCACTATATTTATATTTTCGCTAGGTGTTGCCCATGGTTCCAATAAAATTTAAATACCCAAATATTCAATATAAGTACACCGATTTTATTTTAACCAATCGTGTCCATAGAATTTAATATATTTTTGTGTCCTCATGGTATGCCTAATAAAATTTTATGCTTAGTAATTTTCATAAATTTTAAGAATGTGAACACAACAAGCACCTCATTAAAATTAGGCTCAATCTTAATATAATGCTCTCGTTAATATTATAAATTAACATTTAATTACAAGCAATTTTGGGTTAACGATATTCCTGACTGTTTGATTAATAAGGATTTCGGCAAATTGCCCGGTTTAGGATAGGGACAGGAAAATTGTAGGAACATTTAGACCTTTAAGATTAAAAAGGTAGGTTTTTTATTGACCTGAAGGCTGTTAATACTAATTAGAATCTTTGGCGTATTTACGTTACTGAAAATAGATATCTGCCTCAGTGAAAGATTATTAATATTGAGGATTTGTCGATCGATACGGCCGTTTGTACTATATAGATTTTGTAATAGAACACGAAAAATTATACTAACAGTCCTTTACAACTTCAGGCGGCAAAGAATTAGTGTGTGGTGGTTTGTGTTTGTTTGTATTGGTAGTTGTCAATTGTTTATTGTACCTCGTATATGCACAAGAAAACCGAATTGGTCAGATATTGGCTTATTGTCGTATTTTATAAAACAGTGCAGACGAATTTTGCATAGGTAGAGATATAGTGTTCTATGAAAAGCGTGATGTAACTTATATTCGATTTAAATTAAATAACTAATCATTGGTGTCAGAGTAGTAATTAAACTGGGTTTTCAGAATAAACATAACGGTTTAATGGATAAATTCTATTACGAAAATATTTATTTTCAATTACATTATAGGTTATTGATGACAACTACACATCCATTTTATTTACGAAAACAGTAGGTAACATTCGAAACCATATATGTATTAGGTTTATTTTTCCTGCTGTATAGATCGCGTGCCAAAGGAACTACCTACTTTATGAACCCGGATTAAAGGGCAATAAAAAAATAAAAAGATCCAAATTGACAACCTCCTCCTTTTTGGGAAGTTCGTTAAAAATCATAGCCCTACTCAAATAATGGGCTACCTAACACTAAAACAAATGGATCAGTAATACTTAAGCTTACGTCTAAAAAAAACAAACTGTAATTTTACAATAAAGTATAGATCACCAGGTAAAAAAGATATCATGATGATCATTGATCGGGATTCACAAATTGGGACTTTATTTCACACATCAATGGTCCCGATTTAAAACGAAACGATCTCGTCCACAATTGTCAGTCGACTGGCTGTGTAAGTTTCATCTGTAGCATTTTATTAATGGTGCAGCTGCAATTCTATTTGGGACTTTAAATACTGCTATTGGAAAGTGTTGACTTCGGCATTGTTTTTTTAATATAGGTTTTAACTTTTACGTATCGATTTCGGTCTGAAAGTACGGTACAACTTATTTTGCTTAGGTATAGAAATACTTTGAGTAAGAAGATGTCTATACTAATATTATAAATAAAGAGGAAAACTTTGTTTGTTTGTTTGGTTGTAATGAATAGGCTCAAAAACTACGGGACCGTTTTTTTAAATTCTTTCACCATTCGAAAGCTACATTATCCACGAGTAACATAGGCTATAAGGCTATATTTTATCCCGGTACGGACAGTAGTTACCACGGGACGCGGGCGAAACCGTGGGAAAACGGCTAGTATGTTATAAAATGCTACCTAAAAATTATTATATGCCATTATGGTGGGTCATAGCTGTGTACAATTTTGCAACCATGTATAGTTACCGACACGAATTTTGAGCTCTGACCTTCACCTGCGTAGAAGTAATTTATTGGGACCTTGTGTGGTATGAAGTGAGGCGCGGGGGCGGGCTAAAGCGGTGATTGGCCCGAAATGCATCGCGTCATAGCCGTCACTCGGGATTGGTTCTTTGCTAATAAATCACTTCTGATGATGTATGTAGGTCAGAGCTCAAGATTCGTGCCGATAACTATAACAACTCATTATTTACCTATGTACCACAATAAAAAATATTTGTATTTTTAAGATTTATTTTAGGTAAATCGAATCATTAGTATTAGTGTCTGGAGGCAGAGCTACTGATGCGGTGGACTTCGTCGAATACTTAAGAATAGTAGAATACTAAGTACACAGTATTGACTCACGCACGATAAGCGATGTTTAAATTAAAAAAAACATTTGCTTATGTGATTACTGACACTTACGCGAATATTAGGCACTAAATACTTTTACGGATTTGATCGCGGTTATATTAATATTATTTAATCACGACGTTTCGGATCCTTTACAGCATCCATGGTCACGGGCACACTAAGGTGTTGGTCGTCTTGATATTATAGTTACAAACGCTACCCTACATTTTGTTGATTATTGACAATCCGATTTACGCAAAACGAACGTGTTTGCTTATATAATATAATATTTTGTGTTGCGATGCGAGCGCTACTCGTCCACAGGGTAACAAAGTAAATCTTCCATATTTTCCATATTCCAATTAACAAAGAATTCATAACGAACTCGATGCCAATTTACGGCAAACTATTGCGCTACCCGCAAGTTAGCTCCCGTGGCTCCGCAATTGTTTCCATGTTATCTCGACGGCCGAAGTTGTACCCAACGTAATGTGCTTAAGTGAGCGATGTTACCCAAGCGAATTCACCCAGTTCTACCCACAATTTGATGTTTTGTAATGTGTTTTATTAATACTTTTTTCAGCCCGATAATTTGTTTGGACTAAATGATTTTCGTTGTTTAAAGTTTTAATGAGTATGTTTTTGTTTATTGGCATTCGTGATGTATGGGAATTGGAGTTTTGGTTTTTGAATTGAATTTGAATATTGTACCTACCTATGTATGTACAATGTTTACCGACTCATGACCATGCAATGAAAGCTGGTAATATAAAATATAATGATGTAAGTTGATAAGAAAAGTGAAAAAAGGTAAATAACGAAAAAAGAGTTGTATCAGAAATAACATCGTACCACTCGATAAATCCCTTAGTTAAATCAAAGTTAAACACGATACTTTTAAGTTTAGACTGTAAAATTATTCGTATTTTAGTTTTAGATTAGTAAAGGGTCTAACTAATGAGCAAAACATTAAAATTTAAAATGTTTTTGATTTAATCTAAATAAAATATGGTGACGCGACACGCTAGCAAACTTTATGCTCGCGTACATTGTTTAACAAGCGACAACCATGGGATCTGATTGACTGAAATATTCTGGATTTCTTCCTAATAATGAATTAATCAATCACCAAAACAAATTGCAGTATATTAAGGTCCGAATATATTATGAATAGAAAAGTATGGAAGGAGAAAACATGCTGCGCCGACTAGAAATACAATGGGGATAAGGGCAGGAGGATGATGAATGAATTAATCAATCGCTCCATTCCGCAGAATTTAATTATTTGGCAATATAAATCGAAAAGCTTGATAATATTTTAACGTTTAATAACTGAAATAATCTAATGTAATTATCGTGCAAATCAAAGTGCGAGGTTATTTATTTATGCATACGTTACGTTTAAATATAATAAACATAATTCTCTTCAAAGAGCATTTAATCATAGGTCATTAAATGTATAATAATCTGTTTTCTAATAGAGTTTCTGTAAATCTGTCATAATAATTGGATACGGGTCGGCATTGTGAAATGTTCAGTTAAAATGTCTTTGTTGCGAGAGCAGTCAGCTTTCAGTCAACTTGGCAGTTGAATGAACACTTACATTTATCTTTTATAAAAGACAGGGGACTCGGTATAGTTAAGTTTTCGTTAATTTTAATAAACATAAGTAACGTTTGTTTTGGGATAAAAATACATTAAGCTAAATAGCTGGACTTTCTGTTGAATAGATTGTAAAGCGTTAAATTTTATAGGTATTGAAGAACTAAATTTAATTTAAGTTAGTGCTTATTAATGGCAATTTTGTACGCTCAAGTGATTTAATCGACAATCGATTTTATACTAGATTTAATTAAATACAAGAAGTGATGTCCTAGCTAGATTTTAATAATAAGTACTTGTTTTCCATTCAAATATTTTGATGAAATGTTTATCGATAAGTACCTACTATAAGGGTTATAAATATGGTCCGTGATAGAATTTGTTTCTTATGTCAAAATGAATTTATTTGGTCTCTCATGTGTTGACTTCAGATATCGTTCATATGTCAATCAGACAATGTTATTTTTAGACTAAGAGCCGGTAACGCAGCATTACTTCTTTTCAAATCGGTTTAGTATTTTCGGAGCCTTTTGGGTACAAAAAAAACCTCTTTGTAATATTAATATAGATAACCTCACAACATTTCCCGGAACCCATAACTTAACAAACACAATAACGACACAAATTCTTGTACAAGTTACTCTTACACTTGAAGCTCAGCATTTGTCACTGATACATTATTAAGTTCCAACTAAATCCTTAGCGCGGAGCAATATGACGCTTGTTTTGTCATCCGATGTGTGAGCCGGATTTGAAATTACGTATAATAGATATGTACAGGGAAATATGAAATCGTGTTTTACTCGTGACGTTAAAAGGGATTTAGTTTTTTGTTTGTTGTTGCTGTTGTGTAGTGTATTTTCCTTTTATGTAGATACGAGTGTTATATGAGATTCAAGAGATGTTATGTTAAGAGCACACTGCAAATTTTTCATCGGCCGATGCTTTGTTTGGACTCATTTGAAAAAACCTTTGACTATAACTGTGAATTCATCATTATATTTTCCATTACCTTTATATCATAGAAAGTCTATATTTGTCCGTAACGCTAATTAGCAATCGGCTCTATTACTTAGTAACTATAAATCTTACAGCGAATAGGCACATACCTTATTGATTTTCCTAGTTCAAGTTCAATTAGGGAAACAATTTGGAAACCAATAACAAAGTACTTTCAGCAACTACTTAAAGATTACAATACAAACTTAAACGAGCCTCCGATTTTGGTAAATTATTATTTATTGCCACAACTTTTAAATGTCAACGAACTTTCTTTCAATAAACACAATGATAGAAACATAACCCGTTCTAATAGTTGGGTAATAAACTACTAATAATGTAATAAAAGATATCGTCCCTTTGGGATAAAAAATGCTCATTTAGACTGCAATAAAAATATATCACAGACAGAAGGTTTAATTAAGTCTACAAAAACTTATCATTGTATTTTTAAAGCACAGTAAAGTGATAATAAAACAGGGCAAGCATGATGGTCACTTGACCACAACCTCTTAAGACCGCAACAAAATTGCACACCTAAAAAAGTAGCCTTTTATTTGAGCTATCAAACGCAGGCAACCAGCCAATTTAAACTCCCGCATCAAATTGACAAAAGCGACACAATGCTGAATAAAACGAAACGGAATCACTCAACACTTGAACAGCATTCGACATTCGATTCAATTGTGTGATAATTAAATAAAACAATACTGTGCACCGCTTAATCCGGCCCCGGGCTGACGTAGATATTTGTATTTCAGTTGCGATATTAATACGAGGCTTGCACCTGAGCTGTGGCGCGTGCCAGCTGTAAATAAATCTATCGCAGCCGTCATATACCGTTCACAAGTACGCGACTTAGGGTTACCCTGAGATATGTCGTCTAGTCACGTTACTACTTTGACGGTGACAATTTGAGGAGACCGTTTTGTTGCCGCGGTTTGCGCTTTGATGAAACTGAATATAAGTGTCGTCGAGTTCACTTGGTTTGTAGCTCTTCAGATTCTAATACAACAATTATTTCATGACTATTCGTATTAGTTAAATGACGTCAGTGTTTCAAGAATTAAATTACATTGTGTAGGTACATCAGAGACTTTGTTGGGTAATGAAAATGTAAGTATCAAAGTACGCAGATATATCTTAATACTCATAAGATGAATCTCATAAAACAAAGTGAGGTAACAGCGAACATCTGCTTACGAAATTTCTCTGCGGTACATAAGAGAATGTTTGTTATTGTTGTTCTACATTATACGAGGGAAGCTTTAATTTCTAACAAAATATTTACGTTTTTAAAACAAAAGCTTTGCGTGAACAAGAAATTAATTCCCTGTATATGTGTGAGAATAAAAGTAGAAATAATATCTACCTACTCGGAGTTTTCCACAGACGTTGCTCTATATTTTACGTAGAAAATTTTATGACGAACGTGGATGTTAAGAAGCACAGAAGTTTTTGAAACAGGCATAAAATATACTGGCATACCAGTTCCGCTCCAATAAAAACTATATCCTTGCAAAACTTTGCGGACGTTTCTATTTCAAAGAGTAACATCGGAATAAAATCCTCTCCTAAATCAATGGCTATAATTGAATAAAGTGACGCTGAAATATTGAATAGGCGTTGTCATTTCACATTCAACAAAAAATTCCGACTTCAGCCTTGATTGTCTAGTACCGTGAGAGCAAAGGTACAATAAAAAAGATTGTAATAAACCTGAGTAAAACCAGGCCAAAATTGCAACAATTTATGAGGACGATTTTACTATCCTTGCCGTTTATTTCTAGAGCTTTTTATTTAATTGAATACAAAAGTTAAACGTTCCGAGGAACTTTATTCTCGGGTGAATATTTGCAAAGTCTATTTTCTCCGAAAGTAAGCATTCGGAGCCAGCATTTTCCTTTGTTAATTAATTGTAAATTACATGACTATAGCTGCGTTAATTCGCTAATTTTGGTATTAAATAAACCGATCTTTGGCTTGTAATTAATTGTGAAGCCATCGGATTGTTGAGTTAGGTTATGGAATGAAATTACTTCTTAGAAATGTGACTTTTATTGAGTGTTTAAGGCACATTTGATTTATTTGATGTTATTTATTATGTTGATTTACAACTTTTTTAATTTCTTTCTATACGAATGTAAAATAAAATACATTTTTATTGCCTTTATGAACTTTTGATTATATGAGGAAATGTATGAGGAGAAAATTCAGATTTACAGAAGCTCGTGGCTATACGGAACAGCCGCACAAATTGATCGATGTTAAGGTCGGTACATGGATGGGTGACCATCTTGTCAGTAAGAGTACCTCTGTGTTTTGGAAAGAGCGTTAATTTGGTGGGTCTTGGGAGCTATTTTAACATCTTTTGCAGAAGCCTGACGATTAATCTTTACAAGGGATATCGGGGTATCATATGGGCAAAATAAGCCACTTATTTTGCCTATATGATGCTCTATACGATAATATTGAAAGGCAAGGCAAATGAAATCCGTCACTCAAACCACTGCATTTTCTAATAATCCGTAATATTCAAAAGAAAGTGTACGGGTGCAATCTAGAATTTTTGCCAGTTTTATCTACTTGTTCCTCTGCCAACGAGTAGCGATTTGAGCGACGCCGTCGTATGAACTACGTATGGTAACGAGGTGATCAGCGAAAATGTAATTTTGGGCAAAAATATTGAAGATTGGAAAGGAAGAATGAACTATAGTCAAGTAATTAAGAGAAATAGTTAAGAAATTAAAAGCATTTAGGCAATGTCGTAAATTTTTGCCTTGTCTGCTTTAATATAAAGAATACTTTAGCTGATACTCAGTTATTCGTGGAGAGGAATGGCTGCAAGCTGCTAAATATACAGCAAAGGAATAAGGATGACACTTTTGATTGTTGCAATTTATCAACCGACTTACCAAAAAGGACGAGGTTTTCAAATCTGATGTTTCTTTGTTAATCAATTTATCGAAGATGCCTGGACTGATTTAGACACTTCTTTCTTCATATGAATGAGTGTGCTTGCAGTTTGATCTCATTGTCGTCAGGTCGGGATCTGATGATGCAGATCAAATACTCCTGAGAACGACTGTATAACTGTATTCCCCAGTAATATAGCTTTTTGACAGAGCTACTTAAAGCTTTATCCGTTATCAATGAGATTTCCCACCGAGCAACCATCTCCCTTGGCTACAATATTTAATATTGACGTTAATATTAAATAAAGAGCTCGATAAATAAAATATTTACAATTGAAAGATAAAGCCGACGTAATTAAGTCTACCTTTATACATGGACAATGCCTAGGATAAAAGATGGAAAATTGAAATCATTAAGTGCTCGTGAGAGTCATGTATTTTTGCATAAATGTTGTGAATGAAATATATTTTCAGATACTTATATAAAGCCTTTATTTTCTGGTTCATTTATCACGAACCTTTAAACGTCATCTAGCCGACAGGCCTACAAGCCGAGCTTGATAAACGGAATTTTATTTCGAATAATTGTTGTTTTATTGCTACCAGCTTTTATTATTATTATATTTATTGCCTTCGTTTGTATACTTCTTGGACAACTTATTGAAGTAAAAGTTTGTGCATGTCCTTTTCTAGTATTCAAGTTAGAACTGCATCATCACAATCGGTTTAAAAGTTTCACCGCAAAAGTAGCAATAACTACGAGTACACACATCTAAGACTTCCTCATTTTTTCCTTTTAATTTAACATAGTTAAAGATAGAAAAATGTTTTTCATTCCATGGCTAAAGGGTGAAAATTCAATCCTCTTGATATATCTGAGATTTTTTTAAAGCAAATTAATGAAATAACACTTTTGTCACTTTTATGATACATTTTTGAAAATATGTATGTATTTTTGAAAATAACGTAAGTAAATCAAAACAACCATACCCTTACTCTTATAAAGAAGCTGACCCTGCGTTTACTTTGGCTTGAGTGTGATTGCCTTCCTATCTTCCTATCCGACTATAAAACTAAAGAAATAAGAGAACACCTGAGTCTGAAAAAAGATTGATGATGAAGTAGAAGCGCTAAGTGTTTCCAACTAGAAATGAACTCAGCTTTGCCGACCATTCTATTCTTAACTATTTTGCAAAAAAGCTAGCTAAAAATTCATCTGACAATACAGGATTATTGTCAGATGAGTTTAACATATTCGAAAAGTCACGCTTATAAACATATCTAGACACACGGCAGTGTGTCCGCCAAGTTCGAGCAAAAAAAGCGACACACCGGCCGTGGGTTATATTACACGAACCATTTCGGGCCAAATTCGACCCCCCTGTAACTCAAAATCTATTTTATTTACGCATACCAAATTTCTAGTATCTGTTGAGACCCCCTCACTTATCTAAAATACAAAATTTCATTAATATACCTATTGTAGGTCTTGAGATATTGACGTCAGAAAATCGCTATTTTTACTATACACTCACTGACTGACTGACTGACTGACTCACTCACTCATCAAAAACCTAGACCACTTCCAATGGTCGTATTGATTTGAAATTTGGCATGGAGGTAGGTCTTTATGTCAAGGTAAAGGGAAAAATCTGAAAATGGCCAAGTGTGAGTCGGTTTCAAAATAATGAAGGTGTTTTATACCCGGTGTAAATTTATACCCCTAAGGAACTAAAACGAAATAAATTTATCTATATTTATATAATATATCTTCGAATGGTCGTACCGATCTGAAATTCGTTACAGAGGTTTGTATTAAGTCAAAGTAAAGTAAAAATCTGATCTGAAAAAGACCAAGTGTGCGTCAGTTTCGAAAATAACGAATGTGTAACTTTGATCCACGAACATAATATATGTTGGTAAATCTAGTCCATTTAGTTAATCTAGTTCATTTCTTTGTAAGAAGCATAAATCTGAAAGATAGTATAAATGAGACATTTCCTTAACTAACTTAATCATCATCATCATCCTCCGAGCCTTTTCCCAATCATGTTGGGGTCGGCTTCCAGTCTAACCGGATTCAGCTGAGTACCAGTGCTTTACAAGAAGCGACTGCCTATCTGACCTCCTCAACCCAGTAACCCTTAACTAACTTAATCATAAGAAAAAAAATAAATACTTTTTAATGATGTTACTTGGCAAGTTTTAATAGAAAATTAAATACTTGATTCATTGCGTTTAGTAGGTTTATGGTGTGTGAAAACTTGCCAAGTAGCATCATTAAAAAGTAACTATTTTGAACTGAGGTATATGTAACTATGGAACTTGGTACTTATTCAGATCTCACTTCTTTTATAGGCGAAGCATTCCCATATTATCGAACTTGGCAGTCTTTCACATTATTGTTTTGGGTGGGATCTATAGTTACTAATATTATAAAGCTGAAGGGTCTCTTTGTTTGCTTGCTTGACCGTGCTAATCTCAGGAATCAGTGGTCTGATTTGAAAAATATATCAGTGTTACCTAGCCCATTTATCAAGAATATGCTTTTTATCCGGGTGCGTGCAGAAGTTCCCACAGGATGCGAGTGAGACCGCTGGCAAGCTAGCTTCCTCTACAAAAACGATCTATTGAAATCAAAACAAAATATTCGTACTTTCACCCCGTGTTGACTAAAACACTGCATATCAATACGATCGAAGCTGCCACATATGTCACGGTGGCGCAATACGGAAATTAAATGTTTTGTATACGACATTAAACATTATTTATGATTATTGTCTAGTATTCGAATCTATTCTGTTGCACTGTATTTGAATTTTGAACAATGGTTACAAAATTGAATTTTAAGGCTTGGTTGATAGAGTTTTAAATTCAATTTACGCTCTCGATTTTAATTTGTCTTTGTTGGGTGGTCTAGTGGTCATGTTATGAGACCCTGGAATGAATACCAAGGTTTGTTTATTGGTGATTGTCCTTGACAGTCAATCAGTTGTCTTTCTAGCCATAATACTAGGAAGTGGTGAAAGGGGGGCTTTTTGGGGGTGCTGTCATTTTTGTTATTTTGACGTTAAAAAGTGCTAATCTAATTAGCCTATTTTAATAAACGATTTTTGACTTTGACTTTGACTTTGAGTAGTGAAATTCTGGGTTCTATGCTTACTAGATGACATACGCTTGTTCACTATTTATTTTAGATAGACAAGGTATGTATCTATGGCTAAGTATTTTTTATGGTCCTTATTAATTATAGTCCAGGATAATCACTTATTTTATAAAGAAGATAATTAAAATATTCTTCTGTTAAACTTGGAGATTAAATCTTACAACATAGGTACTCTATTTTGCACACGTACTTATGCAAATAGGTTACCAAATCTTTTACCTACACAGAATTTTCTAGACGCGAATCGGGACGCGACCGCAACCGCTCAACTACAGTTAATGCGATTAGTCCAACGATTGCATTCAAAGTGTATTTTAAATTCAACATCAGGTCTTGGTGTGCACAAGTACACTTTAATAAAATAAATTGCTCTTCTATTTTATTGTAGTTCTGTTTTTGCTTGACGATGACTCTTTTCTGTTAATAAAACTCTATGCTTTATGCGAGTAATTTTTTTATTTGAGTATGACTTACGAATTAATCTGTGTAATTTAGTTTATAAATACTGATTTTGCGAAATACAATCATCAACTTCAAAATTTCCGACTAATAAATGGTTTATATAGATTATGAATTGAAAATCATTTAGCAAAAGTAATCCGGTATTTTTTTCATATGGTTCTATAAAATATTTTATTTCATAAAATTGGTAAGTGAGTAAGTACTTTTAGGTTTAAATAGGTACGTGGATATACTTAAAGGCTTTAAATAATTCCCAATATAAATAATCAAAACAAATCTAATTGTAGGTCTAGGTACGTATAGATACTATCAAATCTTATTAAGACAGTGCAAAAATATTTTTTTGTGGCAAAGGTAAATTGTTTCATGTCATTAAGATTATAAAACATTGTAAAGAAAAGTTATGAATTTGACGCTTATGTTTTAGAGAGAATTTCAAAACTTACAACCTATAACTGTAGTCATAGAACACGTTATGAAAGTGATGCAAATGTTGCATTATTTAAAAAATAATTATATCGAAACGAAAAAAAATGGAAGTCCAAAGTTAACAATGACTTTATACACCCGAAGAAAACAATGGTATTCCAAGATTTACAATGACTTTTTTACCAGAACGGAACAAACCATATGTAACAAATCTCAAGTTTACCTGCAAAGGTTCCAAATTATACGTATTTTAGTGCCAAAATGCTAATTAACACGATGAAAACGAGGGCCGGGGAAATGAGCACTCTCCGTCGCCAGGAATCACGAGGAGAGCGGTCCCATTAACTTTTATTATTCGTCGTTTTAAAGCGTGTCGTCCAAATTAGTTGGCCCTATTCGCAGAACATCTTCCTTGTGCTTATAGGCTCCCTCATTACAGGAATGGCACTCCAAATTAATTTATTTATTGTTCATGTCAAGATTATGAGTTATTTTGTTCGTTTCACTTGATTTTGTTTGTAAAAATAACTTTTTTTTTAAAGATTCAGCACTTTGAAGAAGACTCCATAATATCGTGTTGTATAGGAAGTCCGTATTCATCTCATAAACATGTCTTGTCAGCAATACTGTCCAATTTTATATCTCTTGGATAAAAGGAACTGAGATGACGATAAAGTAGATGATCTCATCCGGTTGCAATATTAGACACAAAAAAAACTAGTAGCTTTCTAGCTAAAGTTACATCATAAAATCATTGATTATTAATTTAATTCATATCGTAACAATTTTCCTGAACGTCATAAAATACGATAATCAATTTTGATATGCTTTTAATTGTAGCCAGAACAAATAATTGGAAAACAAAGGATTAATTCACGAATCTCAAAAAGTTTATTTGCGAATATTGTACGAATTTGCGATACAATAACAAAGCTAAAACAAAGTTGTATCTTTATTACGATATAGGATTGAACACTGTAAAATACCTTTTATTTTTAAGACAGTAGAAAGTACAATTATTTTAAAAAGTACTAGCTTCCTGCCTAATAAAGTCGATTATTTTATTTGTCTGTTATGTTTACACGCAAAAACGGCTATTTGGATCTTCTCAATTGAATTAGACACTGAACAGGTGTAGTTAATAAAAATGGACAACCCGTCGCCAGGATGGTGATGGAGGCTGTCGGGTACTGGAATCAGTTCCTTCGAGGGCTGGGTAAAACATCATTATGCGGCTCATACTATCTTATTCAAGACAAACGAACTCACGAGCTAAATCTAGAAATAAAAAAAGACTTTTAAAGAAAATCACCGACACGATCGAGACATATTCATGAAAAAATACCAAAGCCTTTTTAATATGCAACAGGAATAGAGGAATCACAGATAAAACCCGTCCTTCCAACTTCCAATGCCGCATCTAGAACTATTTCAAGCTCTGTAAAAAGCATTCCTAAGAGCTACTGAGAGCACACTGCAGACTTTTAGTTTGCCGATAGTTTGTTTAGGACTCATAAATCCTACTTCCTACTGATATTATAAATGTGAAAGTTTTTGAGAATGTATGGATGTACCTACATATGTTTAATATTCTGTCATCCAAAAACGGAAAATTGGGAAGGAAATAGGTGATACCCTGGATTAACTACTACTTTTTATCGACACACCACGCGGGCAAAGGCGCGGACTGAAGCTAGTCAGTATATAAAGATATGTGTCAGTATATAATGATATGTATGATATCAGGTATTTGGACGGTATCAGACCGTTTCTTTGCGATCAAGATTTCTTTAAAAGAGTAAATGGCGAACCATTGGGTCAACTATCGGCCGACTGTTTAGTTGGTCGTCTAGGGCTACTCTTAGAGCTACTAACTAGGGCAATATCGTTCTATCTTTGGGTACTCTAGCTTCATATAGCGCCATTCATTCCCGTTAATTGGATTAATTTGATCATTTACTGATATCATTTCTTAATCAATATCAGTATCAAGTTTTGTACAGTTTAAGTTTTAAGATCCAATTGAAGACTGAAGCGAACTTGAGAAGTTACTTTATTTAATTTGAACTCGTGTTCCGTGTTTCAGGCTTTCCTTGATAAGGATGTCCTTGTTGATTTCGAGTTTATTTGTAAATGTATTGTTTCTAATTTTGTAGTTTTTTAAGTGATTTTTATTCGACAGAAATCTTAAATGTGAAATAGTTGCACTTTTTTTCTTCTGTTACAATTATAGCACTGGTACTTAAGTGAATAGGTAACTTTATTTTTGTAGATTAGGTATCTAATCTTATTTTATAATTTATTAAAAATAAAATGTTTATTCATCATCATCATCATCATCATCATCATCATCATCATCATCATCATCATCATCTCACTATAGGAAGTCCACTGCTGAACATAGGCCTGTTGGAAGCGACCTGCATCCAGCGTCTTCCGGCGACCTTTATAAGGTCGTCTGTTTATTAAAATAATAAATGTTTATTAAATAAAATAAATATTTTTTTTTAAATCAGACGTATGTAAATAGCGCATGTTTTGTCACAGGAGTGGCATGGAATATTTTCTAAATTATATTAATCATATACGTATTGTATTAATACATAACATACCAAACAGTATTGTTTTTGTTGATTAAATAAACATGCTTTTAAAGCTCTTTTGTGAATTAAAATATTAAACGGTTTGTATTACTGGTAAATAATACTTGCTATTCAATCATTAAATAATGCTATATTTTCAGTACATATAGATAAGTTATTAAATAAACAATGATTATCATGATAGTTGTAATGAATTGCCGAACATTATTATCATACACTACTCACAATCAATTCCCATTACAACATGTGTTGTTTAAATAATAATTTTAATGAAAATTGTACACGGTATTATTTACATTTGGAAGACAAAACCTGTTTTTTTTTAATAGTTTGGAATCCTCCGCATTATGCCTAAAAACAGCAAGGAGTTATGTGCTCCAACGACTGTCGTTTGTTTATTACGCGTTCATTTTTTTCAGTAAATAAAAATATAAAAATATTTCCCTTACAATAGGAACAGCTTATTATTGCTTCAATCACTATTTTTTGTTTATTATGTGCAGGGCATAGCATTATTTCAGTCAGGTAATAAAAATAAGGCTTCTATTCCAAATAATTACGTAGATATTTACATTTCTTCATCGGAACATCTGTTTCCACTATGTATGTTAGCGTGCTCCATGCTATTAGGCGAACGTTCTGATTGTCAGGCCAATGAGTGACTATAGCAATCAAATCAACAACTAAATCACGGGAACAGACATATTGCGAATACATACATCACGTTTGTAGTACCTCTAGGGTTAGACAAAGGTATTTACATACCTACTAAAGGATTACAAGGTTTTGTCTTTTCATATTTGAAAGAGTAAGTATTGGTATGGAAAATAATATTCATGTAGGTCTAACCGGCTTAAGTGGAACGGCCCAAGATTAGGCTTAGTTTCGTTATCTCTCAAAATGAAAAGTCTTCAGAGTAAATATTATCCTTAAGTTGAAAGGAAATATAGTATACCTAAATTACTTTAACTGTTCCTAATTATTGTGACATGAAACTAGCAAATTCATTAGTAGGTATGTATAGGTAGTATGCATATTTGTTTGGGTCCCATAGTTCAAATAATAAACGTTTGCAATTTACTTTAACAACTGAATGATGGCAGCTTAAGCAACCCAACAATATTTCTGATAAAATATACATACGTAAGTACATATCTGAATTTTGAACTAGCTACTTTCATATTCCATACAAATATGCGGGATTGAATGCTTCAATCCGTTGGCAGTACAAATTTTTGCTTGGTTGCTTTAGGTTTACTTTGAGAGAATAATCCCTCGAAAATGTATTTACATATTGATGAGTAGATGCGAACCCATCGGTCGGGTCGAATCAATCATCTATCAGCGTATTTAATAAAATAACTTCATAAAATTTGAAGTGTAAATATTGTAAAAGATCGAGCGTGGTGGCCTAGTGGGCAAAGAACCAACCTCTCGAGTATGAGGGCGCGGGTTCGATTCCAGGTCAGGCAAGTACCAATGCAACTTTTCTAAGTTTGTATGTACTTTCTAAGTATATCTTAGACACCAATGACTGTGTTTCGGATGGCACGTTAAACTGTAGGTCCCGGTCCCGGCTGTCATTGAACATCCTTGGCAGTCGTTACGGGTAGTCAGAAGCCAGTAAGTCTGACACCAGTCTAACCAAGGGGTATCGGGTTGCCCGGGTAACTGGGTTGAGGAGGTCAGATAGGCAGTCGCTTCTTGTAAAGCACTGGTACTCAGCTGAATCCGGTTAGACTGGAAGCCGACCCCAACATAGTTTGGGAAAAAGGCTCGGAGGATGGATCGAGCGTGGTTGCTCCTCACTCCTTCACTGAAGTGCATCCAGTTTATTTTCCAGCTAATATAAGTTTATCATACAATCGTCTATAGAAAAGTTTTATAACTTAAAATTCAGTCGAAGTCGAGTGGCTCTTCTCTTTAACAAGATCTCAAGACGGCATTCCCATTTCATCCTCAAAGAACTTCTTCTGTATTGTTATAAGGTAACATTGCTTCTGTAAAATATTATACTGTGTTATAAGATTCGATATCATGTATAAATCTTTTTGGTGTATTGTACTTCTATAGATTTCCTATCTATATAGTTTCTATTGTTGAAAATACTGGGCTCAATGGTAATTTTATATACCTACGTAAATTTTACTTTCGTCGTCGTTTATGATGTTTCGAGTATTTAACGTCATCATAACATATTCATATGAACTTAATTATTTTAAGCGAAAGGTACGAAATGCCTAGAAATTCTTTCGAAATATGCTATCAGTGTGAAATTGACCTGAATTACGAGAGCCATTTCAAAGGCCTCTATAAAATAAATAAGGTTTTGAAATACTTTGCTGCCTGATACTATATGTTATCCGCACCGTGCTTCAGAAGGCACGATAAACTGGTGGGTCCCGGCTGATGCCTTTAAGTCATTACGGGTTGTCAGAAGCCAGAAAGCTTGACAATCAGTCTTACCGGGTATCAGTTTGCCCGAGTAACTGGGTAGTTGAGATCAGATGGGCAGTCGCTCCATGTAAAACATTGGTACTCAGCTGTAATTTATTTTATTTATTTATTTATTTATTTAAACTTTATGCAACAAAAACATTACATAGGCGGACTTAATGCCATAGGCATTCTTTCCAGTCAACCTTAGGGTGATGCAGAGAAAAACATGGTAGGTGCATTAGAAAATAAACCGAAAACTTAAAGATGAATAAAACACTAAATACTGATTAGATACAACAATATTAATACAAATAACAATAAATACATACATACATACATATATACATACATATATACATATAATATACCAATAAATTATTATGATGATGATTCTGCCAACGATTTCTTAAGCAAGTACTTCCGCACAGCACTCTTGAAAGATTGTTTGCTGGGTGACTTCCTGGTTTCTGAGGGCAGCGCATTCCACAGAAGAATAGCTTGAATGTGAAAAGAAGAGTGGATAGTGTCAGAAGTATGAGAAGGACAGTGAAGAAGAAGATTGTGAGAAGAGCGAAGATTTTTGGAATGACCGGAGCAACGGTATTGAAAATGAGGAATTAGATAGGAGGGGGGAGTAGGAGAGTTAAGTAAAGAGTAAAGGGTCGTCAAGGCACGCATCGATCTTCTCTGACGAATGGACATCCATTTCAATTGCGTCCTATACTCAGAAACATGATCGTACTTCCGCAGGTTGAAGACGAATCTTATGCAGTTGTTGATAAGCCGATCAAGTTTGTTGAGCAAGTCCGCATTGAGGTCGAAGTAACACACGTCACCATAGTCGATAATAGGAAATATTAGGGACTGCACAAGCATTGCTTTGGTTTTCGGCGGCAAAAAGTTTCTTAACCGATTTAGATGACGTAAGGTTCCAATTACACGCTTACTCACACTAGCGACCTGAGTTTGCCAACTAAGAGTACTGTCCATATAAAGACCCAGGTTCTTCACGTTGAGGCTAAGCGGAACAACAACATCGTTTAGGATAATCGGACGACAGTTCGTAATATCCACCTTACTTACCATACGAGGACTACCCACGACTATAGCTTGACACTTAGAAGGATTTACTGACACCCCGAATTGATTAGACCATCGATTAATAACCGACAAATCTACATTCAGTTTGTCAATGGCTATATGCAGATCCTCAGGCCGAGCCTGAGTGTAAAGCTGAAGATCGTCGGCATACAAATGATACGCACACTGAAGGTTAGGAGTAATGAAGTTAATAAAGATAGAAAATAATAATGGAGAAAGAATACCGCCTTGTGGGACACCAGCCACTAGATCACGCCAATTAGACAATGTCTCATCAACTCGAACAGCTTGCTGGCGCCCACGAAGATAAGATGAGAACCATTCCAGAGCCTTGGGTGAAATCATAAGATGGGAAAGGATAGATTCTAGGATATCATGACTGACGGCATTAAAGGCATTAGAGAAATCAATAAGGACCAAAGCTGTAACTTTGGTGTCCTGGATCCCTTCCCTAATGTCACCAGTCACTTTGAGAAGTGCCGAAGCAGTGCTGTGACCTGGCCTGAACCCAGATTGCAACGGGCTAATAAGGTTGTGTAAGTGGATGAAGCTCGACAGTTGCTTATGGACGCAGGCCTCCAGCACTTTAGAAAGGAAAGGAAGGATTGAAATTGGTCTAAAATGGGTGGGGAGGGATGGATTTGCAATTTTGGGAAGGGGACGGACGTAAGCATAACGCCACAAGGAAGGGAATTGACCCGAGTATAAGGAGTAGTTAATTATATCAGTGATGGATGGGAGTATATACTCAAGGATCGGGATGACCATACTACGACTGATATCATCATAGCCCACGGCCTTGGACTTTATCGAAAGGATGATCTTTTTGATATCACCCGCAGACACCGGAGAAAAATCAAAGATATCAGTGCAAGGATGTGGAAGGCTGGCAATAAAGTTTACCGTCTGACGAGTGGTTTGACGATCCAAACTAAAAGTGGTAGAGAAATGGCAATTGATCTCATCTAAACCAATCGTATTAGGCAACTCTGACTGCCGTGACTTACCGATACCTAGTGAGCCAAGGAACTTCCAGATATCGGCTGCGGAGCTAGACGTAATATTATCGAGAATGTGGCGGCGTTTAGCATTACGTATCATCTGGTTACAACGATTTCTTGCTGATTTGAACAGAACCCAATTCTCCTCTGACCGATCCCTTTAAACCTGCGAAAGGCCCGATTTCTCCGTCTCATCGCCATACGTACTCCTCTCGACATCCATGGAGCTGGCGGACGCTTAACTCTCACCGACTTAACTGGTGCATGGATGTCATAGAGATTTTGCAATAACCGGTTTAGCGTCGCTACTTTATCATCGACAGAGGAGGCGTTGGCTACTTCAGCTTCCCACTCAAGTCTCGAAGCGTCCTCGCGTAACCTATCCATGTTCATTTTTGCAAAACAACGCATGTGCAGAACCTTAGGAGTAGGTTTTGGAGGCTTTAGGAGATAGGATAAATGAATCAAGTCATGGTGGGAAAAACAAGGAGCAGGATATTGGGCATGTGAAGAGACAAGGGAAGGGTCGGAGGTAATCATCAAGTCTAGCCAAGTATCATCACCTGCAATATTGCAGTGAGTAGGTTGGAGTGGTAGAACATGAAGACTGGCAGACTCAATGATGTGAAGGAGTTTACGGGAGCGATGGGAAGAGGACAAAAGGTTGGTGTTGAAATCACCCATGATGACGTGATGTTCATACTCGGCGTCGGCGTGACTTCAAGCCGACTCTAAGAAGAAAAAGCTAAGCAAATGATAGCTTTATGCTATCTTTTTGTGTATCATCATCATAGGCTTGTGGCTGTCCAACGCTCTATAGGTACATATGTTTGCACCTACCTCTTCTATGACTCACCATCAATCTTTAAGTCTCTTTATCAGCTAAAATTAGTTGTTTATACAAAGTGACGGTGATCGTACTTTTCTCAGCATGAGAGATTGCTTAATAAGAAAAAAGGTGTCCCTTAAAATATTAAATTGTTACTTAAACCGTATCAAATCTTCATGTTTTTCATAGTGACGTATCATTGGCACCATACTGGCTGGTTAGACTAATTACACGGTCTAATTGGTTTGTCTGTCCATCTGTAACTGCGGCTCCGTGGGACGTTCTAGTTAATTAGTGTCCTAACCGATCCCAATGTGATTTATTTAACGTTTAAAGAGTTTTAAATTTGGATTTAAGACTGGATTAGGTGGACTTGATTGAAGATGTTTTAATGAAGTGGCGCGTTTTTGGGTATTTGGTTTGAAATGTTCGAGGTGACTTGGTCAGTTGGATAGGGATCTCTGCAAACGATATGTATCTTATTTTCGTTAGATAAGGTAAGGTAGGTAAGGTGATAAAAAATATGTACAAAATGGCATTATTTATGGGAAAGCTATGAGCATGAATTTGTCACCAGTAGTACCTAATCCATGCCCCTTGCACCTATGAAACATAAATCTGTTATTGTTACATTAATATTTCTAGAAAAATATGGAATTATTTCCAAAGACCTGCCCTTTCCAATAGAAAATAAAAAATAGAGTTGAAAATATCAATAACAATACAAGTATGAAAAACATATAAAAATAAACAATCAAATTCAATAAGAGGTAACAGAAATATCTTAACAGACTCTCGACTAAATAAATAAGTACTATTTAAATTATTGGTTTTCATGAATAAAATATTATTTGCTCTCAAGTGCTTGAAGTCTTTTGAGAGATTTTGTAGTAAAATTGTAAAGAACGGATCGATAAAAATTATGATTTTTAAAGATCTGATCAAACTCCTTATTACTATTTTTGACGTCTTTTTTTGCTTTTAATGTCACCTTATTTTAGCCATCGCATTCGGATATCATAGATGCTTTGATGTGAAATGTCGTATTCATATAATTACTGGACCGAACTGTTTGATGAGCTCTCGAGAGTGGCTCATGGGTTTCGATGTGTTTATTATGGCTGCCATATTAATACTTCTATATCTTGTAAACCGGGCATTATTTCAGTATCATATTATTGTATGTATGTTAGAGTGTTGTGAGGAAAATTATATTCTTCCTGTTTTTAACTGTCTATCACCTGAAGTTGTGCAAAATGAGTCTTAACTTTCAATCTTTATTTTTATATTGCCTACTATTACATTAAAAAATATCGTTAAATTCTCAATGGAATATTAAAACTGAAACTGTAAAATCAAATATTATTTGATAAGTACGAAACCGCACGGTCTTAATTGAAATCTGACAAATTGGCGTATCGATGCAGGTATTTAATAATTTCACTTCTACTTAATTGGAATATGAATTAAAATGAGACCCATTTTGGTAGATATTTTATTGGTTCGTAATTGTTCTGAAGGAATGATAGATATGAAATGAAATAAAATCGTTTATTTTGCAAGTACACGTTTTACACGTCATTTTAAGAACGCTGGGGTCGGCATTTCCTAACTGACTGATCCCTGAGAAGAAACGCCGAAACAAACTCAAGGGTCATCAAGGATATTATTAATGTTACTTGTTCTATTTCTGCAAGGAACAAATGTTTGTATAGTCTACTGTGTTCGTTCATACCGCCTACAAAACTGATTTCGTAGGAAAAATAAACTATTTTCGTAGCAATAAAAATATTTTTTCTTACGTATCTAATTTCGTAGGCGGATGAAGCTACTGTTTAATATTATGAAAATATTTTCATAATTTCCTTTGCTTTATTTAATTTATTCTAAAGAATATAACTCATTTATTTTGGTTAAAATCAATTTTCCTGGTAAATTAATAAAACGGCATTCTACGAACACTACTATTTTTCAGTATTGCGCATTGCAAGTGTCAATAAATTTTGACATCCATCAATATACTAAACGGAATAAACTGAAAACAAATGGAATTTCGATGTTGTGTTAAAAAATACTCTAAATTGTTCTAAACACTATTGTTACTTGTTTAATAATAATTAGCCAATAAAAAAAGTATTTCATGAGGGTTATCAAATTAATATACCTGATATACATTTCATACATATTTATTTGTGTTTGTTTTGACCGCCTTAACCTTGACCAAAAGCCCTCATGAAAACTATGTCAATCTAATTTAAAGAAACTTTTCCTTAAGTTGACGTTATTTATTCCTCAGCAACACCAAACAAGCTTTAGTGAAGTTAATAATAATATACTATGTGTATGTGTAAGTTTTTATAAAACATTATTATTTTAACAAATAATATGCCTTCATATATTATTTATTGTTCGTTGCCTCTGCCTCACTTTCTGTACTCATGTAACTGCCTCGTTGGGCTAGCTGTCGCAAGTGCGGCTGCTGAGCACGAGGTCTCGGGTTCGATTCCTGAGTGGGGCCGAAATCGCTTTGTGGGTTTTAGAAGACTTTCACAAAGCAGCCCTTAGCCTGGAAGTGGGTGATTGATACAACCGTGCATCGGAGAGCACGTAAATGTCGGGCGCCTGATCTCTCTCCGGTCGTGTCGGATTGCCGTCCCATCGGACTATGAGAGTGAAGGAATAGTGAGTGCACCTGTGTTTGCGCAAATGCTTGTGCAATAGCACACAACCACCGTAGCCGATAATCGGCTAGGAGGACATCATTATTGTTTGTTGATAACTCATAATTGCAAATTATCTGGATGCATCAAGCTGAGGAAAGATTAATAAAGCACATGCAAATACAAAGTGTAGGCTATTTATTTATCACTTCTAGTTACTTTGTGAATGCACTTTCAATAAAGGAAATAAAGATTTATTTCATGAATTCAATTCAAAGCTCTGAAAAAAA
Source organism: Helicoverpa armigera (assembly GCF_030705265.1). NCBI lineage: Eukaryota > Metazoa > Arthropoda > Insecta > Lepidoptera > Noctuidae > Helicoverpa > Helicoverpa armigera. The sequence goes on along the minus strand of NC_087131.1, from coordinate 4,630,436 downwards.
AGCTATCCGAACTTCAGAGAAAATAATGTCACAAGTGTAACTAGGAACATCATACGGAAGAAATATTGTACAAAGCCGATTAATTCAATGTAGGAACAGCATTCTATTGAATTATAGACTATTAAAATAAATAACTTTGTACAATACAACTGTCTTTATGATTCAAATTAGAGCGTCTGTACCATGGAGGAAAAAAAGATAGCGGAGATAGCATAATGAACGTAGGTCAGGCACCTTCTTGTAGGTCAAGTTACATACGGTAGGCTTCATCAGTTACTAGAACTATACCTTCTAGGCCTTCGAGTACCTTGACAAATGAAAATCAATCTGTTAATGATTGTTCTCGATTGATTCGTGATTTTATTTTCTAATAATTAATTTTATCATTTTGGAGCGCTATTTTCGGTGATTTTGCGGTATGATATCTCTGCAAGTCATTTTATTCTCCAAGGTCTGTACCTACAGACTGATGTAGCGACTCATTTTATGCTGTGACTCGCAGACTGCAGTTTCTAGTTTCTAAGGGAAAACTTTATTCTTCTTACTGGATTTAGCACGCTTATGTTGAACGCACCTGAGAGTTCTATGTACACAAACGACTTTGTTCACATTATTATTATGATTGTTTGTTGTTTTTTCTTAGCGACATCCGAAAAGCAATTTGAGCCAAGCTGCCCTCCGGGTCTTGGCTTCACGTGGTTTATTTCCTATTGCTGATGGAAATGTGTGTTTATTGTCATTTTTGTTTGACTTTTATATTTTGGGCAACATCGTATAGAATGTTTGCGAAGTAAGCTGTCATAATGATGCATGTATTGTCTTATGTTTTGTAACAGTGATATTATATAATTGAAAATTAATGAAACCCTACCAACGATGAAAATCTACCAACTACTAACATTAAAATTCAACACTTTATTGTTTTTATCACAAAAATAAGCACAAGCTGTATCAGATGTGTTCAATCCTAAATCTATTAACCAGAAAAGAAAAGAGTTACCCATACACAGTACATATTGCTCAAGCCTTACCTGAACCGGATATTTTTGTAGGACCTCATTTCGAACGGATACAATAACACTGACAAAACACCTTCAAGATAACCCTTAAAGATGAGGAAAGTCATCACCGTCAACTCCGCAACACACTCGGTAATGGCGGGGTATCGTTGTCTATAAGTTCCATTACCCCGTTCGTAGGTACACCTCAGCCACGCTACACGGAGTCACGCGATGCACACATTACAACGCTGAAAGATTTCGTTTCCACTTACAAAATCACTTTGTATCTCATGTTCTTTGACTTTTCTTTGGAATCTCGTTTTTTATTCGCTAGATAAGGATTTTCTACTTTGCAGTTTCAAGATGCTTTTAAATTTTAATGGATCGAGGAGACTGGAACATTTTTACTTGGCCTATATTTTTTTAATTGATGCTAATGTGATTATTTCGGAACGTTCTAAGTTTTAAGGATAGTGGAGTCTCTGTAAGATGCACAAAGGTACTTTATCAAAACGGAATAAGATTACTCTTATTATATACCTACCTATTGTGCAGAATGTCTTTCACCGAACTAGTGATTGAAAACTTCTTCCAAAATCTGAAGTTATTCCAAATAAAATGAAACTGAACTAACAGGGAAAAGATATAGCATATCTTTGAGCAATTAACAAGGAAATGGAGTACTAACGGCCTAGCCCCAAATACTGTTCCCCTAGGTAATGCCTCAAGTTACTGGGAGCTGTGTATTTTGCAGTTTGTAACACGTGCTGTGAGAATACCGCCGGATTTATGGTTTGTGCTCAAAGAAAACAACGGTATCTACCACTGAGACTGTGGTCTAAGTTTAGTTGTTCATCTTTTTTAGGGATCTGTACTTATAGGGTGAAACGGGACCGTGTTACTAAGACTTCGGTGTCCGTCCGTCTGTCGCCAGGCTATCTTGATAGATGGAGAGTTGAAATCACAGATAGTATTTTGTTGTTGCCGCTAAAATATAAAATATACTGAAAACTAGATCGATTAATATTTTTGGGGGCTCTCATAGCACAAACGTGTTTTTTTATAGATAATGCGGAACCTTTTCCGTTCGGCTCTGACTTGCGCTTGGCCGATTTTTTAAATAGATTAAACAGGTTTCTATTATTTACGCCTTATTAATAAAACCCATACCATAAATGTCGTTCTGAATATGATACATAAGTAATTGTTTCCGATATCGCATTGCAGTTCCAATAATCCAATTGCTTCTACGTACTTAAGCTTTGTCGGGGCTCGGTAGGTCCTCGACTAGATATTTTTCAATGAAATTACATATTTTCTTTTTGTAAGGGTACGGAAATATGCAGCAGAGTTGTCATTTTAATACAGTTTATAATTAGCCTCCGCGAGTAGTTTCCACAAACAACTTGGAGTGCTTAAGAATCCTTTCTAGGCTGTAAAACACTGGATTTTTTTACGTCATGAAAATTCAATCTCCAGAATAGCAAAAATAATATAAGTATTTATTAGCTATACACTTTTATGAAATCAAACCTTGTAATTCTACCTCAGATAGGTGCTTCATGTATCATGTATTGTTCCTATCCAGGAACTTATATCGGTGAATCGTATCCTTTCATGCGTCAAGGAATTCTAACGTCATTACGTCGGCAGAATCAAAGGCTAACCCAGCAAGTAACAAGCTGAGGAACGCCACACATTCAGCCACACAATATTCGGAACTTATGACGTATGTCCAAGAGTACTGCGTCAGCTTCACGTCTGCTTGCTAGATACAATTTCACGCTTTGTCAACTTGCAAAATTCATTGTGAAATTCTAGTTTCATCTGGATGATGTAGCTTGTATTTAACAGATATGTTACATGTCTGGTGTTTCGCTAAGTGGACAGCTAGTATCCTGTTTCATTCCAGCTTTAGCCCATTAAGTAATTGTTTGCATCTTGGAATTTCCTTCGTGTGTTTATCACGTGTGTTCGGTTTGGGTTCTTGGTTGTGTGTTCTGAGATGTAAATTAGATTTAAGTGCATGTTTTGAGGGACAATATTTTAGCCCTCTTATAGGTAGTGTTATTGTTGTTTCTAAATCTCTGTTTGTTTTTTTATAAACTTTTTTTCTAGTCCATTTATTAAAAAGTTATCATTTTCAGGAACTCAGCAAAAAATAAAGTATTTTTATAGAAAATCATACATTAATATAATCCTAAGGCTTTGTTAAGAAATTAAAGAACACCTACCTATTCAGCGTTAACACCTTAAGAGAGAGAGAATAAGCTTAAATTGAACATTGGAAATTTCACTGAAAATGTCTCATTAAAAATGCTAAAGCTGGCAAAGAAAAGTGGATAATCTGTTTGGCGTCCGGCGAATATTAAAGAAGCCGACCAGTCCGGAAGGTCGTTTGATGAGATCAAAGGAGTTCCAGGCTTTTACTAATAGACCTTTGCATTTTGATGGAGTCCCAAATTCACCTTTGTCTATAGGGTTTGGCGTGAAATCGTCATCGACAGTGGTGTCTGTTTTATTTGAGGTGTCAATTTGCTTTTTTTTCAAAGAGATTTTTTCCGTTTATTTTACGAGGTAATTTATCCAATCCGACAGAACATTTGCGTCATTATTATTATAGGGGCAGATGTCTAAGTTTATCAGTGTATGTTTACGACGGCATAATTTAAGGCACGGGTTAGTTCCCCCACCGACACACCCATTGCGTGTCATTTTGTTGCTTTTGTAGAATTTGTGTTGCATTGCATACTTTATAATTCCTCGCATGAATTTTTAAGTTATTTAAGTACCTTTAAGATATATTTTTTATTAATTTAGATCATCATCATGTCTTTAAAGACAATCTCTAACAACACCAGAAATTGTCAAGAATTCACAATTTCCTTCCTAAGTTAATCCAAAGTCTCACGCAATTAAAACACTTTGATGAACCGTCATCTAATTTTCTTTGTAATTTTAAATTAAATCCTTTTCATGAGAACAGAAAGTGATTGAACTCAGTTTTTGCTGTAGTTCTGGGCCCTCGTACTGGTGAGTGAGGGTTTTCGATGCAGTAGACTTACGTGTTCATTGCTGCGGTTGCGGGAATTGGGGATCGAGTTTCTTTGAAAATAGGGGAATGTAGTGTGAAGTAGAAGAAATTGTCGCTTTTCTTTCGCCGAGGTGGGGCATGCCGGCACGCCTCCCGCCGCCAAGGCACCATGAGGGTTGTTCCGGGAACTTTCTAATAGTTTCCCCGAGTTCATTGTACGGTACAATTTGACTTGTTTTAAGTTTTTATTTCTTAAACTCGATTCATAGTTTGAAAGACCACCGATATTTTGTTTAAAATTAGTTTGAGCAGACAATTGCTTTTGTGATAATAATGTAAACAATTATTATAAAAAGAGGTTCTTAATCTGACATATCTAATTATGTGAACCTTAAAAAATATATCTTTAAAGAGTGTCCCCGTGTTTAAACAAATATCCGTGGGGGCTGTTTTCACAAGGGAACAGTGTCTACTCGACCGAGGACTTTTGACAAAGGTTGACAAAAGATGGAATATTATTATCCAGCTGGTTTCTTCCATAAACAAATAATATCATATTTAATTATAGATCGAGTTCTCCATTTAGATATTTTACTCCCACAACATTTAACGGAAACCAAAATAGAATAGACATTGTTATAACAGCTATTGATGTGATTTAACATTTCAGGATCAGGTTTATCTACACCAATATAATAAAGAGGAAACAATTTTTGTTTGTTTGTTTGTACCCTGAAGGCTCCGAAACTGATGCACCGATTTTGAAAATTCTTTCATTTTTGAAAAGCTACACTTTTTTCGATAAACATAGGCTATATTCCATCCGGGTACGGAAAATAGTGCTAGTGCAGTGCTGGGACGCTTGTGAAACCTCGGAAAAACGACTAGTCATCAATAAAGAGAAGGATGTATTTCGAGTATTAGATGTTTGTACAAAATTAAATTATCTAACCATCATAGGTTTCTCTAATTTATGCGACTCTTTGTTCATTACATCATATTATGCACAATTATGGTATACCAACCATTCCAGGAATTTTAAATCATATGAGCAGTGAATCTGTTACAGACAGGGTACATTCCATTATACTGAGAAATTTCTGGAAACCTTTTTCCATTAATTAAATAACAGTGCCACTATTCTAACTTCCACAGAAAATCTCACTGACTAACAAAAGTTCCTAAGCCAAGCTATGTCCAATGTACATCTATATAACAGGTATGTAAGTAAGTATATGTATATTTATTCATTAAAATAATAACATATGTATTATATTTTTCTTAGATCTTAAATATAGAAGATCAAAACAAAAATAACTATATTCCATTCTATTTACAGTAATGAATTCAAGGATGCTGTATTAGTTTTCGGTGAAAAGATATCAAAGGCAGCTAATTACGTTGATTAATGTTTGGACATATTGGCAAGAAGTAAGAGAATTCTACTAATAATATAAATGTGAATGTAGGTTTTGATATTTGGTACTCTCGTTTTAACTACTCAATAAAATGTGCTGAAAGACACAATTATAGATTGCGATTCTATGTGTATAAAATATAGGTATACAGTATATATATCTATCTAATTACGTAGTATATTCTATTTGTATATAATATATACATTGCGGATTATTTTGGGGGAGGCCTTTGTCCAGCAGTGGGACAATAAAGACTAAGAAAAAAAAACTTTCTCAATACTTTTCTTACGGGTGCTGGAAAGTCGTTGCCCGGGGAGGCGGGTGAAACTGCGGGCGCAAGCTTGTGTTATATAACTAGGTATGTAGGTACAACTGCATGTGTTCTCATTATTAGAATTTTCTTGGAATATTAAAGTTCTGAGTACGGGGTAATGAAGGTTAATCATTTTCTTTGAATTGCTGCACGCCTTATTGGTCGCTACTATTTTGCCTATTGCTAATACACAACCTCCGGCCTATGAGTAAAGTTTTGTTGGACGATACTGAAATGTACCCTTCTGGTGCTTTTATCTTTTTATGCAACTGACCTACAGCGGAATTGAAATGTGTTTTGAGATATTTTCTGAACTGAGAAATAATCAGGGTAGTAATTAGTTTGGAAATTATATGTAGGTACGTTTAAAAGTTTTTAAAGTAGTCTATAAAATCCGCCTTTAACTATTGCCACAAATCTTTAATTACTTACCTAGAATAAACAATCAAGTAACGCCGAGCACCTGTAAAAATCTGTTCTAGTTGCTAATTCAAGGAAACAGAAATAAAACAGTGAAGAATCACTTCAGTACGAGAAAAGAACAACCGTCTCTATTAAGACGTAGACGTGGGTAGTCAAATCATTATCCTAATTGCAGCTTATTTATGATGCCTAAACAAATATATGGACATTTCTTGTGAGCCAACCGATGTATTATTCATAGGAAAGTAGACGTGGATGGATCTTAAGTTGGAAAGAAAAGATTTGTTGGGTACGCAGCACAGATTAATGGTGCACAAACACACTATAGCGTCTCACACTACTTAAAATTGAATGTAACGGTTTTCGTAACGTATTGAAATTGCTTTACAATGGCGAATTATTTCAATATTTTTTTTGTGCCAGTGTTTTTGTGGGTTAGGCTGTACGACTATTTCAAAATAGGAATTGTTGTTTTAAAATTGGTATTCTATACGATATTGCTGTGAATTTGTAGATAGCGTTCTTTTAAAAATATAACGCTCTTTATACTGAAATAATAAATGACTATTCAGTGGATAAGCCCAATTTATTTATTGTATTGTTTCGAAATATTTGAATTAGAACTGTTGTAAAATAATGACAAGGTAGGCTGATGGTTTTTATTGATGTCAAATTATATTCCGCTTACTTATCGCGTCCCATGCTATAGGTTCAATATCAATATACCAACGCTCTTGTGCACAACTTAAAATGATATTTAATGAAACTAATATTGTTTTACAATACACATCACAGTACCTTCAAATTAAAAAGTATATTCAAATGAAGAGACATCGAGAATATTTTCAGCCAAAATAACATAATTCATGTATTTAAACTTTAAATTATTTTCGTACACTAGCCATAATTTTCAACAATGTGATAAAGGTATGATGTGACACGTGAAATGTATTATGATAACAACGTTTTGCAAATAAATAGCGCTCGGAATATGAACATGGTGTTTCGCAGTATATTTTACATTTTACGCTTTTGTAAATTATCGAGCTATCACTAGAAATTTTCTTTAAAGTTTATTCTGACCTAGGCAAAAATTTAAATACTAAATGGAATTTAAAAACCGCGATTGGCTAACCTTTGTAAGTTCTAAGAACTGAATTTTCACGTAAAATAAAAATGCCGAGACGAAAATCCGTTAATGTACTGTTAAAAGATATTTGCATCACAAGACAACAGTTCATTACTAATTTAAAGATTAGTTGGCGCTTCAAACCGACCGCTTCAATTCGAGACAGGTAGAGCTTTCGCTATTAATCTTATATAAGCGCTAAACTATTAAAGTTTTCGTCGGCTAAGCTCCGAAACTAACAGTTTAGACACGGACAGCTGTTGATCCCTTAGAAATCCATTAACATTTAAAACATTTACATTTTGCACTTACTTTCCAACAAGATGACTTTGCTAGCCACGGTCCTCTTCTGTCTTGATTATAAAATAAATGGCAACGACTTTATTAGCCAGGAGATTTAGGACTTATGTAGGAACTTAGAGAGAATTAGTTTCAAATCAACGCTTTTGACTACATACTAATTTAACATGCTAATTTTTATTGAAATTATTAAAACTGATATGATAATATGGTCAGCCAGAGAAGACAACACGTCGACGATTTGTCGTAAATGTTAGATTTACTACATGTTTAAATATTAAAATGTTGGAGTCACAAGGTCTCGAGATCGACACCAAGTCGGGCTAAAATCGCTTTCTGGATTTCAGGAAAACTTTCACAAAAACAGCCTGGAAGACAGGAGGAGTCTGGAAATTGGTGGAGACCGTGACTCGGAGATCACGTTTAAGTTAATCAGGCTTCAAGAGAGACGCAATAAGTTTAACACCTGTGTTTGAGGTTCCGCATGTGCCCTAAAATATACTTTAAATGGCTGAACTCGAGGCCGAACTTCGAGAACAAAATTTGGTTTGCCATTATTATTTATCAGATATTATTATTTGCATATTTTTCAGATACACTTAAAGAATGCCTTTTCTTGAAAGACTCACAGGCAATAGCTACATAGTTGTTTCATTCTCACTAATTCCAATTTAATGGTTATTCCCTAGAAATTGTAAATTGTTTCTGCCTTAACCTTATTTATAAATCTATGTACCCACTAGGTGCAGTGTTCAAAGAATTTTCAAATTGACCATTATTACAAATTCATTTATTATGTTTCTTCGCAGTAATAGATCGATGGTTGACGTTGCACCGTTTCTGATGACGCCATTATTCAGAGAAAAAGCTGATTTTACGGAAAGTGGTTCGCCCAGTAATGTTTGCTTTGCCTTCCGATTATGCAATGAAATAATATTGTTACTGTTTCGCTAACGTTTGCTCTGTGAGCACTGAGAAGTTGTATCTCTGTAGTATTGTACTATTATCTATGTCAATAGAAGGCACAATGTAATATTATTTAATTTAAAATGAGGAATAGCTTAATTTTCATCGAATACTCATGAAAAACTATAAAACTGGCCAAGACTGCATATAGGTAGATACAGGCAGTTAAATAAAGCTGTAAAAAAGTATGGTTGTATAAGATACTCTTCTGAAAAAAAAAGTAACATTAAAGCCGTTGTTATTTTTTCACCGTAAACTAGCTAATTTTGCTACAAAAAAATCCAAACTGCACCAGTAGGAAGGTTTACAAAAGGCTAAAAGAAAATCCTTGGTATTGTAAGCACCCTTTACAAAGTAAAACTGTCTTTTCACAAGCTACTTGATGGTTTCTTTGTAACAAAACTCTTTTAATATAATAAATTGTTTCTTTTCTTCACATTTTTTACTAACACGGCTTTTGAGTGACATTGTACCTTTTAAAGAGTTGTGTGAATGACTGTCATGTAGCACATTAGTTTTTTAGTTTCCGGAAAAATTTGGCCTATCATTTTGAGCCGGGTTTTTTTTATGTATAAAATATTGTAAAATGAAACACCGTCACATGGTAGGTAAAGTATTTCAGTACACATCGTGCTAATTATTTTGGCATATTTTAATCCTATCGGTATTCTATCGATAATATTTTTACGGCATCAATTTAATATAAATTGACATATTTTTCATGAGTTTAAAGCTCATAGTGATGTTGATATTTTTTGCACGATATTTATTTTCAATATAAAATACCTATGTGATATTCATACCTTCCATCCTAAAGCTGACTAAAAACTCTCACAAAAAAAGCAAGATATTATTTTTTCCGTATCGAAGAAAATATAAAGTCACTTAAAATGATATATATCAGTTTACGACATGTCAAGTTACCCCACTCTAGCGATATCGGCAGCGAATCTAAAAGGTATAAATCCTAGCAACATCAGATAGGGCGTTCCGAGGCGTTAAGTGGAAAACTTGCACTATGTAATTAACAATTCAACGGGTTCCGACTGTATCAGGGAACCTATTTACGTTAAAGCTTAAGTTACTTCAATAATTACGTGTCATAATCCTGTTTGTGAGGTCTGTTAAAAACTCTATGGTTTTTTGAAGATTTGAAGTAGTTGAAACTTTTTAGAACATAACTCTTTTATGATAGATCTAAATTTTATTTTTGTAAACTTTTCTATTTTATTTTTTATTTTATTTTTTTTATTTTTTTCTTTTGAGGAACAGCAAACAGTTACATTATATAAACTTACAAATAATATAACAATGACTTGTTGAGGTCATAATGTAACCCACAACGCTATCCACAGGTAAACATAAAAATTTAGAGCAGAAATTCTAATCGCTAGGAACATTAATAGCAGTACGCGTAACAAATAACAAATAGGGAGACAATGTAAACATGACTTTTAGCAAAATATATTCATAAAAAGGAAAGAGGAGTTTAAAGATGACAAAATTAAAATGATTGTTATTAAGAGGTTTGGGTTTTAAGTAGGGAACTATGAAGGAGGCTTTTGAACTTATTTATGCTACAATTGAAAATATCAATGTTTATAAAGGTGACGTTATAAGTGTCAACCATACGGCGGATAGGTGAGCGCAGGCCCGAATTAGTACGGCAGGTGTTCAGCGCAAAAAGAGTGCCTGGGCGCACTTGTCGCCTGTGAATGGTTCTTGGTACAGCATAACAGATCATATTATTTAGGTTTGTACAGTTAAATTTATTTCTGACTATATTATACAAGACAGTTGCCTCAAGGTACTTTCTTCGAGAGCTAAGGGGAAGGAGTTTGTATTTGCTTAGTAAAGTAGGATACGGCAGGTAAGCTTTATGACATCTATAATGCATTGCACGCAAAAATTTGTACTGGACATTCTCTACCATCTCAGCGTATTTTATGTAGAATGGATTCCATACCGAAACTGCATACTCTAGTTGCGAACGAACAAGGGCTTTGTACAAACATAAATACGATGTGGTTTTTTTGAAGTCAAGAGTAGACCGCATGACAAATCCGAAAAGTTGAAAAGCTTTGCTGACTATTTTATTGATGTGTAAGTCTAGGCATAGTTTGGTGTCGAGTATAACACCAAGATCGCGGATTGATTTCAGTTGAGATAGAGGCTCATGACAAAGGTTGTAAGAGTACTTAATTATGTGTTTATTTTTAGTAAATGTGAGGAAGTTGCATTTGGGTAAACTTAGCTTAAGTTTGTTTTTATGGCAGTAATCTGTCAGTCTGTCCAGGTCTTGTTGGAATAAAGTAGAATCATCAACACTTTGGATGGAATTGTAGACCTTCAGATCGTCAGCGTACATTAGAAACTTTGTATGATGGAAACATTGACCAATGTCGTTAACGAAAATGTTAAATAATAATGGCCCAAGGATAGAGCCTTGTGGGACGCCTGATGTGACCTCGATGACCCTTGAAGCATGTCCATTGATTACTACTCTTTGACAGCGATTCAAAACATAGGAGGCAAACCACCGCAATAAATTGCCTCGAATCCCATTAAAAGATATTTTATTAAGCAGCAGTTCGTGATCCACTTTGTCAAATGCCTTGCAAAAATCTGTGTATACGGCGTCTACTTGCAGTCCGTTGTCAAAGCTATCAAATAAAAAACTGGAGAAAGACAGTAGGTTCGTAGTGGTAGATCGCTGTTTAACGAAGCCGTGTTGCTGCGGTATAATTATATTATGTAAAACCGGGTACAATTCATTGTGGACAAGTTTTTCAAAGACCTTTGACAAAGTGGATAGAAGTGAGATTGGACGGTAATTCTCCACATTACCCTTCGAGCCACCCTTGTGCACAGGTGTGATGTTTGCATGTTTCCAACTTTTTGGAAACACTCCCTCTGTCATGCACTTGTTATAAATTATTGTTAAGGGTATGCAGATTTGATCAGCAGTGCGACGCAGAAAATAAGGTGGTATGCCATCCGGTCCTGGGCCTTTAGCAGGGTCCAGTGATCTTAATTCTTTTAGAATCTTTTCTTCATTAAAATATAGGGTAGAAATTATATCGCAGGCTGATGAAGTTTCTGCGGGTGGTTGCCATTGTGATAAGAGTGGTGACGCGGGTTCGTAAACAGAGTGGAAGAAATTCGAGAATACATTGCAGATATCTTCAGGTTCAGTGGCTTTGGTGTCTTTGTAATATACTTTTGCTGGGATACTAGGTCTGTCTTTTTTGTTTGATACGTATGTCCAGAAGTGTTTGATATTTCTTTTTAGGCTATCTTCTACCGAACTTATGTACTTAGAGAAGCATTCACTGCACATGTCCTTAAAACTGGTTCTATGTGCAGAGAATGTTTCATAATCCGATATGTTTCCGTACTTTTTCCATTTGATCCAGGCTTTTTGTTTCTTTTTAAATATATTTATCAAAGGTCGTGAGAACCAGACTGGATAATTGGAAGATCTAGGACGTGCAAGGGGAGTATGAGAGCTGATAATCTCGTCCAGTTTATTATAGAACAATGATAGAGCTTCTTCAGATTTCTCATGTGCAAGAAGTGTATGCCAATCAGTTTTCTGTATCACATCGTTTATGTTTTCATAATCTGCTTTGTAGAAGTTATATTTTTTCAGCGGCTGCCTGTTAAGGGGAGGATCTTTGATGTTTATGTTTATATTACAAACGAATTTATGTTTATATTACAAATGAATTCCTTGATTCTTTCTTAATTTTCATGCTCTAGCTAAGCTCATATTAAAAGTAAATGGTAGTTAATGTAGAATTATTAAATCTTTTTTATTTGGGCTTACGAATTATTTTAAAACCGAAGTTATTTTACTGATCTTTTAGAATGTTCAGAATATTTCCATTAATGAACCGAACCAATTTTAAAATTAAAGGTGTTACCAAAAGTATGTAGGTATGTATACAGGACCTTTATGATATTGTTTAAATACCACGAAAAGCCGAAATGTATCGAGTAAGATTTAATTTAACAATTATTGTAGCCGTATAACGGCATTTCGGTTGTATGTACTTTAATTTACATTTTGTCATTAAAATTAATGTATGTATTTTAATTTTAATTTTGTGTTTTCATTTGTATACAATTTGGAGTGTTTTTTGAGAATGTTTCTCGACTTATTCGGAAACGGAGGTAAGTAATTGATCTCTTTATAGTCGGAACCTACTTAGATTCTTTTGAAATTGTTGTTTAAGAACATAATTTATTTTACCATTAGTTTAGTAGCAAAAAGTGTTGCTAAATTCTTGTTTCATTTTGTAACATAAGGTGATTCACAAAACGTGCTCATGAAAAGCTACTTTTCACAGCTTGAACACACGCTAACAAGCTTTAGTCGGCACTAAGTAAAATTAAAACACTAAACAGGTATACAGTACAGAAGTAAGTTGTAATCAACTTGTACGGCAGACTGATCTACAGCACGAACTCACTTCACTTCGTCTTAGTTTGAACATTCCTCTTTACACGTCGAATTTGTACTAGAAACAGTTTTTTTACTAAGTTTTGTAGGAGGAGTTAACTGGTATAAAAATCATGTAAAATATAAACGTGTGTTCAATATAGTTCCTTCTGTCAATTTCTCAAAATAATAAAATAATGTTTATTAATTAAAAGTAGCTTTTAAACTATGCTTACATTAAACTTAAGCCTCCCTATGTATTTCCTTAAATATTACAATACAAACATATGTAATTATGTGACTATCGAGATACATTATCATAGGCAAAGTATTTCATTAACGAATTCTTTTTTTCTTTTTGATGTGACCTTTTCAAAAGCTCATCAATAAGATAAAATATTAACGAACAGTCCAGTCAATAATACCCATCTATTTACACCTAAATGAAAGTAAATCTAGCAACTACATTTTCAAAGGCAAAACCTACATAACTATCTATAAATAAAGCAATATGTTTACATTCAGAAATGTATGTATAGTCTATGTAGGAATGTCCTTTTGATATTTCCAACTAATTGCTGAACTACTCGGAACCCCTATTATGAGATACGTTATTAACCTATTTACTATGTGATATCAAACTGAATCATTCTTACATGTGTGTATGTATGTATCTCGTATGAATGTATTTGTCAGTAGCTCAGTCTCGAATGAATTCGATGAATGAATGAAAAGGACGGTCACATATTTCAATTTTAATTGGGTTCTTTGGTTCCTCTGATGCATTAAAGTCTTTCAGAATAGAAGATTTACATCTTACTGTGAAGTCTTTACGCCTGCTTTTTTAAGAACGTGGAGGATACATTTCTTGCGGTTTCACACACACACACTTTCAAGCACAAACACACATACACACACACACGCGTGCAGTTTAAATCTAAGTTTTATTTTATAGTAGAGGTACTAGCTTCTTCCAGCGGTTTCACCCGCATCCCGTGGGAACTACTTTACGTACCGAGATAAAAAGTAGCCTATAGCCTTCCTCGATAATTGGGCTATCTAACACTAAAAGAAAGATTTTCAAATCGGGCCAGTAGTTCCTGAGATAAGCGCGTTCAAACAAACAAACAAACAAACAAACTCTTCAGCTTTATAATATTAGTATAGATTGATGTAGAAGAGCGGAGTGACATAATACAGGCATTATTTGCTTAAAAGGAGGCTCCTATCACCAACTACATAATGTTCAACTTTTAAAACATAAATAAAGATTTTGTATTTTTTTTTCTGCGGTTTCAGCGTTAAAAAAAATACATAACTTTAGGAAATACTGCACAACGTAGCATTGAAGTCCTCCGAAAATAATTATTTGTTGACAAAATTTTGTAATGAAAAGGACATTTGATACTCAAAACCTCGTTATTCTGAATATTTAGTGGATAGCTGCTAATTAGACAAGTTTCCAACTCTGCGCTATGGCCGCTCGAACATTGAAGGGCACTACAGACCCACTACAAAAAAGTAGTACCTAGGCTTGCCAGTTAGGTGTTCGTTCACTGCTTCTCCAAAAATACGGTGCTGTGATACCAATACTTATTGTATTATTAGCCTTAAACCTCCCTTCTCACACAATAACTCCACGATCTTGATCGAGTTCCCTTCCAAAGCGAAGTCAACCAAATAAATTGTGTTCAATACGCCGAAAAGCTTTTATTTCTTGAGAATTAATTTTATTCAGCGATAATATCCCAGTGCAATGCAAACCCAATCAAACTTGGCAAACTCAAACAGTGAGGGGTGTCCCGTAAACGAGTAATCGAGTGTTCAATTGAGCAAGATCTCGATTATCCAGAAATTGAAAACGAATGCGGCTGGTGAATTGAAAACGAATCTTCAATAAGTAGTGGTTCTTTTTTTGTTCGCTTTAACGCTGGAAGCGCTAAAACAGTAACAGTACCGTCTTTTGTCCGTCCTTTATAGAGAAAAGAAGCAATTACCGCCTTTTATTACTTACGTAATAAACTTCCTTAGAAGTATTCTGCTATAGATGAGCTGCTGTGTACATTGTTACGTCAACAGTTCTAAGATCTTATTAATTAATTGCTATGCTTGTTGGAGCTGAAAGGATTTTTATGTCGGTCGACATAAATATTTGATACTTAATATATCTAAATTGAAAACAGTCAAACTGACAAGAAAATCCATCCGTGCTTTTATGCTTGAATCATAAATCCTCAATTCTATAAATAGTTCCAGGGATTTTGAATAGATAATATTTGTTTTGTTTATCGAATACCCATATCATTTTTATTAAATCCTTCTTCGACATGTAACAGCTCTCAGGAAACAATATACATGAACAAGATCACATTATTTGTATGAAACACTTGAGAGTTTAATATCGTCGGTAATATCACAAACAGTTTAATTTAAAATTTCGCGATAACGTAATCATAGGAGTCCTTTGCTGTGTTTATAATGTGAATTATTAATCGCTTTAAAATATATTATTAAGGGGATGTTATGTAACCTTCAAAATGTGATATTTGGGTGGCGTTCACATTATCCCAGGACTGCGGGATTTTATGAATGATTTACCGCGGACATAACATTACGATTATTTTACACCAAGTCGGCAAAAACCAACCACTATTACAAATAATAAACCGGATTATTCAACGATAAATTTTTGTGACTAACTTTTATGCTAGAACGTTAAAACAAATGTAAAAGGGTTTCAAGTAAATGTATAACCTAGATATTCGATTTAGATTGCACGCTACTTTTACCCTAAATTTTCACGGAAAGTAAATTTATTTTGAAAATATTGTGACAGATTTCGCATGGTTTACAATTTATTTCCTTTTTTGTAGGCTTTAGGCACTTACGAACTTTGTATAGAGGCGAGTTTTTGCTCTTAATAAATAAATGTTTTTAGCGTGGGTATTGCGTAACTACGCAATTGATTGAACTCAATGGACTAGGGATGTAAATAAAATTAGAGACGGTGAAATTGTATGTTTTTTATTGTTAATTTGATTTTGTCTTTTGCAATAAACGAACTTTTTAAGCCCGTTTAAATACCTGCTCAACTTTTGTTTTATAACACGATATTCTGAAGCAAATCCAGCCACTTATACGCCACGTCAAGGTTATACACATCTCTAAATTATTCATCAAAAAATCAAAGTAGATACAACATTAAGGCAATTACAATATTTGTTCAACAAGATACCTCAAAGATACAAGGGATGATGTTCCTAGCGGCAATTCGTTTCCACTCTGCAAGCAGTTTCACTTTCCCATTGTTCTGGTGTTTGCCGAGGGCCTAATTACCCAAGCCTCGCGTTTTGTTTTACACAACCAAGAAATAATACACCACCGTGCACAAATACTGAGAGAGCTCTCAAGTTTAGCTAACGTCAATAAAACTGTGGCCGGACGAAATACACTGGGATTGCTGTTTGCTGGCAATTTACTCAATTAGACAGTGTTGGGTTTTTAATATGTTTTTGGTGATGAAATTGTTTTGAAATTGTACACTTGGGATGTTAATGCGGGTCATTTTTATAGAGTGTGAGGGAGCATTGTTCGTTATAATGACTCCCGTAAAAATCTTTAACTTGGAAGATTTTTACGGGACCGACAGAGAGTGTGGGATTTTTTTAATCTTTTACACCATCTGGGTTTTGAATTTGGGACTTTTATTACCAATGCAATGATCTATTTCAGCCTAGCTAAATGTCAGTATGTAATTCTTTAACACCCTCGTTAAGTCGCAATGAAGAACACCTACGGTAATCAATCTTAATTCTCGACATTAATCGCATTACAAAGGTCAATCAGTATTGTAATATAATATGTATTTCTATAGACAATACCGCATATGTATGCGTGAACATCTAATAAAATATTTTGAGAATAAACTTCTTACAAATTCTCCCCTTTATTTCACCAGTTGCTATTGTTAAACCCCGTTGAGGGAATATTCAAATCAGTTTATGGCAAAGTGTAACCAACCCGACAAAAGAAACAGTAATAAAATGAGAAAACAAGCAGGGAAGGAGTGCAATTCGGTTCATGTCGAGCGGGAAACGTTGTTTCCGCACTTTTGCTACGAATAAAACTGTCTCGAACACGATTCTAGTACTGTTAGCTTTGAATTCTTGTAACTTCACCAAATAAAACGTCGCAGAACATCTTATACAACATCGGTATGTAAATTGTGGGACATAATAACTTTATGCATGACCGTAAAGTTTAATAAAAACTTTTGATATTAATTTGAATGAATTTTCCTTTGGAGGTTTGGTGCTGAATAAGTCTGTGGGCTGCAAAGGTATGCCGATGTGTTATATACATATATTCTTAGTAAAATGTGTGTTCACACATGACTTGAGAAACAAGTTGTAGTAGGAAGCGAGGTCGAGTGGGAATTTCTCGGCGTACGCATTATAGATGAAGAAGCAAGGCGTGCGTACCTACTCGTACCTACAGAAATGCGCGACGACGCGAACTCAGGAATATACTGTCAACATCGTATGAGAAACCTGTTGTGCTAAGGAAAACATAAAGATTTTATGCTTTGTAGGTACTTATTGTTGTTTTATATTTATTTTTCATTTTTGCTGTGATCTGGTTGACGGCTGATGAGCCTGAGGTTTTTGGAAAAAGAGAATTTCAATTTCAGAAAGTTTTTTCTATTAGAAGTAGGTAGCATAACAACTTCGTTTTTTTTGGGTTTCATTCATAACATTCACACACATATTTTTTAGTATATTTCTATTTTAAAAAATTGAGATTTGGTTTACAAACCTTATCATATTTAGTGTCTTTAAATAGTGTTCATGAGATTATTATTAGACCTAAGTCTATTAACACATCCCTAATATAACTTTACTTAATTCAAACCACTTTTGAACCGTAAACTGAAGTTTGGCAATCTCGTTAACTATCACGAAAGAGGCTGTGTATGTTCATAGTTATACTATGTCAATCCGATTAATTACCCGTAGGTTTAGATATACTAGTTTCTACCTGCTACTTCGCCGGTGTTACCTTAGAAATTCATACAGGTCGTGTGATAAAACGTATCACACTTATTAGTCTATCTAATTTAAAAATAGTCTTGCCTAATATTGTTCAAATCTGCAATTGACTATTGATAAAAAATCATAGCTTAAAAAACTAAAAAAAAATACGCTAGTCATGTATTGTCATCAGAACTCAGAGCGTGTGCAATTTGATCCTAATTGAAGACCGGGAAGTGGGTTAAATTAGGATTCTAAGATTTTCTCACATACATACTTAGTTACAAGTGGAGCTAATATAAGCGTGTTAATTAATAAAAAATATGTAAAGTAAGAACGTTTTTTTCTCATTTACAAATTAAAACAAATTATTTATCTGTATTTTATAATGAGAATAATCACAGCATAATACTACGTAATAAAAGTTTATTATCAGATTGTAATTCATCAAGTATCTGTACAGTAATGAAGTAGCGAAGTCATTAAACTGTAATTAATCTTATTAATTTACAACGACACTACGCGCGGAGGAATGTTTGTACGCTCAGTATGTTATATTGAGTTCATCTTGTCATACTTGATATATGTAGAATATTACGCTTCTTTTCTTGGATATTGTAAGTAAAAGAATAGCTATACCTAATACATTTCTGATAATTTGATATGGTAAGCTAGCTTCCACCCGCCATTTCACCTGTTTATCTTGACAAATACCTACTTCGCGTACCCAAGCAAAAGACAGCTCACTGCCCTTGATGAGTGGGATTTCAGTAATTTCTGCATCTTTTTAAATTTGAAAAGCATAAATCTATATTATCGTAATTTAGGATAAAGCCTGATTAATGTATAATTTTAATCATCAATAAATATTTAAAAATATTAAATAAAAATATTCAACATTTTAAATCTAATATGATACAATAGTATCATAAAATATTGAATAAAAATACAGTACGAAGAATAGTAAGTTCTAAGGTTGGATTTATAAAATTCATAGAATAATGTGCTATAAGAAAATAGCTTTATAAGAATACCTATTGTTTTCGATATGATTGGTTAATTTCCTTGAAAATCAACCTAGGCAAATAGGCTTCTTTTACGTGGAAAATGAGTAGACAACATTTTAAATCCTACAAAACTTTTGTGGTTGTTTTAAGAATATTACGAAGGCAAAGCTTTTTTAACGTGGTTCAAAACGGGTGAAAAGTGTGGAAATAGGTAAATATAAGCGGGTCCCGTATACAGGCTGAATGTCATCTTTTCTCCTTGGTTTTCTCCGCAGTGGCAGGCTTCACAAAATTATGCAGCCAGGGATAAAATCAACATAACGCTAAATATTCATCCATTCTACTCCACCCCATGTCAATCGGTAGATTTCAATTTTACCAAAAAACCTTTTTCAATTCATTCGTCATAAAAAATTGAAATGACACTCGAGTTGAGAAGTAACGAAACTAATTTAATTTCAATTTCTAATTATACACGACGCGGACATAAATCTTCGCATCCAAATTTATGCAAATAAAATGAACCATTATGCTTCGTTACACAGAATCAAGCATCTAAGAAAGATTGGAGAAACTTCTCAGGATTTAATCGCTGATTTTATTTTTTATTTTACATAATTTTAAATAAACTTTTCGCCTTGTTCCAATAAAAAAGTATTGAAGATATTTTCTTAGGCTTCGAAAAGAAAATAAAGGTGCGAAAAGAAACATTTTATCTTACGTTGATCTCTTTATTTTTATTGTCAGTTAAGACGGAGAGATTTAAAAAAGTAGGTTTTTTTTGCTCCCTAGTTTGTTGGTGTTGGGGCGTATCTTAATAAAAATTCGTCGATCTAGGTTCTATCAAAATATTTGTTTTTATATTTGTCTTAAGGATAAACAGTATCGTTTTATTGTTTGTATTTCACGGCGATGTCGAAATTAGTTTAGAATGTTGACCTGACACGTGGGGCATTGGGTAATTTATGTTGGGAGTCACGTACGGGGATGTGTTTTATTTGTCTATCAGTGAATTTATATTACCATCGTGCTTTTCTATTATTCAATCAAACAAGCATTGTTTCGATGTTTATTGGCTCTTCCCCTAAATGATAGGCGACTACACGATCGATCGCTACACTTCGGGGAAAAACCATGAGTCGTTAGAAATGACAAAGAAACTGAACTTAGTAAAGTACCTACTTAACTAAACTATTAGTGGGTGCTCATTTTTTCTTTTTGACATATTTTGTGCTGCTTTTTGTATTTCTTTATTGAAATTTTTAATGGGTAGGTTGGGCTGAGTAGGTACATTGAAGAGGATTGTTGTTAAGTATAGACCGTTAAGAAATAATTTTTAAACTCCTGTTTTTAAAGCAAATCTAGGTATTTCTTACATTTTCAAAGATAATAAACAAACCGTAACCAAACATTGGCACACAGTTAAAGAGACAATAGCCAGTGATCCGGGACGATCAATAGATCGCTTCGGAACGATCCCGGAGGATATCAGTGTTTGCTTTCTAAAGCATAATGTCTACTTCCTGTTGGGCCCTTGAGGAAAATACTTAGAAATTGATTCCGAACCTCGGTTTACAGAGCTGTCGAAGAGACGGCCGATAGCGTTCCTCACCATCTGTGTGACGAGTAGGTGGTCTCGGTACGCGCGCCCCGCTCGCCCATTGTAAACATAACGACCAGCGAATGTTCCCGACACTGTAAATTGAGTATTCAGCCTCGTATTGTTCTGTCAAGTTATTAACTTTCTCTATTACAGTTTCTAAAGACGTGACGTCACCGCGCAACAACACGTGCGCCGTAACAACACAATAAAATCTTTACAAAGAATAAAATCAAGCATGAAAGCCCTAGAACATTTTATATTGCCTTAAACGACTAAGGAATCGTCTTTTTCCAGAAAATATACCATTGGGATTCAAAAACTGTTTCTTAAGGGATTCTCTCGACATTCATTTGGGGGATATTGCGGGAAGCTCTTTTTCAATGTGGTAATGGCGCTAGTTGTTCGTGCAATTTTAGCTCTGCGGCATGCAACTTAGTAAATATTTTACATTGTATTTTGGGAACAATTCAGTAATTAGGTACTTTAAGTATATAGACGTTGCATAAGTGAAATTGTATTACTCAGGTATATTTTTGGTTTTGTATAAAATTGCTTCACAAAAATCTACGTAAACCGTAATTCCTCAAGGGATTTATTGTACCTAAGCTCAGATAGAAAAACTAGATCTCTTAAAGAAATTCTGCTAAAATAATACTACGCAAATACTTTCAAGCAGGTGTATTTACGCACGTTCATTCAACTTAGGAGGATTCAAAAGCCAAAAGCGGGATTAGTCTTGAGGGCCTTTTAAGAAATCTACAGAAATAAAGACATTGCCAACAAATGTTACAGAATGGTGAATTTATTTGCATAATTCAGCAAACCTAAATCCTTTGCCCGCGGCCCGCTGCTCAAATAATAAATTTACTCCATGTTCTACACCCCAAATGGTCTATCTGAATAAAATTATTTAGCTATTTGAACGCCGCATCTTTCACAATTTATATCTACACTCGAGAACAATGAATTTGAATGCTTTCAAAATCGTTATGTAGGTTTTACGCTTTTAAATTCTTTATATTATTCGATCAGATTGTGAATACCTTTACTATTTAGCTTACGTTCCCACAAAAAACATGTTTTATTTCCCCAACCCAAATTCAATGCTCCCCTGTGTACATAACCTATGATCCGTACCCACCGTTTATATCTTCAGTGTGATTTTTATGACAGTTTTACGCTCATATTTATTTAAGCATGGTAACGCAATAACACGCCATCTTTTATGTAAGTGGCATTGTAACTATAAGTATCTGATATTTCACCCTATCGCATTGAGTATTCCGTTCGTACGCTAGTCGGGCGATTCTCTGAGCACAATATGTGTAAATTTAGAAAACGTTTTCGGCACATTATTACGTTTAGGGATTTTCAAGAAAATTGCCTTATTACCTTTTTGAGTTCGATTCCGAACTAGGATTTAGTGGGATTTGCCGTTCGTTGTTACAAAATATTGTGTTTGCTTAAGTGTTATTATTATTACTGTAGTTATACGCAATGTCATTATCGCGCGCTGTTTCAGAGATTACAGTTAAGTAATTTATATATTTTCAACAGTATTATTTAGAATACATTTAGAGGCTTTTAGTTTGGCTGATTACATTTTATCTAACGTGAGCTTAGGGCCAATTCAAAAAACCTTTGAGATCACAGTACATTTTACTGCAGCATTAATATTTATTAATACATATTTAAAGTTAACAATGAAAAACTTTCTTTGTAAAACCGCATTATAATTCCCACTTCAGTCATCGAGTCAAACAATCACGTATTTTTCTTATCTCAGAATAAACTCTTTCTTTATTACGAAGTTAATTAAAAATAAAACGTTGACATCCTCAGAGAATGTTCTTGTTGCAAAATGTAGAGTGATTTATAAATAAATGAAGCTTTATAAAAACACGTTAGTAGTATATAGGTATTTCTTATATCTAAAAGAAAAATGAATAAATTGATTTATTAATTTAAAAAAATGGGATGATTAAAGTATGATAAAGTACCTACATTATTTGGAAAAAAAAATATATTTTTAAACCTTATTGCGGCGTATTAATGACTAATCCATAGCTAAAAAACAGGCGAGGTATGTTATTACGTATATAAAATATTTAACTTCAAAATTTTCAAATATTAGTCCTTCGCTAGGTAAGTAAAGTAAAACTAATTAAAATACCTAATACGCTGTATTAGTAGAAGTGTTAATAAATCAAATATTTTCCATTACAAAGCGAGCTTGGTAACTAAAACCTGTTTAATAATTTGAAAACTTTAATAGGTAATCGTATATAGGTCGAGAAAGATAGAGGTGCCCAAAAATAGCAAACCCCGGTGCAACATAACATTACATTGTTATCTCTGTAACTATGGCAACCCCCAGTTTCAGATAAAATTTTACATATCCGCGTTAACAAAAGTTGTGTCGCTAGAAATTCCAAAAGTTAACCAATACAATTTAATTTTGATTATACGGAAGTAATATAATGGAACCATCAGGCCTTATGGCATGTAGGCGGTAGATAATCATATGTAAATATAAGGATATAGATACATGTATGTAAGTATAGAATGTATTCTACGTACATACAATGCCAACTCCATCATCTGAAGGCACGTTGATTTTGGCGTTTTCTTCAAGCTGTCGTCTCAGCGCTATCTCTCATACTATCTACGTTACCCTTTACACAATCCATCCTTCATCGGTTCGTTCATATCCTTTTTGACCCCCTTCTTGTTCCATCCATCTTTATATCTATCACTATTTTAGTCGTATTACTTCCACCCTTTCTTATATAATGTCCATCCAAATATAGACTTACTTTATTTTCTACTCGCTTGTTTCTTTTAATGGTCTTCATATCCATTTCTGAGTCTTTTGTTAGTACCTATTTGTTCCTGTTATAACT
Organism: Helicoverpa armigera; assembly: GCF_030705265.1. NCBI lineage: Eukaryota > Metazoa > Arthropoda > Insecta > Lepidoptera > Noctuidae > Helicoverpa > Helicoverpa armigera. Next base: position 4,606,865 of record NC_087131.1, on the reverse strand, counting down.
GTTTGAAAAATTAAAGAAGATACAGACAGACCCGTAGGTTTGAACCCAACACCCCTCGTTTAACTAACGCTTGCAACCTCCGCACTAACGAGGCACCCCATTTTGCAGTTAGGGGTGGCCACAAATACTGGAATGTGGGAAAAGCGCGTATGTTTCCTGATGCAGGTCACGAGTAGCGCGCGAGCCTTGCATAAACATCTACGTCAACAAAATAAAATGAGATATATTCGTCGGCTTCGCGTACAAGCCAGCACGTGGCGTATGTAGCGCGATTGCTTATACGCGACCTGAGATAAAACCAACAGTGATATTACATATGCCATCACCACAAAACACAGCTTCCTTCCTGACTCACGTCTTTCATATTTACTTAAAGAGATTTCCTCGATTTTTGTGGGTAATTTAAAAATACGCGCTTCCATAATTTCTGATATCCGCGGAAAAATGCTAACCGCCCAATGAAGACGTATAAAATCTTGATGCCAGCTAACACCGACTTACAAGCAATACAGAACAGTCATCGCATCATAAACCACGATATGCCACAGTAAATTGCAAACCCAGTAAATCTAGACTTTATGCACTACCTATTTTTTTGGATTCTATCTACTGATCGTTACAATTATATGTTCTGCCAGGCACATTAAAATAAGTCCTTTTGTCATTTCAAGAGACTAACGTGAGATAATATGCGAAATGAGGTTTTATAATTTCAAATGACGAGAGACCCATTTTCTGTATATTAAATGGTTTATTTTAATAATCCTTTCTCATTATTACTATGTTCCTACTGTGTATCCACGGCAATTTTCAGGACTAAGAGCTTTAGGACTTTATTAAATCTGGCGAGAGAATCAGACCCAGAAAAAAATCTACTTTCGAGTCTCAAATCTAGTGTTCTTTTTGCACGGGACATTATCAAAAGGAATCCTTCCTCTCTCGGTAGATCGAAAAAAACACAGATTTAGAGGTGCTGACTTAAAGCATCCTTGCACCTTTTAAGAGTTTTTGCGATCCTTTGAACAATTCATCTACCGGTGCAGTGTTAACCTTCTGAACAGTTTCACTCTTCCCAGAATCCAGCAAGGCGGATTCGTAGCACGTACTTCGCTGGTATATATTGAACAAACTAAACAGTTGTAAGAATACCTCAGCCGGCGTAGGTAAATTGTTTCACTTGTTATTTATGTTTCACAGCTTGCTAATACGTGCCCGGTTTTATGAAGTACCCCACTCACTGTATTCGTTCTCACTTACGTTTGTGAGTTTCATTGTTCTTTGGCTGTGATTTTTGTGATGAATCTTTAGAGCGATATCTCCCTAACTTTAATTTTAATTAATAAGTTCTTTGTTCGAAAATTCATATTCTATTGTTTCTTTATTGAATGACATTTATTACTATGTTAAAAGTGAGGTCTAAAAGGAATGTATCAAATACTTTTATGTTACTACTTGCTACCATTCACCTGCGTTTTCACTGGCGTCTCGAGACTACTGCTTCCCGTAGCCCGATGGTGTCAAAACTATCCTATGTTTCTTCTCCGGAATCTAGTCTCTCCTCTGATTTTTAACTTATTTGGTCCAGCCATTCACGCGTGGGTAGGATAGGGATATAGGGATTCTTTTTATTTATTGATTAAGTTTGATGTTTTGTAGTAACTTTTGTCAATTATTTCAATAGGTGGTCTAAAAAACTCCCACGATTACCAAGAAAGAAGTAAAGTGCTATAGAAAATTATTATTTTCTAACTTTGATAGATTTAATAGAGTGGGAGGATGACATGTTGTATGATGATGATTAACCACAGAAGTTTTTTTCATATTTTCTTAAAATAAATTGACTTGGGAACAAAAACATACAAGTATTGAACCAAAATGCGATTATCAGTTCTTTGAAATTTGTTTTATTTTTAAGTTAATATAAACATTTTTTTATACACCGTAAAACATTTAAAAGCTCACTGCTTGGTTTTATATGACTTAAAAACAACCCTCAAGTAAAAAGGAAAATAAAGCTTTTAACTAGCTAATAATTTATTTTAAGAACTTCAACATATGCTTAAAAAAGTAAACTTGCTTACGATACATAATTTATATTCTATTAAAGCGAAATAAAAATATAACAACCGCTATACTTACGTGAAAGTCATGAAATCACGGGAGTTGAAAATAATTAGGTGGCTTGGTAGCTCCTTCGAAAAGCGTGAATTACTAGTGCACACGCGAACATTTCATATTATTTTGTAGTTAGAGATGTAATTAAACGTAAATTATAGCCGAATTATTATCGGATTACTGATACCGTTACGTGAGGGCGCTTGAGCTGAACTCCAAAGAAAACAAAAGACGTTCGTGAAAATAGAACACTAATTATTAAAATTGTTTTATTGATTTTCAGTTCGTTATCCGGATCAATCGGATTATCATGGACAGGATTAACAATTAAAGTTATTTTTGTTTTTTAAGATCTCTTTATATTTGTCTTATCTGCCTAGCTGGTAAGTTTTACCTATTTCTGCAAAGTGGCTGTGTTTTATTTAGATAATTGGGTAGGTATCCATAAATACTGTTGTTCTATTGTTAAACGGTTTTTATTCAATTTCCTTTATCTATAATTATTATTGTAAAGGTCAATTTACGCGGTGACAATAACAGTTAATTGACTTAAGCGTTTATTATATTTGTTGTTAGAATCTACCTACGCAGCTGAACTTATTGTTTGCCTGACATTCAACCCCACTCTCGCCAAATGTTTTATCACAACAAACTGTCTAAATTAATATGAACTTACATACATAACAGATTTTTATTAAAATAACAGTTATTCGCATGCATGTTTCAGCAATCTGAATCAATAAAACGAATGTCATCACGGACGTAGTACAATCAAATAGTTGCCTGATTGTATAATAAAACAATCGTTATGAAAAATTGTATCGACTCGATAAACCAATTTATGATCGTACTCGATTTTAGTACGATAGTTTAAAAACATTACACAATCGAATCTCGCTTTCGAAAGTAACGTATGCACAAAGGAACATATTTTTTCTCCCTTGTTGTGTTCAGAGCAAAACTTTAGACTGATATTAATTTGATACTTGTAATAATATCCTAACCAACCCAGTTACTATTCCACTATAAAATCAAAGCATCTCTAATCCACAACGATTTATCATCATCATCATCATCTCAGCCATAGGACGTCCACTGCTGAACATAGGCTTTAGGCACAGGGCCTTTAATCCACAACTATTGCTTTATTATAATTAAAAATATTGTGTAATTTTTCTTTGAGACTTGTAAAATTTTTAACATAATCAGCTTAGGGTGACAATGAAAACTTTTTAAAACAAGTTTATCTAACAATACCCAATCCTCTATCTGGATTATATTAAAATCGTTTCAGTTCGATTATTACTCGATTATCGAATCAAACTGTTAATTACATTCTATTGTCTCTGCTTACCAGAGCTGTGTTGTGAATGCAGCGATTTGAATTCTCTTCTTAATTATCTTTTTGGCTAGCTGACAGCTAGCGGTTAGGGCTTTGATTCTGTGTTAATTTTATACTACTTGAAAGCACTTTTTAGAAGTATATTGTTTGTATTTTAATTGTCGAAATTCATGATTAGGTATATTGCTCCAAAAGTATAGTATACAGGTTATATTTCGTATGTTATTTGATCATTGCATGTCTCAAATTAAGAGTTTCTTATTCTCTCGTAATAATATATGTTGATGATTTGTCAAAAGAAATGAACCAAGTATAATGATTAGAAATTAAAAAACCTACATAATGTATTTAAACCTAGATATGACTTTTGATAATCAAGTGTCCTTTTAAAAATTACGTAGAAATCAGTTAAAACTAACGTAGATGTAGGTAATCAATCAAATTGTCTTCTCCTTAAGTTTAGATCTTCAATGTTTTTTCTATTTAACTTAACTTTAGTTTACAACAAAGTTTTTATATATTCGTTTTATACATAGCAGCTTTTATCGGCTAGTGTCCGACAAGTGAATATATCGACTCCACTGACATTCGATTAAGAAATCCCTCTTCACTCCGTTGGGGAATTAAAACGCGGAGAGAAACTAACGTTATCATTGCACTGAATATGTAAGAACTGAACACAGTTAAAAGAAATACTTAAAAATACTGGTTTGTTTGGTAATAGCATAATCCATATAGTCATTGTATGTATGTTAAGCCCATTTTCACCAACAAATACCTAAATTAAGGGATCCCCTAAGAGCATTTACGGAACACTTAATAAGAATTTCGTTTTCACCAAAGTTTAGGTATCCCTTATCCATAGTTATTTATGTCAAAATTGGGAGAGCCCTTATTCTAAGTGGCACTTAGATTAAGAGATTGTTGGTGAAAATGAGCATAATTAGTCTTTAAGGTATATATCTATAGGCCAATGCAGCCTGAAAATAAAGACATTTGATTTGATGTTGATTTGACTGTAATGTAAAAAAAATATCACACTACCTCTACAACGCTAGGGGTTCCTCTACGAAGTAAATAAATATAGATAACAAACTTATTTGTTGAGGCATAACTCCCTCTCTGAAAACACAAAATATGGATATCCGATTTAAGCTAGATGCTACAGCTTTAATTTGGGAAACAATGCATATTCGAGAGACGAAGATTCCAGATTGGTTTGTTACAATCCTACTTACAATGACGTCGTGTAGTTTTAAAATTCAGGGTCCCGTAACACGTATTTCAATAACGGAAATCCGCGCAATAATATTTCATCTGCGCGTTGTTTGTATTCGAAATAAAAGTAAAATTGATTTATGTATTTTTTAAACAACCTTTAAAACAATGTTTGCGTTCCCGTAAATAAATTTGTGTTCGAATAAAAGGCGATTTCTGTTGATTGCTTGTGTGTTTTTCATTTAATGTTACGTGAAAAATAGTCATGTAACATAAAAACTATGCTTCAAGCCTGGCTAGAGAAGGTCAATGTTAAGATGTTAACATAAACTGGCAAAATGATGAAAAAAGACATGCGTACCAGTGAAGCCATAAAAACATTAAAAAAATAACATAAATATGTACTAAATTATAGTAGGTAAATCATACAATTTGTTTTTTTTTTACAAAGAAAATTTATTTACAAAAAAAAAGCGTGAAGTCGCTTTTTTTTCCTCAAATACCATTAACCTTCTCCTAAGTCTGATAAACACTATGCTGAAAATCGTATAAGAATCGACTTACCCAAATCTATGATGATCACACACAAATCTACAACCATACAGTTTAGAACCTCCTTTTTTGAAGTCGGTTAAAAATACAGTGCGGTCATGATAGACAAATACAGAACTTCGCTGCACAGAATACTGCATTGAACACATATGGTGCAGATGTCCGACTGCCCCGTGCTAGTTTGAACTGCCTTATTTAACTTGTTTCACTTCAAGCATTTGTTGCTAACTGTAGGAAGCTACACTTATTTTGATAGTCACGAACATGTCGCTATTTTTATATATTTCATATGTAGGTCCTGTAGTTATGTATTAGGTACATCCGACACATACGGAATTCCGTCACCAATAACAATTTTTATTTCGGTGCTGCAAGGAACAGCACGTAATGTCGATTTTTAGAAACTGTTGTTGCTCTGCATTGAAAATTCGTTAACATGCTAACTCAGGAATATGCTCATTCACTAGAAATTCGGATTGAATGCGGTAGAAAAACCGATTCGGACTACGAAATAAATCGACTTGAAGTTTTAACAACGTTCTAAATAAACGAATTAGTAACGAAGAGAGGATTTTAGAACATTCCTGTCCACGTTTCCTAGTTAGATTCATGTTAATTGCGGAATGAAACAGAAATACAGTATATGAACTGTTTATCTTTTTAGACAAATTGAAAAAGTCAACTTTGGAAAACTGATTTTATTGAAGCTTTAGGTTTTTTGGTGTCCCCATTTGCAATTATGAAAAAGCTCGGCTTTAATCTTTGGATAACGAAATTTTAAACCACCTGTAGATAGGTTATTATTTTAAATTACTCTTTTGTGGCTCAGTGACAGCCGCTGGGGTCGTTCAATCAAGGTTAAGCTGTGCTTGGCCGGTATTTGGAGAACCTACCAGCTATGCTACCCTGATACACCCGAGGTTCGAAACCAATTGGAGCTTTTTATAGTTAAGCTACTTACTACTACGTATTTGTAGATTTTCCACGGTTGAAAATCTACAAATTTTGGTTGGCCGTATATATCTGGAAAATTTCACAGCCGGTGCTACCAATGTGTATCGTATTACCCCTTTTCGGTGTTACTAGGTTGCGGGATTCAGGTATACAGTGATTCCTTAAAATGCTGGTGTTCTATTGAATGTGGTAGGACGAGCAGTCAGTAAACCTATACCTTACAATTTATTGTAATATTCTTTTTTACTAAACTTGTCTTCTCGATACGTGAATTTTGCGTCTCAAACATTATAAAATAAATATACATTATAATTCGGTATAACGCTTTAAAAAGAAATTATGATATGTAAAGAAGTCTATGTAAAACATTTTAAGCTTAAAACTATAATTAAATTAGCGCTCACCCTAAATCAAAAACCACTTTTAACTTCCTACATTTTTATATTTTAAAAGATTCTGTCTGAAATTGCTGTAATTTATCCTTATCAGAGCGAAACTAATTTTCTATTCCATCTGGTACCGGGTATTGTACATTTTGTGCAAAATTTTAGGCAAGGGTTGATTTTTGTGAGAACATCAAAGTTGATGAGAATTTAAATTATACTTCCTTACAAATTATGCAAATGAATATCGGATGTAGACGTCTTTTTGTTAAAGGCTCTTTTAAATTTCATAATTATCAGGTTTGGTTGGTTACGTTTGGACTGTTCAAATTAATAGTCACTTCTATTTTACTGTCGGAGTACCAGCTGTTTATTTGATTAATGATAAAGATGAAGTTATTTTGGTGCTTAAAATATTAAGGGCTCGAAGTTAAAAATATTTTATTTTTGTTACAAGTAACTTTCACCTCTAATTTCCTGCATTTTTTTTTCATGGTTTCTTGAAGATAGTTGAAAGGAAGGTAATTCAAAATACATAGTTTGTGAATATGTATGTATACAGATTTTTTATCGAACAAAGTATTGGCATAAGTATTTTCATTAGCCACAGATATCTTTGTTGCCATCAAAAATAATCGCCTTGTATATTTCTATTACATGCGAGGATAAACTAGAACAAAGCTGTGTTAAATTTAAAATAGTTAGGTAAGAATACTTTGTTGACGGTATTCTAGCTACAATGTAAATTGACAACGTTCCTCCATCAACTAGATGTAGTAAAAAGGGGAAATTTTCAAAATACTTGCTAACTAAATGGAACGACTAAATGAATTTTGTTAAACATGTCTCTATGAAATGAACTAGTAAAAAAATATTTGAAATACGATTTATCAGTGTTCGTACCTCTGGTTCGTACTAACTGCTTGTTTTTTGAATTTATCCAAACGTATCATTTAAAAATCAAAAAATTGTAGTAGTAGTAATTAGTAGTAAAAAGTTACTATCCCGTGTAAAAATACCTAAGAGATAAAAAAGTATACATTGAGATTTATTTCCTTTCTTTATAGTCAAAAAGTAAGAATACAAATATCATGCATACATGTTTTTGCAGAAACGCGCATAATCTTCAGCATTCACCAAAACAAACCTCTCATTAGCAATCCAAACCAAATGAGAACCATAATACGTAGAATTCTAAAGAACTCTTTATAACAACATTTTACCAGCAAATGATGAGCTTTCGTCTAGTTTTTCATTAGCGGCAAATCCAAAGAGAGAAAAGCTACCTACGGAAATGCAATATCGTCTTTGAACGTTTTCTAAGAAATTTCCCAAATGCTTCCTTTACATTCTTTTCGGTCTGAAGGCGGCTTCTAGAAATTTCGACGAAAGAATTTATAAAGATCAAGATGATGTGGTGAGAGTAGGATAAAATCTTCGTAAGAATTCCAAGAAAACGGTATTTTACAACTTACGTCTTTACTTTGCTGATGTGGGTAAACATTACACGCGTGTAAGAAAAATCTTTTGAATTTTACCCTGCTTCTTGAAGTAAACTTTGAATAATAATAAATATTTTTATTAATTTTTAATTCGATGTTTCTTTCACCACAGAGGTAGGTAGTCATAGCAAGATTAAATGAACAATAAAAAATCGGTAAAAAAAACTTTTAAGTTAAACGGTTTTATCTTATGTGTACTGAAAACTAGAAAATAAAAAAATAGTTACTTACCTGTCAACCTACGTAGGTGGTCCCGGTCATATTAAACTAAAATAAAAACGTGGGGCCCATTAACTATTGCTGTAGTACTTTCTTCTAGAGGTATAATAGGTGTGGATTGCATCGACTTACTATAATCGTAACTGGAGATTTTGACAATCAATAATCAGCCGTAGCGGCTTCACCAGCGAACGCCGAGCTCATGATCTACCAAAAGATATGCTTTGCCATAGGTTCACAGGGGCCCCACGTTTTTATTTTAGTTTAATATGACCGGGACCACCTACGTAGGTTGACAGGTAAGTAACTATTTTTTTATTTTCTAGTTTTCAGTACACATAAGATAAAACCGTTTAACTTAAAAGTTTTTTTTTACCGATTTTTTATTTTCTAGTTTTTAGTATTTAATGAAAATGCCTACCGAATATTCCTCATTCTATCTAATTCATTTAGTGCATCATTATTACACGGTCTCTTACCTGAAAATTTATTACAATCCAATTCCTCAATACATAGCCCTTCCAGATACTTTTTTTTGTAACAACCCCAAAAATCATCACATGACCTCTCCTGCTGTGGGTCAGCAGCGGTGAGGGAGTGCCAGACTCTTGACTAAAAATCGTTTTGTTCCGTCGTAGGCCTTTTATGTACCAGGGCCGCGGTAACTCTTTCGAACAATCTCGCAGCCCAGGCAGGCCTTGGCCCTGTTGGGCCCCGCTGGAGTTACTGACAGTTTTCTACTTGTGAAGCCCTTTCATTTGATACCCATATTGGTGGGATTGATAAAAAATTGTTATCAGCCATTTGGTAGCGGCGGCCATCTTGGATTTAAATTTTTTATAGTATATTGTATTCTGCTTGTTGAGCCCTTTCATTTGATACCCATATTGATGGGATTGATAAAATCTACGTTATCCGCCATTTTGTGCCGGTGGCCATATTGGATTTACAATGTTATTGATATTACTATATTGTATTGTCATCGGAATTAAAGGTGTATACAAAATTTCAGATTAATCGGTTGACAGGAAGAGGGTGAAATTTGAATTACTAAATTTGACCCAAGAATGAATAAATAAAACAAACGGGGTGAGCTAAATAAAACCGTTTAAAAAGAGAAGGTAGGTACTTTTAAATATTTTTTTAATCGATGGCAATTTCACACCCACGTTTATTCTCAACAATGTATTTAATCTTCACGACTGAAAGGCACGTGCTATAATAAATTAAACGTATGTAACACCGTTATTAGATACAGATATTTATTGCTGCTATCCAATCGCAATACATCAGGATAACCGTAATTAAATGGATCTACGCGTAACGAGGCGTTTTGTTATTAGCCACCCGTTTATTGATGTCCGATAATCATTGAAATAAGTATTTATTACCCATCTTCTTCGGCTTGACGTGATTAATATTACCTGTCAACGGAACGGTTTTCCGCTACGTCATAGATTCTAGTACCTTTAGGCCGTTTTTGCGATAATTTTAGCACTGATTAATTGTCTTTTTTTGCTATTTATCTGAATTTATCCCGAGCATAAAAATAAGTCTGTTTAGCTTCACATGAATCAAATAAAAAAATAATGGAAAATAGGCAATGAAAATACTTGTTGCTTTATTATTTTTAAGCATTCAACGCTTAATAGATACAATTTAAACGCTTTACAGGTACTTCAGATTTTCTCTCATTTCTCTGAAAGAAGGTTCTAGCTTACGCAAGCGACATCTACAGGATTGTGTAAGAACTGTGTCTTATACACACAGCCTTCACGTAGCACAGGCACGGGTTTTCAATGTTACTACACGGCTACGCAGATTTCGTAGCGTTTGGTTTCATTAACGGCGCATGGATGGCGCTGTTTTCAATTCAGGATTATCGCTTACTTGTAAAAGAAAAAACATAGTTTTGGGGATCATTTTTTTGAGACGGAAACGGGAACAGACGTTTCATCTATTATTTATATACGTTTAATATATAGTTACTATAATTATTTTAAAAAATACTGTTTTTAGGGTTCCGTAGCCAAAATGGCAAAAACGGAACCCTTATAGTTTCGTCATGTCCGTCTGTCCGTCTGTCCGTCTGTCCGTCTGTCCGTCTGTCACAGCCGATTTACTCGGAAACTATAAGTACTACAGTGATGAAATTTGATGGGAATATGTGTTGTATGAACCGCTACAAAAATATGACACTAAATAGTAAAAAAAAGAATTGGGGGTGGGGCCCCCCATACATGTAACTGAGGGATGAAATTTTTTTTTTCGATGTACATACCCGTGTGGGGTATCAATGGAAAGGTCTTTTAAAATGATATAAAGTTTTCTAAAAAACATTTTTCTTAAAGTGAACGGTTTTTGAGATATCAGCTCTCAAAGTCGTAAAAAGTATGTCCCCCCCTCTATTTTTATAACTACGGGGTATAAAATTCTAAAAAAAATAGAGGTGATGCATGCTAATTAACTCTTTCAACGATTTTTGGTTTGATCAAAGTATCTCTTATAGTTTTTGAGATAGGTTGATTTAACTGTAATTTACGGAACCCTTCGTGCACGAGTCCGACTCGCACTTGGCCGGTTTTTACAGAAAAAGGATTGATTCTAAACTAATTAATTCTTAGGCAAACGTAATTGGTAGTATATCTTCAAAACTTCAGGTATTTGTTTACACCTATAGTAATACCTATATTAGACCCTAGGCCCAGTGTTGTTCACAATCAGTACCTAATATGAATAATACGGTACTTACAATCAATTACATAATAATCTTTGTTGATTTGTTACTCTGTTTCAATTCATAACAATAAAAGTACACATCTACAGCTGTCGATAAACTTAAGACACAATGCTCATTGTTTCTCGCAGTGTATTAGTGGCAAGTAAATCAAGCAAAAATGACAAATCTAAACGGGCTTTAAAGACATAAAATTACACCAGACAACATGCATGACATAAAATTGCACAATATTTTTTTTTTCTTTTAAAATAATACCGTTACAAGTACACAAATCGTTGTATTCGATTAGATATCAAAAATTAGTAACCGAGACAGCAAATTGGTAATAGCATTATCATTGCAAGCGCCACGACTTACGACACTCAAAACCGTCAGTCAGTTGATCAATTAACTCAGCTAAGTGCGGTATGTGATGATTCCATCCAGTGTGCTCCATTCACATTAGAACGCCACGTCACAGACATGTCAACACAAATAATGTATTTTCTATTACATCCGAACACTAACAGATACCTATCACCTACACATATACATAAAAAATCCGATAATTATTTTATCACATACGTGTGACTATAATTTTCTATGTATATGACCGTTTTTGCATGATTATCGAGTCGGGTACCATTTCGCTGTTGCTATCTTGATAATAATTGTGTACATAAAGTTTTTCACACTACGAATATGTGCTATATACATTTCATGATGCTTGAGTGAGTCAAAGGCAAACATTGCCTATTCAATGTTACGTAAAAGATTGAATGCCGATTACTCTGATCTGATCAATCATGATCATTATTGTATGTATGTTGCAATACTGCAATATACGAATAAAGACCGATTAGACGAGCTATGGAAAAACTAACTTAACTCATTTACTTTTCAGGCAGTAGAGAGAAGAAGACGCGCTGAAGGACTGGGGATAGCAAACGTTTGGGGAGGCCTAATGTTTAAAAGTGAACTTAAGTAAACGACAACGACTTATTTATTTCACTTCATTCTCTTCCCTCCATAATTTATCACATCTTTGACTTTCAAAGCACATACATTATAAAAATTCTATAGTACGTAAGTACTAAATTGTTGATATAAAATATTAGCACCCTATATTTTAAGGATAGGGCAAACACAATTATTTCGGTTTGCCTGCCGTCCGGCGTCAGAACATATTTTGGTTTTGCTACCTCATTAGGTTGTATCTGGGTGTAGAAATTGGCTATAATTTTTATATTATATAGCCTTTTGTGACGACGTCTATTTATAACTGAATAAATTGAAGGAAATCAAAGTTTGGCGAAAAGTTTAACATATTATCTAAAATAATAGTTCTTCCTTATGCGCCAAAATTGACAGCAAGTCTTCAATACAACAATAGATATTATACAGTAAATGTATACGAAAATAACGAAAATGTGTTCAGAATTTAGAATAAAAGCTATATCTTAAAGTAGCGTAATGGTCATGGTTAATTTTGCAAAGAAACTGAGCTAAATGCAAATATGTTACCTTTGCTTAGCGTTGCACGTACTAACCTTATCTCGTTTACATATAATTATAAGACATTGACATTGACTACATGAGATTTTAAAGCTTCACTATAACTCACCTATCAGGTAAAAATTAGGATCACTTTATCACACCATTTTCCGTAACCCTAAAAAGCTTTTAAGCAATTCGCGAATCAACCTAACCCTCACCTCTTTATCAAGAATAGGAAAATCAAAAACGTAATAAAAGCCTAATTTTATTGTTTGAATGAATCAACTGCCTTTCCTTAATTCAATGACTCACATAACATTCCTGATTGTCACATGGCGTAGTTTATGGTAACATTTGACCTCCTTAGTCATCTCATTTGTTTTTTGTTCCATTATCAAAAATGAGGAGAATTAAATCTATGGTCTCTTGACATTTGGAACGATTTCATGCAGTGTTGGAGTTTAAATATAGAATTAACTAGAACTGATTGCTATGCTGCATATTTGAACTGTTGGGGGTCTGTCGTAGATATTTAAAGAAAGCATCATGTCATAAGAATGTAAGGTATACATTTTCTCTAAAATTGGATCATAATCTAGAAAAGCTGTAACTGAAAACAGTAAAGCCCAACCTGGGAATTGAACCCTAGACCTCGTGCCCAGCAGTCACGCTTGCGACCACTAGATCAACAAGGCAGTCAAAGGAAAACGTTACAACGTACGTCTTATACAAATAAAAAGAAAATAATATCTTAGCTAGTAAAAGTTACATAAAATAACTTCTTTGAGATAATTACTGTTATAACAGATACTTAAGAAAGTTAAACATTACTTAAACACAATTGCACGTGCCGGATCTAAAGAGGAAACAATTACAAAATATAATTCCTGTCCGAAGTCTGTTCTCTATATAATTTTCTTTATAATAACTGGTGTTGGAAAATTATTAGCGAATGTTATTTTCCAATCGTGGCTGAAAAGATGATTATAAGCTACTCATTCGCCTGCCTTCATCAATGTCTTCTAGATTTACTTAAAAAAGAGTAGTTCCAGACGATATTATTTCACTCCACCTCTTTGTCTTGCATAATCCTACTTTACCTCTTTGTAGCTACCTCCTCAAATATATTTAACTGACCAGCCTTTGATTATATCTCTACATTAAGATATTCCCAAAGCAAAGAAATGCAAATGTTATGCTTAGGGTTTTCATTCAGTAAGTTTCGTCAAATTTGGTTGGGAAGTTAACGTAAATTTTCGTAGTAGTCTTAAATACATTTTCACGTACTTTCTTTCTGAATCGCATTTGAAGCGTCTTTATCCTCATAACATAGATTTCGTTAACTCTAGTTTAAATAAATATCCAGCGGCTTATATGATTATTCAATTAGCACAATCCTTAAGTGGCTGGTTTATTGATCAGCTAATGGAGTCCAGCTCGAAGCACAGGTGTCAGATGTATATTTGCTTTGTTTTCTAACAAAGCTATCAATTCGTTAGGTCTAAGCCGTATGCGGGTAGTGTGAATCGAAGTTCGAAAATCGAATATTGGTTTTAACACCTCATGTTTGCCGATGTAGTGTCCCGGCAGAGGTCAAGGACATTTGGTACTCGTTTACATAATATTCGAGTTTCTGTGTGACCTCCGCCTAACATATGTATGTACATATTTACTGTGTACTTCGGTAGTCTAAGACTAAAAGCTGTTGATCATATTGGGATACCTATCGAGGTACAGTTAGAAACAACGGTTTTGAAAATAATATGATCACTCGTACACTTGTAACTGTAAAATATGTAGTTGTAGCTTCTCAATAAAGGGATATAACAATTTTGTATAACCTACATATGGAGACAATTCAGATACTAAAATAGCATTTAGTAACATACTTACCGATGAAGCAATAAAATCAAACAGTCAATAAAATGCTTGAGTAATACTAGAAGAACATGTAATTAGGCATCATTTCACGTACTTACGGAATTCACGCTGTCTGGAATGAGAAGTACCTATTCGAGAAGTTCAGTCATGTCATGCGTACATGATCTTAAGAAATAAATGCCATGGCTGTCTGTACCTACGTAAAATCTATTATATATTCAAAACATATCATGTTTAACTACCCATCATATGTCTGTTACGTGATGTTAGACAAATATAAGGCGTCAGTAAAAATACTATATGTTTAATTATTTGTGAAACTCCAGCGCGTAAAGGTATGTTTTGAATGCCCACTGTTGACTGTTTACATGAAACCGTTTTGGATTGAAGCGGTAGCAGCACGTGCGAGTACGAGTTGCCCTCAGATATCGATTGTTTACATGCAGTCACAGCATGTGCGGTCGGCAGTTGCAGTCGGCAGCTAGCATTGAAAACGTACCTTTAAGTTATCGATATCGGCATTTTACGCGAATCGAACGCCATTGTTATTTTGTCACAATCGATTGTCTTTTTTTTAATTACATGCTTACTTTATAATGTTTGTCACGTGTGTGGGAAAACTGGCTAATGGATGCAGTTGTTTAACCGCAAAACGTTTGTTCGAAGTAAATTACAGAGCGCCGATCAAACAAAGTTCAGTTTTTTTTATCCTGTGACATGTTGTCCAACTGGTTTGGAAGGAGTCATCGGGAAATAACAAATCGGGATTTCCTCAATCCTGTTAGCAACAATTGTTATGCTTAATATATGGAACCAGCTGATATCCGCGGATTCATCCCATTCCAGAGGGAACTACTTTCCACACTCGGAAAAAATATTTAATAGGTAAAATTTTACGTATATAAAGTGATTAAAACACACGATAATTTGGTTTTTCTTATATCTAGAACATTTTCCAACACGAGACGACATCTTGGGAAAACTACTCTATGACTGATTGATGGACAATAGTCAGTATTATTTTTTACTGAAGTTATAGTGGCAGGTCGAACTTCATCAACGAACAGCTAAATATTATTTTCTCGAACTTGAATCAATTATTTTTCAAAAGTAATATGTGCTACCAATACGTTGAACAAATCAGTGTAAAAGACGAAGAACCTATTCTCTTTGGCATTAACTGTGGTATAACCACTGGTTTCAATTAATAGGTTGTTTTAATGTGAAAGTGACATGAATTAATTATGATGATGACTCAATAAATAGCTTCCAACAAACAGCATTGCACTATCGTATCTTGATTGACCTCTGCATAACCTTTTACAAACTCAAACTGTTAGTTATTGAATTCACTTATTTAGATAACGTATATGTATAAAAGGCTTTCTATCGGAGTAATGTCCGTTGCTAAGGCTGGCGGGTTGCTGACCGCAGAGCCTATCGTTCATACATAAAATAATATAATTTTATGCAAACATCAAGTCCAGTATTGTCTGAATTATTATTCCTACTCACCTAAACTACCGGTTATTTCGTCATCTCCTTATTAAAATAATATTCTGAATATCAAATAGAAATTACATCACAGCTCAAATAAAAAGCAATAAGTATTGTATTAAGAAATATTTATTTAAAAATATAAATATAAATCTATCTAAATAACAATTCGCTTACACTCTGCTAATACTAGAAGGCCATCTCGACAGCATCGCAACTTTAACATAAAATCACCAAGACCTTCACAATGCTGGATACTCAATACATTTTAAGTAAAGAAGGAAAAACTTAATTAAGTTCCTTGTAAAACCAAGGAATAACAATATCATACATGGTTCCGAAACTGTGAGTTTCGAATATCAGTCGGGTAACACAACTGTCACAATAATTTACAAACAATACTGCAATGAGCGTGCTCGGGAGAGACACGTCTTATAGGTAGACGGTGCCGATCCGGACCTGTGGCTTCTTGAACAGGTTGGAGGCAGTCTTGATGATGCTAATGATAGGCCTGAAGGTCGAGGTTTCTTGGCGGTAGTAGGTGTTGGGCTGCTGGTAGTTGTACTGGTATTGGTTGTTGTACTGATTGTAGAACTGGTTGCTGAACTGATAGTTGAAGCCCTGGGTGTCGGCGGAGCTGTCGGGGATGGCGTTCGAGATGTAGCTGTTGCTGTTGTCCACGGTTTGGTAAGATGTGGAAGCAGTGTAGCTGGCAGCTGTAACAAAGAATAAAAAAATAAGGCACTTGTCTTTGATGGAACCATTGGTTATTTACTTATAACATTAAATATTGTTTCGAGTAAAGATTTATCGAACAGAGTAAAAGATAATTACCGCAAAGGCCGGAGTATTTGCTGGATTCTGTGAGGCCGTAGTTGGTGCATGATGGGTAGCCCTTCTCGTACGGCTTGGATCCGATGACGTTGCCGCCGGGACCATAGTTGCATACGTAGAGCTTGGTGTAGCCTCGAGAGGGATCGTAGTAGAACGTGAAACCGCAGCCTACTTTAGATGTCTCGCCCCAAACCAACTAAAAAAAAAATGTCAGACACATTAGAAACTTGTTTGATTTTTTCTCGATAACTTAAAATAAAATATACTGGCTTTGACTCTACTCTTGAAGGTAACAATGAATTATTAGATAATTTACAAAATTAAATATTCCATATGTCACATTTGGCGCAGAATTGAAATGGAGATTGGCTTTACTATTAAATTGCCGAATTTAAATTGCAAATTACCTGTGAGTAATGTCCAGTGCCGTGCCCTCTTGTGATGGGCTTGAAGCCGTAGATATGTACTTCGTCGAACCAGGCGTTGATTTGCTTGTTGAAGTCGGGTTCGGAGTCAGTGTTGGCGCTCGGGGGGCGAGTGGTCCAAGTGGCGGCGAGGTTCTGTCCCACGGGGAAGCGACCGTCGTACCGCTGAGAGGCACCGTCGTGAGCAGTGATACACTGGTCGGACCAGTGCTGGGCAGTCGCGGCAAGGTCGTCATCCCATACCTTTACAAACAAAAGAAAGCACTTCGTTAGTTAAAATTATAAGAATTTTGTTTCGGTTTGAAGATGCTCGTTTGTTAATGTTTCGTTTTGCTCATTTTCGATACATCGGCCACTGAACTTTATGAAGCATCACTTGTGCGTGTTTATTCGGATGGTCAGTTTTTTATGCATTTACGTCAAATGTCCCAAATACCCATAATTTGAAAACTTCTAGATCAAATATTTTTAGTAACTATCGTATGCTAAGAAATAGGTATCCATTATAAAATTCTAATTTAACGTATAAAATACTCAAACATATTAATTGAATTTACATCTTAAGTCTTGTATTTCGTGTTCATTGGAATAACAGACTAGATTGAAATGTCTTTTTAGCTGGAGATTTAGAATTTGCATTACATTATTAGATAATAATGTATCTGGCTGATGTCACTTTTTATTACCCTACTGAATTAAAATTTGTGGCAAAATGTCAATGAATAAGTCAAGATCAAGTTCATATTGTTGAGTGGTTTCTATTTCTGTGCTTTACGTACCATTTCCATCATGTTAGCCGCTGGTGGTTGGCTGGAGACCTGTCCTAAGGCAACGGATTGCCTCAGACGATTGTGTGCGTCGACTATAGCTTGCTTCTCGTACGCCGACAATCCTCCAGAGCCTGCAAATAAAAGAAAACGAGATTAACATAAAATATCGTAATCCTAAATTTATATGAAGATTATCCGAATGTGAGTGTCAAGGAGACGCAATTTTTCAAGTGACTTCACAATCTGTTGGATTGATCTGATTTATTAGACCGGTGCGTGCTAATACAGGTGTCTGTGTCAATAAAATTTTACGACCTCGACCCATACGAGTATGTAAAATAGGAGCATCTTTTTGGGTAAAAACTCGTTTGCAAAATCCAGACTGGGTGGCGGCGATTTGAGTTGATGGTTTCTTGGTATCATTACGAACACTTCATGAATTTTTATGTGCTTCAGATAAATTTGGATTTGAATGAATAGACCCATAAGTTATAAAGAAAATATTGTTACAGGCATGAGAAAATATTTAAAAATAAAGTAATCACGTATCCGGATTACACACAAATTGATTATAATTTAAATCAGATAAGGCTACAAATCATGTCGCTTAATTATTATAATCCTAATTTATTATCACTTTTGCTGAATTATTATTAGCAGTTTGAACGTTTTTAGACGAACATGCTCCAAAAATCGTAAATGAAATACATAACGACAAGTAACAATGAAGATGCTGAAAATAATGAATGGTGACTTACGTAATAATTGTTTTCCAGGACCACAGCCTTCTGTCGATGCGAGGAGACCTCCCATAACAAACAACACTAAGGATATCATCTTGATTGATTTAAGTTAATTCACAACACTTGAACTGAAAAATTCACGCGTAAAGTTGAGATTCGTAACTAAAGATGCGTTCACTTATATTTACGAAACTTCAAACTTATTAATATTTCCCGGTGATCCGTAGCACGACGTGCTGCGCGCTCTCCAGGCTTTAGCGATCTGTGCGGGCAGCGGCCCACGCGAAGGCTTATGTACCATGCGTTACCATGGAGACGGAGCGACGCCGGCCGCCCGCTGCGTCTGCGCATAGCCGCCCGCACCGCTCGCTTACTACCGCACACGCTCTACAATACACCCTTCATTTGTAACACTAAAACTATACTTAACATATTAATTAAATTGCCCACAAATTAACTTCCTTTTTAAATAAATTAAATATGTTCACCGCTGTTGATTGGCATACAATACCCGGGATGCTCTATTCTTCGATCGTGTAGTGTCTTCAGTTACGAAATAAAGAAAGGTTATACGAACAACGGCCAGCTACTTTTTATCTGCAGTAATAATTTAAAACTCATTATGCTGTAGACGGTGGTTGTCAATGAAATCGAGTTCTTGTGATGTGTCCGAGCCGAACGTGGAAATATGTTGACAGATATTGGTCGGAACGGAAGTGGTCTTTAAGCGAAATTATACGCAGCTAAAAACAAGGAAAGAATAATCTGTAATCACCCTTTTTATGTCAAAGGCTACTTTATTTTAGCATTTTTGCAATGACTAAGAATAATTTGGTCGACAAAATAGGCATTATACTGATGTTAAAGAGCATTTAGATGGTCACTTATTGGGAAATTCAAAAACTTTTCTTAAGTATTTTTGAGTTTGGAGAAGAGTATGGAAGAAGAAAACATGCTGCGCCGACCCCAAATAAAATTGGGATAAGGGCAGGAGGATGATGAAGTATTTTTGAGTTTCATGAAGTGGTTTCCTTGATGCATACATTTCTGTTTTATTCGTGGAAATTTTCAAAGTTACATTTGTGTCATAAAAATAGTTTTTCATGGGTACTTTAGGTAATAATAAAATATTTTCATGGGTTTACGTAAAATCCTAATTTACCTAATGAAATAACGATGGCTAGTCGTTAATTAAAGACAAAAATTGACCAAAAACTATAAGGTGACATGTAGTCTGTTAGCAACCGATCCGGTTTACCACCTGAGGTGAATTTTCGCTCGGTGCTTCAATATTTGCATATTAATGACTTTTATTTTATTGACTTTTTATTTTACGAGACTTTATCCAAGTTTAGACATTTTTTAATTAAAGTTGCTAACTCATATCGATGTTATATTTAGTCGATATAGTTTTAACTTTATAACTTTTTTTTTCTCAATTTGGTTAGATCGTTACATGGGTTTTTAATGTTCGTTATAAAATGTTTAAATTGTAATATACCTACTTTCATTTTAACATATAATTTAAAAGAGAAGAGTATTGTATTACAAAATTTAAATAAATTAACAATTACATATTTTACAATTTTCTCATGATTTAAATAAAGTAAAAGGAATTCGTTACAAGTCACACTGATTAACATATATATCATAAAATTAGTTGTTACGGTTATTTATTTAAATAAAAGTTATTTTTATTGCCATTTCTTGAGGATAATGAACGTATCAAATTAAAAATTATGTAAAATCGTATAAGTAATATGAGGCGGTTTTCTTTCAAATCAGTCAATATTTTAACGTTCCATTTTTTTTGCAAAAGATGAAGAATTAAGGCGAAGGTTTGGATGATACATATAATATCAATAGTATGAATGTGTATCGATGAGATTATTCTAATATTTCTAGAGGTAGACGATAATTTGCAATTCTAAGCAACCACGAACCTTGACAGTGGACTTTCTTGACCTTGCCAGCGTTTACTCAATGGACATCACTAAATTGATTTATTAGGGCTTAAAGATGTAATTAATAATTTAATTTTTATTAGAATTATTCTTGGAATTTACTCAATATTGAAATAAAATATGCGAATATTTAATTCTGAAATACATACGGGGATTTTTATTTTATGGTCTTTAGGAGGCTTTTGGCTATTCATTCACTTATTGATGGTTGTATTTTTCAAATTAAACTTTTACCTACTATATAGTGCTTATAGGGGCTGTTTGTGTGCTGTTTTAACCAGTGGATATATAATTATAGATTTAATAAAATAAGTAGGTATCGATTTAGCAAAACAATTCCGATCACCGAATTATTATCAAAATCAATGAAAAAGTTAAATCAAACATATCAATCATACACCTCTAAGGCGCCTCTTGTGACTTTTGATCTTTCCAGAATTCACAGAAAAAGTTGTAATATTGTTAGCATAATATAGAATTCTGCTGCATTTTTATATTTTATTTGTAGTTCGCTAGGTACTTATCTAGACCATCCATAAAATTAAAAATATCAACACGTTTTTGGCCACGTTACTATTATGTACCTACTTAAGTCAATTATTCGTATCAGCCACTAAATTATAACTGAAATTCTCAATAACATTAAATGCCGTCAAGATTAACCTA
Source organism: Helicoverpa armigera (assembly GCF_030705265.1). NCBI lineage: Eukaryota > Metazoa > Arthropoda > Insecta > Lepidoptera > Noctuidae > Helicoverpa > Helicoverpa armigera. The sequence continues at coordinate 4,585,584 of NC_087131.1, read as the reverse complement.
TAGAAAATTATATGTTATTTCGCCGAAGATGATCAAGTAAACATTGTTGACATTTTAAGACCAAATGGGCACTAAAATCGAGTTAAATATTTTAAAAAGATTTTAAAGACTATTTTTGAACTTTTCAAGGTGAATTTTCAATGGTATATTTTCACGAAACTTTACATACGACTTGCACTGAATTATAATCTCTAGGTACGTTAAATCAGTCACGTATACTTTTTATCTTTGATAGTAATAACCCATAAAATTCTGTCGAACCCATCTTGAAAGTCAGAGCCAGTTCATTTGACCTTTAAATAAATAGCCTTATTAATATCATTACAGTGAAAACGTCCTGGTCTACCATCCACTAGATTAAATACTACGATTTCTGTCGGACGATCTCCGTCCTTTAAAAGCCTACATAGAGGTCCTACCATATCTGTCATATATTATTCCTGTAAAGATAAGGATGTAATGAAGCCCTTAAATAAAGTACTCCAATAACGCTGACGGCGTTGATTTTGTTCTGAAACAGCATAACCAAGAATGATAATGATTGAAAAAGTAAATACGTTGGGTCGTTTTTATGTCACGCAGATTTGCTAAGTAATCAATTGATGGTGATGATGAATCGCAGACAGTTTTCTGCTTATAACATGTAAACAGTCAACATTTATCTAAAGAAGGTAAACATTTTAGGCTTATGACACACATTTAATACTTCAGTAAAAATATTTCATCCTCATCATCATCCTCCTGCCCTTATCCTAATTATATTTGGGGTCAGCGCAGCATATTTGCTCCCTTCCACACTCTCCTATGTGCCGTCTTCTCACTTGTAACATAACAAGGTACTACGTTCACAAAAGGATAATTAAAAAAATATTCATCAAAGTTTTCCGTCTCAATGTGTGGGCGACTATAAAGAGCAACTTTCTGACGCTGATGTATAGGCATTGGGCAGGGTCCGCGCCGGCAGACAAAGCGTCGGCCGCTCGCCACAGTATCGTTGCATGAATCAAACACTTGTACTGTATGCGCGTAATTGTGCATTGCAATGAATCCCAATGTCAAAACAGGTGATTCGAAGCACACATCTCGATTTCCGTATAGTTAAAGTGTATTGTAAACTTTACCTTAACGAAAGCATTGTTGCATCAAGATATCGAAGCCTGTGTTTTGTGGAAAATTTAATATGTCTTCCTAATTATTTAATTGTTACAACAGTTTCGATAAATCAATAGTCTTAAGTGGATTTTGTGCATATAATATTATTAATATTGACCATCAACACTTACGGTAATTAATTTGAATATGCTAACGTTTGATTAATTAGTAAACACAGCTAAATGCTAGGCGATCAGCTACCAAACATTGCGTTCTTAGAATATTAAAAAGTATATAGGCGATATGATACTAAGAGGATCTTCAATGTAACCATTCGATTATGTACTTTAAAGTTAGGGCAGAAAGTTGACAAAAGCTTGCTTGATCTTGGATCCTTTTATTCTGCTAGCAACGTTGTTAAAGTAAACATACGCATGGCTCTACCTAAGTTTGTTCTTGAACAACAGAGTACATCCTGCTTACATCAAATTTAAATTAAGGAAAATCCACCTACTTATAATAATATAACAATTATAACTTCAACAGGTTAGAAACGAATACCATTTCTTAAATAGGTGGCTAATATGTTAATCTCTTTTAAGTATAACCTGATAATTTTATAAATTATGTATAGGGAAAATGCGAAAGCAACCAGTAGATTTAATGATATTCGCTTAACTTTGATTTGAGATTACCTTTTTTGTAACATTAATATCACTAAATAACTTTAATCTGTGAAATGGATTATCTATTAAATCTCCGATTTAAGGAGCGGCATGAAACGGTAGAATGTAAGGATTAGTTTTTTTTTAAATGGTTTAACATTGGCGGTTAGTCAAGTTCTTTTTCCCACCAGAAGATACCTAATTGTAAAGGTTATCACACACGAGACCAAATGCGGACGGCATTGCGGTTGACCAAGATCACTTTACTAAGAAACTGAGTCTTAAGTGCAGAGTAAATTGCTTCCTCTTAATTAACCATTAATAATTATAAAACATTCGAATGAATTGACATGATTAATAGAAATAAATCTAGTTCGTCAAATAAACCATCATTGATAAATGTTACATTAACCGTGACCTTTTAATTAAATTAAAGAAGCACGTTATATCGGATAGTAGTAAATTGATTTTGACAAATGACTTAACGATAAGATTTGTCATGATCCTTCGTACACTATTAGTTTACGTAATCGCTTTTAATTGCTAAGATAGCCAGAGGTCAATGGCGGGTTGTTTTATGATTTTCTTACGACGGCCGCTCGTTGGGTGCGTCAGTTTGTCTGATGAGACCTTTATGTTATTTATAGCATCCTGTATGTAGGTATAAATAAATAGGTTTGTTAACTATATGCTTCTTCGCTTATGTGATTGCCGACAGGAGACTGATATGATATTAATTATTATGTCTTATATCTTAGGCTTAGGCCGTAAGTATTCTAGAGGGTTAGAAACCAATAGCTTGCCATTACCTGGGCCAGCCAGACTGTTTAATAAATATTCGCGTTAAGCCTCATCCTCCTTTCAGTACAATAATAATGTCCATGGGATTTGAATATATACAGTTCAACAGCTTTATCATACTTTAGTAAATTTTTAATTAGCGTTTAGTTTAATGGCTGCTTGTAAATCAAAGAGAACATAATTGGCCAGCCACCTGAGATAGTTCGGATTTAATGACCTCCAAACTAAGCTTTATATGTATTTCATCTTAATTAACGACTTTCGTCGATAAATGTAAATTTTCTTTTTATAGCCTTGCTGCCAAGGAGCCGTGTAACAAATCATAAGGCGATGTCCCGCTGATTTGTTTAACGTATCATAAAACAAACCCACAAGTATTGCTCAGTATACTTTATGAATACGTAAGTATCTATACCAGTTTTTCTACTTTCGTCTGGATATAATTTGTAATGATCTAGTTTAACTCGTATATGGGAAATTTATAGGACGACCCCGTCGCTAAGTTAGCACGTGTAATTTTGTGCGTTTTTTTTTTTCTATTAGGATAATTAAAAATCAAGTTCTCTTGTAATATGAGAATTGGTTTTAAGGTCAAAAGAAGGTGGTTGCTACCTACGTGAATTGCCTTTGTTGAAATAGGTTGACATCAGATGCGCCTCTGAGTGTTATAGATTAAGTACGTCAGTGTTATTATAAAATGAAAAATTGGATTGGTCATTCGGATGTATGCGTGAAGATGTGAAAGGATTTAGATGATGCAGAAAAGTGTTGTGTTTTGGTCCTAGTACCTACATTGTGTTCGTTGGGAATAAAGTAGATTGTTGTATTTCGTATACATTTACTGAATAATGTCTCATACAAAAAAAAATGTTAAGTTGATTGAAAAGATGTAATGTTATTATTATTGAGGGTAAGTGACAAATGTAATAGGTAGAGGTACGTGTGCAATAAAAATCTAGACCTTGAAGAGTTTATTTGTTATAAATTATTTATTTAGTTCAGATTTAGTGAAAGAAGATCACACAAACTAATCACCATAATATACGTAAAGTTTGCAGAAAGTAGGTAATTAAAATAAAATCACTCCCGAACATTTACGATAGAATCATGACATAATTTATTTGTAAACGAATGATGATGATTAATTTAACATAGTAAAAACTTAAGGATTTATATGCTTTATTTCCTGCTTTTAATAAAAATGAGGAATATCTTTATAATATCCTTAACTTAAATAATTAATTTCCTCTATGATTTAAAATTAAGTTTTTTGTAAACGAAAAGTAAGAAAAACTTCAGCTTTGAATTATTTAAGAAATAATGTAATTCTTAGAAATATAAGTAATTTTGTATGTACGTTAAAGGATAACCTACAATACAATTACTGGTAAATACATACCTACTACCTTTTTAATGTATGATACCTCTCTCATATGTACAAGTCATCTCAAATGAACAATAACTCTTTCTTAGAAGTACTTTCAATTTTGTTTCACGGATTAAGTTTCTATAATCTATACAATTGACTAGCCGATGACAGTTCTTAGATATTTGAACTTTTTAACTTTCTCTGTACATACAATATTTGTTATGATCATGACTCATAAAGTTGACCGACATACGATTGATTGATTAATTTACGATTTAAAATTTTATTTTGCGGAAATAGTACCATACATGTACTTGTTTATGAAAAAAGTGCAAATCAAGGTGTAATTGGTGCGAGTATTAAGGTTGATTGAATTGTACAAAAGGCAGCAGTTTTTTTGTAAGTAAATTAACTCGGAATTTTAATTTGGAACAGCAAATTAAGATAATTATGCTGTTTTGGATAAGAGGTTTTATAATATAGGTATTAATTATACGTAAGAGTACTTATAAATATGCTTGAAGGCATTCTACCAAAATCTTCTAAATTAGCAGCCTTACTTATAAACGCTGCTTAAGCATGTCTTAACTAACATTTAATCACTATTTTGGGCTTTAAGCAGTAATTAGTTAAAATGTTGCTTTGAAAGTGATTAGAGATTTTTATAAGCAAAGCTGAATATAACTAAAGAAATGATCTAATATTTGTAGGTATATTGCTAGTCTTTAAGGTATCTATGGGAAAATGCAGGCTGAAAATAAAGGTATTTGGATTTGATTTGATAGCTCAGATTTTATTAAATACTTAGCTAAATTCTAAAACTGAAAACTGCCTTACTTTATCGCTTCAAAAGGCTGCTAAAGACGTAATAAGTAAGGCTGTACGATTACGTGTAGTTTTTACTAGGTTTTAAATAACACGGCTTTAAGCTAATTAACTTGAAAATATTGCCTATTCAGTACATTCTTTATTGTAGACATTAATTGACTGACTGTACATTTTAATTTTAAAGGATTAATACATTACCTACATTGGAGCTGTCATTTTTTACACTTGCAATTATGTTTACTTTATATATTCGTAATTTGTTTGTGAAGTATGAATGGTTTCCGTTTTTCGAAAGGAAGTAAAGAGGTTTTTGTTTTTGGGTGGTATTGTTCACAATAGTTACTGAACATACGTTTCCGTGTAAGTATCAATCTTTGATGAATTAACATCTAAGAACGAGAATCAAAAATAATGTTTGTTTTTGGTTCAAGTGCCTCATGGTAGAAAACTATGTACTGAGTCAAACAAACAACACTTGGTAAGTATCATCGAAGGGAAATACAAAAACCACAACTAAACATTCCTTTGAACATTTAAAAACATACGAGAGTGCTTTCAAAGAATGGACACTAACAAAAAATGACCATAACACCGATATGGACAAACAATTTCGCTGTCTTTCATGCAGTGAATCGTAAATGCATGATGATTCACGGTAAGTATGCCACAGGTTAAAAAAACAAGGTCACCGACCGTGGTCCTCGGAACTTCAACCTCATGTCAAAGTTGTTTGTTTAGTGCAGGGATGACGAACCTTTTTAGTCGTTGTTCTTTTTCTTTGGTCACGATTTGTTCAAAGACTTTGGTTTGGGTAAAAAGGTTGAGATAAAGTATGTTCAGATAAGGGCTTAAAATCGTATTTTGATTATGTATTGATAGGTGATTTATTAATGGATATAATGTGTTAAATGTTATATGATATAGTACTTACTTTAAGTCGAGTGATCGAAATAGGTTCCTGTAAGAAAAAGTCGTGTTCGTTTTCAAAGCTTTTAGAGCCTAATTGATATCGATTAACGTAAGTTTACTGTCCCTGTTTTAAGGAAACATTAATTTAAATAGTATTTAATGTATGTATATGTGTAATTGTGCGAAGCGACCGTTACTCATTGATTCATAACTGGGTAACACAGTTTTGGGACGGGCGATTCACTTTTTTTTTCGTAGTGGTCAGTGTAGGTAACTGCAATGATAGTATGACTAAGCACTTACATTTGAACTTAAAAACCACAAAGTGGGACATTGGTGGTTTTTATAGTATATCCCATAAGGAAAATGTAGTATATTAAATTAATATGTCGTTTGTTTGAATGTCTATTGTATAGATGGTTGGTTTACCTGTAATTCAGTGAGTAACGTGAGTCACGGAAAAAGGAACTAGTGTTTTACAGGACAACTAATGTTCACATAGTTTTACAGTCAGTTGATTGGGATTTCTATTACATTTGCTCTCCTAGACGTACCAACCGTTAGGCCTTAAATTCTCTCCATTGAAATCTAATTTTTTTTCTAAGAAATGTCTTCACCCATTAAGATATTTACCTTTCTAGGCCATTGATGACAATCGAATTGGAACTCAAACACTCGCCTACGACCACATAGACAGACGATGAAGCATTTATTTTATTTGTTAAGAAAATGATTCATTTTCACGTTGCAAGAATAAAATTGAATGCTCTTACTAAAGCCGACAGACAGTCTGCCGCTACATCTATTTAGTCATCTCTATGTTAATTTCCACAATATTATTAATAAGTTCCATCCGTTATAGCGATAAACCCACTCTAATTTATAATATACAACTTAGAAACAGCTGCTTATAATTTATTAATCTTTTTTCATCTAAAACCCACTAGCAAATCCTTCAGAGAATTAGTTAGGACCATATAAAAGAAAATATTAAAAGGACATAATTTATATTTACGTACCTTTTTTATAAGAAACTTTTTTGATTTATAACCGAACACTGTGCAAAAACGGTGACAGATAGAAATATTGAATATGATATTTCAATATGTTTGTACGTTTTGTAAAAACTTCCTTTCGATACTGAGTATGGGTATCATATGATCGGATCTTGGATTAACATGAACTAAGTATGTTAATAGGCAATTAGCGGTGTAGCCTTCATGATTGTCGTATTAACTGCAATGAGATGTTACTGTTAGCTTTTCTAACATATCTAAGTATGGCTTAAAAGCGTTAATTCACTAAAAGGTTTTTTTTCTTAGCCAGAACAGGCCACCGATGGGCAGAGGCCACCCCATTAGCCGATAGCTCCCAATTTTTTATTATTTCATAGCATTGATAGCTCAAAGATTAGGTTTTAGATATAATTGTATATTCACAGTATCTTTAATTATTTGCCGTTTATTTTCAAAGTTAATTTTAACGCTTACCTAATTAACACAGGACCTACAATGTGACTTAAGCAATGTCACAGACTAATGAACTTCATTTAGTAGAAAAAGTTACGTAAAAAACTTTATTTTTCGATATCGTTCATATTGAGATTAGTATCGAAATACAAGAAAAGATAATAAACATTCAACAAAAGTTATTATAAATCAAATTGTAATAAAATTAAATAAAAAATATCACATCTTTGTTGTTCGTGTCATTTCTGTTTGCTGTATTCATGTTTATGATTTGTTATATCTGCAAAGGGTTTCAAATCGATTTATTTTTGTTGTATTAATTTGGCTGCAGCACACTTTTCAATTACAGCGCTGTATAAAGCGATCATAAAAATCACGTTATAAATGTAAATCCTTGACACATCTGAAGAATTGTTTTCCTTATTTGTTGTCAACGACCGTGAAGGAAGAAGACCCTTTACTAGACTCGAATTCACTTTGTAAATCGATTGAAATAATATTTCCTGCTCCAACACCTTCACAATCGATACATCAAAATATTTATTACTAATATGTAATTAATTGTTTTATTTATAAGTCAAAGTAACATTAATATTGAGTAATTTACGACCCGTGACAATCTAAGAACGGTATTAGGAGTCACGTACGTGTTATTGCTATTATTTTATAGTTATTTTTCTCATTTTGTGCGTCACTTCGATTATATTGATTCAAAACATATGTTGATTATTTATTTCATCTTTTTATAATTATTTTTTTATGTATACACGTGGTTAAGCTCGTGCCCAAATGCAGATCGATACGGGCCGTTGACCCATCAATATGACCTGCAATACTTATATCATTTTGTTATGGGACTACCTTAAAGGTGGGATGCACCATTTAGCTGTAAGGATAACTCCCCTGACGAGGTAGAGACTTTTATTATTTTTTTTACTCTCATCTTCTTATTAGTGGTCTCAAAACATAATGTTAGTTCCATATTCTTGAAAAAGATCTTGCAATCAAAGCTTTACCCACGAATATTTTTACGGAATACTTATAAAGGTAATTAGGAAACAAGTTCTTAAAGGTGTCAATAAAAATTATAGTTTATTAATCTTCCTCATTAAAGTCTTCACGTACACAAGCTTGTTCGCATTAATTAATTAATAAATACAATAGTATTGTGATAATCTAAACAATATAACGATACAAAAAATCGCAGTAAATCATTAGCAATTTGTAAACATCCTTAACATTTTAACACGTAATTAATTCGGTATAATAAATAATTTTGATTGTATTTTGGAGTTGAAAATAATGATCTATTGACGTCAAAATCTTGAATGAATGTCGGATAAATGAAAAAAGGTGTGGAACAAAACGTCACGAATCCATTTATAGAAAATCACAAATTGTATTACCTACTATTGTCTAAATGCGTTTATTTTACCTCCTCATAAACCGTATTAAAAATCATACCAAATTATTGACACTATAAACTTAATCAGAGCACATGAAGAAAAAAAGATTCGCTCACGTTGTGACTACAACATTTTTAAAGGATTCGTTTATTAAACATCTGCATAGAAATGTTGATACATTTAGATAAGAGAACCCATTCCAAACCTATTAACAAAGAACATTAAAATAACGTTCCTACGCTAAGATAACACCAAATAGTGTTACAAAAACTTTTCTTAAATATCATTATGCGAATCCAGCTTAATTGGGCTATCACCTAAAACATCATTGTTTATTATTTATCGGCTAATTTTAATTAATAGATAGGGTTGTCGGAAAACGAAACAAATGTTCATTCATCACTGTCATTCCTTCCTAATTCGTCGACAATTATTCAATAATTTAATATTATAAATGTGTTATTAATAGTATTATTTTAGTAATACAAATTTTAATTGATATTATCTATGTTATTTTTATAATTGTTTGTATTTAATGGGTTTTGTTTGTTCCTTATGTGGCATTGACTTTGAGTTCCGCGGCCGTGACCGAGCGTTAACAAGTAGTGGTATATTATGTATGCAGGTCAAAGTTGGGTGAAATCACCAGCCATCGATACGTCAAGAACTTTTGACTTTCGTTTTATAACATGATAAGGTGAACGAGAATTATCCGTAAACAAATATTTACCTTATTCGCAATGTCAATCATATAATCATACTTATTATTTATTGCTTTGCGTATTTTTATGTTATTTATCCTTGATTCCTTCTTATAAGGAAGTTCTAAAAGCTTTCCTTTTTTACCGTTTTCATAAAGGAGGTAATTATGTATAAGGCCAGTTAACATAAGTACCTACCTATTAAAGATTCGGTTAAATTTTTTATTTTGTAATTTTAATTGAATTAATTTTAAATGCTTCGACAATTAAATGCTTATTGTAAAATTCAAGAGTACTTCTTTATTTACAAAAATACACCTTTAAAAGCAACTGTTTTGTTGCCTAAATATAAACAACACATAAACTCAATTACATAAATAGAATACAAAATAAAACAGTTAAATACATAGCTGATCTAAGATAAGATTAGGCAGGAATCAATAATTTTTATTGTCTGGTATCAAATTACACTCAAGCATTTTAATAGCTACGAATTATTATTAGAACTACATTATTTTATAACAAAACTTTTAAACAAGAAAAACACAAATAAAAAACATATAATTGCTTGGCATGTAACAAAATATTTATCCTTAACAAACAAAAGTGAAATCAACCATATAATTGTCTTTTTTTCAAAATAATAAATCTGTTATTAATTTCGGTAATAAATTATATCAAAAACGATCGTTGTATTTGTAATTATTTATTATTCATACATGCAATAGAACCGCATCAAAATAAGACATTTAAATAATAATGTCGGTGAGAAAACTGTTGTTTGACCTTACCTACTTAGTGCTTCGAAGTAACGAGTAAGTTCACAAATCATTTAACAAAAAAGCCGTATAGGTCGCCTCTAATAACACTAGTTTACAAAAAAATATTTTTTTTTTGTTCATGAAATGAAACCTATATTATTTAAGTAGGCTATGGACGGTTACTAAAAAAATATATTTTTATTTTTCGTAGCACGTCACAATTCGGAGATATCGATGACTTTTTTTTAATCTACCCGCAATTGTTTAAATGCGTTTATCGTTCTGTTTTGTAAACAACTGTGTGAATCAAAAGTCTAATTTTTATATAAAAATGTCATCTAGAGTGTGTAAACTACATCCAGATCGATTTTGTTATGTTTGTGGGAAAATTGTTCAGTTAAATCGTGGTTTCCCTTTAACAAAACCATTGCATGAAGCCTATATACAATATTTTGGATTTCTGGTGTCAAATCAAGATAAAAATTGGGTTCCTCATGTGATTTGCACTAATTGCAGATTGGTCCTCAGCTCCTGGTATTCAGGTAAAAATAGATCACTGAAATTTGGTAAACCAATGATGAAAAATTTTACCAAAGCTTTGGATAAGTCCAAGCCTGCATTTCAATATCTCTGCTCTGTATTTACGAATCTTTCTGCTGCTAAATTAAAGGAAGGAATATTTGTGGGTCCTCAAATCAGGAGAATATTGGACGATACAAAATTCGAGAGCCTTTTAACCGATGTAGAAAAAGCAGCCTGGCACTCTTTCAAAAGTGTCGTTAAAAATTTTTTAGGCAATAGAAAAGTGATAATTACAAAGAGATCGTGAATTTATTGCATAATTATGAGCGTATGGGTGTAAATATGTCACAAAAAATTCATTTTTTGCATTCCTACTTAGATTTTTTTCCAGAAAATCTTGGTAGTGTGAGTGATGAACACGGTGAGCGATTTCAGCAAGATTTAAAATTATTTGAGCAAAATTATCAAGGTTTTTGGGACGAAAACATGCTAGGGGACTATTGTTGGTCTGTTGTGAGAGATACAGATGAAAATATTTATAAATAAAGAGCAAAAATTACCCATTTTTAACTGTCTATCGTTTATTTAGATGTGTTTTTTGTAAAAATCTTCTTAATAAATATTTCAAAAACCTGACGTGCTGGATTTTTTTAAATATTTTTTCCGAGATGTAGATACCCAAAGTAATGTAACCGTATGTATTCCATTTCATGAACAAAAGTCATGTAAACTAGTGTAATCACTTTGTTCGATGATTTATGAAACATTAATATAGGAAGCAAAACGTTAATATTAAAGGTGTTAATTATTATATTAATCGTATAATGAAAAGACCGTTTTAATTTATAACTCTATTTATCAACCGTGACTTGTTCTACTTTTGTTAATATGCTTGTTTTTTTACTTTTACTTTTCCCATTTTAGAATGATATTACTTTTACCTTGTTGAAATTGGAAGCCTATGTATATTGCGACCTAAATCTGCAAGGATTTCCTGTGCACTTATTGAAGTACCTTTACCTACATATTTTCCTGTATTACATTGTTAGCTAACATTTATTCAATCAGACTAATGAAAATGGGATTGGTACGTACATACAATTTAAAATCACGAAATATTTGCAGTTTCAATTTCATTTAAAAGTTACTACATTTTCCTCAATCAAACATACCCCACCGACATACCAAAAGTACCATCAAGAACACAGCAATTTTTTCGTCCATCCGAACAATTAACATTATTTCCTCAAAGAAAATAGCCGCATGTATTCCTCGTTAATTTAATACGAAGCTACGTAGCTCGTCCAGTGATAAATATGGATGGTTACGGTGACAGTAAAAGTTAAGGTCAGCACTTGGTCAAAAGTTCAATATGTCGAATATCCATCTGTTTTAAGGACTACATGTATAATTAATCATTGTTGTTCCCTTATTAAACTGTTTAGCCTCTCGGAACAAGGGAATTAATCAGCTAGTTTGAAATTTGTCGACCGTTAATGGATGTTATTTTGATTTATTTGCAATAATTTAAACAGTATGACGTATTTGATTTGTTGTTGTTTAATGTCAAGTCGTTTGTGGTTAGAAAACAGTGGGATTCAGTAGAATTAGTATACTTAGTTTATATGTCAAGATAAGGCCATTAACTGTGAAAGTGTGTGAAGAATTTTCTTTAACTTAATTCTATGTTTGACCTCCCACTTATGAGAAATAATGACATCAAAATGAATCCTTACTAATATTATAAATCGGAAAGTGAGTTTGTTTGTTTGTTTGTTTGTTCCGCTTTCACGCCGTAACTACTGAACCGATTGCTTTGAAATTTTGCAGACGTAAAGTTAGAAGTCCGGATTAAATAATAGGGTACTTTTTATCCAGAAAAAATAGATATTCCCGAGGGAAAACAAAAATATTGTTTGCTTGATGGATGGATTGTAGATGGCGCTGTGTGTCGTTTAAAACAAGGTTATATATTGCAAACGAATATAAACATGTAAATTTAGAAGCTAAATGATACGATAATGAATCCCCGAAAATGAGGAATTCCCGAGGGATGATGTACAATTTGTTTAATCGTCTATACTGTTTTTTTTACATCTACTTATATATTGCAAACGAATATGAACATATAAATTTAGAAGCTAAATGATACGATAATGAATCCTCGAAAATGAGGAATTCCCGAGGGATGACATACAATTTGTTTTATCGTCTTAACTGTTTTTTTTACATCTACTTATCCTGAAATAACTATAATTCAATTCAACGAATTACTAATTGGTATAAGTATTAGTTAAGTTATTTAGTCTACTACAATTTCCTATAAGAGTTTCATTTGCAATGACCATTAATAAAGCACAAGGCCAAACTCTTAAGGGTTGCTGGAGTACACTTAGAAAAACATTGTTTTGCGCATGGTCAGCTCTAAAACGTATAATATAGTGTACCATTCAGTTTTGGTTTAACAACTAATCGTATCCAGCGTTACATCGCGCTTCTTAGATTTTTCCGTGGGAATGAGAAGTTTTCTTATAGTTGTGATTTATACCGCAATATAACCGAATTCCACGCGGGCGAAGCCGCGGGCGGAAAGCTAGTATTTAATATATCGACGATTGTTTAAAGGAAAAGCAAGGCCTACATAGTACATAGGTACGATTGTTTACCAATACAGTTGATAGTTTTAGTACTAACCCTTGCAACAACGTGATTTGAAGTAATAATTTGAATTTCCTCATACGTAGTTTAACGTTTTTCCTGAATGCATTTTTCTAATTCTAAGACTTTGCACGTCATTTATTTACTAGAAGATTCTTTGAAGAAGGCTGTTGTTCAACAATCGATGTAATCAGTTCTCAGTACGTTTAGATGTGTTTATCTATTCTATAATAATTAAAATCATAATACTACAACTTTTTTGATGTTATTAAACTTGAGTTTCTCTGTAAGTTTAACTTTTTCAGGCTGTGATAGTAGGCTTAAATATTTATGTTTTCAATCACTTCTCTTCCTATCACCAGAAGATCGTTGCGTGGGATTCAATAGCAATGGCAAACGGAATAATTGCAAAAGTGGTATCAAACGGAATTAAATCATGGAAGAATTATATAGTATAGGAAATTACTAAATATTTTTTTTCAGTAGTAATGAAAACTCCTAATTTAAAGTTCGAAAGAGCACGAAAAACTCTCCTTTTAATAACTGTTATTAGGCACTGAAACTTTATTACATTAAAAAATCATACGGTTTTGAAAGTAGCTAACAAAATCACCGCACGATACAATGAAACGTGACACTACTGACACTGTATTCCTACGTTCACATTGCTGTACATTTCTGCTTTTGTAAGGAAAGTGTTAATGACGCGTCAACTAAACAAGGCTATGTAAACAGAGCATTGAAAACGTTCCACTACGATGTCTTTAATGTTACTAAGTAATGACCACTGGGTGAATAAATGTTATTTGTATGTCTATTAGAATGAAGGCTCTGTTTACGAAGGTTGTTGACGTTTGTAACTCGTGTTTATTGCCAATAATCATATTTCTCCTCTATGTAGGTATCATCAAAACGTTTATAATCTTGGCTATGGTCTTAATTTTGTAGGTATTCGAACTTATGTCATTTCCTGCTTTTAAAAACTTAAAGTTCTTAACATTTGAATATCGATTCTAGAACTATAAAAATCGAAAGTAAAAAATCTAATGAAGTCATAAATAAAAAATGTATAATAGCCAGTAATGTAGAATTAATCGATAGGTATCCAAAAATAAAACGATGTTCGGCAAATGACATCGAAACATTTTGTTTTGAAAAAATAACCTATAAAATGCATCGTATATTTGAATTAGAATCGGCTTAATCGATTGTTCGTCCCAATACAGGTCAAAGTATAAATTATGGATATATTGTTATTGAGCAAATATTAAGATTAGACTAACCACAGTAATAGCATACTAAATTGAATGGCATTTTTTAGGAAAATTATGAAGCAAACAAAGTATTTAAAATAAGAAAAAAAATGTGGCAAAGGTCAATTTTTTATGACCATTCATCAATAATTACATAACCATTCAACACTAATATAGCTGTTAGTGATGGCTTATCTTTTGTGCCATCAAGTGCATAATCAGTTGCCTAGCCTTTTCATCAGGTGCATAAAATATTTACATTCAGCTCTTTAATGGCAACAAAAGGGTGCTTTCAAAACAATCTTGTCTTCTTTCTGACGAACACTAATATACTGTGCTAGTAGTAGGAATAAACTTAAAGCATTTTGTTTTATCAACATACGTAGTAGAAGCAATGGTCTGCACAGATGTTCAAAATGTAAACAGAACCTTAATTGAATACACCTCATTAGTGATAAACAACATTAAAAATATCATGTGCTGCACAGTTTTTTGTAGTAGTAGCTGTCAACACTTCGTCTTGCCATTAAACTTAAAAAAGAAAAAAAAGAATGTAAAGGGCGTTTAGTTCTTGCATTAACAAATCTGAACAACAATTCATAAATTGTGGACCACATGTCAGAGATTGATCATAATTGTGTGTTCTTATTATATTTTGAGACAATTAACATAAATCACGTATTGTATTATTAAATTAAATTATGTTATTTTGTTTTATGTGTCAATTTTAGCCTTAGTGGCGTGTGTGACCGCCCATTATACTGGTCAGTCGAAGCCTATTTGTTTAAGCTAAGTTCACTGCACGAACGGACAGACGTTGGACGATAATTTGCAAAGTACATTGACATTGTTTCAGCTTTACTTATTTATTGTTTCTTAGCGATGGATTCGTTCATAATGTACTTACTACTACGGTAAAAGGTCTTGTGGAGCATAGGTAGTCTCTTCGGTTTGCTATGCCCATGGCAACAAAGAGGCGTGTTAGAGTCCTTTTGGAGAAAGATTATTTATTAAGTTAGCACATTATTTTCAAAAGACACCCGTATTGTTTCAAGTTTGTGACATTGTATGATCGTAGGCGCAATCTCAGAATGTAGATACTGAAATGATTAGTATTTGAAATGGTTGGAATGCAGGGTTTTTGTGAGCGTTATTCCTGGTAAATGTCTAATTAAATGATGTAGGTACGGTGTAACGTCTCTGGAGACTTGGATGTAATCGAAACATCAATGAATCTAACCAACACCTGCATGATGATGATAAAGATAGTTTACACAACAGTTTTGGACCTGTCCTAACATGTGTATGTGTACAGTGTAAGTATGGTTTTAAAACAAGCGACTGGATCACGAATAAACTTTAAGCATATCATGTTATGATTTAGAATGCAAATCAATTTACAAGACAAACGAATAGCTAAGCACGGTGCGAATATTCTAGAATATAGGTTATACGAGGTTTCCTTTAACTAATGTATGCAACAATATAACCGTGGTTGGTTGAATGACGAATCACCCATAAAAAATGATTGTTAAACTTGTTGAATGGCGTCGAGACATTTGTACAAAAATTATAATTACAAATTAATTTATCTCATAATATTGTACATAAAAGTTCTAATCTTGGCTGTGAGTCAGCATCATTGGACAAGTAACTTTTATGATCACGTATTATCATAATTAATTATTCCGTATGAATATGTGACTAACCAGCGGTTTGTTATCTATTGGTTACGTAAGGGGTGGTTTGAATATTTCGTAAATTCAATCATATACATAATAGGTACCTATATAAAGCTAGCATATCAAAAACTCGTGTGACTCTGAGTAGTCCTACCATTATTGATAAATCCAATGATAAATCATAAAGCTTGGATGTTTGTTGTAATTTGGTCTACAGGTTTAATATTTTAATTATATATACATTAGGGAAAACTTTTTCGAAAACCGAGTAAAGCGACGTTCGAAACCTTGTTTCATTAATTAGGTATACGATCTTTATAACACATCCATTCTTTGCTGCTGCTCAGATACTATAACAATTCATGATTATTTTAGTATTCACCTTGTGTTCGGTAATAGGAACCGATATTCATATAAAACACGTTATTATTTAATGAAAACGACTGTACTACCGTGAATAGAGTGGAATCTCAAATATATGTATAGCAGATTACATAAGACGAAATATTCTTAAGTGCTAGCAATTAATATGGAAATTGTGCGCAAAATATGTCCAAATTGCTGTGAGATATGGTTCGATATCTTTGATTACATTGACTTATATTATTATTATATTATTAAACCAGGAGCTTGTGAAAATTCTTACTGCTAAAGCCTCCTATTTTCAAGGCCATCGAATTTAACCTATACGAATTATCTAACTGGTCCATAAAGTATCTGGTCGGGTGAAAATAAATATTTCAGTGTTAGATAGCAAATTATTTACCTAGGAAGATCACAGGCCTCTTTTTAATCAGTACTGTCGAATACTTCGTACGGGATGTGGGTGTAGTGGCGGAATAAACTACTACTAAATGCACTCATAAAGTATAATAAAAAGAACTGATTTTAGTTAAAGTCAACATTTATCACGTCTCGCTTTCAAGAGTCCATAAAATAAAAAGTAGGATACGGCTCCTGGCTTACAAAAGCATAATGGCCAAGATTTCGCTTTTGCGCAGGTTAAAAGAAATACTCAATTTGTGTCCACTATATAGCTACTATTTTAAATGATGATAAGATAACGGTGACTGGCTTTCTGACCATTAAGATGTGTCAAATGGTCTCAAAGAGTTGAAGGTCAACATTTAATGGATGACACTGAAATTATATGCTTGTGACGACTTGTCTATTAGTCATTTAATATTTTCTCTTAGCTCCGGTAAGTAGAATACACAGGCGTTAATGTGTTTACTCATCGTGTTTATTTATCAACATTAAAAAATGCCGTTCCGCAAACTTTATGCAAAACATCTTATTCACATTTCTTCTCATACTTTTATTTTTTATCAACCCAATCGAACATGTGATTAAGCAAACATCAAATAGCTCGTTAAACACTTGTGAACGAACTATTGGATTAATATTATTCGAGCAAACCTCTTCATCTGTTTGACGATGATCATTAACAATCGTAAAGTACCAATTTTATCTACCTATCTGTGATGTTTCCATGGTACCCATCACAGTTTGATAACCCGCCGCTCATTTAGAGATTTTATAAGCTTAATAAATTATAATTAATTTAACAAACGGACAGGAAGTGTGATATTAAATTTAATTTCGTAACAGGTTATCGTCGTTTTGCTTTTACCTATTTCTTTTTAAATTAGTGAAACTAGTTTGTTTCGCAAATTAAAACATTTTCCCAGGTTTGTGGTCACATGTTTCTGCTAATGAATGTTCAGTGGCTTGCATGTGATATTTGTGTTTTAATTTTGTTGAGTTTGTGTACAAAGGCATGTTCGTAGAATACGAGACGAGTGTGGGAAGCCGGGAAAACAAACTGACACTGTATCATTGATTTTACTACAAAATACGACGTCAAAAACAGGAAAATTAGTATTCCAACTCAAGGTTCAAGAGAATGGATGCAATGTTTATTTGTTTTAGAGTGTTATGTACGTCAATGTCGAGAGCTTACGGCGAACTGCTTGTGATAGTTGCGTTAATAATGTTCAAATATTTTGATCCAATGAGTGCGCATTTGACACCGAATAGAAATGTAGTGTGACGTTGTTACCCAAAAACAGTGAATGAACAGCGAAGATATCATGTTTGTATGCGACAAATAAATTGTAATTAGCAACATTTGTGCGTCAGTGTATCGGAGTTACTGGTAAATAATAATGATATTTTGATCTTTCTAATTTTTTTGCCAATAAGAAGTGATAAAAATTTTGTTTTTACAGAGTTATTTGTCAAATAATAACAATAGTTTAAAATCTAAATAACAAATACACACTTTGTAGTTTAATGTGAATTCAATGTTAATCATGAACATAGGACATAGGACCGTGAAGTGCATGGATATTTTAGAGTAAAAGTGAAATAAATAATTTAATTATATACTACTACTAAATTACATTAAACGCTACATTAATCTCTTCTAACTATTTTGCTGTGCCCATCAGGGTCCATAATTGTGACTACTTCTATTATTTTATATTTTCCACTAAATGTTCATTATGGAATTCAATAAATGATATGATAAATACTGGTTAAATATAAGAACGATGTCTTAGAGAAGCATCACTTATGTAAGTTTTGTGCAAAAAATACATAATTCACAGAGCTAATTCTAGTGGGGAAATAATAAGTGTAGCCACAAAATTATTTATTGGACACATGATTAAACTTCTAATTTTATAACTAAGCAACGGGGAAATGACATAGCCTCTAATAAACTAATTCGTCTTTTTTACAACGCCAACTACTAGAAAGCTTCAATAAAAGATCATCAATTATTGTAACTTGTCCTTCTTATTTATACATTGTCATCTAATATACTAACTCGGCCTCATTTTTCCAAAAACGAGCTAAGAAAAACGAGATCAACGTTTTTCTTGGCTCGTTTTTTTTTTTGATGGTAGAATTTAATTTGGCTCCATTTTATTTGGCATATTGCCATTTATAACCTTCAATTAAAAAACATTGTACTAAAAATTGTGACGAAACAAGTTAGTGACGAAACCGAATCGCTGCAAAACCGACTCCACGTAGTCTTGTCTGCCCTACCCCTAGAGTGCAATTCAAAACCGCGTAGGCGCAGAGGGGCGAGGCGGCCTGCGAGCTGAGGCGCAGGTAGTTTCAGCGCTCGCCGCCGGGGCTGAGGCTGGCCGGCTCCGCCGGCCAGCAAGCCGAAGCTGCGGTGGTGAGCGTGAAAACCATCTGCGACGATAAACTCGCATGGGACCGCCGGAGCCCCACAGCGCCGGAGCCGTGACAGAAACCATGCTTGCTGCATGTTGCATGCTTACTTCCATGCTGGGTCAATTAATATGGGATGTGTTATATTTTAAACAAAAAACGCAGTAGGTACGAGTTAAAAAATTAGAAGCTAAATAAATATTTTTATGATGTCACTTAATAGTATTTAAGAAGCTTACTGTTAGAATGCATGCTACAAATTTAGATGCAAAAAAATAACCATCATGCTGAGTTGTATTTAGAGTGGAAGATAACTCGTGGTAAGATAGTATTATTTAGATGCCTGACGCTTTATTAATTGTGGCTGACTTAGTAATTTAGAAGGCAACATACATTTTTGGGGGCGAATAATGATATTAAAAAGAAGCCTGTTTAATTAGCACCCATTCTAATGTAGTATTTTAGATATTATTTTTTACGATATCATTCATAATAACTATGGAAGTTTACTTCTATGGAATTATTGATGTATTTGTAGGTCAAGGCATGTAGGAAATAAGTTGAGTAAGATCCATAAACATGATCTTATCATCTTAATTCTAAATACAAAAGTCGACAAAATATTATAAAGGGCAAATTGGTCAGTTGAGCTATTTGTCACGTATAACAAATAACCGATTATTGAATATTATGCATACTTGTCAACAAATACAGATGTCCTTGTCACTAATATTTATAAAACATGTGTATATTTAGGAACTTTGCGTGGGCGCAAACATTATTGAAATACATTATTGAAATTAGCTGATAATTTCAGATATAGTAGTTATATATATAGTCATCAATGAATAGGTATGAACCTTCACAAGTACCTTTTATATATTTATTCATGAAGTCGCAAAAATCGCTAATAATTTTATAGGCATCTTTAAATAAAACTGATTTACATTTATTTAGCACAATTTTATGTTACATAACCAGGGTTCGAAGACTTTTAAAATGATTTTTTCTCATTCATTTATCTCAAAAAGCGGATGATGTCATGATATTATTATTATTCTATTTTATATTTAAATTCAGTGACTTGCGAAAAAAGATGACGCGTAAATGCAAATTTTAATAGGCGTGTCTCTGATACGCTGTAGTTAGTAAGTTTATGAGGCCTATTATAGGAAAATACTGAGCCTAAAATATTAGAACAATCTCACGATAAACCAAAAAATCCTGCTGCCATATAACTTTTATAAACCTACCATATGTTCTGATATTCTTAATTTTTCAAACACACTGTATTGTTAAATGATTCGGGAGAGTTGAGTTCCTAAATATACATACACTGACCCGACAAACCTCATCATAATACAGATTTGTTTCTGGTTTCTACTCTCATAAGTTGCAGTGGGTGTGGCATAGAAACAAAATTGTATCTAAGACACGTGAATCAGATGAATACTCAGACAGCACACACATAATATATCCGAAAGTAGGCCTATTAGGTATAGGTTTTAGTCACGGTCCATAATAATTTATACGAAACTAGAAATACGGCAAACAAAAGTTGTGCTTGCCGCCTTTACCGTTAGATAAACTGTCACACAGCCATAAATTCAGAGATTTGCTTAATTTAGAAGGTCTTTCACCGTTCACTCTTTAGCCAAAACTAGATAATTCGAATTTTGAATTTAATTTTATATCTATTCGAAGTTTAAATGTCTATTGTATTTAATGACATTTTAATAGACGTTGACTTCTCCTTGACTTTGTATTAAATCAATATTATGTAGGTAATGCTTTTACTATAAATATTTCTATGATTCGAATTTTAAATTTATTATAGTTGGCCATTTTTATAGCAAACACGAGTGACCTATTTGGAGATGGGTTTTAGTAACCATCGATATAGGTATACGAATGTAAAGAGTTCGAGAACTTAAATTGTAAATAGATATACATAGGTATTACTGGGATGTCGTGGTGTTAAATTCTGAACACACTGAGATTTTTAAAAGATTATGATTCAAAGATAAGCCAAAAAGAAAGGATGATGCGAGTTATAAAACAACCTGTAATTCTATTAAATAAGACATTTAGAAAATGCTTATCTCTACAACATACAATATTACTCTAGTTTCACGATATTTCCATAAAAATCCAGTACCTACATTTTGAATCGAATTAAAAACAGTTTATTGACCCTAGCAACCTACTAAAACACAATTTCAATATGGAAGTGGTCTCATTAATCTTGAGCTATAATAAATTGTATAACTTGATCTTATTGTTTTTAATAAAAAAATGGATTAAAAGCACCTGGGCCTATTTTTTTATGTAAAATCTTCTAGTTTCATGAATGGATCGCTGTTGCTTGCTACTAAATAAAGTTAATGATCTCATTAATCTTTTTGCCGTATTAGCATTTGTTTTAAAATCTTATTAATAAATCAGGCTTTAAGTATTAACATGTGTTATACTTAGATCTATTTGTGATAAAACGGTATCTTCACATTACTAAATAGCTCAAACTGTCGTCGTCTCTAATTAATTGTATGAGAAATTTTTCTATTTTGTCTGCATTCATCATCTTAATGTTTATTCCCTAGAAGCGATTTTCAGTATATGGCCATCATGTTGCTGCTCTTACGCTTAACCCAATTTAGTTTGTTATCGCAAGGAACATCTCGATTCATACTTCTCAGTCTAATGTTAACGCACAAGTGACATTATTACCAGCCAGAGGTGTGTATAGTCATTCAATCCATCTATTGTTTGTTTGATCATCCCTTCCTTCCCATATATCCATGCAACTTTATATCAATTTTGCAAATGCGCACAGATAGGTATATCTTCTTGTATATAATATGGTAAGGACTCTTTTACTTACTATGATATGATCCAGGTAACTACAGATCCGTTTTAGTTTGACACGGTTGCAACATGCATACACAGTCTACTACTCATAAGACCGTACCAAATTAAGATTGATTAGTCACTGGCCAGCAATGGAAACGAGGAAGAAGACATCAATCCGAATACAATTATGTATATTTTTATATTTTTTAAACACAAAGGTGTGGTTACAGTTTTTGTTAACAAAATTATATTTCTACGCTTCCGTATTAATTGAAGATCCAAGTTTTCCTTATCGATGCAAAATTAACTTTGTATGTAAACTACAGGACGATAAAATGTATGAATGATAGCTTTTCCAAGTTCGAATTTAACGTGCTTTGTTACACGTACGTTATGTCATAAAGTCATAAAAAAGGATTTAAGGCTGTTTCAAGGAAGATACCGAATTTCCATGATCTTAATTTAATGGCCTATAAAATTAGGTATTTATTCGCACACTCATTTCATCACGTATATGATATTAATTCTTAGAATTGGAAAATTTGAGAGTATAAACATTAAAAAAAAAACATCCGATATCCTTTTATTTTCCTTCTACGTGACAATTTGCATGTGCCTGTGTAAGTAAAAATAATAACTAGATCGAGATTTTATAGCATTTCTGAGTAACTTTTAATTGGTTCCATTTTGCATATTGTTTATCACATATTTTGGAGATCCTAGATTGTGACAGTAAAGTTCCACACAGAAACAAAAGTAAAAATTTGAGCACTATCATGAAAATAACATCGTTTAATTCATGATTGATATACATATATACTACACATTCAGTACAACCTACTGCGTACATCTGGATAAAAAGTGCTGTAGCATTCCTTAACAAAATATGTGCAATCACACACTGAAAGAATTTTTCAAATAGGTCTAAACATTCCTTAGATCTCACTACGTTCAAGTAAACAAACTCTTCAGCTTTATATATAAAGGTGACCCTTTAATAAATTAATAGAGATCCGTCATATTACGTTCATAACATTTCTGTGTCAAGAGTCTTTACTCAAG
Source organism: Helicoverpa armigera (assembly GCF_030705265.1). Taxonomy (NCBI): domain Eukaryota; kingdom Metazoa; phylum Arthropoda; class Insecta; order Lepidoptera; family Noctuidae; genus Helicoverpa; species Helicoverpa armigera. The sequence continues at coordinate 4,562,367 of NC_087131.1, read as the reverse complement.
TAAGTGTCAAGTTATTATGATGAGCAACTGAACAACTGGTTAAGTTATGTCAATCATTCATGTTGTTAATAGGCAGTAAAAATCCTAAACCTTCATCTTAAAATATCATTCTTGGTAAAGTACTTGAAACTTCCTAGATGTCTTTAGAGTTCGTCACGCTTTATTACTATTGTAGCAAAGCCTTTAAATAGAATTATTGCATTTTATGTGCAAGCTTAAAGAATTATTTTCTGGTGACTTATATGATAGCTTATAAAATAATCTACTTACATTTCGAAGTATGTCTTTCTAACTCACATCTTCTCCTGCCCAAGATAATAAGACTGAAAGCCGACCACACCTTCTCCTGCCCAAGAATAATTTTTATTCTTAGGCATTATATTACATACATAAAGGACACAACCACAACTGTATCAAAATAGTTCAAACTCTTTTGTCTGAAAACTTTTGACACACAGGTATTACTGTGTGTCATTATATAAAGGACAACAACATCATTGGTATCAATAAATCAACGCGTACAATACTAACATACAAAAGAAAGTACTTTACATAGATAAACGCTTTTGATAAAGTTGAATAGGTAGGAATTTCAAGTCTCCATTGTGTGCAAATAAAATGTCTGTGATGCATACATGTATGACACATAATGCATTTTACAAAGGCAAACGGTGTTCTTATTTTAACACTGCCACCAAACATAGGTATCTTGAATCACAATAGAAGAACTTAAACTCTGTTTTTTAAAGGAATATGCAGTTTTTTTTTTATCCGTAGGTAACCTACATACCTAGCTATAGCTATATACCTAGTTGGATGGGTAATCATATTGGTAAACAGAACAAAAAACTAAGTGCAGTCGTCGTCATCGCAGTTGAACGCCATCCACTGTTGGACAAGGGTTCCTTCTCTCAAGCTGGAAAGATTATACCTACAGCCCGAAGCCACCCACCGTGGTAGCAGTCAATTTCAGAGGCCATCTGGCAGATTTGAAAAAACTCTAACACTAATCTATAGCCCATTGTATAAGAAAAAGACCGTAGTTTGCACGTGTGTTAGTGAAATAGGGGATGTAGGCTTAGTAGCATCTCTACTGCTGATATTTAATTCCTTGCTTGAAGATTCAAGCAAGGAGTTTAATATCCAATTTGGATGATATACTATGATGCAGTGTCAGCAAATATTGCCGTTCTACTATTGTGATCCCTCACGTTTTACAAAAGAATTTGTGATTACTGCATTTTCAGGTACCGTAGTGGTACAAAATTATTCTGGTGGAAAAACCTTTAGCACTTTTGCCAGGAAATTAGTGCTTCCTATAAATTAGTCACATTTTCATACGTCATTTGAATTCAACTGAAATACCTAGTTTCACGAAACCATATTAATAATTATATTGAAAACTATGGAGGGTAATAGGTCATCTGCGTCTTTCCTGTGTAGTTTTTGATAAGAAAATATAATAAAATACTATTAGTATTATTCAGTATTTCATGTGAAATGAAAAGATGTTTTAGTAACTGAAACTACTGCATTAGGGTGCCATTACTTATTGACCTTTTTACCCGACTGCCAAGATAAGTATGTTTTTACTATAAACAAACTTATTCATACTAAAACGCCCTACTGCATTTGTAGCGATAATTAAATATTGCCAAGAGGTCAAATTCAAAGAAACAATATTGCAGTTGGATTAACAAAATTTGAATTATGAGTATTATTGCTCAGTCCCAAACAGCTTAGAGAATAATAATTATATATTTTTTGTTATGAATTTATTGCTCTATTAGTCCAAATGCATAAAATTATAGTACTTTAAAATATGTACCGTTGGCAAGAAGTCAAAAGTCAACAGGCCACCATATATTCTCTGTTATAAATAGATATATGTATATCTAATACACTGATTTTAATATTGTGGTCAGTTCATAATTAAACCATATTTCATGGTTCTATTCTAAAACGGTGTGCATTAAGCTTTAATTGATATAAATGAGTTAGTTATTAAGATTAGGCGTGAACTAGTTGCCTACTAATAGGTAAGTAGAATTTTGACACCTAATAAATTCGGGTAGTCATGATTAATTAAAATTCAGTTAAAAGTGGATAAATAAATTGAATTTACCTTAATAGCTTAGGTAAGAGATGACTGAAAAACGTCAAATATTGACGTTAATTCATATTTTTTAAGGAAACAGTAGCGTTCTGCGAATTTGGGAACTTGCTTTTGTATACCTGTTCTTAATAGACTGCTGAATGAGGTGGTATATTGGTAGTCATTAAATAATAATGCACGATGAAGCTTCATTCCTGGTAAAGTTATATACGTCAACACAGCAACGTTTTTCCCAATTTGCACGACCATTTCTATCCTCAACGACGAGATAATAAAATAATTTACGATTCAAATTAAAATTCGATAATCTATGTTCTAATCAAGAATTCATAATTAGGATAAAAAAGTTCATTTGCATTTTATCAGAGCATCGGAAGCAAATCGGATCATGATACACCAGTGACTCAAACGTGTTCCTGAAATGGTTTGAAAAACTTGTGATCATTTAGAATAATATTAATATTCTGTTCAGTTTGCTAATCAGAGCGGCAGGTGTGGGTGATTCATTCTGTAACGGTGCTATTTTAAACATAATTTATTACTTTTTTATTAGATTATTTATAATTGTGGACTAATAATGCCATTTTGTGTGACAATAAAAGATAAAAAAGCTCACTTGACATTTTTATGTCGGAAAATTTTCAAGAAAATTGACCGTATTTTGTAATTTAATAAAAAAAGATAAGAAGGACGGCAGAATTATTTCGTTAAAAGTGGAAACCCACGCGAGAGAGGCCACGTGCGAACTGATAGGTACCTACTGACGACCACAGAACTTGCTAAACTTGTTTGTACATCTTTCTTTCATGACAAAGAATTTTCTAGAAAAGCCTAACATAGTTTATTGAATAACTCTCTTTGACTTTAACAGGCGTAAAAAAGATGAGAACGTCAGAAAGTTAGTTTTAGTGAATAATAAATCTCTTTAAAATCGTGATATTTGCGCGTAATAATTGCACGTGACATGAAAATGCATCTCACTCTTGCAAAACACGTTGATCAAGATTTTTTTAATAATAAATGCTAAAGTGGAGTTCACATAGAACTCTAGAGTTATGTAACTTAGAAGCCACTCGTTTTGTACATGCACATGCACTAATAGTCATGTCAACCGATTCCATTTTCCTACTGACATGTACAAGAATACAAAGCGTATTTTACTTTTTTATGTGCAAAGTAAAAAATTACCTCATTATAACAACAGCAAACTGAATTTACTTTCCAAATTAGGTCACCTAACAGAATAGACTACCATACTTACACGTGTCAAAATAACAATTAGTCTAAACGATACTTTCACCACATCGATTCATTTAAATGCAATACTAATAAACAGATCGTTGACCTCAGGGCTAATTAATATTTCACGATTAATCGTAGAGATGGTACGAAATAAATCTCCTTGTTGATTTTTATCTTAAGTTATACTGGTCAGGTGGCCATAGCATTATGTTTCCTTTTCATATTGTCGTTGGAAATTTACGATTAATATAAATTCTGGTTGGTCACGTTGTTGTAGGTGCTTATGTAAATTTTTCTACCGATGTTGTAGACAGTATGGCAACAACATTACGTCTCGGTTTATTTGCTTGAATACGTACGGGAGCAAATAATCCTGGTCAGCTCGAAAAACTGAGACTTGATTAATGTAAGCTGGGTGAGCCGTTTTTTATGAAACCGAGCACAAAAACGGCTTAAAGTTCAGCGTTGCTTTGATTAATTACTTATTTGAAGTTTTCCATGTTTGCAATTAGTTTTGTAACTAGTTTTAGTGTTTTTTTTGGGTGAATCTAATTAACCAAAAATACTTCGTTTGTCTAACAATACGATATCGAAACATTTTCAGTTTAAAGTTACTCAGCTTACCATATTATTGCCGAATGCGAGTTGTCTAAGACCGAGATTGTTGGTGCTTTTAAGGGAGGTCTGTATTCAGCAATGGATGTCAATTACCTGGTATGATGATGTGTGTCTATAAAATACAGTTACTAAACAAAATTTTCTACAAAACTAAAAATATCACATTTCGCTAACTCTAATATAATTTATCAACAATTTCGACGTCACTGAATTGAAATATCATATTACGTGACAACATTGAAAACTTTGGTAACACGAGTCTTTATACATATGAAATAAGCGAAATATATTTTTATTGCCATCTCTTTGACAAGTTTATTAATATTTTGCAATTAATTGTTTTTTCTATGCTAAGTATTTGTTTCTATTGGTGTCGGGTTCAATCAAGTTCTCGAAACGGATTTAAAGTTTATGTTGACTTTTTTCGAAACAAAATAAATAAGATGACTTTTAATAGGATTTTGGTGACATTTTCGACACTATCAAGTTGTTACTTTATTAGTTGATATTTTAATTTCGAGCAAAATTTATTTTATGGTAGCGAAGATAATGTATCTAAATGTCTAACATGAAAAGTCCCGCTCGTCTAGATAAGCGCTTGCAACCATATCGTTTGATACAAATCAAATTCCAAAACTTAAACATTACGAGTTATGTGGAAGAATTTAGAAGCACGAAGTCCTCAAAACGCTAGGATTATCGAACCATCTAGTAACCAGTAGACTAGTAGAAACGAGTACGTACATATGTGTCATACACATTACCATAGATACACAAACACCACAGGTATATAAACACACGCCGCTTACCCATCAGCCTTTCCATATTTTTCATTGCATTTGACAAGTTTAAAATTTTCGATCGTAAATTTTTTATGGTTGTTCGGTGTTACTTTAGCACCTTGTTAGCCTTCGATATTTCTTGTTCAGTTATCTGTCGAACTGGCACCTACCGCAGGCATGCTTACGAATTATATATATGTAGGAAAATCTGTAGGTTTGTTGGTCATTTCCTATATATAACAGAGCACTCCCTGCCCACCCAGCTTCCTGAGGGAAATACTTTTCAGACTTTATTCTCATTCTTCCTATTTAATTTCATTAAAATCAGTCAATTTGTTTAGATCTGTATACGTAACAATCACAACTAAAAACTGAGAATTTATATCGCATTAGATTGAGGCGTATTAAGTTTCATCGTGTGTGATAATAAACGTGTCATTTGGTATCTTTTATGATTGGGAAAGTGGCATTATAATGCAAAGGGGGAATCCCAATTTTAAGTTAGCTCACATTACGTATGCATGCATAATATTGCGCGTGTCAAACATTTATGTCATGTCTATATTCTTTATTATGCATACTTTTATGTATTTATTAATTAATTTCTGATAATTGCTCAAAAATTAAGCACATTTTATAAAAACTGTGGTAGTGGTATGTGGGAAGGGTAATTTTTGACGTCAATTATTCACCATTAGAACACAAAATTGGAAACGATTTGTATTCAGTAACTAGTCGTTTACTCAAAAAAAAAAAGTGCTGGTAAAATAAAGGGATTCTTAAGACAAAACCCGTAAACAGAAGCAAGTATAGCCGCTCAATTTCTTTGTGATTTTTGTATATGAGACTTCACGGCTCATCCCTACCGCAGTCTCTGCGGAGGTAAATTAGCTGTCCAGTTGACTGAAACGGGTAATTAGTACTGAGGCTATTATCGGACCGTTATTTGGATATCCCGGTTTGCACTAAATTGGGTGTTAGTGTAGGCATCCCCGAGGTTCGGTTGTATGAGCTGAAAAAGCGTGGAAAAAGTTATTATATAAAGAATAGAAAATGGCATAACGTGATCAATAATATTTATCATAATAACTTAAACTTAATGATCCTTTTCAATTTTTGTAGTACGCAATACACATAAAGATTAAATCGAGAAACAAATCGGCTGACTTCCTTGAAAATTGTATTCAAATTAATTCTTTAGCCCAATCTAGAACCTGTTTTGCGATACCCTAAAAAGCTTTTGTTAGTTTTGACAACATTTGTTTATGGAGCCATAAATATGTTTAATTATACAAGTTCAACAATAAAATTGTTAGCAATGATCAGAAAAGTCGCAATTTGACTGATGACATATACAACCTTTTTTTAGGTTCACCAATGAGGATCTTATACTCTTAGGGAATTATATTTGGCCAGTTTGATTAAGAAAAAAAGTGGCAACAAAATGGCAATCAATCACTTGGGCAATCAATGACTTAATTGTCAATGTTTTTTATTGCTGAGCTGTCGGCGTGAAACTAATAATTTGGACGGAGCCATTTTTTTTATTTTTCATGAAAAAAAATTGCTGTGGAATAAATATAGATACTAATTTTATACTCAAAATAGAACTATGAACTTATGTTCATATTAGTTGTTACAATGAGCAATAAAATTTTCCTCTTTATAAATATTACACTTATTAAACAAATAGCTTGTTAATAACTGAATAGTTACTACTTTGTATCGTAGCACATGTTTGTGGTCAATTACTAAGTAGTTAATATTTTTATGGCCTCCTATATTTATCTTAAATGGCTGTAGTTCCCACAAAGTACGGGTCTAAGTTCAAGGTATGATCAATAATTACTTAATATGTTTAATTGGTACATTGACATTAAATGAGTGCACTGCTATATACTTTCCTCCTTCAGTTATCTATATAATAAAGAGGAATATTTTTTTGTTTGTTTGTACCCTATGGATTAGGATATTATAACATATCAAATCGACGAATACCTACATGTGTCATTATTAGGCCCAAACTCCACACAAAAGCAGAGATGAGCGGAGTTTGTATTCAGTGATATTGAGTCGGCGGAGACGTGAGGTTGGAAGACTGAAATTCTATTGGTAGCTTAAAAACTCCTCACCACGATATTTTAGTGTAGTCTGCGTTTAGTCAAGCTATTGCAGTGTGAACTTAACTTGACTCCTTTGAACTAGGCATATGAAAGATAATTCGCAAAACCATTAAGCAGTGTAGGAAATTACATGAAAAGGAAGTATGAAAAGGGCTGGTTTTGGAACTGACTCATTGGCATTGAGTATTTTTTTATATAAAAGAAAATATAATAGTGACTCATTTTACTGTATCGTTCGATTTAATAAACTACTTAATAAACGACGTGCCTAGTATCAGGTCAGGGGTTCAAGCGCAGTATCAATATTTCTTCGACATTTAAACATTTTGTGGACATTAAGTAAAACAGTAAATGATGTCACGAATGTGAGTCACATCTTCTTTAGGATATATTAACAAAATTCTACAATAAAATCGGTTATCTACACGTATGCGCTTAAATAGATGTGTGGAGGCATAAGATATGACTCTATTTCGTTTTAAACAGTCATGTCGAAAAGCGGGCGTGGTCCTCATAATGCTTCGCATATGAATGAGACACCAGTGGGACACTTAAAACTACTTAAGCGGCATTATATTTAGAACCAGAGCGTGTAAAATTTTATTACCGACTTATCGAGGGCTTTTGGATGTTTGGCAATAAAAAAACAGACGGTGTCGTTTTGCCAAAACGCTTATCCTGAGATTAGTTTTAAAAGCATAGAAGGTAATTAGGTACCTTTGTGAATTTAATCGTTTAGTTCATAAGTTGTCACTACAAATTGATATATCGATACCAATTTGATATTGACGTCATACGCAACAATCAGTATTAATAGTTTTCTTCTTATGGTATTTTATGGCGACTTTAACGTCTCATCTCAATTTAAAGAAATAATGAAAAGATGGAAGATTAATTTTAAAAAATCAAGACGGGTTTAAGAGAGAATGTCGAACATTCCCAATAAAAGGAACGTTGAACATTGTGTGCAGTTGATTCGCAATAAGTTTTGCCGATACTTTGTAAACACAATACTCTTACGAAGAAGTTATCCTCACAAATATTCCACGGCAGTCCTTTGTATTTATTCGCATGTGCGCCGGTGTAACCACGTGTAAGGGCGTGCATATGGACGCGAGCCTGTGTGTGTTTACACGGAATAAGCAGGCATGCCGTAAGAATCTTAATAAAACACCACAAAAGGAACGGCGGACCGTGCGTAATTGTACAAAGCGAGCCAATCATACGGATTTTTTGCGTTTTCATGCTACTTTGACATTTATCAACACCCACGTAAACAAACTCTTCATGAATATAACGTAAAGATGGTATAGGAAACGCTAACTCGAATAGATAACAAGACATTTGCAAAAACCTGTAAAAAGCAATCGTTGATTGATTGAAAAAGATAAATAGATACGCGTGCGTTTTTATTTTGACACAAAAAGTCGAGTCCAAAGTTGTGGCGCAAATTTTTTAATGGTTCAAAAGTAAATAAATTTTGATGTCGGAAGCGTTGGAGCGGCTTTTTTATGTTTGAACAATCATTAATTAGATGCGTTTTATTGGCTCTTTATCGATGAAGATCCTCTGATATGTGCCGGGAGACAGATTTATTACTCCTACAAGGTAATGTTTTGTCGACTCTTCCGTGTTCGGGATATCTTGTGCATCATTGTTTTGCGCCTAATTTTGCGCACACCTTAAATTACGCTATACGAAACTATTTTAAAATTCTTATGAAGCTAAATTAAAATAATCATAAATCAATCAAAGTCTTTATTGTTGAAAAATCATTAAATAATGTGGGTTTGGCGATGCCTCTGATTATAATGGTCAATACACGTTGATCAGGTGTTGAAGGTGTTAAAACTTTGAGTTAGCATAAAAGATTAGAGAAATCTATAAAGGATGGTGTTAAAAGGCTCCGTGCCTCTAATTAGTCAGAAAATAAGGAAACAGAAATTAAAGCTTCATTAATTCTGTCAAAAGAGAAAGGCGGTAAATACTTGACAATGAGATATAGTAGTAATGCATATCGTCCAGTAAGTGGCAGGGAGTTCAAAGGCGGCCGCCACTGAATTGATACTGTGTTCCGTTTTGTAATCAATGTGTCGCATAATTCATGAACTGACCGCATGTAGCGCTATGCTTCCTATAGATTTGACACTACTTGACAGATTTATTTGGGAAATATTTTATAGGTATTTAAAATTAACAGATTCACCTACCTGATTTGTGGATTCTTTTGAATTCGGTTGTTATAGTCGTATTTCTTAGACATCGAAAATTTGTACTTGCCTGAGCTGGAATTAGCCCCCAAATTCGTCCTTGGTGTATGTATGTTTAGATAAAGCAATGATTTTTTAGATATCAATTTCAGATTATGTGTTTGGATTAAATGTCAAAGTAATTAACAGCTCGCTGATAAAGATCGTTTTTTTTTATCAACGGACAGCAAAGGGCTTGGCGAGTCTAATTCATTCATAAACCTACGTGGGGAGGCAGCGGCTGTAAGTGACTGTGTGAAAGGTCAGGGTAGCTCAAACTACACGGTAATTAAAGGTTATTTTTGGCGATAACCATCAGTAAAACAGTTACCTACGTGCATGAAATAAAAACCCACTGGTTCCACTTCAACAAACCTTGGGATCCGAAAGAGCCTTGGAGCGCAAAAAGTCAACGCATTCGTGTATCACTTTAAGGCAGAGTTGAGGGCTGAAGGGAATTTTTTGTGACCACAAACAGTTCCGTTATGTTCTCAAAATTCCGCGTCCAATCAATAGTCGTTTAAACTTCTGCAATTTTTTTTCGAATCAACATCTTTCTTATAAATGTATTCCACACTCAATACAGTCAATATTTACTATACTTCTGATGTACCTATTTTACCATAAATAGTGATGATAGTGAACTTTAAACTTAAACACGAAGAGATTTAACTTTCGCTCTGCGGTGCATCGTCCAATAAATTGCATACCTGAGTCCCAACATCTCGATTCAAGGCAACTCGGTGTGTGACTCTTTTATACGAGTAATGAGAACGCCTGATCGATACCCAAATAAATTCGCTAAAGTAAATGACACCACAACAAATGATCAATTTTATACCGTTGTTGCTGAATCATGCCTACTCGTTTAACATTATGAGATAACCAACGAGCTTTAACTTCGGATCGAGCATGATAAACTTATGTATACAAAAGAACATACATAGGTTGTGTATTGGGTTGTAAAACTGTCAGATATTGATAAAATCTATAATAATAAAAAATGCAGGAAAAGGTCAATTGGTCATACCGGCTTAGATACTTCACGTGATTTCTGGCACCTGTGGAAAATTATTATGTATACGAAATAAAACTAAAACAAAAAAAGAGTAAAGTTGGCATCGTTTGCATGTGTCAAGGCAGTAAATACAGGGGCTGTCAAAGCCGTCTCGCGGAACGCTAGTACAAAAATAAATCGGTCGGCGCAAATTAAAGAAACGCATTAAAAATTCTGATTTACAACCAAAATTATAATACAATGGACATTGTTAAATTTATACCTCCTTATTCAATGATCCTGCAATACATGTAAGCTTACGTTTTATTGTAAATCTCTTATTCATTTATCATCTTTACGGAGTGTGTATTATAATATTATGTTAAATATTTAAGTCCGATCGAAATTTTTCTTAAAAGTAATTTAAATTTACATAATGTCTTCTCATTAATGTATTCAGAATTAAATGGCCCAAATTGAAATAGTGGTGTCATCATCACGGGCAGACTCTATGGCGTCGAGTCGTTGTATCTACAGTTTTATTACATACCTACATGTTATTTATGATTTCATTTAGACTTGTAACACTACGTGACCGAGTGGTCTGTCCAAATTAATATATTCATGGTCCATAAATATTGTGAGCCCATTAATGAGAATAGTCATGGAGATCGCCAATCGGTACAGTTACTGGGTTGTCAGGTGAAACCTATTGCCAATTTTGATAACTGATTTTTTAGAGAACCTGGCTAGACATAAAAGCTGTTTAGTATATTTGCTTGTCTGCATGTCAGTCTATAATTTATTGTAAAGATATAGGTATTAGACAGAGCGGCGCTTCTTACTTTTCAGTATAGTTTAACTAAGTTTGAATATAATTTTAATGGCTCTAGGGTTTTTTAATTAATAAATAATCAAATACGTATGGGTAGGCAACAATCAATATTTCAGCAAATATTAAGTAATCTTCGGTGCTAAAATGTGCGAAATTTTAAGAAAACCTTTTTTATTAGTAAGTTGCAATCATTTGAATGGACACACGTTATGTTAATTTATTGATATTATTTCTTAACGTTTTTTCCTTTTTAAATGTTAAGTCTAAGTAAATGAATCACAATCGTTTAATGGCTTGAATTAAATTGATATTTTTTGAGGTGACATACTTGACCCTGGAGTTTGTTTAATAAATTGTTATATTCTTTTATTTGCCACTGTGGTTATTGACTAACAATTAATTATGTTTTTAAGTTTGTTAAAGAATTTATGGCTATAAAGATTGTTAGTAACTAAGTTGCTAAGACGACTAGGTGCATTGAGTATTTCTTGTTAGCTGTGTATAGTAAAGTTTATTATTTTGTAGAACCACAAGTTTTCCTGATTCTTAATGATGAACATACAAATGAATTTCAAATACTTATGAACGAACCACATAGGTAAGTATCTAAGTACATAAATGCAAGTGTAAAAACGCAACGTATATAAATAATTATATTTAAACTTGCAAGCAAAATACTCAAGAAGTAGACAAATGTATTAGGTAGGTACTGTAAATGCTCAAATCACCTATTGTAAAAGACAATACGCGTCTTTGTAAACCGCGTTATACAACATGTTAAGAAGATACATATAAATAACTTAACTTGTATGCAAAACCCAATAATGAGTACCTACAAGAAAATCTATTTTAATATTGCCATAACTTTCAAATAGCTAATCAGGTTATTTTGATCTTTTTACTCGGAGCATAAAATTGAAGTTTATTGCAAAATGAAAAATATGTGTAATATGTATTAACACATAATCATAAAACTTCATGGTGTAAGCGTTTAAATATGTATTTTGTATATAAAATTAATTATTTAAATGTGTTTGTAATTGTTAAAAATAAATAAAATTTAAGAAGTCATTAAACTAGAAATAAATAATTTGTTGTAGCTTAAATAAACATTTGAGATTATTTTTAATAGTTTATTTTACAAATAAAGTTAGTTTTTATTAATTTGGGTTGTTACCCTAATTAATTTTAAATGTCAGATAAGTGTGAATACTCGAACATAATTATAACTAATATTTTACCACTTATTTTTTTAGGTAGCATGCAATTAGCAGGATTTATGTAGGTTTAAATATAAAATGATGTTAGCTAATTATTTTCTGCTTATTATTTGTAATTTAAACTGACATTAAAGGAAAAAATAACTCATAAATAATTACCTAATTTAAATATAAGTTATTTACTAACCATATAATTAAGGTCATCCTTATGTACCTGAATTAAATAAATTCGGACAAAGTATATTTTATTTCAAGTCATTACAATGTTTTAAAACAACGCCATCTATAAAAGTTTAATAACATTCTAACATACAGTTGAAGTTCTCAGTGTAACTTAAACATGACTTGATTCAAGTTGGGATACAGAATCAAGTTTTTACGTTGTACATTTTACCGCGAGGTGGCGCTTATTGTAAGTTTTCCGGTGAATAGTGTCGAAAGCAGGCACTTTTTATAATACGTGAATATCTCACTGGAGGGTAAAAATAAGTAATTTTTGGTGTTTGTTATACATGTTTTTTTTTTTGCCAATAAAACGCAATAATATACACAAAAATAGTTTATTCTTAAAACAAGAAATTAACTTACAGGTAATCTTACACTAAATATCAATAAATAAAAATAAATAATTACGAACATCTAATCAGCGACATTCTATGAAAACTGGGTAGCAATTCTTCAGTTCTTTATCAAAGACAGGTTTAGCTATGGGCTCTTGAGCATTCCTCATTTTCAATACAGTATTATTGTTTAGAACAATATCGCTGAAAGTATCTATTACTAGATTATTGTAGGGAACGAAATTTTCCATTTGTTTGATTTGTTTCGCGTGACCGCCGATGAAACCCACTTCGGAGCAAATGGCTTCTAATTCTGATTTGGTATGGTTTTGTGTGGGGTAGCACTTGGAGTGCCATACGCCGTGGGAACAGACTATTACTTGTCCTGTTCCATATCTGCAAAGACAAAAAACAATTTTAATAAACGTTCCTATTATGAAAGAACCTTACATGATTATTGCTTGTAATAGTTTAATAGTCATTGTATTCTAAAGTGGAAAGAAATTAGTTTAGGCGAATGTGATCGCGCAACATACAAGCCGGTCAAACTGAGAAGCGCTTTTTTAAGGTCGATTAAAATAAATCTGCTACTGTGATGCCTAACCACAGCAATGGAAGATTTTTTTTATTTTTAGTTTGGTTTAGCTAAAGATAAAAACTGCTTATTTTATCAAATGACGAGTTAATATGTTTGTAAACTTACGGTGTTCCACGTGGAGCATTGAGACCAATGCAGTTCTGTTCATCTTCTCCATTAGGACAGTCGCGAACACCATCACACACCGTGTCCGGAGCCACGCAGTGATCAACGCCGCCCGATTTTGCACCACATCTGAAATGTTTATCAGATTTTAGGTAAAGCTATGGATTTTTGCTGCTCAAACGAACAAAGAACTTGAACAAAAGCATTATTTTGCGGTATTTCAGCATTCCTTTTCTATCTTTTAATTATCGTCTACGGTATTTTTATATGGCGAGTAAAATTATAACTCAGGAAGGTACCTATTCAAATTCAAAGTTGACTGCACTTTTTGAACGTGAAAAATTTGCAAAAGACAGACCTCAAAACACCCTTCACCACACCCTATGTTTGTTTTGCCGGGAAGAAGAAGTGGCGCAAGAAACTCTCCAGCTGTCTCTAGGTTAGGAGACAACAATGTTTCGCATTTAAATTGTTATACATTGAGCATATTGCAGTATACAATATGCAATCATGACAGGTATAAGATAACCAGAACCACCCACTATTTCTATTACCTACTACTTTTGCTATTCCGAGTTACTCACTTGAAAGTCCTCTTAGCAAAGCACTTGCAGAACACAGGATCCTCATCGCTTTTATCATGGCAGTGCAATACACCATCACACAGTCGCGAAGGCATCACTCTAGCCAGGTAGTTGGAGCATGTCGTCTGTCCTGGCTCATCGGTTCTGTCTCCACAATCATCGTTCCCGTCCTTGAATAGTTCCTTCGATATGCACTTGCCGTTGCGGCATTTCATTTGGCCTACTGAGCATTCTGCAATTATAAACAGTTGAAAAAATTAGAAGTGTTAAAAATGTTATCCCTTAGATTTTCCATATACTACAAGCTTTTAATTTATTTGGGTTCATAATGAGCATGATGATTGCATGGTAGTACGCATAAAACAAAGATCATGTATTTAGGCAGAATCAGACCTACTGAAAACTTTAGCTGGAATAAGAATTCTATCTACAAAATTTACATACTTTATAACCTTTAATTTTTTTTAATGCATTTTAAGTGCTCTTTTTCTTGTTAATATATAGGTACAATGCACATAATATAGTAAGACTTAGTATCATAAAATTCAGACTGTAAGCTATAGTTGACCGTTTTTTAGCCCATTAAATATGATATCACCAATTGAGATCCGATACGCCCATTTTTATTAACGGCAAAATTGAGATGTCAACACCTGAGGGTGATGTATGGATTGGCAATATAATAAAGTATCGTATAGCATTATCTAGTTATGTAACACGAGGATATAATAGGAACAGTTATTTATAAGTTATCTGATATATCGTTTTGGAAAGAATACCGTGTTTCCAAAGAAATGATATAAATACAAAGTTGCTAGATATACATAATATAAAATCATTGAAAAATAGAAAAAGTGTAGAAGTTTCTTTAGCATAAGTCACAAAATTTTATTCGAAATGAAATCTAAAAAAAATGTTTTGATTAATTGTAGATGAAATTGACTTTCTGACTGACCCAAAAAAATGTCCCACTTTGTTTCTTTCACTACTGTTGAATATTTAACTGAGAGGTCTAAAGTGTTTATATTTTAGTGTACTTTTTTTAACTCACCACATCCTCTATGATAAGGGTCTTTATCACACATCGTATGTTTCATTTTACAAGCGTCCTCAGACTCGTCATTGCCATCTTCGCAGTCTCTCACGCCATCACACACTTGCAGTGAGGGTATGCATCGGCCACGACCGCAGCGTATGCCTTCACAGATATCGCTGTGCTCCTTATCTGTTAGAGATGGTAGTGTCTTCTTGCCTGCAGGAATTAATGGGCTCAAGTTTAGAAATAAGTCAATGACTTATCCTAAAGCTGACAGGAATTTATACATATGTACGCATAGTCGGAACATGGTCGCGAACGTGTAAGGGATCGGTAATTCAGTAACTGTATAGACTAAGTTTAAGGGCGTGCTGACTTTGGCAACCAAAAATGTGTAGCAGGAATCACATTTCAGTACAATTTTTTGACAATATTTTTCTACCGTAAAAACTTTATCCTGACAATTTGCCACACGATAAAAAATTAATTACCTATATAGTTCACAAATTGCAATCCAGGCCATTACCACAGACAAATCGCAGGAAAGGAGACATTAAAACAAATTGGTGATATCATTTGGAAGTTATGCATGTTTATTGTATATTTCGGTGATTTTAAATGTATTTGCAAATGTATATCTGTTAAGCTCACACCGGTTTAACCGCTTATGTTTGGTTCCTATTAAGACGATGATCAATATCCGGATGCGTAAAGTTAATCTAAACTCATCAAAAAGCTGTCGAAACTGCGAGAATAATCTAAGTAAAAATAAAAGAGGAAAATCGTATTTCATGAAGAAAGGTTAATAAATCATCAGCAGCTATTGATAAGATTAAGATCGATGCTTAGCGTGTTTGATATAAACTTCTCTTAACTTTTCCCAATTAAACTGGTACCATGCTTAATTTTTATTACAATCCCTACTAATATTATAAATGCGAAAGTAACTCTGTCTGTCTGTTACGCTTTTACGTCTAAACCACTGAACTGGTTTTAATAAAATTTGGTACAGAGATCGAGTTGACCTTGAGAAAGAACACAGGCTAATTAAATATAAAATAATATGCACTTACGATAATGATGCTTGATTTCGCTTTTAAGGTTTTCAATATTAGTAGCGTTAATGTGATCTCCGAGTCCACATTCACTTCTGCCATCAACGAATGTGGCTGCTGGGTACCAGCCCTGGTTGGTATGACAGCTCACTATACCGGCCCAGTGGCGGTGTAAGCGATCGAGCTAAGAAAAGAATGGGAAAGTTAGCAAGAAAGTATATACCCTAGCAAATAAATAAACTAGCTTCTGCCAGCGTTTTCACCCGCAACCCGTGGGGACTACTTCCCGTAGCGGGATAAAAAGTAGCCTATAGCCTGGGCTATCTAACACTGAAAGAATTTTTCAAATCGGACCAGTAAATTGGCGCGTTCAAGCAAACAAACAAACAAACTCTTCAGCTTTATAATATTAGTATAGATTTAGCGATCTAGAATAGCGAGATTTAGCGATTGCCTATTTTGAGTCCGGATTTTTAATATGTAAAAGAAGCCAATACCTAGCAGAGGAACAGCAAAAATACTGTTAAATATAAAAGATATGAGTTTCAAACTATAGGAAAGTAAAAAAAATTGTTGCGTACCGGACAAAGACTTTCACTAGATTTTCGTTTGAAGCAACGGTTGCTTGGATGGCAGTTTTCATAAGTTTCTTCTAGAAACACGCTTATTGTAGTATTCTTGTCATCTTGACCGACAGCTACACACGTTGCGTTCTGTTCTAAAGGATAGCTGAAAAAAAGAAAAAAAAAATCAGTTTTTCATTGAAATTCAATCACTTACTAATTTCGTAAATGACTTGTTGAAACTTACGAAAATGCAACCACCATTGGCTTTACAGAATTCGAGTAGTGTGCAGGTTTCTTCAAATGTAATAACGATGCCTTACTACGATACACATCTCTCTTGGCATCTACTTGATAAACTTGTTCGTGCATGCCGTTCATAACCCCTAAAGTTGTATGCGATCCTAGTACAACTGTTATGTAGTGATGAGACAGTCTGCAAAATAATTTTAATTAAAATCATTCACATAAATTAGGGCAAACATATTTGAAAATTGTTTTTTTAAGTACTTACGTAGAATCCCAAAGACATGAATCACTAACTAAAACCCACGATAGATTGACTAAAACTCCAGTGCACTTATAATCGCCTTCAGTAAAAACTTTAGCAATCCACGGCCAAGCGTGATTACTCACAGATTCCGAATCTCTTAACAACATATTATCGAAATCATCAAACTGAGTAAAAAGTGAATTATCACAGGAGATGTATAAAGATTTGCAAGTTTTTGTAATGTTCGGTACACATTGTTCTTTTATGACTTGAGGCTCTTTTATAATGATATGTCGGGAAGTGTCGTTTTCAACACTTTCCTGCCTGTAGGCGAAGTGTACTGGAACTCGCGCCATGGTATCTCGTCGAGTCCTTTTGTTGTCTAAACTGCGTTCCAAGATTTCATCTTCTTTGAGGTTTATGTATTTCACGTTGTACGTATTTGCAGAGCTGCAATGTAACTTTGTGTGAGAACGTTGAATGAGGTTAAGAATAAACGCAGTACAGAAATAAACTTCTATAGTGAAACTACTTTTGACGAGTATTACTGTGAACTTTCTTAGAGGCTCATCAAATAAAAATATTTCAAAAATTTCTATTGGAACTGCCTACCTAAATCCTAAATAACGGCAAATATGTGTAGCAGCCTGCTCTTGCTGTTCAAGCGATAGGTTGTCGACACACTCAACATGCCAGTCGTTCAAATGTTTCTTCGTAAGGAAGCCTTCTAAATTCACTAGCGGTTTGCCGTCTAAATCAAATTCCATAGCCACGCTGTCAGATAAGGCAACTGAAAAGAATGTTATGGTTAATACAAATTGATAATATTTATTGTATGAAGGTAATGAATGACGAGGCGTTAATATCTTATCTTTGTTATTTAAATAAAACTCACAGCAATTAAGTTCGTCTTCCCCTTCTGGGCACTCAGCTTTTCCATCGCAAACATGTTTTTCTGGCAAGCATAATCGACTGCGTTTACACAAGAAATGATTTTCTGGGCAGCTGACTAAAATAAAAGAAACACTTTTTTATTGAAATATATAAAAAACAAGTCCTAAAAATCAAAATCATTTTTTCAAACGTGGCTGCAAAACAGCACTTTTTGAACGTCAAAAATTTACAAAAGCCCGCCCTTCACCACTTTCTATGTGTTTTTGCTGGGAAGAAGATGTGCCGTAACAAACTCCCCAGCAACACATGTCTGTCTGTAAGTTAGAAGAACCTTTCAACTGGTTAATTTTTTTAGCAAATATAAATTGTTACGTTTATATTTTTTATATCAATACTTACAGCAATCAGATTCATCCTGTCCATCTGCACAGTCAATAACTCCGTTGCATATGAGTGTCTCATCAAATGTAGATATGAAGTCAGTGCATGTACAGTCAAGCTCATCAGTGCCGTCTTCACAATCCGCCTTACGGTCACATCGCTGATAGTAAGGTATTCTTTGTTCAATACTGTAAGAAGACCATAATATACATATTAATAGATGAAACAAAATGTCATGTCAAAAGAGAGATGAAGTTTGAAAACCAAAAATATGATAAACTAGCTTCCGCCCGCGGCTTCGCCAGCATGGTGTGTTGATAAAAAGTAATATGTGTTAATCCAGGGAATCACCCGTCAACATACCAAATTTCACCAAATCGGTCCAGCCCTTTTTGCGTGAAAGAGTAACAAACAAAATATGTACATTCTCACAAACTTTTGCATTTATAATATAACTAAACTAAACTAAACTAATGATTTCAACTTACCGTCGACATTCAAACTCGCTAGGAACACGATGTTTCCTTCTTAATTTAGCTGGTTCAATCTCAGAAGTACCAACGTCTTCTATAACATTAAGTATATCTGAACTATCTTCAAAGTCTAGTTTCTTAACTGCTGATTCTTCAGGTAGTTTCTTAACTGGTTTTTCTTGCAGTTCAGTTGAAGTGATTTCTTTTATATCATCCATTGTTTCACTAGCTTCCTGGTCCTCTTCTAAAGTAGAGTTTGGAAGTAGATTTATGGCAAGCGTTTCTTCACTCGTCTTAACGTCTGTTTTATTTTCAAATTCAGGTAGCTTCGTTACCGGTGGATCAACTTGAAGTTCATTGCTAGTTTCATTCTTTACGTCATCCATAACATTTGTTTCAGTAGGTTGCTGAGCAGCTTCTGTTGAAGTGGGATTTGTAGCGAGTATTTCTCCACTCATTTTAACATCTGATTTATCTTCAGGTGATTTTGTTACTGTAGTGTTATCTTCAAATTCATTGGTTGTTTCATTATTAACTATATCTATTAGTTTTGTGTCTGAAGTATCCTGGTCGTTTTCTGTGGAATTGGAGTTCGCAGGTAGGTTTTCATCTTTGTTCTTTTGGTGATTTTCTTCCGTGCTTTCCAAAAGACTAAAGGGAGTAGTAATTTCTTCTTTTTCAATATCATTTTTTTCAAGAACAGAGGTCGATGTTTCAATTATTTTTTCATTCAAATCATTACTATCGGAGTTATGTTCTAAGAAATCATTACGTGTGGTATCTTCTTCAGAAAATGTTTTTTGTGTAGTAGTTGCTACAACATGTTGCAGTACTGAGGATCCAGATTCTAGCAATTCTCTGGATATATCCATTGTAATCATTTCCATATCTCCTCGACTTGAATCGGTAGGATCTGTACTTATTGAACTAAAAGGGTCAGCTGTGCCTGTTTCTTGTGAAGATCGAATGTTTTCTGAGCTTGCTTCATTTAAGATTTCGAGAGTCGATGCATGTTCGAAGTCAGGTGTAGTAGGTGTCAGGTGTTCTTTTTTATGTTCATTGATTCCGTTATCATTTTTAGATTTAAGTTCCTGTTTATTAGAGTCATTGGCTGTAGTTGATTCAAAACTGTCGCTTTTGCGTTCAGATGTAATGATTTTAGGAGTTGTTGAACTTTCGGTTGAAGTAGTAATTTCTTCTTCTGTAATTGAAGGTGTTGTGGTATCCTCATTCAACTGCGTCGTTGCGGCTGTTATTTCTTCTATATTTTCAATACTTTTAGATAAATTACTTTCTGCAGTTTTCATGGGTTCAGATTGCGCCTCTTTTGTTTCTAATAAACCTAATGTACTACCTGCATTTAAATTAAATATTTCATCGGCGAGTGTAGACACTGTTCTAGTAAATTCACACTTAGTTTCATCTTCTCCGTTCAAACAATCTACGATTTTATCACATTTTCGTTTATTCGGAAGACATTTAGATATTCCTGTTTCGCATTTGAAACCGGGGCATTCTTGTATTGGTTGGACAACGGGCAAATTCTTGGATGCTGAAAGAAAAGCAAAAAACAAATGACGATCGGTAAGCATAGAATTTCAAATTAAAAGCACGCCTGCTTGAGACGTATTCTTATTTTACTGGCCTTAAAATTCGTAGGTACTTACAAATATGATATCTAATCCATTTCACGAAGAGACTGACTCGAGTGTAAACGCCCGGCTCATCTTTCCGAGCGCACCCGTCACCATGGCTTACGATCCCTGCCATGTACCATTGTTGGGAATTCAAAGGATTTCTGCATAAAAGAGGCCCTCCACTGTCGCCCTGAAATAATCCAACATGTTATTGCAAAGACGTGATAGGGAACTCACGTAAAATATATGAAATTCTGAGAAGTATATGCGTAAAATCTACGCATCTACGTTATTCATCTACGTTATTTATTTATTTTAATTCGAGTGAGACACTATTATGTCTATAGTATATATTGTGTCTGTGTGTAAAATAGATAATTATTTTACCTGGCACGCATCCTTGCCACCTTCAGCAAAACCAGCACAAATCTCTTTGCCAGCTTGATCTTCACTGTGCTTACATTTGGCCCAAATAGGTACTTCTACTTCTCTCATGTGGTCGGCTAAAAGGCAAAAAAAAACGAATATATTTCAAACAATAATTCAATTTTGAACTTGCAAAAATTCCAAAGGCTTATTTTCAGCATTTTGTTTCGTAACCCTAAAACTGATTACTCACGATCGGGTCCTTTTTCGGTCGTAGCTCCCCAACCGACAGCGGTACACACAGTACCCGGAGATGGGCCCCATAGCCAATCAGGGCCCGCCGTATCGGGACTGGGCAAGCATATCGGTCGCACCCAACGACTATATTGAATAGCGGGTTCGACTCTCAATAGAGAAAGATCGTTTTTCATGTCAGTCTGACTGTAATGTTGATTGACTATGACGTGGGTCACTTTGTGACTTTGTTCTTGTGGCGAGAATGAAAAACGACGCAGCATTCCTACTTGCACCTCGTAGTAATGATCCCAGAATCTGTGGAATTGTGATTTTTTAGATATACAATATATTCAAATTAGACTATTTTTAATCAGATATAAATTAAATTGTTATTTAAAAATGATGTAGGTAGTTGAAAGGTGATCTTACTTGTGAACACAATGAGCAGCGGACACCACCCAACTATGTGTTATAACGACTCCTCCACAATGGAACATGCCATTTCTATACAGAGCTACCATCCAAGGCCAGGCTGCAGGCTGACTGGGCTTTCCCCCCACTACCCTACTCTCTGTCCTTTTGTTCCTCATTGTTCCAAAGCCGTCTCTCTTGAATGTATCGAATTTAATTCCGTAATTCATCTTAGAACCGGTCCTGTCTATATTCCTTTTCATGCGGTTGCCGTAAAACATCAAAGAGTAAGGATGGCTCGGTAACAGATATCTTTTGTTTCTTCCGAACAGATGATTTTCGATCGCAGCGTTCTAAAAATAAAATAAAGGGTTACACAATGAGTATTTTTGGAGACGTTGTCATAACTTCAATCAATAGGTCTTAAATAATGAGGCGTACTTCAAATATAAAATGGAGTCGTTGTAAAAATATCAGCAAAAATGTTCTGAATTCTAAAAATATCTTACGAAGCGTGAACAATATTTTCTGCATGATTTGCGAGTACATTACCTCTCTAAGTAGCTGTGACGTAGACTGCACTCGGGTTCCACATAGCATGTCGGGACAATGCACGTACACTGCTGATGAGTTCATACATGTGTCGCTTGTTTGCATCAAACCGCCGGGACCAGTGTTCAGGTAGTCTATCTTTATCATGGGGTCTATGGGAACTACTTGTATGATCGGTGGCCTGAAAATGGATCATTACTATATGTTTTTTCTTATGTATTAAAATCGAATCTAGGTAAGTATTTTTTCTTTGCAAAATAGGTAGTATTCATTTTGATACACGGCTAGGCACCGTTCACAGGCTAGTTTAAAAAAAATAAAACATGATTAATGTTTGACTAACGAATCGCTCACTTTCAAAACACATATTGGGAAACTTACCTTATAATCAGGCCGGTTTCCCTCCGGCAAGCGTCATGAGCCCACATGTAAGGATTTTCGCAAACTGCATACCAGTTTCCTTTGAAATTTCTGTGTAAAAATCCTTCAGTGTTCGAAATGGCAAATAACTAAAATAATAAAAATATTATTAAATATATTTCATATTTAAATCACTTTATTAATCTCCCGATCCAGCTTAATTTAGAATTAAAACAATAACTTTATAATCACTTTGTTATCTACGAAAACCATTCCTGTCTAGTTTCGATGTCTTCTGAATTTTCATCAAACTTTTGTGATAAAGTCAAAAACCTCCGAATTCACGTTGTCACCGATGCAATTTCGTGTTCAGTGAAAGTGAAGTGAAATTGGTATGTCCGTCACCTGTCATCTACACTTTTGATGTATGAGTATTGGAGGTGAAAATGCAAAAAAACTTCTCACAAAGAAAAGAAAATTCTTTACTGTTACATTTTGTACTAAAAATAACTATTTCTGATTGAAAATAGGACTTTGCCATAACTTACAGGCTTTTTAAGAAGACTGGGAGCTAGCATGTTACATTCGACCTCATCTTTGTGGTTGGGACAATCAACGAAATTATTGCATCGCTGTTCTTTGCTAAAGCAAGTACTTCGGGAGCTCATGTCTAAATCCTCACAGCTAAACTTATCTTCACTGCAACCTGGAGTAGTAGAAAAAGTGTTAAAATAATGGAATGACTTTGAACTTTATTTCAATATAAATAAGGACTATTGAATATTTATTACCAAAGCAACCCATTTCGTCTTCTCCGAAAGGACAATCGAAATATCCGTCACAAAGTCGTGACTTATCGACTCTCTCTTTGCAGGTGCAAGAAGCTTCATCGCTGACATCAATGCAGTCGACGTTGCCATCACACCACTGCTTTTCGTCAATACAAGCGTCTCCACTCGCGCAAGATATTGTGCCCGACGGACATGATGTTTCTCGAGATGAATTAGAGGTACGTTTCGTTGCTGCCGCTTCTGATCTGTGAAAAGCAAAAAACGTCTTAAAGTAATTCGAGTACTTGTGCAGATATACGGTAACATTATAGAGCAATAACACTACGTAAACTAAATTTTGTCGTGTCGGGGGACCGCTCTAATTCATTACTTTAGATACGTGTTTTTTTTTTAAACGAATTTTGTAATTAGGTATCACTTGATTTATGTAAGTATTTATGAAGGTAAAAAGCGGTCCCCCGACACGTCAAAATTTAGTTTACGTAGTGTTAAAAGTTATTTTTTGCTTTTTATAGGGTTTAGCGTTTTTAACCTTTTGTCATAATTATTGCGTACTTTTTTTGGGTCGGGGGTTTTTTAAATTTATAATTTAATTTTATTTCATGCTTTTTAAAGGAGCTCCTTAATTTTTCCTTCTTTCATTTAATTTATTTTATCTTAAGATGGGGTCGCTATATGCGATCTCGGCCAAAGGTAGCTGTTTAACAATCCTCATGACAAACTGGCTCTGGGAGAATTGCACAGATTGAGAAACAATAAAGATTAACCTTTGGACATTCTAGATTTTCAGCAAAAATATAAATCGGTTTATCCGTTTCATTCCGGCATTCCAGGGTTTCATCCGCCACATCCCATTTCCAGCATCAGGTTCTCGTCAATCAGAAACATGAAGAGAACTCGTCAAGACAAATTCAACGAGCCCAAACTCGATGGGTTTACTAAAAGGCAGTTCAGGGTTACGTCTTCTACCTTCATGCCCTAACAGCAGACCAGCTCAGTGGTTCCAAAAGACATTAGTGTTTCGAATTTCAGATCCCACATATACTTGCAAGTAAATTGAGCGTGTAACAATCCTATCACATCTAGCAAACGACCTGATGACCTTGAAGACCTGAACTGATTTCCACCAAACATAGCTAAGAACACTCCCGACTGACATACCTTTTAAACAAAAAAAATCGCATTACAATCGGATCATCCGTTTGGGAGCTACGATGCCACATACACACACACACACACACACACATACACACACACACAGACACGTCAAACTTATAACACCCCGTCGTTTTTGCGTCGGGGGTTAAATACACATATAGACATTCCACAGTCTTTTTATGAGCATGTCTTTGTAATACTTACTTTGATTCCAACATGCTCAAGATGATATCAATATCTTGAGGATGTATCTTTTGTCTATGCATGTCTATATCCCGTTCATGAAGATAAGGGGTGTGCATGGGCGGGGATAAAAACCTGCGAACATTGAAGTACAAAATTTTATGCCAGTTCTCAGCAGTAATGAAAATAAAGCATACCAAAGAGGTTCCATACCTAGTATGATGCATTAATGGATGGTCATAATGTGTTCCTAAGTAGTCAGATGTTGGCTCATAAATCCCTGTAAAACAGAAAGGTGTGTTAGAAGTTTGTTGCATTAAAGGAAAACTTTATAACCTTTTTGATGTTTTACCTTTTGTGTGAGGGCAGTTTTGTTTTAGAAGTCGAGCTAATAAAATATTCTGTGGTGGATCTGAATGTGACTGCGACATAGTGTTAGCATTAGTGAATGGAGCCGCGCCTCTGCCTTCAACTGGTATTGAAGGAACAGCTTCGATAATGTTATCGATATTCATGGTAGGCAATGCTTGTCGTTTAGTGAGATCTGTTGGAGCAACTTCTTCATTTTTCATTTTACTGTCGTTAGCATTTTCATCGTTTTGATTTAATTTCAAATTAATTCTAGATAGATCTTCTTTTGTTTTGGTTTTATCATCACTGTGTACGATTGCTTTCAATTTGGAGACGAAGTTTTTACATATTTCTTGATGGTTGTCATTGTTACATAAAAGGTCATGTTTTAATATTATTTCTCTTGCCTTTTGTATTTGTTCATCATTTAAATTTTCGATGGGATCGACCATGAGTAACGATGAGTCGCTTGGAGTGATTGCGCTTCGTTTTTTTCTTATGCGTTTTGGTTCTGATTTCAGTTTCTTGTCTGATGTTTCATTTTTTAATTGTAGAAATATTTCCATGTTGTGAACTGTTACGTTTGGGAGTTCACTATTCCCTGTGACTATAATAATCTCGGTATTTCTTCCATTATCTAAAACGAAACGGAACATTACAAAAAGGTTAATAAAGATAGAGAATGTTATGAACCCATTTTGACTATTGAAAGTCAATGTTAAACTTACCATAGCTCTCGGATATTTTTATCAGTAAGACATAAGTTCCTACCCCAAATATTGTCAGTAACAACATAACCATTACTTTTTGTAATGTGGGGAGGAAACATCTGTAAAAACCATTATTATCGCGACCTGAAATTAGATCAATACTGTTAATTAGGAGTACATCATTACTGCATAATATTCCTTAACAAATCTGGTTATGGGTACAGGAAGCACCAAAGGTCGTTAGTTTGCCGAGACCTTGCTTATTAAGACTTAATGACATTACTTTGCTAATAGTTTAATAATGTTTTCCAACACAGTCTCATGATGCTTGCGTATATTCTATCTGAACGATATGAAACTGCCAATTTCATTTAATTAGTAGAAAGTCAGTAGACGATATAAATATTAACACATGCTTTTTACACTAAGCTCCTAAGCTAGCCTTTTTTTTCAATCATAAAGTCGTCATCCCAAAAAAATATCAGGAACTTGACGTGGTTTTTATCAATACACATACTATTTTCTGAGGATTCTGCTAACTCCATCGGTGGCAGACCCAGCTGCTCCCAACGTTCTTTCATTATTTTCTCACTGGTCATCTGAAAAGATGTCATTTTATCAAAAATAATCTATCTACTAATATTGTTTCGAACTACCGCTAGCAGCTATCGAGTACATAATTAAGTAGAGTACACCAGTGTAATTCCTGGTCTTTATGAATTTGGCATAACTTGTGTGCAAGTTAAGTAAACATTCAGGTAACCGACTTATGTAGTTTGTAAACAACTTAAGTAGTTTGTTTCTCATGGTTAAAGTTCACATAGCTAAGTAGTACTAGTAGGACTATAAAAAGTAGTATCTATAAAGTCTTTTTAGATAAATTCCCAATATAATATTTTTTTTTCCAATTAGAAGTGTTTCATTTTAATTACAATATAATGTTGCTTTTATTAATAAATATCAAGATATCATTATTAAAAGAACGCATGAATGAGGTAACCAAGAATAGGAATATTATGCCTAAGAATATACATAATATACAAGTAATACAAGACGAAAATAATACCTAAATGAAGTGATATTATGTAGCAAGCAATCGACATTATTCAATTTCATTATATTAAATGTCGATCTTGTCTTATTGGCGCTGATCAAATATCAAGTCGTGTGCGACACACCTAATATTCGTAATGGCACATAAATTAAGTGTATGTGCACAGTATACAGAACACAAATGTCTGGGTGAATGACATGAAGTCTTGATGTCTTAAATTCGTCATAAAGCAAAGGGATCCATTCTCTTTATGAGAGGAATCACTTTTGCTGAAACAAGTCTTTTTTACACTGGCGGATTTTCCAAGCGATACAGATAACAGACAAACAATTGACAACTGCCTGTACAAAAATGACGTTAAGAACCAAAAGACAGATTTTTGAGGCTTGAAATATACTGCTCATATATCTATGATTGGCTTTTTATGCGCGGAAAGAGGGGATGGAAAATTCATCAGAGTGAAAGAACTGTAAGCACAGAAAGAGGAAAGATGTCCTCAGATGCTATAAGGCAGGTAGGTCAGGTGCCTTCTTCTAAGTCGCACGTTACCTACGTACCGTAAATGATCTTAATAAATACTATAATAAATACTTTTTTAATTTGTTGTAAACAGACAGAAGACGCGGCGTGTTTCGTCATTTTCTATGCAGTAGTAGAGATATAAAATAGGTATCGTTACTCAGTTCAAACGCGAAGGAACAATGAAACTTCTGAGCATGACAAAAGTTGCAAGCAGGAAGCTCATATTATATGCTACCAGCAGGTGCAATATGCACTCAAAACTTCACCGATCCCGTGAATCGAATTTCCGCGTATATGCGAGGTTGATATTAAAATGACATTATATCGTTACACGCAATGCAATTATCGGATACGCGCTTTTTCAGTTTGCATTTTATTTCGGGGTTTTTATTATTAGGTTTTCATGAGTATCGAAAAATATCAAAAAATTTTCGTCGTTAAAAAAAATGGTTTTATTTATCCTATCTAATTACTTTCCCAGAAATAAGTTAATACTCAACAATTCTCTGTCAAACTGTTTATTTGTTCAGTATTGCGAATAACGAATTCAAGGAAACTGAAGACAGGTACTAGACATTATATTCCTTTGTTGTTGAAACAGTTCTAGTACTTACTACATTGTTTATATTAAACTAACTTCCCGGGATTATATAGTAAGTAAGCATAATTCTAACTGTTACGGAATACTGGCTGAATTATTGAAAATGCAATCCATTTCCTCTCCTATTAATTCTGTCAATTAATCGAAAAAGAATTCTTTTTTTAAATCCGACTTTTTCCGTCATTCTATTTTTAAACGTGCCAAAAATAACTTTTGAAGAGTCAGCATTATCAAGCTAGCGCACAAAAGGGAAGATAATAGACAAAGGGAAGAATTACAAAAACGTTCAAATATCGAATTTCAAGACGACTGTCTTTGTGCTTTGCTGAACTTAAAGGAAATTCTTGTTTACTCAAACAATAACAACTTTTTCAATTAACATAGTTGTAAAACTATACAGTTTCATAACAAACATTAGAATAAAATAAAAAATAGTACTTACATTGTCCTACAATTAAAATTCAATCACTCACTAATCACGACAACACATTTCTACGTAAAATAACAAAGTTTTATGTTACTTCACTGCACTGAGCGACCGCGACCGGCGCACTGGCCACTGACTCAGTTCAATCAATTTGCTGATCAGTAGATTTCGGGTAGAATCACAATTGTTTAGCTGACACTTTTTGTTCGATGTAAACTTTTAAGTTTCGAATATGAATCATACGTTTTATTTATTACGACAGAAGTTTTGAACAATGAGGAAATTCGAAATTGAAATGCTTGATACTCTCGAGAATTACTTAATTCCAAAATACAATTTCTCGATTCTCTCAGAAATTCGAATTTTGAGTTTGTCATAAATAATCTTGATTGTTAGATGCGCATTTGGGAATTGCAAGTATTTTATACAGAGGTACATTAATAGATTAAATTCAGGAACCAAGGATTTTGTCATTATTTAATTCCTTCGATCTTTACTTGGGTTTTCGATATTTACTTTACTTGGCATTACTTTCAAAAACAAATGTTTCCTAATAAAATTTGCAGTATTTTCTGTGGTAATTTTTTATGATTATTGTCTTCTAAGAATTCTTAGGAAACTTGAAAAGGTATTTGGAACAAAAAATGGCTTACAATAAATTACGTCAAAAATGAAAAGTTACATCCTATATCTGTAAAATCGTTACGAATTCGCGCATTGTCATCACACCAGCACATACACTACAAAACGATGACCCGTTTATTTCGAAATGTTGATTCGTACCTACATACATATTTAAAACACTAAGCATTTTGTAGACTTGCAAAAAATTTGTACGAAATTACGAAAATAATTATATCTGGGCCTAGAAATGTAGGTTTCAATTTTTATCGCAACATTTTATATATTGCACCTACTTGTCAAGAAATAACTGTCCAACAGTTTTTCTGCACATTATTTATTATGATATAATTGTAATATTTTGGAACTTGCTTGGTTTTTACGCATTTTTAGAGTACAATAAATTATTTACTTATCAAAAAAGAAGAATTTATGGTAGCTGTGTAGAATTTCAAAGGCGACTTTACGCTTAAGAAACATAGGGTAGCGAGTATTAACATAATACTCGGCGCACATCTGCTCACAGCATCCCGAAGATTACATACTTTAAAATTATCTCCAAGTAAAAAGTTGGTACTCTCATACGAGTATTAAAGTACTAAGTTTTAGATATGGAAAAGCAATTTTAATGACAAAAGCAGTATTTCTAGCTTGATGTAACATTACTAGACGAATATCAAGCTTTTTTTTATTTTAAACCAATACTTATGTGGCAAAGCATCAATCAATAATGTGTAATAAAACCTCATTTTTGTAGACAAAACTCTTTTCGACTGTCTAGTCATTCTCGACGCATCACAACCCTTTCGTGCTTCAGCGAGCGCGTAATTCAGTAACTGTCAGTTATAGAATATTTCACAAAAATGTGATTTGCGACAGCGGTTCAGACAGTCGAATAACTGAACGTCAAGGAAAGAAAATAAGTCGAAAATATTGTAAAGTTCTTTTTTAAAACGATTTCCAAAAAAAAAGATCCCATTGTGGATGATTGCATATTTTTATGTAAGATGGAGTTATTTAAAAGAATACTTCTTTGGTAATGTATAGTATTTTGGCAGTTCAAATCACCCACGTAGACGAAGGAATGAATAACTCACTGCACATTAGTCAAGATTTTAGTAATAGATATACCTACCGATTTCGTATTTTGTAAAGTCTTCGGTACCAAAAATAAAAGCAACGCATCGAATTTAAATGACGAGGATGAGGACGATAATAAAAAATATAAAAAAAAACTTTTAAACAGATAATGGAGAAGCCAAACCCTTATAAAGTATATAACTGGTAAACCTTATAATTTAAAGATATCTTCGGTCTTCATCAAACACAAGATTTATTATTAGACTTGCTAAGAGACATGTGCTCCAATATTAACTTAAGCAAAGGCGCGGTCATAGAACAAATCAATTAGTGCATAATCAAGACATGGCCGATCCATTAGTTAATTGATCTTTATCCCTTTACTTTATACATAATGCTGTTAAATTGCAAGCATATAGAAGCGAGAAAGGGGAACAAAGTTTTGCACGTACTTGCATTTAGCTACGTCAGTCATTGATGTTATTTGTGATACAAAAAAGGAGCATACTTAGTGATAAAAACGAAAATTGTAATATTACTGTTACAGATAATACCCGTAGTTCAAAATGCAACTAACTACACCTAGTTGTACCGGTGATCTGAAGAAGGAAAAAATATAATATCTCGTTGTAGCTAATGGTGGCTGAATTAAATTGACTCGGTTTTTAGTAGTTTGGTATGATTGAAGACAGACTAGACATTGTTACTTTTGCGT
Organism: Helicoverpa armigera; assembly: GCF_030705265.1. Lineage (NCBI taxonomy): Eukaryota > Metazoa > Arthropoda > Insecta > Lepidoptera > Noctuidae > Helicoverpa > Helicoverpa armigera. Next base: position 4,531,667 of record NC_087131.1, on the reverse strand, counting down.
TAAGGTAAAGTGTAAGTATGGATTCTCGTAAATACATTTAGTTAGGCTACAATTAAATTAATAGAACAGCTAATTGCTACGTAAACTTTATGCAAATAGTTTTGACTAGTTCAAAGTTTTTGAATAGCTTCAGCGAATTTTTGGACTGTTACTCAGACTTATATTAAGAATTCCGTCTGTATTCGATTAGGGATACAAGTTAATAGGCACTTTTTGCAGCCCATTTTTTAAATAGAATTTACGCATTTTCAGTACATCATATTATCGTTGCAGTTTCAATACCTTTTTATTCTGTCAAACAAGCTCATTATAGATAATCTCAAACCGAACTCGTTGCTGGTCCATAATTTGTATTTTAGGGGGAGTAGCTATTACAACAGTCTTGAAAAACAAACCAACGGCAAAGTCTACTTATGTAAGTAGCAGTTAATGCATTGATAATATACCTACACAAACTTAAAAGTTAATCTTATGTGGTAAGGTGGTCTTACAGCAAAAAGCAATCTTTTTCTGTATAAGAGGATACAACTAGGTTTAGCCGCATATGGCCGATTACACCTGGCTGTAACCGGTTAAAACTAGGTGCATCCGCACTTCGGGCTTTACCCGTAACATATATACTTACTTATATAAACACGTAAAGAGCTGTCTTCTACAGCTACAACATTACACGGATTCATTACTCACTAATATAAAAACATGAAAATTATGACATAAACATTTCAACATTTATAGTTATCAACGAACATTAACGATAAAATCTGTCTGCGGCTTAAACACTCATACTCATTCATATAAAAACCTCTGAGCTGTCATTATTTACTAGATTTATAAAATACTGTAATGTCACACACGTCGGTAAATCGTTATAGCTCCTGTCAGACATGGGAATTAAACTGACAAATGATAATTCATTCTGACACAATCATTATGTGACCTGAATATATTTTTTAACGTCTAAACTTTCTGAGCTATGAATGAAATATTTATTCATATAGACACGCTTGGTATATTTTCCTTTAAAATTCTTGTAAAAAACCCTGTTTTACTTCCATGATGCATGTGAACATTAGAATGTTACTTTATATTTGTTACGCTTTCAGGTTAAAATTACTTAACCATTTTGTATAGGATTCGGTTCGATATAGAGGGTTGGGGCCAATTCGATGAAAATAAAGGATTTTGATTTGATAAGTAACCAAAACAAACTAATTTTGAACTAGAAATTGTTTATCAAATGTGTATTTTCATATAAACTTTGTCTTGATTAGCATTACAAAGAGCTTGGGTACTGTTTAGTATTTCAATATTAAATGAATACCTACGTTATGTAGAAATTTTGTAATGTTTAATGATGGCCCCATTTTAATGAAGGTTCTGTGTTTTGATATGGCTGATCACATTTCAACTAAAATTAGATCTTAACTATATCACGTTAATTTAATAACAAATGTCCCGTCACTGGTAATTTTACTATAATACATACGAATTCGTTTTTAAAATGCACTTAATTTATTAGTGTACTAGTAATGTTATTAAAGAACTAGCTTCTGCCAGCGGCTTCACCCGCATCCCGAGGGGACCACTGCACGAACCCTATCTGGGTTAATAAAAGTAGCCATAGCCTTCCTCGATAAATGGGCTATCTAACACTGAAAGAACTTTTGTTGGGCCAGTACTTCCTGAGATTAGTATAGATTTCTGAAAAAAATGCCGAGCCATGCCTAAACATGAATGACGTCAGCGTCAATCTTCCACAATGACGTCAGTTTCTTCAAAAGCGTTATTTTGTCAGTCTTGTTATCTATTCTGTTTAAAAATAAGTTAAACAAGTCAAGAGTTTGGACCTTCACCTGAATAGGCTCTTCGGCTGGGTCAAGTGCTTGATGGATGAAAGCGGCACTCCTGGACACGACGCGTAATTTTACAGATTTACACAACTTTGATCGTTGAAGGTATCTTGAGTGTTATCTTTTTCGATTGGCATTGTTAAAAATAAATATTTTTAGATCGCCAAGTATCAGCTTAATGTTTCTAAGAACCTTTAATCGGAGTGTGGGATTGAACTTTAATATTGAATTTGATGTCAAATGGTTCTTAAAAGATTAAAACCGTACGGTTATTAATTGGCTTTGTTTCGTCGTATTGGTAAACGACGAACTTTGTTCTAGTTTTAAAATAGGTTTTAAGATGTTCAAGTTCATTGCCAAAAATAAAGCATTTACAATTTTATATGTTTAGAGTACCTGTTAACTCAAGTACCTAAAATGTAGAATCTTTTAGAGCCCTATCCCTTAATTTTATTACAGTCTTACTAAAGTAAGACCTCATTGCATTAAAAGCTCGTATTATTCTAGACAGAACACAAGTTTTCCTAAGAAACCATTCTTGAAATGAAAACATTTCTTAGAACCTTTTCAAACTATCTCAGGACGAGCGAAACTATCAATTTTATTAGAAAACTACTGCTATAAAAGGCGCAATTTATACTAAAACAACATAATTTTCTTGAAGAAGCCGATATGTGTTATGTACGTGGGTGTGACAGTCACGGCTTTGCACAAACTGACACACAAGCATGGTCAACCATTAACATGATTTGGTTGGTGATCACGTAGAAAATTGTAAGCTTTCCATTATTCTATGGCCTTATAAGGTAAGGGGGTCAATCGGTTTCCTTCATTTATTGTTTGACCTTGACAAACGACGGGTGCTAACGTGGTTGTGGCAATATTTACAAGTTGAAGAAGTGGTTGAATATTGAGTGTTGGTTTCACTAGCTTTGCAGGTGAGGGTGAGGGTTATATCAGAACGTAACATCAGATCAGATTATACCTATGCATAAGTTAGTTTCAAAGATTTTCAAGTTATTAGTTTACATAGATAGTAGCGTAAAATACAATAGAACAAGCCCTTAATTCTTATTGAAAGATACCAGGGTGCTTTATATATTAATCCTTTTGGATTATTTACTTTTAAGAGACTGATACAGGAGGATAAAAGTTTTAATACTTAATCTTTGTTTTTAACTAACTTCTATTAATCCTGAGCCAAAGAGTAAAAGTTTTGATGTGATAAATAGTATAAGTAAAATTAAATGAAAAGGTAGGATCATTCATTTATCAACGCCTACGGGAAATGTCGGTATCGCGACAACTTTGCAGGTATCTTTGTAGGGAGAAGCGATGAGTGTTTGTTAAATATTTAGATAGGAATCAATATAAGGAATAAGGAAGAAAGCAGTTTTTGAGAAATAATCTTAAGTGGTTGTATAGTTGTTAAGATAGGCAATATAAAGTAATTTTAATAATTTTTCATCAGTAACTATTATTCTCAATTTGAATTTTCCTACGGAACTGTTTCATTTTACGACCCTGCCAAAAATTCAAGGAGAGAACTTCGTCTGAGAAATAATGGCTCACTGTACAAGATTTTTCAGAACACACAACAGTCGGCATTTCAAACTTTCATACCGAATTTTTGCTCATTCTACCCTTTCAGAACTTATAATTGTTTATTATAACTTTCTTATTCAAACAGCAATAAGAAATTGGGCATTTTTATGAAATCCTAAATATTTTGTAATTGGCCAATGAATTCCTCGTTTAATGCTTCTGTGATTTTCTTTAGCACAAAGTTAACCTTTATTTTGGATAAGATAGTAAAAGAACCTAATAAAATATTAACATGAACTAAATTCAATAAGTTAAAAATAATTCTGTGTACCAAATATGTTACCATCTAATACCGCGTAGGCTCAACTCCGCGGACCACAAAATATGTCTCATTGAATTATTTATAAGAATGACACCATTAACAGCTAACACCTGTATCCGCTTTATTACCAGATATTTATAGGTACTCCAATACATTCCTTTCCATTTGGAGTATATCACGATATATGTGTATTTCTAACTTTCCTTTCAGAGTCGAAGCTCTTTGTACGCGCATCAAGAAATGGCTGAAGTGAGGATATGAAATACGTGACAATGTGTTCCCTCCTCTCGGTGATAACTTTAATAACCGTGGCTGTAATCACGGGGTGTCATGGCGAACAAAAACAGACCGATCCGGACTCGTACATGAGTCAGCTCATAGCAGATTTATGGCTAGAAGGGGCCGATGTCATCCGGATTATTTGGCGGGATTGCTCTAAAAAAGTAAGTGCTAATATGTGTTTTCCAAAGATTATTGCCTCCATTTTTGTAGGATCTTTCTGTGTTCTGATCAACTTATTATCTTCAGACTTAAGTAAGTAATCGTGTAAAATTCTATAAATAGTGATCGCGTCACAGGAAAAATGAGATCTCAAAGTTTATTTTTAAAATTAGTTGCGAGCTTGTTATTACTTGCTTTTCAAGATGTTTATAAAGTGCATCCTTTTGAAACTGTAGTGTATTAATTAGTGACCAGGCTACACTTTCAAAGCGTGGAAATAAAATGGAAAATAATCCTAGAAGAGATCCTAGAAATATTTTCAGCATACGGTAATCCGTCTTTTTGAATATTCAATTGCTTGACCGATTAGGTCGACCAAATAGGCTTTTGTTGACGTGAAAAGGTACTTAGATATCAATAAAAACCATCACAAAAGGCACCCACAAGCCTTGAGCGATTTGAAGGTCATTTTTCTTCGAAATCTTCCCCCTATTGTTATCTTATTCGAGTGTGTACATACTTGAGATAGAAATTGGCCATTAAGGTTATTTGTCAACAATGTCCTTAGTCCACGTTGATGCCTCGTATAAGCCTGCAGTAGCCGCTTGAAATCGCCTTAATCGGCTTTGGCTACGGGCACTGTCTATATGATATACCTACCTATTGAGAGAATTATAAAGATGTAGCGTTTTAAAACGAATTATTTTTATCTTTTTTATTTTCGGTTTTGTTTATTTAATTAACAGAGCTAGATTACATAGCTCAGTCAGCATTCAATTTGTAGTTTAAAAGTGAAATAAACTCAATGTATCTAACACAGATTTTCCAATCTCTATTAGGGTGCTTACATAAAGAAACAGGTTGCCGGTACAGACAAACCTGTACGGGTAGGTACCGATCAGTGCAGGTATAATATTTCAATACAATCCTATTGACTCACTTATAAAGAAACAGGTTACCTGTTTCTTTAGAATATTATACCTGCACTGATCGGTACCGACCCGTACAGGTTTGTCTGTACCGGTAACCTGTTCCTTTATGTAAGCACCCATAGTAAGGTGTCATATTGAAATTTTACTGGATGAAACATGGAGTGTAAACGTAGCATAATTTATCGTTCGGAAGGAAAAAAGTTCTAATATTATAATTCAGTTATTTAAATTACTTACCTTATTGGACTAAATTATTATTATTCAGATACATAACTATGAAGATATTGGTATTTATAACGTAGGAAAGTCCACGAATAGCACAAAAAAAAAACAAAATCCAATTTTGAGTGTAAGATCATTTATCAAAGCATATTATTTTCTCCTTGCTTTGAAGATATTTGACCCAACCTTAAATTAAATTTCCCCATTTTCTTCGTAGTTGGTGGACGTGAAAGACGTAATAGATCACAAGGAGTATTTCCCTAAGTTCGTAAGGTGTATGAAGAGGAAGACGCTGAGAGCTCTCGACAGGTCACTGACCCCTGATGTGGTGCCTGTGGCTGATGGGATCAACTTGGTGCGGTTTGAACTGGTTGACAGATCCGGGAATGTTATGCCTGAGAATGAGACCAGGTAAGGATGACTATAACCAAGGAGGTGCAATGTTTTGATCTGATACGTTATATTTTTTGAAATAATGAGATATATGTAGATAAGTAGGTATATTAGAATTGGTATCATTAGCTATTTCAAAGAAAGCTTACTACTACTTAATAAAGAATTATGAAGTTCGTTTCCAAGAATTTATCGATTCGCAGGTGAGTTGCTCCAGGTACCCAAGTTTATTAGTGTTAGTGTCAAAGAAATTCTAGCTAATCACGTTCTGCACCAGACAGCCTTTATAATCTCCCTTCTTGAAACTATCTTTATGAGAAAAAACTGTGTACCTACTAAACTTATAAAAGCCGGCCCAGTGCGAGTTAGGCGAAGGGTTCCATATCATTTTCTATAAAACGGCCAAAAAATCACGTGTGTTCTATGAAACCCCATATTAAATGCAACTGATACAAAAATGGCATAATGGCCGTCTAATTTAAGTTCCTGTATTAAAATGTTGAAGAACAGAAGTTTTTTTTTATATTCAAAAGTTTAATGTACAGCATAAAGATTCATTTAACTGCAAAATTAAAATAATATAGGAACCGGCAGTGTTAATTATTTACTCTAACCAACCACAATTCATTAATTACGCTCGGGATTTGATGCCGTAATTAGGTGTCATCGTATTAATCCGACACTAATTAAATAATATGTTGTTTTTTGATATTTAGAGCCACAATTATTATGGTTGGAACCCGTTATTATAGGGGCATTTTGATGTTAATAAATTGTACACAAACAAGCATGTGCTAGGAATGCGAGTATAAATGTATAAACACAATCTGCACTCTTTCCTAAAGATTGATCTGAACAATGAACAAAACTGGGCAGTATTTTTTTAATTAGTTCTAAAATTAAAAGTGTAAAAATTGGTGTACATTATAAAGTACACCTTTCTATCTTACTACCCTTGAAATTACATTTCAACATGGTTCTCTCTGAAGTCCTTCCCGTGTTTATCTTTATCTACCATATACCTTTAAATAAAATCCTCGTATAAACATTTTATAATGTAACGTCGAAGATCGTCAATCGTACGAGACACAAGTCAGGGTAATGACCCCGAGACAATACGTCAACGTCGTACGAATCTGGTGTCGCATAAAATTGCGCAACTGACTCCTATTTCAGTTGTTTTAGCAAAATATTTGTACTTAATACGATAACAATAAACTGTTATTTATTTTTTCTATATAATATTTTAAAATGTTTCTCAAGTTTTAAGCACCACTAAGAATAATTTGAACCTCAAGCTGAAAATGTGATATGGCTTAGTTTCAATTAGGGAAGACGTAGACCAACCGTAGATGAATTTTAAGTGATATCAGTAATACCAAAAGTTCGGTAAATTAAGATCTGCATTTACACTAAATATTTTGTATTCTAAAGTCAGTTGTATTGACATTTATTTACAACAGCGAACTGATAGAAATAATGAATTACAACATAAACCTATAAAAGCAATTTCTAAATGCACTTATTCACTCTTTGTGAATTTGTGCTCTCTGTACGCAACGAATAAAATAACAGTTCTGCTTAACATCAGCCATTTATGTAGTTCACACGTCATTTGCTAGTGGATTTTTCTCTTCAGTAAACAGGAATCACATCATGAAGTCTAGAGCGCTCCATATTGAATTTCATACGACGACATTAAGGCACACGTCAGTTATTAAAAAAAACTTTTGATATAACCGTGGTTGCCAATCTTTTGTGTTTTATACGTAGGTATATTATGTATCCATTCTACAATTGAGTCATACAAAGTTTATCTGATACATTACAATAAAACTTTCACCCGATGTTACACACTCTTGAGCCTTTTCCCAACTATGTTGGTGCCGGCTGCCAGGCCAACCGTATGTAGCTGAGTAACGGTTTTACGTGGAGTGACTACCTACCTGACCTCCTCAACCCAGTTACCTGGGCAACCCGATGTTTTACAGTAACATTCTTTATTATTTAGTGCATCAAATCCTATTAAATTATCATAGCCATTAGGTATATAGAGCGGCTTATAACCAAAACAAGTACATGACTACATTCTATTCATAGTTCAATTTCTATTGCTACGCCTGTTTTTTTCTGTACTATTTTTACACAAACAACGTCTGCTCATATTGTCGTGATGCTCTTCAGTAAGTAATACGGTACATTAAATACAAGGATATATATCATTATTCGTTTTCCCGGAAAATTTACACGTAGGCTTTCGCTCAAGCGTAGGCCGACACGATATGGCCGAAAATTGTGATACACTCAACGGCCGGGTGGCGTACATTCTATTAAATCAGAGTAACCCGACGCTGCCTTTGATATATTAAGATTATTATATTAAGCACTGATCCGGAATATATAGGTAGGTATTCGTATGATGAAAAAGATGAAGAGTTGTTTGGTGGTGTAAAAAAATGTGACTATAAAAATTATGCCTTGAGAACATTATCTTCATCGTGATTTTCATCATTTAATAATTCTAATTATAAAACCTACATAATATTCAGTAGCTACTTATTTGTTTTGAATGTAAAATTCACATGAATATTACTAACCGTGTTATTCTATCCAGTCCTGCGATTCTATAAAATTCGATCAACAACTCGCATTTCACTTCGATTCGTAATGTCATTTCATACTTTAGGGGAGGTAGGGGAGGGATGGGCACTTTTTCACATTTATTGCATAAAAAATTCAGATTTTACAGATAATCAACTTTTATTGTCATTTCTTATGTTTGGCTAGATAAAATCAAAGAGCTATCCTAAAAATTACAATCAGTTTCAACATTACGAGATATTTAAACGGTTTCAATAAAACCGTCGACACGTCAAAATTTTGTTTAGTCTGACATGCTTTAGTTGGTACTTACGTAGTGTTTAAAGTTACTTTTTGCTTTTTATAGGGTTTATCGTTTATAACATTTTGTCATAATAATTGCGCACTTTTTTGGGTCGGGGGTTTTTTTTAATTTATAATTTTATTTTATTTCATGGTTTTTTAAAGGAGCTCCTTAATTTTTCCTTCTTTTTATGATGGGTTCGCTATATGCGATCTCAGCCAAAGGAAGCTGTTTAACAATCCTCATGACAAACTGGCTCTGGGAGAATTGCACAGATTGAGAAACAATAAAGATGGACCTTTGTTGATCCAGGGTTATATATCATTCTAGGGTTTCATCCGCCACATCCCATTTCCAGTATTAGGTTCTCGTCAATTAGAAACATGAAGAAAACTAGTCAAGACAAATTAAACGAGCCCAAACTCGATGGGTTTACTAAAAGGCAGTTCAGGGTTACGTCTCCTATCTTCGTGTCCTAACAGCAGACCAGCTCAGTGGTTCCAGAAGACATTAGTATTTCAAATTTTAGATCCCACATATGCTTGCAAGTAAACTGAGCGTGTAACATTCCTATCACACCTAACAAACGAGCTGATGACCTTGAAGACCTGAACCGATTTCCACCAAACATAACTAAAAACACTCCCGAATGACATTCCTTTTAAACAAAAAAAACCGCATTACAATCGGATCATCCGTTTGGGAGCTACGGTGCCACATACACACACACACACACAGACACGTCAAACTTATAACACCCCGTCGTTTTTGCGTCGGGGTTAAAAGAATGGTTTGCGACGGGAAATTCTTAAAGATTTAATATAACGAGCAATACAAGAGGTATCAAAAGGTTAAAAAATAAAATTAACAGCTGATAAATATGGAGTCCCTAGATCAAGTTGGCAACGGTACCTGAAACAAGATTCTATAAAGGATTTTTAGCGCAGATTTATAACCTCACAAATTTTCACTGAAGAAGAAGAACAAAAATTTACAAATTATACATTACATGGTATGTCCAAGCCTCCCTACCATAGGGAGCATTGGACACTTTTAACTTAGTTTATAAAAAAAAAATCGGTAAAAAAACTTAACTAAAACGGTTTTATCTTATGTGCACTGAAAACTAGAAAATAAAAAATAGTTACTTACCTGTCAACCTACGGTGGTCCCGGTCATATTAGACTAAAATAAAAACGTAGGGCCCATAAACTATTGCTGTAGTACCTCTTCTAGAGGTATAATAGGTGTGGATTGCATCGACTTACTATAATCGTTACTGGAGATTTTGACAATCAATCATTAATAATAGAAAATACACATACCTTTCATTAGTTTTCTCTTTATAACGATCCGAAACCGCAACAAAATATTTAAGTACTTTTACGAGTGTTTGTTCTTGACAACTCACAGAAATGACAGAAAGTCTATGGATGAACACCGTTACCAGTCGGTAACGTAAACTACCCAATAAAAAAAAAAACTATGATCAAATCAGAACAAAAGGGTGGTCCTTTTATTCTGATTTGATCATAGTTTTTTTTTTTAAATCAGATAAATGATCAAATCAGAATAAAAGGACCCCCCTTTTATTCTGATTTCATCATGTCTCCCAACTGCCCATCTCTCCCCTACCTCCCCTATAGATAGACAGATTTTGGCAGATCTGTCAAAATCTCGACTTTAATTTAGTTCAACTTGTCAACACGCTCGATAGTGAAGCGCTAGTGCAGTTTGACAATGTCAATCACGAAACTTTAAGGTAGAATTCCGTGGGTCGCGATTGTCGCAGCCGCGCGCGACAAAAGTCAACCTATGAAAATGTATGGCACCGCTGCCGAGGGCCGCGACAGTCGCGCGCGGACGACGAATTTCGTGAGCCGCTCGCGGCCGTACGCTTCTCAACATGGTCTAGCGCTTAATAACATCTATAGAATTTTAGTAAAACCAGAATTAAATTGTTGACAATGCCGCGAGCAGCTTACGAAATTCGTCGGCCGCGCGCGACTGTCACGGGCCTCGGCAACGGTGCCATACATTTTCATAGGTTGACTATTGTCGCGTCCACGGAATTCCACCTTTAGATCGAAGTCGAAGTGAGAGTGATGTCGAAGTGAGTTGTGATATTTTATAGAATCGACATGCAGGATACTCTAAAACACTATTTGGAAATCACGTTTGAGGATTAGTACTGGATTAGATAATTTCTTTCGCAGCTTTTTATCGTTACTGAAGAAATCTGGATTTCTTTGGTGAAAATTTACTATTTACCTGAATACTGTCAACTGCAGACATTTTTCCTGTCCATAAAGTTCAGCCAATTTATTTATTATTTTTCCTCTTATTAAATTATGTATTCGCTTTACCACGCTTTACGTTATCCACTGGGACTTCGAATTTTAATTTTCGCTCCCAATTTCAGGAATCCACAATTTTCATTTTCAGTCTCAGGATACGTGTTAATGATAATTTATTTTTCAATCTATAATTCTTTATAATATAATTAGTCTGTTTTTCTTTCTTTTCCATTAAATTCTTCCAAGTTTATCAGGTGTTAGGTATGTTACAACATTTAAAGTCCATGGAGTTTTGTTTATTCCAAGTAATGTTTTTAAATAAATACGTACATATATATACTGTATAATATATGTATTATTTCCTTATAAAAAATAACACATACTCTCGAAGCCATAAAAACCGTTATATTATTAGCATGTCAAGATTATTTCATACTTTTTTTAACTCAACACTCGCACACGCTCCGTGTTGGTTCTAAAAGAAGACATGCCAAAAGCTATTAAAACTAAACCTAAGAGCTGTCATGTTCGTTTGTCTTTTATAGTTCCTGGACTGAGAAAGAATTGGACGAAGGCGAATGGCGTACACTCGCTGTACAACGGATGGCTAAAGTTCTGAAAACTCACGTAATCAAGTTTGACTTTGACGATGGAAAAACTATTGAGAAAGGTATACATTAATATAAGTTAATTATTCCGTTTATCGAGTTCGATGTTGAGACTTTTGTGAGTGATGAAATAGTTTGGGGTTGAGTATGCGAGTATTTACAATAAAAAGATTACGACAAGTATTTGAATCTTTACTCCATGTTTGGAATTTGTTTCTTAAATTGTAGGTAGTAAATCTGCAATAAATTGTAGGTAGCTCAAGAGTCAAAAGCATATTTTATTGTTTACATTATTCCCTATATTCCTCTGGATTCCTCTGGATTCTTCCACAGTGGAATACCGAGGTCGTCGGCGCCATCAAATGATGACGATGATGATGTTCGGCATTGTCTCCATCGGCATGGTGCTAGTTCCCATGGGCTTCCAATTCCTAGCCGTCCTAGGCGGCAAGGCACTATTGCTCGCAAAAATGGCCCTCATACTCGCATCAATACAAGGACTGAAAAAGGTAGATATCCAAACACTTTATTAACATAGAACATTATAAAATATTAACTTTAATACGTAAAACGAAATTATGTTTAACTTCAAGTGCGAGTTTGCTTCTACACTTATCGCACAAGTTTGTAAAGCAACTTTAAGACTTTATTAGGCTCTTTTATATCAAAAAGAGCAAACAGCTCTTCGAAACAATATTCTATCACTGTATGGAGTACTCCTTGTAAGAGATAGCTAACACTTACAAATTAATCCCTAACAAAGTTACAACTTCTGAGAACGTCACACGAAAAGAGGAATTAGATTGAAAGAACTTAATAATATAATAATACCTACTAACATAAATAATAAATATGTATAACACCATTCTCTTTTAGGTAGACACTAGTAGTGATGGGTATCATGACAGGGGGAAGGTATGAATTTCAATAATCGATCTTACTTCTTTCCTAATCATCTAACAATTCTAACGCAGTCATAATAATGTTGATCACAAGTTTAGGCTTTAAATGCACTGGTACTAAAATCACCGGGGTAACCCGTTAACAGATGTTCTGTTCCAGATCGCTTCAAGTCCGGTGAACTACGGGTTTTACCACTCGTACCCATACGATTATTACGAGAAGAGGAGTCGGGACGATTGGCCTCCAGCCGGGGTCATACCTGCGACGCCTCCTCCTGCTCTCTCCGTTCACAACCCTTGGACTGATACAGAGATCGTAAAACGTGATAGAATACACATCGCAACTAACAAAGAACACAAAACAACTAAAGGCCCAGAAATAGTGACGTGGCAACCCGAATTACCGAAAGCCGTTAAAAAAGAAGCGGAACCGAGAGTTTATCCGATTTACGCTGGACCTTCAGATGTACCGGGTTCTATATTTACCTCTATCGATGCTCCTACACCGCTTGCCGACTTGACAACGAGACCTGGTGATGTGCAAGCGGACTACGCAATCGATTTGCCGTTCAATCGATTTCATTTTCAAAGTCCCACTACTGTCGTTTCAGCTTGATGTGTTCGTTCAATTGTTTTACGCTCTGTATCATGTAGTTAGTGGCATATTTCAGTATTTAGCGCAAGTGCTTTACCCTAATAGACATGTATTTTATGCTAATTATTAATAGACTGTTGAAGTAGTGTGTAGTTAATGAAATATAAAAAATAAATATGTAAAATTTTGAGTGTTTTTTTTTCAAACAAACTAGGTCCATAAACATACTTACCAACATTTAAATACCAAGTGGAAAGGTCAGTACCGTCTGAACTTTTAGTTAGCTATTCTCACTCACTGCCAGCTGACGCGACTAATTGGATCCATTGGCGCTAAAAAAATATCTCATGTTATGTGGGTTGGGAACACCACAAATTTTACTTCTCAAGCTATGGAGTGTCATATTAGGCACTAGGTACTGAGGTAACAAAAGATAATGATACTCCATTCTACAGCAAAAAAATACTTTTGAAATCACGAACAGGTGATCCCATGAGACAGTGAAAACTGCAAACAAAACCTTAATATCAACCTCCCAAAAGTTTGAGGACCTAAATTACATTTTATTTGACTTTAATGTGAAGACAAACACGACCCTGATCAATCTATTCTCTTTCATCAAAGAAAGCGAACTAAGATTACCTTCGTACATAATTTAGTCAAGTGTGTATCTACAGTTAACGTAACTAAGTCACGTAACAGGCAATCAATGTAATCACAAGCTATTTCCTTGTCAAAGGTAGCGGCGTCCGCGAGTCGAATGCGTTTCTACGGAGCTCATCTTTGATTCGAACGTAAGTTCTAACCGGACTGAATGAGTAATGAATAAGAATACTAAGAGAGCTTTTCAAAGTATAATATATTTATTCACTGTTAATTGGTTTTAAATAAAGATGATAGAATGTTTTTTCAGCATTAAAATTTTCAATCAACAAAAACAAAGCAAGAAGTTTATATTTTTTATCATCATTTTTAACAATAATAATATTGTTTAAGAAAAACAAATGGTTAAAAATCACAAAACGCTCTTTGAAAATACAAGCCTTAAAAATCTATACAAAATCTCTCGAAAATATTAGAGTATATATTTTCTATAATTACTATATATATATATATGTATTAGCTCAAAATACAATCATTACTCTTCATTACAATAATTTTATTTGAGTTTATAATTTAAACAAAATATTTCTCCTAACTTCCAAATGATTTATAATGTGAAATGTTCAGAAAACTTTTTGTTATTAATTGATAATGTCAGAACCAAAGTTCATTTTCAGGAGACATTTAATTCATCTTACTGAGCTCAATCAGTCTAGCTATGTCAACAAAGAGTTTGTATGAAAAAAAATCTTTTGTTTCTACAATTTTTTTATGGGAAATCGTCATATAACTCCTCCCACCGTGGGTGCAGCGTTCCCTCACGCTGCACCCAATTTATTGCTATAGAGTGACAGACTTACTGGTTAAAACCCATCATGTTCCTTCTTAGACCTTTATATACCAGGGCCGGAGTAATTCTTTCGAACAACCCCATAGGCCCTTTGTTTCTATGACCTGCATTCGTAACCGATTTGAGGTGTACACTTTTATGAATTTATAAAAAAAATATATATGCCGCAGAAAGAAGCTGAAATAGTGACACACTGAAGTACTTACTGATGGAAGTTCATTAACCGAAGCCCTCAAGCCAGCTATTGTTTATACGAGTAACATCAAAAGCAATTCCAACTTGATCAGGGAATTAAAGGCAAACAAATTGATGTTTATACTTAAATAGAGAAGCTGTCGATGTTTTTAGTGTAAATACATGTGAAGGGTTTGTTAACATGTTTGTTTATACTTGACGAGAAATAAATCATTTTTAAATTAAAGAGCATTAATAATGCTCAATCCTTCTCCGCGTGAGAGGAGGCCTGTGCCCAGCAGTGGGACGATACAAAGGCTGTAACACTAACAGTAAATTAAAGAATAAATATAGTCCATCTTGGCAACATGGATAGACAAACGTAGTGTTCACCAGTGGCACTATTTGGTTCAGAAAGTTGACTATCTGCGAGAAGTTGCAGATACGAATAAGATGCCTAACTTATGGCCGACACTAAGCAATATATCATGTATATAGTGTGTAAGGAATTTTTCGAGTATCCAAACCGAGAAATGGACTAGAGTACTATTGGTATCTGTGGGATTGTTCGAAAGAGTTACCACGACCCTGGTACATAAAAGGCCTACGAAGGAACCTGATGGGTTTTAGTCAGTAAGAGTCTGATACTCCCTCACGCTGCTAGCCCACAGAGGGAGGAGTCATGATGATTTCCCGTAAAAAAGTGGGAAAAAGGGTGTATGATAATGTCATGTGAATAAGTGAACATAAAACCATTTTTTGGGTAAAACTCTGAATTTTATAGGTACCTAACTGACCTAAAAAGCGTCTTTATAAACAGTGTTAACACAACAGTATAAAATTATCTTGTATAACCTGACCTTGTATAAAATTATCTCTTTTAACAGCATTTAGTCTTTATTGTAAAAAAAAAAAACTTTAACCGCCCGTCAGTTCCGTGGGTAGACATGATTAAAAAGTCTCACTACAAGTCTGGGGATGAAAAGTTATTTTTATCACAAAGGCATGAAAGCAGCTTCGTTACCTTGATAAATAATAGATAAAAGGTAATAGGTAAAGACGATAGGTAATTAATATAGGAGTAAATGAATTAATTTTATTGGACGTTTGGGTGAATATTCGACAAAAAGGACAATGGGCACTTTGTATGAGATTTGGTACCCGTTCCAACAGTAACGTATGATATATCATTAGAAAGGTATTTACGTGAAGAATAATAAAAACTATGGGGCTTGTCTCAATTAGCTGTCCAAACCGAGTAACGATAAAAATTGAATCGACATAGCAACAAGTATGTCATCCATATATGCAAATTCATTAAGAGGCATATGTTGTCAGTGTAATAATTTTAAACTCAGTTAATAGACATCTTACATTGTTTGAGATACACTCTAATATAATCGAAAGGTTGTAATAGTCTATGGAGTCATACTACGAATTCCGTATGGAAACACAGTCGTCATCTGATTTGACAAAAGTTCAAAACATTTCTATTCATCTTTTTATAAGACGAAATTCATCATTATCTCAGCACCTCTTGAGGAGCAAGATTAAGTCGTAATATGTACTATGTTAACATCGTCTCCTGACTTTTCAACCTTCTTCTTCTTAAATTTAAGAGCCCAGCTCTTGTCGGTGCAGCTCTTTCCATTTACGCCTATCTAGCGCCAACTCCTGAACTTCCTTATACGTCACAACATTCACCTTCTCTTTAATTTGTTTCATGTAGCTGTACCTTGGACGACCCCTTCCCCTCTTCCCTTCGACTTTCCCTTCCACGATGTTTTTTATAAAATCGTCGTGACGTATAAGGTGTCCTATCATTTTTCCTCTCCTGTTCTCTATGCTATGTAATAGTTGTCTTCTACTCCCTATTCTACTTAATACTTCTTCATACTTCAACCTTAATTGATTGTAAATACTGAAAGACTTTCATCAAATACATAAGCTAGTTCTGCGTCAACTGCAAAGGTTTGCACAGTCTTTTTTTTTAAGCATTCGGCAGGCAAACATTTTAAGAAAGCCAAATTCCTGTTTTTTTGTTACTTTGCCAGTTTTTATTCAATACAGTTGGATTTAAGAACTACATCTACATACGTTGATGATTTATGAACATTACACATTCTATTAGTCGATGTCACGCGAAATGGACAAGGATTTGGGACTAGTCGTCATAGTAAACATTTTTTGCCTTGCCAAGACCTATGCAATGATACTAGAATCAACACTGTTGGACAGGGTACCAAAACGCCCATCGTCCTTTGAGTAATTTGCTCCTTGCTCATAGATTAGATTAAAGTGTTCTTTGCTCTTTGTGAATCATTAAAGTTTCAATAATAAGGTACTTAGGCTTTTTATTTTCATTTCTGTACTGGTAAAGATAACTTAGCAACTTACTTTCTGAACATGAACCAGATATACATAGAAGCTTATAAATCTACCAAGTTTCATCAAAACTTATTTAGAGGTTTTTGGGTATAACACACACCTATTAAAGCAACCGAGTATCCAATCTTTATCGTAATTATTTTGTAGTAAATAATATATCTACCTAAATATCTGAACCCATTATAATAATACAAAGAGGTAAAGTTATCGTTTTGACAAGGAATAAGACCCCTCGTTAGCCGTTTTGTTATCTGTGAAGATAATTTCTAGGAAAACGAGAGCGCTAAACTAAAATATTTCTAAGCAAAAGAACCTATTAACTACTTGTTATCTTCGGTTTTAACCGCGAATATAAAGATTAAAATTATGATCAAACATCTCTTGGTTTTACACTTTTCCCGCAGTTTCATCTGGATAATGTCGCTTTCCTTCA
Source organism: Helicoverpa armigera (assembly GCF_030705265.1). Lineage (NCBI taxonomy): Eukaryota > Metazoa > Arthropoda > Insecta > Lepidoptera > Noctuidae > Helicoverpa > Helicoverpa armigera. The sequence goes on along the minus strand of NC_087131.1, from coordinate 4,514,228 downwards.
GTGAAAGAATGTTTCACTCAGGTTCAGTAGTCTCGTATCTTTTGTTGAACAAACAAACGAACAAAAAAGTTTCCTCTTTATTATATTAGAACGTAACTTTAATGTTGTGTAACAATTAATCTAGAGCTAATAATTATATTGTCAAAACAAACTGCAGAAAGTGGGCCATTGGAATGATTACGGCGACAATTATAATAATTAATTGCACCGATAATGTTAAGTATGCATTTATCTTGACTGCACTAATCATCAATATCTACCTTCGGCAATTTTTAAGAGGTCAGTTATTCAATTACTCATCAAAGTGTAGTAAGTCTGATGTCAGTGTAAATTGTAAAAAAAAATGCTTCACACCTCAGTAAGTAAAAAAATCAGGTTAATTATATTCACGGCTAATAATTTGAAGCTCGAAATCCTCATTAATATGTCTGTTATCTGGCAAACAAATATATTTATATATATATTTGTATAGTGCTATTTATGTAGCTATAGAACCTTTAAACTATGACTCGTTTTGGAAGGCACGTTAACTTATGAGTTCTTGTTTTGAGTTCTACATCTCTGGCAGTCGTTTCGGGACTCTTAAGCCAGGTCTGAAAATCACTCATATAAATGGTTTATGAATTGTCCAAGTAACTAGTTGAGGAGGTCAAATAGTGAGTCAATTCATGTAAAACACTCATTCCTCTACTGTATCTAGTTAGACTAGAAATCCACCCTAACCTAACGGGAAAAAGGTGAGCCAGAATCAATTATCCACTTTGCTAATCGCAATCTTGTCGACAAATCCAGCTATATCTTTGTCTATTTATACAACTACTAGACTTTGCCCGCGACTTCGTTCGCGTGGAATTGTGACTTCCGGCAGATTTTTGGTCCGGAATAAATTTTATTTTTCATTTTTTTTGTAATAAAAACTATCCTATGTATGTCGTTTCTCAAGTTTCATACTGTAGCTGTACCTAATTTCACACAAATCGGTTCAGTAGCTTAAGCGTGAAGAAAAGACAGACAGAAAGACAGGCAGACAGAGTTACTTTCACATTTAAAATATTAGTTAGGATTACCAGTTACCCAGACGTGATGATGCAACCCTCTTAAATTATTCCAGTGTACAATTCATCAGCGAATATTGCTCCAGTCTATCATGTAGATGAGACGCCATACTTATGTTCTTAGTATCCGGAGCCGCTTTCAATTTCCACATTCTAGGACTTAAGTCTGATGGGACGCTTTAGTTATTGTAATTGGATGCCAGATAAGCGAGATTTTGCTAAGAAGAAGGTTTTGACTAATCTGTTTTGTTTTGTTTAAAAGAGTTGTCATCGAAAGTGCTTGAAAATATTGCTAATGGTGAACGATTACTTGATTAACGTAATTTTCTTTTTTAGTTTCGGTCATACTATGACTAAATTTGACAAATCATAGTACTTTTCCTAGACACAAATCGGAATGAGAATAGGTTAATTTAAAAAGCTGTATTCTTATTAAGTCTCTCGATAAAGCAAGAATTTGTATCTTCAAACCTCTAAAGTTAATATAAAGGTAAATAACATACCTTAGTTCACTTTACGTAAAATATTATCTTACGTGTGATATTTCAGCTAGCTCTTGAACTTGTTTTGAATAAACCATTAACATATCATTAACAAATTAGGTGCTTGTTACCCGGGAGCAACAGGCAGAATTAAATATGTTTCCAATTTCGCCTGAGGCGTCACAGCTAAAATACTATGTATTTAGGTATTAGGTTTACGTATTGTATTGGATTGCTAAACAGCATTATAATATAATAATAAAAACCACTTGACTATGTGAATCATTTAACATTTAATTTTACCTTATGTACCTATGTCTTAGCAACAATTCATGTCAATGTTGCATATTGCACAATATTCTCAATTTGATGAGCTTTTAATTTAAATTTAATTTTAATTAACCTGTTTACCTACATTCGTTTTTAGTATTATTTGATATTGCTGTATTAATCAAAGTATAACTGCTGTAACTTCTGCTGAATTTGCAAGCCAAAAATTTATTTTAGGTTATGTATTTGGTTTTTTGAGTTTTTCAGTGCAGCAGGTACATTAGGTACATATTACCATTCATACATTAAGTAAAAAAAAACTGTGAATGTACACAAATGTACCCGCCTATGATTTCGTCGTCGTCTTTAATCTTAAAAGTCTTCCCATATACCATAGAATAGAATAGAATAGAATAATTTATTCGCCATAAACATGTGTATACATACATACACACGCAGGTGCATGTATGTAAGATGGTACAATTAAATATGTGCTTAAAAACATGTTTGCCATTTGCCATGGCATGCAAATATTTGCAAAATTAATTATAAACTAAAAACATTAAAAACACTAATACTAGAATATAACATATCAGTTTATTATTTAATTCGTAGTACAATTCATTATTTAAATAAAGAGACTTAACAGTCTCACATTTATTTAGGTACTAGAATTCTAGTACATTCTATTTCCATTCATTATAAAAACTCTGCAAAGTGCTTTAGAGCAGTTTTCTCAAATGTTAGCTAAGTGAATTAGACTTGACGACTTTGTTTCCTTAGTACGAAGAGATGTACAGAAATAGAACCAAGTGAATTGAGAAGTCGGGGCGACTCAATCAACTTGAAATTACACCCACATGACGAAATCAAATTGATACCTTTGCCAAAAATGACCAGTCATCTTTTCCAAAGTGACATAAATCAATCATTTCAAAAGTATGTTCCTTGAAAAACCTTTCGTGTAATGAAAAGGTTCGGGAAACACGATGATTTTCACCCCATTTAGAGGACCCGAACACTGCAAATTTTTAGTCGGCCGATAGTTCGTTTGGGCTCATAAATCTGTATGAAGATGAATGGTAGTATGCACATTATCAGGTATTTAGCCGGTATCAGACCGACTGTACTTTGATAGCAAAAATATCATTTGCCATCAACTGTTAACAGACTGTTTAGTGTTCTCCCAGGGTACTCTAAAGAGCTTCATAAAAACACCAACTTAGCAGATTAAACCACGTTTACAGAGAAGGAAGTACGTGCAATGAGTATTTTTGCATAATGTTATGAATATTGTGCAAGCTAAGTATGCTTTTCCCATACACTGGAATATGGAAAACAGTGAAGCTGCTAAACGGTAGCGACGCCTTGTCTTCTAAGAATGGCTTTTAAAAGGCACTTAGCACCTTGTTAGTTTAGCAACTATTTTTATCTTGACATTCAATTTTAAATATGTTAGAGGAAATGTTCCGTAGCTAAATTCTTAAAAGGTGAAGTTCAAGTGTATGTATATAAAGTTTTTATTACTTTCTGGAGACACATTTTCCATAAAGGTACCAAACATCTATAATATAAAAATGAATCGCAAAATGTGTTGGTAAGCGCATAACTCAACAACGCCTGGACCAATTTGGCTAATTCTTTTTTGTTGTGTTTGTTATTGTCAGGAGAAGGTTCTTATGAAAAAAAAATAGGGTAACGTAGAGAAGTCAGTTGACGGGAGCGAAGCCGCAGGCAAAAGCTAGTTGTTTTTAAAATATTTTGTTGTTAACATGATATCTTAACAACAAAACCCTACTTGTTTCGCTCAAAGGTCAACGAGCGTTTGTAGTAATCCCTTTTTCGTATTGTGTCATCGGTATGTATTTAATGAATTGGATCAACATTATATTTACATAGGGCTTTGCTTTTTAATATTTTAGGTATAGGATACGTGCTTTTCATGTTAGCGTAAAACAATTAACTTTGAGTGGAGTTTTGCAATCCAGGCGCCAATAAAATTGATAAAAAAAAAATTTGCGGTGGGTGATCTGCTAAATAAATTCTAAATAAAATATATGTACTTCTGTATTATTAATTCTAATAGATAACTATAAATACCTATTTCAGATTAAAGGATACTGAATACGCTGTTAATTTGCTCGTAATTGTAATGAACTACCCACGCGAAAATGAAGCGTCTGAACAAATTGTTTCTTCGTGATTATAAAATAAAATTTATTTCCATTTCACTGCAGACAGGCGTGATTAGAATGAAAATCTACATCTCCTCAACAATTTCTTTGGCACGTATTGAAAAATTATTTTATTCTTAAACGAAGCTGAATTACCACAAAATTATTTTACTTTTTGTTATTCCTAAATGTATGTATTCAGATATCGATTGGAATAATGTCATAAATTACATTAGGACCTGTAGGAGTTTTGTTAAGAATAATAAATGTTTTGCGCTTCTACGAAACACCCACAAACCTTTAATTCGTGTGGTACCGAAGAAAGCAAAATATAATACAATGGACGTTTCTTCGTAGCTCTCGCCTGAAAAAAGTGTACCTAATTTGTTCAAAAAGAAAAATAAGAGGTGCTGTGTAGGTTAAGCCCACAGCCAAGTTGTTAAAAATAATTCATTATTGTATCACAATAAATGTTATTTTAAAAATCTTTCCTTTTTGACTGATGTATTTTTTCCAAAGATTCATTATTGCCTAAAAGGCTATCATGATTATATATTATATTATTCTACAATTGCTCACTATCCATATTCTAATTGTTACTTAATGTTACTTCTGCCTCATTTGAATGTCTCAACAACTTGTGAATGATAAGTACAGTTGTTCCAAAGTCTCTTTGTGTACTTTAGCATATAATTGCAAATCCTTCGACTACTCAGTACTATCAGATATTAACAATGAACTGAAATATACTGGAATAACAGATTTATCTCAAAGTTGAATTCCGAAATGAGAAGCATTCCGGGAATCAGGGGTATCGCTCCGAACTGAATTCTAAGATATTTAAATCGAATAATGTAGGTGTTTGTTTGGATTTCTTTTGTAGTCAAATTTTTTGACGTATTGTGGACTTTTGTACATTAATAAATGTCAATTCTAATGCTATTTGATAAATTTTTTTGACATAATGGAGATTTTGTTATAACATGTTCATTATCTATAATAGAACCAAGAGCGAACAGGGCACTGTCTCGTTTGAATTAAAAAAATAAAAATAAAGCTTTAAAACTATGATTGATCGATTAAACTTGACTCCCTAAAAATAACCGATAATAATTGATGAGGTTAATCAACAGATATTTTTTCACATTTAATCTTCACGGTAATTCACCACATTAACGAATACGACACTGCATCCTAATTAGGTACCCGTAGAAAAATGAGCGAAACCCATCCCAGAATCTCGGTTACTGACACCCACATATATTCAGCCCGTTTCGACAAAAATAACCCGAAAATGTTACAGAGGTTGACAACATAAGGAATGAGTGGGTGTAAGCCTACATTTCTCACTTCTTGCAGTATTGTTCTTAACGTAAAATTATCTCCTTATACGTGGGTGAAATGATTCCCACATAAAGCATTTAGTAATAGGCGTTCACGTATGGTGCTGACATATTATTATGACGTATGTTCCTGTAGTATGTTTATTGTTAGTTGTGTTTGTTTACAAACTACAACACAACAGTAAAGTCAATGCACGCGTAGGATAGGAGTTAATATCCGATTTCTAACTGAATAAACTTTAAAACAACTTCTTTATTTTAAAGAAGCCCACAAGCACTTTCTTTGAGTTTAAACTTCAAAAAGAGCTAGCTAGTAATAAGTAGGTAATATGATATTTAAAAAGAACTTTGCAGAACAATTTGAATCCTTACGATTTTTTTTAAAGAAAAGAGCTTGTGTTAAATTTTATTACTATCAATCTCTGAACCGAAAATAACAAACAAGGTTTCAATCTGCTCGCAGGTTCATCGATTAATTTTATCATAGAATCATATCAAATGCCTTTTTTCTCAGCGATTTCTCAAATCTTTCTTTCAAAATCGATTGTATAAGTATTCCTACATTTCTTTTAACTGCTACATAATGAACATGCAATCACAATATGCAATACATGTATGCACAGTAATTATATCTGTAGTTTGCACTCCTATCTCAAGATAAATATTTACGTTCCATTTCTAGATGTTCATTTAGTTAATACATTATATTTAAGTAGCTTCTGATTTGCTGTTATATAATCGTAACACGAACAATGTTATCACTATTCAGTTTTTTGTTATGTAGGTACCAAGTTACTCTCTCTGATAGCAATAAGTTACTAAGATGAAGATATACTATAACTATATATCAATGAACTCTGAAACTTACTCTTTTTATATACAATTGATTTCACAGCAAAAATGATATTACTCCAACTTTAATGGGATCAGCCACCGTATCTTACAACCCAAGTTTTTTTTAAACCATATCAGAGTAGTTTTATGACAACTTTAAGAGTGTGCACTGAGACGTTTTAGTCAAGTACAGAGATGTAAAACGAACTAACGAACTTGTTACCCTCTACAAAGTTCGTTCAAGAAATGGAGAGAAAGAATTCTCACAATCGTTAAAGAAAATAAATACCGAGCACGTGCACCCACCACATTGCAATTATCAATTCATAGGGCGTTGCAATCTCCTACGCTGCCTTGCTGCAGCTACGTATCTAATTGGCTACAGAATAGAAGGATCTGAAAATGAGTATTTTTACACACGCAATCTGCCCGTAGGTAATTTGAGACTGTCTCGTTGTGTTTTTATTGTTTAGTATTTATTTAGGATAGGTGATATTTACTTATTGATAATAAATATTAAAAAAAAAACTATCCTAATAGTAAAAACAAAACCAAAGCTAACTTAAACTAAACTGTTTCATTGTTTAAGTGCAAAGTGCGACTACTGTTCACGGAGTCTAAAAATACAAAATTAGTTATTCAAAGTAAGCTACTACTAGGTAAAACATAATAAAGTATATGCGTACCGATAGTATAAAACTTTCTCCTTAATTTAATACCTACCTGCTGAGATGAACGCCAAACTTAATAAACGCAAATACAATATAGATAAGTAAGACAAATGAAGGTTTTTACCTTATTACTTTATCGTAGTATATTTGGTGAGCTATTATCTCGCCACAATTTAGGTATTTGTCTAAAATTCCTTTCTATAACTATAATAGCCATACCTTTTATAAAAACTACTGAAAAATATTAGCCATTCATTTTCTACCTATTAGATAGACAACTAGGTATTTGTTAGATTGTTTGATCACTGAAACCCTGTGTATACCTGTGTACCTACAACTAAAGACATAAACCTAGTAAAAGAAAAAAAAATCTCGACGCCTAAAAATCATATCTCGGATAAAAAAGTATAAGAAACAAAAACTTTCATTACTTAAAGCATTCTCCAAGTTGATTAAAACTGTAGTTCGAGATTTCTGTACAATATACTTACCATTAGTGAACTAAAAATATGTAAAATATTTTCTGTTGAAGAACTCACCTCCAATAAAAAAAGAATTTAAGACCATAGCGTGACTATGGAATTGGAACACCTTTATAAAATACAGATTAGTCTTTGGCTTCCCATTCACTTAAACAAATCCAGCCCAGACAAAGGAAAGGAAAGCCCAGACAAAAGAAACAGTATTGCTTTATTAATGTGTCAAATTTTTATTATAAAAAAAGAACGCCATATTTTTTTTAAGTGGCAAGGAGTCGGGTTACGTAATCAGAGTGCAGCAGAAGATAAGTACTAACTAAAAATAAATACTGTACAAAAACTTTGTGGTGGTTCCGTTAAACAAATGTTTACCTCATTATTTCCCAACTCTGGTACTGTCATAAACAGAAGGCCGTTTGCTCCTTCATAAAGTCCTCTAACAACTTTGAATTGAGCACAACGAGAGATAAATAGCAGGCTTCTACGTAACACTTTTGTTTCTAACTATTTAGCAGTCAGGCGAAATGGTAGCATTTCAGTGTCAGTTGCCATGGTCAGGTAAGGGGTTACTCACAGATGATAAATTAGTTGGGTGCGAAATATATTTCTAAACAATCTGAGAAGTTATTTTCACTCAGTAGTTACAATGAACAGATGACTGAATTTTTGTTACAGCTGCTACGTTCAGCTATTTTCAGGTAGTTCTATTTCTACATGGCCGGTTCCTGTTGGTTTTTTTATTTGTTAAGCCAGTTTGTGCATACGCTTACCGCTTTGATAGAGATAGTGTTTGAAAACTCCGCTTTAAAGGGTTATAAATATTTATTTTTACAACTGCAGTTTTTTAAGGATAATATTTGACTAATCTTTTTTAACAACTATACCAAATAATTACATCAAGTTTGAGTAGGGTCATCGATGTTCTAGGTTTTTATCTGAGGGCACGGTAGTGCCCCAGCCAAGACTCGAGCAAAACGGGCACGGCCGTACCATCTTTTCTCGAAGCGTTTCGCGGCTATTTCAGCCCCCTGTATCTTCCATGTGAACAAAGCTAGGAGTTTACGTTTTCGATGACCAAGAGTAAGTATTAGAACAAGCTGTCTCAAAATTACAAGACATTTGAATAAATAGTTCACGAGTTATGAACGATCAAAGTTACACCATTTTGTCACTGACTCACTCACTGACCGATCATCAAAAGTCTAAGGTACTTCTAGCAAACTTAGAACCTTCAAATTTGGCACTAAGATAGGTTATTAGCTACATATAAAGGGAAAATTATAAAAACCTTAAAACTTAAAAAAAATAGGAAACAAATTTATATTTGCGGTTTTTCAAGAACATTGTGTATGTATTTTGACTGCATTGATAACTTTGTTATTTATTTATGTACAAAATGTTACTATTTGTTTTATTGTTACGTAGTACAATATACCACTATTGTTATAATGTATTAAATATACATACATATGAATAAAAAAGCTAGGTTAAAATGAAATGAATAATAATAAAATCCAGATAAAATCTTTCATTAGTGCAGTGCAATACTGCATGCTCGTTCGATAGATGTCGTTGTCCTGGTCTAAATCGCGCTATGGTTTCGTTACATAGCTTAGTATAACTAGAACTTAAAAAAAAAAAAAAACAAATCATTTCATGTGGTAGCGTCATCTACCTCTGCAATAAATCTCTTTTATTCTAAAAGATATTCGATTCAAGGATTCGAAATGTTTTAGTTTATTTTAAAAAAAATGTTGTTTACGTGCTACTTTAGGTGTACATATTTAGTTTGTTATATATTTAGTAACTTGCATGTAAGTTAATTTAATTTGTTATGTACTTAGAGAAGAAAGAGACCTACAAAAAATAAATGAGATCCCACCAAAAACATTGAATGTAAAAAAAGCCAATACTCTGCGCAATTCCTCCACCGTAAAAAGTTTTGAGATCGCATAGAAGCCAAGTCCTGTTCAACATTATTTGTAATAATAAATCAATATTTTGTGACTATATCAATAGTTTTGTTCACATTACAATAATATTGTCTTGGCCATGAGCACAAGTTAAAAGTCGCTCCTTGAAATAATGTGTTGAATTGATAAATTCTATATGGACATGATTTTACGATTGGACTAATTGGAATTTGAGATCACCATGGACTAAACATGCGCCATAGTACATGTGCAGTTCATTGATGTTGGATGATACTGACTGTCGGTCATTTAGTAACAATAGAATAAACTAAAAGTATTTAATTATTTGATTTTAAACTTAATGTTTGACTTTCACCTCTCCAAGATATGCTGTATTATATTTGTAGTTTATTGTACTCATGGCCAAGTCAATATTATTGTAAAGTGAACAAAACTATTGATATAGTCACAAAATATTGATTTATTATTACAAATAATGTTGAACAGGACTTGGCTTCTATGCGATCTCAAAACTTTTTACGGTGGAGGAATTGCGCAGAGTATTGGCTTTTTTTACATTCAATGTTTTTGGTGGGATTTAGTAAGTACTAATGTGACAATCCTTAAAATACCCCACATGCAGCCTCAGACTAGATACGAAACACTATCAGATATTTATTTAGTCGTAGATACTAATATGACGTAGGTATTTTAAATGCGCCTTCAGTACACGCCCCATCGACTTAGCCAGCGTTTATAACTACCTTAATAATAGTGATAACTGCTAAGATTACATCGCTTCTCGGTGGTAATCACTCAATGACATCGTGGGAAGTATTTCCTTAAAAACATATTTTTTTAATTGCCTACGTTTATTTGAGACAGCCGGATGTTAAAAAAGCAATTGTTTGCCGTGGTTTTGCCATGTTATAAGATTTGCTGAAGAGTGAACACAGTCGTATCTTTACGCGTGTGATGAGTATAAACGTGGATGAATGGCTTAGAGAAGTAAAGTCTTACAGATAAGAATGTAACTCAAACTGCGTTGCCTACAAATAATTAGCAAAAATGCGGGATTAAAATTATTACCCAATATTATTTGTTTTTGTTTTCCGCTCCCATAATTAAAGTACCACCAAACTAGATTAATTAATTCAAAACACACTGATCTACTCTATAATAAAATCTGTATAAATGGAACGTTCAAAATATTTGCCGATGAAAAACAAATAAGAGGCACTGATAAATCCGCTCGTGCGGCAAACAGATAACACATTACGCTAGAATTTGTACTGACAACGTGTTTTAATTACACCGCTAAAATGTATAATTTTAATTCGAAAACTATGATTTTATCGAATATTTATTATTCGAAAAATATTCGAAGAGATATTTTTTTCAAATAATTATTTTTAATATTTTTTGGAGGTATTAAATTATTCGAGCTAGTGCTGTCAAAGATCTAAATTTTTGAATTATACGGAAGTGGCACGTGTGTTAGACGTAGAGAGCGCAGTTCAGGGTGCGCAGTAACACTGACTAGCCCTATAAAGGGAAGGGAATACGCGTCCCATTCACAAGTGAGCCGACGCCGACGTCACAGCAAAGTTGGGAGTAGCCAGCCCAACTTTCAGTTGCGCTCCCGAATTCTTTTCGTGAAGTGTTTTTGTGCTACTTTTGAAAATGAAAGCGTTCCTGTATATGGTAGCTGTGGTACTGGCGTGCGATGTCGCTAATTCACTGTTTTTACCGGTAAGTATTTTTTTAAATAAAGTTTTAGACACAACTGTTGCCTTTTAAAAGAAAGTTCATGATTATAAAAAAGTTATAGTTAATCATTAACAAAACTGGTGAATAATCCATATTTTAAAATACGTACTTTTCATGCATATGTACTTTAATATATCCGTAATCTTATAGCCGTAAATTTTCTATTTGTCAATCTTTAATGCTTATCTATTAACTGATCAAATAGAGCTTAACTAAAAGCCTTATTTGTTTTACGTTGGAACTTCAGCGTCACGTTTGACTTCATTATAACAGTAATTAATAAATTTCTAACGTGTGTGCAAAGTAATTAGCGTAATAGCCAGCTAATTAACGTTATTTTGTAGGTATCTACTTTAGGTCTAACCTTTAAGCTTTAGACTCGCTCAATAATGTTGTATTGGATTAATTTTGACACCGTTAATGACGGCATTTTGATTTTTTTTTTTGTTAAAACAGAATTTTTTATTAACATTTGGTGACTAAAGAAGATCCTGAAATTAGAAACTGTTTAGGTAAAATTAGAAATAATTTATTTAGTACAGGTAAATAAAGTTCTCTAATGAGAACATATATAAAATAAATAATATAATCATAAATATATTTTTCAAATCATCTTTGAATGCAAATACTTAAGATCAAATATTGCTTTTTTCTAACAATCTTTCCAAATAATATAGTGTAAACAAAAATCATTATTTCGCTACCATTTCAAATCTTCTACTGTCAATAAAATACTGTCCAATCATCAGAAATAGGTATTAATAACTGCTGTTAATCGCTTCGTCACATAAAGGAAAAGTTCGGTCCATTGGTTAAGTTGATTACTTAGATATTATCCGTCGCTAATACAAATATTGAGATAAATATTAAAGGGAAATCTTTCCTACGCATCTTTTTAGGGTTCCGTACCCAAAGGGTAAAACAGGACCCTATTGTTTTCGCTCCTCCGTCCGTCCGTCCGGCTGCCACCAGGCTGTATCTCATGAACCGTGATAGTTAGAGAGCTGAAATTTTCACAGATGATATATTTTTGTTGCCGCTATAACAACAAATAACTAACTAAAAACTAGAATTAAATAAATATTTTGGGGGGCTCCCATACAACAAACGTGATTTTTGGTCCGTTTTATAAATCGGTACGGAACCCTTCGAACGCGATTCCGACTCGCACATGGCTGTTTTTTGGAATAAATACTCTTTTATCAACTTGGGTTTGTTTGTGCTGGACAGATTGAATAAAAAACAACGTATTTTGTTGATCACGAAGAAAAAATAATGATGTTCGAAAATAGAATGCATCAATTTAAAAAGGCCAACACATAATAATTTTATTACCTACTAAGTACAAAAATGTTCAACACGAGCTTTCAAATCACGGCACAAGTTTTATAAAATCAACAATTTTAGCAAAATGAAGGCAGTAAAAGTTTTCCTTTACTTAGTTTAAACAAGTTAGAAACCGTTATAGACATAACGACACGAAATTAAAGACTAGTTCTTGGAAGTAACCCGTTCAATTACGTGTTTCCATTAAGAACAAGTTTTCTGTTTTCTTTAGTTGTAGAAATCACAACGACTATATTTTTATTATTTTAAAGTGTAAAAGAAAATTGTGACTTCATAAGGTTTAAAAGTTACTGTTTTTCTTTTCTGGAATAAAATCGGCCATTCTTTATTTTAATACAAGGCGTCCACTTCTAGGCGATTGTTCGAAAGATCCACGATCCTGGTACACAATCAAAGAGCTTTAGAAGGAACCAGAGGCGGGTTTTAGTCATTAAAAATACTCTCCACTGGTGCTTCCAGCCGTAGGACTCATCTGATGATTTTCCCATTTCTAAAACAAAGGCTTCCACTTAAATTATAAAAAGATATCTTCAACTTATACAAACTTACTTGTCACTTTAATACCACTAAAAATGCTAGGCCAAAAAAAAAATCAGAACTTAATGAGTTTATTTTCAAAAATCTGGGTTTCAAAACTCACATAAATTAAACTATGTAAATTAAAGAACTTTATTGCTTCAATTATCTACATTAGCTATTTAGCACGACGCTTGCTCCACATTTTATCGAAAATGATGTAAAAACACTGTTGGTACTGTCTCGAATAAACTGCGCTCGTATGCATCAATGTTCGGAATTTAGTCGTAATATGGAACACCGGTAAGTGAGTAAAATCACGCGGCGTCTACCGCCGTGCATGTTATGCTCGTTCAATCGTAATAACTGACAAATGCACTGCACTATTTGATGTATTTCGAAGGGCACGATAAACTGTAGGTCCCGGTTATCATTTGAATGTCTTTGGCAGTCGTTTTGGGTAGACAGAAGCCAGTAGTCTGACAACCAGTCTTACCTTACGGGTGGTGTTGGGTAGCTCGGGTAACTGGGTTGAGGAGGTGAGATAGGCAGTCGCTCCTTGTAAAACACTGGTACTCAGCTGAATCTGGTTACACTGGAAACCAACTCCTACATAGTGCGGAAAAAGCTAGGCAGATGATGCACATGAAGGAAACATTTTCTAACCATTTGGGTCAGTTACAAAAATCTTGATGCCATCCAAATATTGAATGTGGCAACATTGGTTAATAACTGAAATTAAGGTGGTGAGTTTGTAAATTATATTATTGTTAAGGATACACTATGATAGTTATTTTCCTTGGATTATCATAATTCGAGCATATTTCATAAAGATTATTGATCAAAATGATTTTAATACGGGATACTTATTTTTTGTTCATCTTGTTGCCAATCAGTTTTTCTTGAGGTAAATATTTCTTATATTTATTTTCGTTCAGGTTCATTGCATTGCAAGAGCTTCTTGCTTCGTAATTTTCATGGTTGAGATAACACAATGCACTTGATATCAGCTCGATATTGTAACCGATAAAACGAGATTGAGTATTAGAGGTAGTATAAATTTGTTTCTTCTTTATGTACTAGTTAATCTCCATTGGCAATATTGTTTAATATGTGATTCTGATTTCGATGAATGTTATGTTCTTTTTTTACTATTTATTTACATAGATTGAATACCCTACCTTAAATTTGGCAGTCGTCCTAATAGCTTAAATAACTTAAACCACTATTAATCAGGACTATTTCGCCAACAAGAGAAGTCAAACTTCAACACCACTTATTCTTTGAAACAGATACGGTGCCACAGATAGAGACAAACAGACAGGCAGATAAACTCAAATAGCGGTCTAATTTATAACACTTTTTTGGCGTCGGGTGTTAAGAATCACTCATCTTCGACTACAGACGCCTAACTTACGTGATCAATCACATAGTATGGGCAAGTCGTACATATTAAAAAAAAACGTACTTACTAAGTACACTAAAGTCGAATTCACTTTCTTTGCGTATCTGATGACCGCAACAGATAAGTCTTCCAAAAACTAGGTTAAAAGTACTTTACTCTTAAAATAAGGTGAGGTGACAATGCTTTCAGAATCTTCAGTTCACAACTTTTAAGTAGAGGAACAGAACTTAAATAAAAAGTCCATTAACTTGTAAAGCTCGAGTCTTAATGAAAAAAAAATGTGTTAAATTAACAGTTTGTAAGTTTAAGTGCCAACTTTATACTACAAGACAAAGTTTGCGTCTTTCCTTCTTTCGTTTTTCTGTCTTTTGAAAATCCTCTGCTCATCTTTATTAATTACATCGATAAAAGACTTTTAGCTGTCACTGAGTATTGTCAATGGACAGTCTGAGTTGATCCTAACTTCTTACTATTACAAGGTATTTTCACCATGTAGGTAAGCAAGAGACAGTAGCATTCACCAATACTCTGTAGTGCACTGTTACACAGAGACTTTCCTAAAAATAGATTCCTGTGACAGACAGGCTGACTTTGTCAAAGCAATGTGGTCCTATTTCGGAACACCAAATGTATGACGTAAATATCGGAACATAGGTACTGTATGTACATACAGGTATAATACTTATGAGGAAGAACTCAAGTATCAGATACACCGTACATGATTATCGAGTCCTCTTGAAACCGCAAATCGTTAGAGAACCGGACAATCTCGAGTATAGAGGTTGTTATCCCACCGCATTGAAGTTCTAACAACTGCCTACTCTATTGTAATTCTTTTTATCACATAAATTAGATTTTATTTTATTTACTTTATATTACGCTTGTTTTTTAGGTCTTGCAGATCTTTTTTTATGATGTCTTCATATGTTTTCTTGAAACTATAGGTAACCTTTTTTTACTCAATTCCTACGAGACGTTAGTATGTTTTTCCGTTAACAGGTGCATTTTGAAAAAACCGGGAAGAAAACTTTAAAAATTCATATTTGACCTATGCTTTCTTCCTAGGTACTCGTATTTTCTACTCCTGGAATCTTATTTTCACGTGGTCAAAAGCTATGACGTAGGTACATCATTATTTATAAGTCAAACGAACTCGTAGGTAACAAGTGTCCATTTCAATGTCAAAGAGAGTTAATTTGTTTGAGTCAGATTAGGCAAAAGACAGAATTGTGTTAAATATACTTTCAGGTATCATTATACCTAATATAATTGCATAAGCACAGTAATATTAAGCGACTTTACGTAAACAGGAAAATAGCATCATTTTCATACTAGGAATCAGGGTCTCAACATGAAAGTACCCAATGTCCAATTTGGATTATGAACACAATTACAGCCTTTTTATTGAGGGAGGCATTAGACTCTTTTTATCCGGGTGTGTGAAGTGGTATTCAGAAGCTCATATTATAAACTAGCATTAAAATATTATCATACCCATTTTTTCAATAACAGCCCACCTTTCATACGTGACTGTTTAGCTAAGTAATATTGTATTTACATTACAACGGGTTAAGTAAACAATTAACATAATAAAACAAACAGGGAAGCCTTGTTTAAAGTTAAACACGTCACGAAGCTTTGCGAATTACATTAACCAAGTTTATATTTAATTAATTAAAAACCGTTTAAGATTATCGTAAACAAGTCAAGAGCAAATCAGATTTGTAAATACAATTATAACTGTCTTAATATTATTAAAAGCGCGACACAACAAGGTCAAATGAATGTTCTAAAATATCCTTGCATTTAAAGTTCTCAAAACAATCAAAAATATTTACTTAAATCTTTTCCTCGCAAATAATAATGTATGACCAAACTTTTCCCCTATAAAAGGATATAAAAAGATATTAGAAACAAAGTAATATTGTACGAAATACATAATATAGGTAAAACCTGATTGAACAACACCAGGCACACGAAATCATTTTCTCCCTAGCTTATAAAAGGGTGTAGAGCAATACATGAATTCATGAACAAAAAATAAATATGTTATAAAAATATCTATACTAATATTATAAAGAGGAAAACTTTGTTTGTTTGTTTGTTTGATTTTAATGGATTAACTCAAAAACTACTGGACCGATTTTAAATATTCCTTCACCATTAGATATATTTTATCCCGGTGCAGGCAGTAGCTCCCGCGGGACGCGGGTGAAACCGCGGGAAAACGGCTAGTTTATAATAAAGTAAATCAGGCATAAACTAATTGTCATATGCAACTGATCAAGTGAGTCAGACTTTTGAAATGTTTTTAAGGACAACAGGCAACACTGTTTTTTCCCGAAACTTAAGAATTTGCTCAGGCACACAAGCCGCGCTTGAGATCAACGAGACAGTATTAAAATGCCATGACGCACGCGTGGTAGTATTCTAAAAAGGACAAGATAACTCATTTACAAAATGTCTTTCAATATAATGTATTGACATCGCAAATTACGTATCAGCACGTTAAATTCAATAACATTTCGATACAAGGAGACAGTAATGCGAATTCAATTGGACGCGGTCATATTTTATTGCATTCGTTCATTCGACATTTTGTTTCAACTGCAAATATTACTTCTGAAAATTGAAATTATTATCACTTGTCAAAGTAATTTGATTGTCAATGTGGACATCATTTATTGTTATTCTATTTTTGGCTACAAAGAAAAAAGTGACATTTCAAAATTGTTCGGTAATGAATGGACGCATTTTGTTCTTCTTTGTTCTAATTTTGACTTCAGATTGCTGGGTCTGAAATGAGCACTAAAACATGAATGAACATCATATAATTAGTTATTGTATTAATAAATATAAATGACACGTGTAAGAAAAGTCACAATTGAAGTAATAATACACGTTGTTGTGTTTTTTATAGCCATAGTTAGTTTTTTTAACATACCATTTTATCCAAACCCAAGAAGAAAATTAGATGTTCTTTTTAATAAAACGGGAGAAAATATAATAAGGTTGTAAGCACATTACCACTCACGGAGCACTTAAGCTTTTTATGGCTTGATGTCCTACGTGTACCAACTGTGACGATCATGATTATCCATTTTTCGGCTTCCGAGTCTCAACAATATAATAGTAAAGTACCTAACATAAATCTTATATATTAATAGCTATATTTTTATATTTTCGTGTTGGTGAAAATATGGTATCCATGTGTCACTTATTTAGTGAAACTCTTTTACTTATTTATATCTGTATAAAATTCTGTAAACCTGTTTGCAACGCTGGCCGGCTCTTGTTTAAGTGCCCATCAGTAATTAATTCTCACTCGAAGCCACTAAACGTTCACAAATTAATGCAAACTAATACTGTCACAACTCACGCTTGCCTGCAACTACGAGACTGTAAATAACCATATTACAGCCGCACTCAAATACAATTTGTACGTAATAACATGCGAATATGAACACGATTATTATAGAGAAACAGGTGTAGCTAACATCTTCACTTTACGAGGATATTGCTGATAATAAAATATATTCATCCAATAAAATTATCATATTTATTGAATCCTTATTTCGCTAGTAAAGTTCGTGGAATACTGGCTGAAAAAATAATATTCGAATAAGAAGTAGGTACCCAATAGATAAAAAAAAACTAAAGTTAATTATGGTTCCATTTTCAAAAGCTCTGATAATTAATTATAAATTTAAAAAAACCCCCGACCCAAAAAAAGTACGCAATAATTATGACAAAAGGTTAAAAACGCTAAACCCTATAAAAAGCAAAAAATAACTTTTAACACTACGTAAACTAAATTTTGTCGTGTCGGGGGACCGCTCTAATTCATTACTTTAGATACGTGTTTTTTTTTTTAAACGAATGTTGTAATTAGGTAGGTATCATTTGATTTATGTAAGTATTTATGAAGGTAAAAAGCGGTCCCCCGACACGTCAAAATTTAGTTTACGTAGTGTTAAAAGTTATTTTTTGCTTTTTATAGGGTTTAGCGTTTTTAACCTTTTGTCATAATTATTGCGTACTTTTTTTGGGTCGGGGGTTTTTTTAAATTTATAATTTTATTTTATTTCATGCTTTTTAAAGGAGCTCCTTAATTTTTCCTTCTTTCATTTAATTTATTTTATCTTAAGATGTGGTCGCTATTTGCGATCTCGGCCAAAGGAAGCTGTTTAACAATCCTCATGACAAACTGGCTCTGGGAGAATTGCACAGATTGAGAAACAATAAAGATTCACCTTTGGATATTCTAGATTTTCAGCAAAAATATAAATCGGTTTATCCGTTTAATTCCGGCATTCCCGGGTTTCATCCGCCACATCCCATTTCCAGCATCAGGTTACGTACATAAACGTGAAGAGAACTCGTCAAGACAAATTCAACGAGCCCAAACTCGATGGGTTTACTAAAAGGCAGTTCAGGGTTACGTCTCCTACCTTCGTGCCCTAACAGCAGACCAGCTCAGTGGTTCCAAAAGACATTAGTGTTTCAAATTTCAGATCCCACATATACTTGCAAGTAAACTGAGCGTGTAACATTCCTATCACATCTAGCAAACGAGCTGATGACCTTGAAGACCTGAACCGATTTCCACCAAACATAGCTAAGAACACTCCCGACTGACATACCTTTTAAACAAAAAAAACCGCATTACAATCGGATCATCCGTTTGGGAGCTACGATGCCACATACACACACACACACACACACACACACACACACACACACACACACACAGACACGTCAAACTTATAACACCCCGTCGTTTTTGCGTCGGGGGTTAATAAAACAGGCTGAATATGGCCAATATTTGTGACCAACCAATTCTCCTAACAAAATTAGTTGGTCCCAAATATGTGGCGTGTGTAGCCAAGTAGGCTGTGAGTATTTGTTCAGGTCAAAGGGTTTGTTATTGCGTGTAATTCTGTCCATAATATGTAGAATTGAACCCACCTTCGAGCACATTGGATCTTGTAACATGACTTTGTAACAACCTGATAATATTATTAGACCCTTAGTGAAATTTTGGAAGGAGTAGAAACCTTCCGAGATAAGCTTTGGGATTTCCTGTATCGAAATCTGATAGCTTCGGTACTATGATTTGATGTATAGTGGAATATGATGTACTGAACTATGAATACGTTTCTTTGTGTGTGGGCGTCTTTCAGGGGATCGTATGACTAATGGCTCGTCAGTGAAAGGTTGACTTTAAATTGCACACATGTGCATTCTACTATCGCATACAATAGGAAATTGATGAAGCGAAATAGGTATATTGACGACATTGCTTATATATTTTCCTTGTTATTGTAGTTTTTAGAACTCACTTTTTTTCGACATATAAATGCCTTCATAGAGCTTGAATTTTATTTCTGTCCAAAATCTAAGAAGTCAATATAAAATATTTTCAGTGCACTGGTACAGTAACTCTCGAATTTCATTGAACATAAAAGTTAATGAGGTTTCGTGTTTTATTACTGAATTAAACGACGTAAGAGAGCAATGTCACATTTTTCTTTCCTCACTTAAAAATAAATAGGAGTGTAGCGAAACATTATGAATGGCTATTAATGAAGTACCAAATTAGAAGTGTTGTAATTACCTACTCCTAGTTCTCACTTTGAAAAGTTTCTTCAACTTGGTCGTAGCTTGAAAAGGCTCCGTTACGTACTCAGAATCTTAGTTAAGATACAAGCTTAAAGAAGTCAAGAAACAAATCAAAATAATATAGACTAGAACGTCTGAAAAGTACTTACCTATACAAATTTAAATATTAAATTGCTAGTTGATACGTTTGTAATTTATCAGAGATCATTATGCACCTCACATATTGTTTCTCTCGCTGATAACTTACCTATGCACAAATGGCTAATGTAGGTGTTATAATATATGTATGTTAAAAATAAAGAGTGTATTAGAAATCCTTTGAATAATTCATTATTATCTAGTGCAACTCCCAGTGAGTCCATTAAAGAATGTGTTTATTTTAATTCCTCTCATGTAAATTGATTGCTGAAAGCAATAAATAGTGACTTAGTTGTTTAAACTGATCAGTTTTATCTCTTCATTAATTTGTTAGTATTGAATCTCAACTTGCAAAAATAAAAATCGAAATAAAAAAAAAACATATATTTTCTTTCATCTGAATTAAAAGCAAATATTTTTCTGTACGACATAAAAATTGTAAACTCTGAAACGAAACAACCCTTTTGTATGGACCTCACTAAATATTCTATTCAATAGATAGCATCGAGAGGATCGAATCAACAGTTTCAATTGCCTTTAGCCGTTTTAATCGAGTACCTTCTATAAAAGTATCTTTTAAAAAGTACTACAAAACGTTGCCAACTACAAACGCTTTAAAACGTTCTTCGTTTTTTCCTAAAAAGATTCGCTTTTGTACACCCAACGCTTTTAGGATAGATTTTTGCACTTGAATTGTTTTCGTAAAAAACATCGATATAGGAACTCGATAAGGTACGAGTCGGAGTGAAGTGCAATGCATTTCTCGCTTCAGTAGGCGCGAGCATTCGATTCTAAACGATTGTTCCCGTACGTTTGAAAAATGCGAAAAGTGACGAATATTGTACTGTCAAGTCAGTTTTATTCTCAAAGCGTGATATCTATTATATATGTACTTTTACAGTTGTTAATCGTCAGTTGAAATAATGATGACTAAGCTAACCCGTTAACTAGATATTCGATATCGGTGAAACGATTAACGATTATGAAACAGCAAAACCAATTGAGTGACACGAGTGTAGTTTGTGTCACAAACATTACTCGTCCAGTGAATTAACATGCCATTGCACGAACTCACGGTTCATTAATATTTAATATTGTGAACGAAATACAGATCCAAATTATGAAACCGATCGGAAGAAAGTAATTAAACATCCGCTCGTTGTGATTGGATGTTTATAAAGGTGATCCAAAAGTCATTGAAATGAACAGTTTGAAAGGGTTTCAATCACAAACTTCTGTATACTTTTTGATAACTTTGAAAGTAATCTGAAACTATTCATTGAAAAAAGTTCAAAGGTCAAACATTTTTACGTTCCGTTTCGCTTGTTATCAACATTTTGATATCTCTTGATGTTGAGGTAAAAAAACCGTTTCTGTCAATAGAGAAGATTACTTACGGTTTTTTTTTTTTTTTATAAGGGAAAAGTCAAACTTGACGTGGACAAGGGTAAACTTATTTAATTCTGATGAACCGAATCTGCTTTTGAGTCAATAGTGATTTTGTTGAGGCTATCAATTTATTAGGACATGATTGAATAAATCGGAAATGTTTGTTATGAAAATACACATTTTGTGCACCAAATGGGACAAATTATAGGCCTTTTATTTTAAAGAAAATTGTTGTTCTGTTGTGTAGAGACATGGCATTTTAAGTTAGTGTTAATTCATTCATATTGTAAAAATATTTTTCAGAATCTGTTTTGAAAAGATTTCTAGCTCGATGAAAAGGTGTCTAGATTAAAAACCTGGAGCAAATTAATATTCATAGATTTCTTTCAACAAATCAACGTAAAATAAAAGTTGAGTGTTTTTTTACGTTACAGATATATTTTATTCAGACCTTTAAGTACAAAAAGGTTTTTTTTTGTATATTTTATTCGGTAGTATGAACGTATTTAATTGAATTAAAAAATATACCAAGAGAATTATTATTTTTCATCAAACATGAACTATTGTGAATTTGTATACTTAGAACCTGTAGTATATAGTATAAATAAGTAGTGTAGCAGTACCATTATAATAAGTAAAGTTGCAAAAATATACGTATAATACTTAATTATTTTGATAAATTCAAAATGGGTTGAAACCGCATGGTTTGGCCTATCAAATCATTTCGATATATGTTCAACTATCTCAAATTAACTGTGTGATCTTAATAATCTGTCAGGTAAAGCCAGTAACAGATTCTTTGCACTCAAGCGCTTAATGAACAGATGTTTCTAAAGCAACATTTAATTTAAAATTCTGTTGTATTTTCTAATTAAGATTACTTTGTGCAATCCTTCTAAGCTTCAACCAGCTGAAATAAGCTACAGTATTTATGGCAAGGATTTACTAGTAAAACCACAGGAAAAGCTTTAATTAAAACATTATAACCGAGTTCCTGGACTGTTCGTAACAAACTTTGTACATAATCAACTTGCAGTTCAGTTTCTACAAGATACTTATACTTTAATGTGAAACATGGCCTTTTTAGCCAATATGCTTGAGTACGTACCTAATTGATATTTTTTGGTGAACGGAATTTCATCATCTGCCTAGCCTTTTTCTATCAATGTTGGTGTTGGCTTTCTGCCTTAACCAGATGCAGCTGAGTAGTAGTGTGTAGCCGGGACCCACCAAGCTATGGTCACATTGGTCACCCATCCACGATTGACCAACGTCAACCGTCTTATCCTTACGTGGTGGCCTAGTGGGCAAAGAACCAACCTCTCGGGTATGAGGGCGCGGGTTCGATTCCAGGTCAGGCAAGTACCAATGCAACTTTAATAAGTTTGTATGTACTTTCTAAGTATATCTTAGACACCAATGACTGTGTTTCGGATGGCACGTTAAACTGTAGGTCCCGGCTGTCATTGAACATCCTTGGCAGTCGTTACGGGTAGTCAGAAGCCAGTAAGTCTGACACCAGTCTAATCAAGGGGTATCGGGTTGCCCGGGTATCTGGGTTGAGGAGGTCAGATAGGCAGTCGCTTCTTGTAAAGCACTGGTACTCAGCTGAATCCGGTTAGACTGGAAGCCGACCCCAACATAGTTTGGGAAAAGGCTCGGAGGATGAACCGTCTTATCCTTACTTAAGATCGATTGACCCGAGTAGCTGTTAGGTACTTAGACATGGGCTAATAATAAATAGGTTACACACACATTAACGTGCAAATCTGAAACTCTCATACTCACTTATAAAACATTGCAAGATTGTTTAAAAGGGCTTTGTCAAGAGAACCACTAAAAAAACCAGACACCCAATTCTAAATCGTACCCAGTAAATGGGAATCTGGCCTAGAACAAGGGTAACTGTCAGATCGGAATTTAGTCACGTTTACCCGCGACCAGCCGATGTCGTGCAAACTGTCTGTCAGACGGCCGACACTAAATTGTCTACGTCCATCATCCCCAAATCCGGATTGACTAACGCCGGAGTGACTAACTCCGGATCGACTAAATCTGGATTGACTTAAGTCAGGATCCGGCTGGTTTAGTATGTAGGTGTGGACAAATATTATTAGTTACGGTATTAATAGTATCATAATACGTTTGTGTTACTACTCCTACGCTGAGCAAATTGGTTTGAATAAGATCAGTAAACATCCTATCTCTTGTTTGCTATTTCTATTGGGGCATCATGTTTAAACAATACGTTGGAATATATTGTACATAGGTGATATTTTTAAATTCCTAATAGCTCTTAGGAAATTAATATTAGGTACTAGGTTTCTTAAAACGCATTTTCTTAAAAGTGTAGAAAAAAGCTTTTCGTGAAGTGTTCGATTACTGAAATCGTTTTTAGAACCCGATCATTTGTCACAGAAATAATATCCAAACAAAAAATACACAAAAAAAAGACCCCTTTTATATAGCTTTGCTTGTGTAAAAATAAAATAAGTCCTATTTATGTTTAAAAGTATGGAGTGAAAACCACAACTAAATTTCTGCACTATGTGGAGTCACCACAAATACCCACTAATGTGGGAAATTTCCCCTCTGATCCAATAAACTGACCATAATTATAATGGACATATTAAATCCTTTATTGGACGAAAATCTCCCGTTCCAACTACTGGGTACAATATAGAAGTTCAAATGGGAATTTTGTGTACAATTTCCTTGCGTTATTTGCAAACTTTCAACGTTCGCTTTGTTTTTGTTTACTTGAAGATTCGTTAATTGGAACGTAGGAACTGCGTGTATGAAAAAATCACGAAAATTAACATACTTGAACTTACCTTGTGGCAAATTATACCGCACGTTTATCAAATCCTCAACTTACTGGTGCATAAGCGCATAACGGAATGTTCAGCCGTTATTTCACTCTTCCATTTTGTTTTTATATTCTAGGTTAAATTTTGTATTTCCTTCCCTGTTTTACATTTACTTGTTTATACATATTCACATAGCACGCTTTGGTCTGTTTTATAAATCAAATAAAATTAAGGCACCATAACAAAATGAGCTTTTTCATTTACTTAAATATTTTATGGAAAAGACTTACTACGGATTAGTGTCCCAAGTTATGTACATAAAGCCTTAAAATATTGTAGTATCATCGGCTTAGGTTATAAACGGTAATTAATGTATAAAGGCATTATAACATAATCTTACGTTAAGCTTTGTACGCAAAATTAAGTATGAGATCAGAATTTTTGTGGTAAGAATAATAAAATTAATTGTCAGTGCTCTCAAATTAGTTCACAAAATTATTTTAGGCATACCAATTTGTATTAATCCTAAAAATGTTTTAATTTTACACGGGCCGTTTACTTACAATGCTATTCGGCAAATAAATATAATTATATTGAAGCCACTTGATATCTACAACCTTACCTACTTTAGACAAATAAGTTTTATTTTTCTATTTATGCATTTCATATACTTAATAAGCGCGTAACCTTCTGAGTATTGCTCTAAATTATTTTCTTAGAATAGAATAAATAACATTCAGTTAGGTCTATCTAAAGAATAACTAAGTCGTTATTCTTTTCAATTGCCTATATAAAAAAAAATATTTTTTAATTAAAGCTCGCGAAATAAGTGACCTACCGGTAGAGCATGTTAGCATAAAAAGAACTCCACGAGTATGTAGCGTACCGAGATTTCTGTTCATTATTCAACAGTCCAAATATTAAGGTAGGTCGATGCTGACGTATGCTAACAACGTAACATAAAGTGCCTTTAGAATATTAGGAAAATATGGAAAGCATGCTTTATAGCAGAAGTATTTTTCCAATGTATAGAGATAAATATTATTGACATAAGCAAAGTTAAAACTTCTTTTCTACTGTTTCATTTGACAAGCTATGTAGTTAAAACTGATCAAAAGACAGTTTACTTTGTACTGTTTTAGACGAAGCCACTAAATATTATTTATTAGCTTTTCACCTTTATTATGAACCCACTTGATGGGAAAAAAGTTAAATGACTCTTTACCCCCGAAAATGGTTTGCATAATATATTCTGAATACACACTAAGTATATCATTTTGTTCATTCATTCCCTTTTATCTCTTTCATTATTTTGCAAACAAAACAAGCACTCGAGGTATTCATTATAAAATTCCCGAAAACTCGTTAGAATAATAGACTATTTCTGTATATTTTAGGATAGAAATTGCTATAGTTTGATTAACACCACGGACCTTTAAGCTAGACATCGCCTGTGTCGGACCAACCGAAGTCATTGTATTCGTTAATTACTTTTAAACTTCCAATTTTGTTTCGATACCAAATTCAACGAAGCTTTGTTGTGTAAATAAATGAAATGTGGTATAAAACTGCTAGAAATTTCGCGTCTACAGCTCCGAATACAACTAAATATCTGCGGGATTACGTTCCGAGTCTTTTCAGTGTATCTCAAAGCATTGTATGCATTGTGAAGTTGAAAAGAAACTCGCCACAGGATCGTTTGCGTGGAATTCACGTTCCAGGGACATAAGTGCGGTCACGTTACATTTAAAATCACTCAGATATGAACATTTATCTTGACTTGTGAGTGGCGCTTGTGTGTTTATCCGCTCAAAATTGGACCTCTGAAATTTTGTGGTTCCTTATCTTTCTGCCCACTCGTTCATATTAGGTTTTAACTCAGAACTTAGAGCATAGTTACGCAAAATTAGCTTTATGATGTCAGTTTACTTGTAAATAGTGTTCTGCATGAATTAATTTTATGTAACCGGATTAGTTTCACAGCCCACTGTTTCACGAGTAGAGCGGCGTTATGCAACTAGTTTGACATTATAACATTCCGCCCATGTTCCATAAAGGGTCAGACAGATACCCTATTAACTATTACCCCTTTTTATTCAACTTAGTTAATTTTCTTTTTTCAGTTCATTCATGAATGTCCTTTATTTTGTTTGGTTTAGTGTACCGTACTTAAAAGTGTACCGTCAGTCTCAAAGGGACACCATCTAACTAATTAATTACGTTTGACATGCAAGTATTAATTAGGGTAAAGCTATATTGACAGCACAATAGGTTAAGGATTTCGTTTGGTTATTTTGAGGAAACTTGCATCAGTAGAATGATGAACAAACTTTTTTTGGAGTGTAAAAGTACCTACATCATTAAACATCTGTATACTTAGGTACATGACCCTCATTCTTTGGCACTATTTTTTTTTTTTATATCAATATAGTAGTAAGTAATGAAAAGATTGCCTAGACTATCTATTCCATTGATTAAACTTTACTGTTTTTTTGTTCCTAGAGCAAAGAGTATGGGCAAAGGAGTTCTGCATCAGCTTTATCTCGTTTCTCCAGGATACGGAGGCTGCCCAGACCAGCGCATCGTGTTATAAACCCTGAAGAAGGTTTGTTCCCTATATTTTTAAAATAATTTATACTGTTAAAAATGTAACGTAGGTACATAAAACTGAAAGCTAATAAATATTCAGATTTATGATGTGTCGTACAACCTTCTTTACTTAGGCTACCGACAATGTGTCTAGGTTGTGTGATATTTTTAAACCTGTTTGCTCTTGGAAAATTTGCATACAAAAGTAGGGTTACTTTTTTTAATTTAAAATATAATCACATTGACACATTTATTATTAGGTGGTGAGAGCTTCCTCTAATTTTATTATGAACCTCAGGATGCCTTCACCAGGAAAAAAGCCTGAATTCATTACTACATATACTAACTCAGTCAGCGTTTTATAATGTACTAGCTGTTGCCCGCAACTTCGTCTGCGTGGGCAATATAGAATAGTCAAAATACTACTTATCCCGTAGGTGCATTCTTTCACGTGACAGTATAATTAGGATTAGCACTTAGCAGTCGCAAAGATTCATTGATCAAGGTTGTGTTGTGGATGTGACCATTTATCTAAACAAAAGAAGTAAAGTTTGTGACGTTGTGAATATCTCTGGATCTAGTCAGCCAATTTGGAAAATTATTACGTATGGTGCGTAGGTAATTTTCACAGGAAACAGCTACAATCTATGTCTATATGCTTTGAGTCTGACAAAGCTGTCATTTGTACATTTTCTGCAGCTGCTGCGACTAATCAGAAGCCAGAAAGTCTGTCAGTCTTACCATGGATATCGTCTTGTGTAGTTGACTGGATTGAAGATAGGTAGATAGGTAGTCGCTCCAAGCAAAATAATGGTACTCAAACAGATTCGGTGACTGGACGCCAACACCAACATAGTTGGGGAATAGCTGGATGGATGATAAAATGAGTCATCATCATCAGCAGGCGCATAGGGAAGGATAGTTTCACTTACTCACTATGGTAAGGCTGACCCCACATTAGGCGTGCGCGATCCTCGGGCGTGTGAGTAGCGCGGGCGTCGCTCGCGAGCGCGCTGCGTGAACGTCGCGTTTTGCTGCCCTGCGGCATGTGTGAAGAGTGCAAGAGACGCGCTCGCGGCGAGCACGCGGCGCTCGGGTTGCGTTGCGTATACAAACTTTCATCCCCTATTTTATCCCCTTAGGGATGGAATTTATCAAAATCCTTTCTTAAGGGTTGCCTACGCCATAGTAGCTTTATGCATGCAAAGTATCAGTCCGATCGGTTTAAAATTGACAAAGTTTCATACAAACTTTCATCCCCTATTTTATCCCTTTGGGGGTAGAATTGATCAAAATCCTTTCTTAGCGGATGCCTACGTCATAACATCTACCTGCATGCCAAATTTCAGCCCGATCCGTCCAGTGGTTTCAGCTGTGCGTTGATAGATCACTATGTCAGTCAGTCAGTCAGTCACCTTTGGGTTTTATATATTTAGATTCCTTTTAACCTTACATTATTTCGACACACCCAAGGTAACATTTTCGCTCAAACACTTTATTAACTCATCCCAACTTCAACCTAATTCATAATGCAATTGTCGGGGTAAATTGTTTTCTTATTACACATGATGATAGAGTAATTTGCGCAGATTGTTTCCTGGTGGCGTAGTTATTTTTCAAGACCCCGTTGGATGACCTGTTCATTGACAGTGGGGTGTAATTTCATTTAAACTGTCCTTAATGATAAGCTGTTGAGTTTCCAATAAATTAATCAGAAATTCAACCTAATTCTTATGCGTTGTCGGAGTAAATTGTTTTTTTATCACACATGATGATATAGGAATTAAGATACTTTTTGGAACCGCGCAACTAGCCTGACGTTCCTTCATCATTATCCTCCGAGCCATTGTCCCAAACTATGTTGGGTTCGGCTTCCAGTCTAACCGGACGTAGCCGAGTACCAGTGCTTTACAAGGAGCGACTGCCCGACTACTAACTTGACGTTCCTGAAGCACTTGTAATAGGTCTATTACCACTGTCCTATACCTACTTTGAATTTGCGCAGATTGTTTCCTGGTGACGTCAGATGAAGGGGAGCTATTCTTCAAGTCCCCATCGGATGACCCCGTCGTGTGTGGCATCTATATGATAGCCGAACCGGACAAGAGGATCGAGGTCATATTCAACTATTTGGATGTGCCCTGTGAGAACGGCGGATTGGTCGCGGTAATGTATTTTTTGAAATAGCTTTTATCATAGCTTCGCGGGCTTTCTCTAGGGAATGTAGCTGTTTCCGGGATAGAACAGCTGATGCCACTTCGGGTAGCGTGGGAGTGGCTTGTTGCTACTAAAATACTTTTAAGGTACCTCTCTACTCTTTACATAAATGTCATATCATAAATCATCCTATAAACGGTTGTAACTTTATAAAATTGCTAAAAAAATTCGGGGATTAAAAATTCTTGGGTAGGTATGACGTGTGAACAATTTAAATTTAATTTAAGGTAGGTAGGTGAATTTATGTGACCTTAACTGTTTAATTTTATATCAAACTCTTTTTTAGTAGGCAGAGTTCATAATGGGAAGTCGTTTTCGAAGATCGATAGGCTCAACCTGTCATTGATTTACTTTAATTTTCAATATTTACTCTACACAAAGTACCTAAAATAACTTAATTTATTGTGTACAAAAAACACTAAAAGGGATAACGGATGACGTAATATCATAAGTCTGGAAGTGTCGTAAACTTTTATCACAATAAAGTTGCCAAGCAAAGTTTAATTGAATTTTTTTCACTTAGTGCGGACGCCTGTTTTAGTTAGAACACGCTGTAGCTTACTAGATCAGATGTTTTTGTTGTACTTTATTATTTTTAGCCTATTAAAAGTGGTATTATGTAATCATAGCTGTTAACTTTGTAAAAAGTTACTCTTACTTATTTAAGGCGGTCTTTCAAGTTAACTTGTATCTAAAACTGATGCAGTTAGTTGCCTAATCATAGGACTGTGACAATCTTCTAAGAATCTATTTTGTCTACACTGCCTGTAAATTTTTCAGTTCCAAGACTTGAACGTCTCTCAATACATCTTAACTTGTTGCAAATATTTTTTTATAAATGCACTGAAATTATTTAAACTTTTTATTATTCAAACGAAAAGTATAGTCTGAGGCAGAAAAATATTATCAAGTAACCTCATTCCAGTGGGTGGATGGCTGGGAGCTAAACGGTCAAGTCTGGCCAGCCGACTCCTGGGACGACGACAGAGTAGTGGAGTCCTGTGACCAGAGGCCGTCACGCAAGCTGGTCTCCCGGCAGAATGCAGCGCTGGTGCAGTACCGAGTCCCCGCCAGAGGGAAGGGCTTTGCCGTTACTATACGACACTTGAAGAATTCTAAGCGTAAGTCATTTTTTTGTTTTACTTTATAGGGGTTGCCATTACGGTGCGTTTTGATTGATTTATGGTTGTTATAAATAGTTGAGACTCGATAGTAATTCCTGAAACACATAGAAGCCACAAATAAAAATAAGAAGAAGGTCATTTCCGATATATGTTATAGAACTTAACTATGTTACCTTATACGCATTTTGTTTACCTATCTTTCCCTAAAAAAACATTCATAAACGCATGCCACTTGACTTCAGCTATGGGAAATATTCAATGTGAAACTGCCCAAGTGGTAAAGCGACAAAAGTAATTTTAAACCGAAGACACCTATTACTACCGAGTATCTCCTTATTTTTACATGGACATGTCTGACATACCTCTATAAAACAAATAAATCTAATGCAATAACAGACAGTCCACGGATTAAAATAAGCCAAACATCATAATCATTACTGCTATAAAGAGCTACATTCCAACGCATTGCCAAAATTAATGTTATTTAAGTTTTCTTATCACTTTCGTTCAGGAACGTATAAACAGATTTGCTTTACACGGTAAAAGTATAGTAAATTAAACTTTACCTGAGCTGAAGATATTAGTTTTCAAGTATCTCGATGTCGCACAACTTGTTTTTAAACTTCGCTTATGAAATGCCGGCGATGTTGTAACATAATGTTTAGCGGTTTTTGATGAAAAAAAAATTGGATAAGATTGGCTCGGTTGAATAAATGAATGAAATGACGGAAGTTTTAAAAGTGGATAGGTATAAACATTTTACGTAGATTGTTGAAATCAGAGTTTTAAATAAATTAACAATGATGTAATTAAAACAGCGCGTATGCTTTTATATCCACGCACTATATCTTTTTTATGGGTACACTGACTTTTCCAAGCATTGCTATAAAAAACCTGTAAATCCTGAATTTTATTTTAAAATCAGCATTTACCCAGAGTCGTGTAGATGCCCATTTTAATGTTAATTCAGAAATCAGAACAGTTTTCCCAAGTTACGAGAGCTTGTTTAGCAACGGAACTGTGGTTAGAGTCCAAACGTTGTAGAATATTAATCCTTACAGATTCTGAACATATATAAATCAGTGAGCATCCCTACACTTGGGTACAAAAAATACTATCCTATGACAATAAATCATGATGAAAGTTGGAATAAATGGGTCAATATTTTGTCTATCTGGTAAAATGTACATAAGATGCTGGTAATGCTGATAAAGAATTGAGTAATAAAATCAAAAAGTGTCTTGTGTTTCTATCAGATTAAGTATATGTACAGTTAAACGAGTTTTTAATGTATGGAAATGAAAACTAGTGGCCCAATCCGAAATAGGTCTTATAAAAACGATCAGAAGAACTTAATATTCCTAACTTTTGTGATGTACTGGATACTCCAACTAAGCCCCGTTCATTTAGATAGATAGATAGATATTCTTTATTAGGTACACCAATGTTACATTTTTGATCTTAAATTAGATTAGTTTTTTGAGTAAATACTTTGTTTGCAATAACAACGTGACTATGTCACACAAGCTGTGTACTTTCTAAATTGATGAAGTTACGACTGAAACGTGCTTACGACGAATAAACATACTCAGTTACAAGATTTGCCATTTCATCAATCTGCTATGTATTGGTGACGTCATGCTCGAGCAGGCTAATCAAATCTGTTGCACGGATAACTCATCAAAACACGTTTCGGATTGACATACATATTTTATAAAGGAAATGAACGTATGACATGTGCTGAATTGTTAAAGTAGTATTCAAATATTCTGTCAGTACATTTTTATGTCGGTCGACAAGCAAATCTATTAACGATCAGTTCAATTTTGCTGTGGTTGTCTTTCTTTTTGTCGTAGCTTAGCATTTTCTTTAGTAAACAAGAAAATATCACTAAATCATATTATTATAATTCATTCCTCTTCTTCTTCATAGCAATAGGATAAACATGCTTAAATTACAAAGTTACGAACTTGTTATTTTTAATTAAAATAAAATAAAATATCAATCTGACATAATATTGCTGGCTTAACTTAAAATATAACTAGCAATATTTAAAGTAAATTCTGAACTAGGTAAACAAACATCTACCACGGCAGAACAGTACATTAAGAATAAATCCCTCAGGACAAAACAACTTGCACAGGACGATAAGCGAATGTTTTTTCTAGTAGTTTTCACTTCACTCTCGGTTTGTTTTATGACTTACATTAACATTATGGAAGATGAACTATCCCTCGGTTTCTGAAAATAAAACTACTCAAACGCTTTCTGAGGGAAATCGTTGATGACTTCGAAAAGATACACCCACGCGAATTGTTATGGTCCATTTATTTTAGAAGTAAATAGCGATAGTTGTTGCTTTCATGTTATTATTTCTCTTCATATAAATAAAGAAAAATGTGCTTCAATACTTTGCTATGAAGACATTTTTAAAGGTCTCTGCTTTTGCCATTGTTTAAGAGTCAAAATAAATTGTTGAGTCAAATCGAACCTACCGGTTTCTCACTTATCAGTTATTCAAAATTGAAGACTACGCTAATTGCATTTGAACCAACATACCCGTCTGCTTCCGAAGAGTTATTCATAGATATGTTTAACTAACCCATATTTAATTAGATATGCTACGATTACATTAATATTCGTGCTCAGAATCATTGAATAACCATTCCCGTATTTGGCTAGCTCGAACTTTGCGAAGGCGCAACAAGCTACCTTGCAAATTAGTTACAAAATCTATTCAAACATATTAATGGTAATTATTACCTCGTACCTCTTCTACTGGGTTAGTTCCGAGGAATATAAACAAAGGTATCCATTAGTTTAGTTGTCAGCTTCATAATGTAACCATAACTGTAAAACTTTTAGTTTGAATGGAGGTCACTACATGGGTATTTTAAACAAACATTATTACACCACGTTTGGGTTGTGTCAGTTAGAGTTTAGGACTGTTTATAAAATTATTATTAATAATAGCAATGTAAACTTTCGTGTTATTTGATTATAAACTTCGACCACTGCTTTAATAGAAGACAAAGCTATTTTAAAAGTTCTAGGTTACAAGCGCTCATGGAGTCAATTTCTAAAAAGCTTGGACGTTTGTTATTTTCTTGAAAATTGATGAAACATCTCGCATATTTTTTAAACTTAAATTGTGTAGGTGTATGGTTTGCACGTTGCCTTTCAAATTCAATCAATTCAACAGCAATACTACTGCAGCCTTGTGACATATCTAGGATATACTTGGGCCATTAGAGAATATCATTCTCACTTCATTTCATTTAAAAATAAAATTAAAATACAGCAACAAACATACGAAGGCTATAATCTCATTTCCACTTAATTACCTGTCAAAGAAAATTAAAGAAAAAGAAAAATCTTCAATGAGGTAGAAAATAACATTTTCTGTTTACCACAGCCTGCAATGTGATGCTGTTTGGTGCCGAGGGAGTATACACACTGAGGAATCATGGTGAAACTGGCAACTGTTCTATGCTGGCCGTTTCTCCTGCGTCTGTGCATGTGTTGGACCTCAATGTGGGTATCACCATCAAGAAGGGACGCTTACTTGAAATGGAAACTGGGACGATTCATCACGTGAGTACCAAAAAATCTGGATTATCTTTAGTTGTAAATAAAGAATAACTTCTTAACGTTATAATACTTTTAAGGTAGTGTTTTATTTTTATTGCGGGATCATTTATGGTTTATGTGAATATTATTACCAGAAGACGACCTTTTTACTATATTACAATGATTATTGATAAGACTTTTTTTCATGCGTCTGTATGTTTACTGATAAGATCTGAATACATGAATTTAATATTTTGAGTATTAGTTAAAGATATTGGTTATTTGGGATGTTGTCTACAGTTTAATCTTCTTAATTTGTTATCGAATCTCTTAATTAAACATTTATTAACATGAACAACTTTCTCTAGTTATAGTTGTGAAACATCAATATAATTTGAAAGCAGCTTAGTTTAAATTAACCGGAATTATAATTACATGGATCAGTTCCTTCAAATTTGCTTTAGCAGAGGCGTTTTCAATACATCTCGTACCTTCATGTGGATTTACATATTAATTATTAGGTATTTCAAAATCGGAACGCAAAATATACATACGGCGTCGGCGTTTCTCAAGAGGAGAAAATAGTATACCTACGCTTGGTTCGTGTCTAAGTTGTAAGCTTTTAGGAACAGGAGTCGCCAACATTTCTTCATTATCATCTAGGTGTATAAGATAAGTACAAGGAAAATATTCGCCATTACGATATGTGCAAAAATAACTTTTGTTCTTTGAACATGCCGCCAACTTTTCCAAGAAGCTTAGTAATACTGAGATGATAAATAATGTCGACAACAGGATGCAAAGAAAGCCCATTTACTTAGGTACCTAAAAACAATTTTTTATATCTGAATACTGATAAATAAGTAACACGGAGGAATTTCACAAGACTTATCGCGTTCCTTTATAAGCAGAATTCTGGCAACTCATGTTCACACACGAATTTAACAAAATTTAATCTTGACAATAACAGTGCGATAAAACAACAGCATGCGATAGCACACGTCAGTGTAATTTATTAAACAATTAGTGGCCACCAGTGGCTTCTGTCTGACACAATGATAGACAGACGCTGTTGGAAACATTGTTTCATTGAATTGTCTGTGAATTTCACTAATGTTGTGTGAAAATGAAATGAGGTGTTAGCTAAATAAAATGGACATTTGTTGACATATCTAATGATACCAATAACTTTTTAATAATAATGATACCAATAATTTTTTTAACGACGTCAAAAATCATCAAATGACCCCTCCCGCTGTGGGTTAGCAGCGGTGAGGGAGTGTCAGACTCTTACTGACTAAAAACCGTCGTGTTCCGTCGTAGGCCTTTTATGTACCAAGGCCGCGGTATCTCTTTCGAACAACCCGCAGCCCATAATATAGAGCTGGAGTTTGTTTGATTGAACTAAATTAAATGCACAAGTATGGGGAGTTAACGATCCGATTTGTCCCTTAAATTCTGTCACTGTCTAACAAAGAAATTCTAAAGGTTAGTCAGGTGCTTAAAATTGTTCGCAAAAGATGCTTGTGAAACTGTGGGTAGAAGCTAGTAAAAGTGTATTAAAGCCGCTATAATCTCTTAACGTGTTTTTATCATCCAAAGTTGCAAAGTTTTTGATGAAGCACGAAACTAAGCCACATTACTCTTTGCCTAACGTCAGTTTTACTTTTAAACGAAACAGACGCGACGAAAATATTGTTCCGAACTCTTTTATTGGAAACGTGTCCAAACTTTCTTTTAATCCGTTGAGATATCGCTGACCAGTTATGTCAGGGCTGGATGAAGATCCGTAGGTTAGATAAAAATGAGTCTAGCACCAGAAGGATGCTTATACTTACCTACATTGAATTGAATATATGAATTCTACCAGTTACGCATTACCACAACCAAAATTCTTACTTAATATAAGTATTGCAAATGCGAAACTACTTGTCTTGCGAAAATAACCCATTTTGACAAAATGGTAGACAATCCAGACACTGATAAAGGATGCTACTTTTTATCCCTGTGCGAGAAGTAATTATTCCTAATAAACGTGTTTTACGTTTGGAACCGCGGGGAACAGCCAGTCTTAGACAAAGTTATCATTTGCATAAACAACATTAATTGTAGATTAATTAACTGTGAAAGCGATCAGACTCGAAACTAGATTACTTAAACGACATCAAAGGTTATTATTTACATAATAAAGGCCGCGAGATTAGGTACTAAAAGTGATACAATTCCAACAAATTAAGAGACCATCAATTTACAAACGAGTAAAACTTAATTTAAAGGCTCGTCAAAGTAAACTAATTTATTTTGTTAGTTCGTCGTTTTAATTGAGTATTTTGGCGTTGAAAGGTGTTTAGATGTGGCTTGAAATTTTGAATATTATAACCCACTTATACCTAAATATATTAAAACACCTTATTAAAACGCCTCAATTTTTTTGATAATATAATGTTTATTGATACTCACCTATAAGTTCTAGGTTAAATCGCAACTAAGAGAAAAGAGTACTTTGAATTATATTTTTAAATGAAATAATTATAAAACATAGTTTTGACCTCTAATATGTATTTAATCAAAGGACGCTTCATAAGACGCTCCTATGCCAATGAAAATGTTGCCACAACAATAATTTGAAGCGCCGCAATAATTTGACGTTCAGCTTTATTAGCACACAGCAGGACGTTGCTCTCCAATTAAATCCTCCCACGATAAACAACGCCCACGGGAAAAGAACGCAACACAATCCATGTTCATACTCACCCTTACCCATAAAATATTAATTAAAACATCATTGGAATCACGTTCAGGATACACAGGTATTAATATCTGAGTACACCCGGATTATACAATATTGAGATAACATACCTGTACTGAAATTGAAATCCTTGACGCACGATTTACGTTTTTAGGTTTTCTTTAGCATTTGCCAGCGGATTCACTCGCTTCCTGATGGAACTACTTCGCATATCTTTATATAACTAGCATATTTCTTAATTGAAAGCTGTATTACTGCCAAGTTTCATCAAAATCCATTAGGACGTTGTCTCACAAAGAAGTAACATACTTAAAGTCACGTTAATTTATTGAAATAAGACTTATTTAAAAGATCATTGGACAGCATCCCCAAAAAACGTCCCCTTTAATGTAATATAAAGTCACAGACTTACTCATGTATTTTGAAATTGTAATACAGGACATAGGAGGATAAAAACCTTCAACTATTTCCTATGGCTTGCCTGTTCCTCGTTATTTCTTTAGAAAATTATTTTCATCCCTGTACCGTTAATTAGATATCGATCTTTACCGGAGGTTCATGTTCTAGCAAAGAATAGACCGGTGCCCTATTGTTTTACTAACTTAGAAGCCTTTATAGAGTAACCTAACTACGGTAAAAGTAAAGTCATAAAAATATGAAGGATTTTCTTGTACTTTCTTCGTCTAAAATGTGGCCTGAAATGATTGATGGTTGTACTAAAAGCACGAGAAACATTTTAGCTTTATCGATATATTAAAATACATATGGGTGACGGCACTAAGTGATATGTCTAGTTTTAGTCATATTTTAAAAGGGAAAAAATATGTCGTCTATAAATATTAACTCTATAAATAGGAACCTAAAAATGCAATCTCGATTCTCATAAATGTAAATCACTATAACCCTAAAGAATTTGGCCTTTAATAAATTCGGGCCTAAACCACATTCGGGCTAAACCCTTTAGCCCGAATGATTGGCAAAAATGTGATATTTCTTTCGGCACATTGTAGAAAATGTGTGGGAAGTAGTTTAAATAATTTTCATCCGGAAACCGTATAGGCAGAAATTCCAATAGGTCGTTTCTTGTAAAATATGCATTACCACTTGAAAGAACCAATTTCAAAACAACATAGGTTTAAGTTGGTATAGTTATTTTATTAAAAATACCTGGTCTTAGAAAAACTAGGTTTAGACTATTAACTTTGCTTAGAGCGCTGATTTACACCTAGAACCAAGCGAGTACTTACAACGTATTTAAAACCACATTAGTTACAACGTATATTGAGTTACGTAGCCTAAGTTTTTTGCAATAAAAAAACAAAAGCATCACGTATTCCTTTTCTAAGTCTATAATTAAATATTCCAGTCATTGTTACCATTCTTTTTTGTGACGTAAACGTGTTCTTTTGTTTCCAACAGTGCACAAAGCGAGGCTTGTATGATTACGTGGACATCGGAGGCGCTAGTGGACTCGACCATACCAAAATGGAGGTTCTGGACAGCGTATGTGGACTTGATTCTAATGAAGGTATGTATTGTATTTTAAATAAGCAAATAATAATATTATTTAAAAAAAATAGACTGTGTTTTGCACACTGCAACCTGAAATACATAATATTGTTTATGTAATATCAATAGACGTATCTATGTCCTTTTGTAATAATAGCGTGTCCATATTTATATACACGGTAAACAAATGACAGAAGAAATAATTATCTAAAATAGTATTGTTTTTTTTTTTCTAATCTTCCAGCAGACCTATAATAGTTGTTGTTATATTATTTAAGTAAAAGTCTTGAATTTATTAGGATGATTTAAAAGAAAAATGTTCAACATCTCATCCTAGGAGCCTTTTTCCCAACTATGTTGGGGTCGGCTTCCAGTCTAACCTGATGTAGCTGAGTACCTTTACAAGGAGCGACTGCCCTATCTGACCTCCTCAAACCAGTTACCCGGGCAAGCCCCTACCCAAAAATGTTCAACAAACCAATACTTTCTAGAATTTCAATAATATTTTCATTCTAGCTACTTGGCATATAAGTCTTTTGAACAGTTCATGATATTCACAATGGAATTGAATATAGTTTTCCCTTGTGTGGTATTCAAATATATAGCAAGCAGTGACTGTGTAAATAAAGTAGGGCTCTTTCATCTTTAACACTCGGTGACAAAGAGGAAATTCGGATGTGAAATATATTTTGAATTATATACTATATATTGTCATGTTTCCTATAATATGTCTCCCTAACAATGTTCCAACAGTTTGAAATTGCTTGTTACGTAAATCAGTACCTATTTGAAATATTTATTTGGTACCTAATCAAAGTCATATATTAAACCTATTCTGGGTTTTATTTTAATTTATTTTACCTAGTTACTTTCAAGGAACATCAAAATACATTATTATGTTTATCTCTCATATGTCATGGCTCTGCATTAATTCAAGGATTGATTGTTTTCCGAATTTTCCGTTTCAGGGTAACTCTCAAATTGCTTTTTTGTCAGACTTTTCACTCTTTATTGTTTTTATTGTCCTCGCAATCACACTTAAAAGAGGCCCAGAAGGCTTATTGCACTGCGAGAATGTTGTCGAATGCAAATTTATGCTAAAATGTTAACACAAAGGGTATTTTTCAGCTCGGCGTCCGGCCTTCATCGCTTGCGAGGACACGGTGGTCCGGCTGGTGTCGAGCGGCCGGTACCACAACTCCGTCACTCTCGCCTTCGCCCCCCTCCCCCTCGAGGAGCTAGAGCACGCTGACCTCATGTGCGGACTGAATGACCTGTAAATGAAATAATACGCGCTGCCACGAAGCCTCTCGATCTCGGCCCCGGGGACGACGTTTGGATGCAAAACTCTTTTCACGTCAAACTTTTTTCACGTTCTATGTTACGAGTTCCATCGTATATCGTAGCCATGTGGAAGTATAAACTGACCGTTGATTTTCCATTCTCTTGTCTTAATAAAATTACTGATTGGATGTTGATAGAATAGCTACATATTAAAACGCTGACGTCACTTATCAATCTTAACTTTATCACTACATTATGACGGTAGACTATGTGTATTAAAAATTATAAGAACTAGATATTAGAATAATCAATCAATTAATAGTGAGTGAAAGTTTGCGCCGTTATGGACTTAGCTTGATGTCTTAGACGCAAACTTCGATCAAACAATTCATCTCTATTAGAGGTAAGTTCCACTACTTAGCGTCGATGCCAGATTTAGACGAAGCCTGTTAGGACGCGCGCTTGCATCGAAATTAGGGATCATTGGAAGTGGTAGCCACAAATTGATTCGCCGAGAACTTACCCCTAAATTGTATTACACCGTGTCAGTTTAGATATAAGTTAAGTTTACAAGTAGACTACATACTTAACATCACTTAATGTAGTTTTAAGACACTTTTGTTGATAAGTTTGCCGTAATGTTACGTAGTTCGTGTGTTACCGAAATAAATAAAGTTTATTACCAACTTCAGTATCACTATCTAGTCATGCATTAAGACGATCGCGTTAAATGTTAACGCTCTAGCTATTTGTCAATAAATAATGTAAATGTTCAATTGTTTTTCTTTCACTTTCTTTTTTCCCCACCTAAAACAGAGATTGAACTCATGAAAGAAACAACCTGACCGATAAATACATTGGGTATCAAAGTTGAGACTACATAGACATTCTCATTATGTTTTTTTCCAAAACGAGAGCTTGCTTGTTTGCACAGTTTTAATTGATAACTAACTTTCTGTAAATATTTCAAAAGAAAATGAAACCTGAAGTATTTACTGAGCGATTTACCTGAAGTATTTATTTATTTAATCAAAAGCAGTGTACACAAAAGTTTCGGTGCGCTTTCCTGATACTGCAAAACTGCAAAAACGTAATATAAAGCAGCGCTTCGACAGTGCATCGAAATGCTGCGTTTTAACAACGACAAGACTACGCTGCTACGATATAGTTACAAAGGTGCTGCGTATTTTTTTGTTAATTTTCATATATTGTTATGGCATATATATTGACCATCATTTCGAGAAGTACCTATAGGTATTAGGTATATATAATTATGACATTATGCCTGTCAATATTAATAAAACGTTGAAAGTCAAAATGCTAACATAACAAAATTCTAATGACTTGTAAAGGGCAAGGTTACAGCAATTACTAGATAGGGTTCTAAACCCTTAGCTATCTATGTACTTGACATGCCTAATATAAGCTCGTTAACTACAAAATTATTACAAGTTATTTTTCTTCTATTCTCAATCCATCATCCATTCATCCGGAAGGGTGATTGT
The DNA here is from genome assembly GCF_030705265.1 of Helicoverpa armigera. Classification (NCBI taxonomy): domain Eukaryota; kingdom Metazoa; phylum Arthropoda; class Insecta; order Lepidoptera; family Noctuidae; genus Helicoverpa; species Helicoverpa armigera. Next base: position 4,473,463 of record NC_087131.1, on the reverse strand, counting down.
CAGAACGAGTCTCACAGTAAAATCTATTTTTGTTATGTAAATTGCTGTACCTTATAAAGGATAAGTATCTATCTACTTACGTATATTTCCCTCTAATGAGGGCTATCCGTCAAAGGTAAAAGTTCAAATATGATAACGCTATAGTGACCATGCGATATCAATAATATACAGAATAAAACACCAAAAATATGAGGATGATTACTTTGTGAAAATAATTGTATCAAAGTATCTGGACCGAAAGTCCTTTTGAACCGAACCGAAATACCCGAAAATAAAGGTAAATGGTGTATGATCTTTGAATCAAATAAAAGTAAGATGTTATGAATATAAACCAATAACGTTCTGTTAACAATCGGCAATGCTGAACATGAAAATAAATTGAATAAAACCTATTTAGAAGAAGAAAGTGGTTACCTTATAACCAATTTAATATGTAAATGCAGTATGTAGGTATATTAGCGACCTCTATAATACATGGCCAAGACTTTATGTTCAGAGTTTGGATGTCCACCCCAGTTGGCTTACTGAAAAACCAGGATGATACAAGGTGCTCCAATAAACACATAGATGGCGCTATTCGCCTTTGTTTGGGTACTGGGTATTGTTTTGTTTTTCTGAAATAAAAGAACAACCTTTAATTAAATTTTATTGAGTATTTTTTTGGATAGAGATAATAAACAAATACTTATTTAAAAGCAATATACACTATTGTGTAACAGTATTCTGACAAAAATAGTTTATTCCCGCTACGGTGAAATAAATATTAGTGCAACTGTACAAACGAATTTACGTAATAATAAAAATATACTAGATTTTTTTTCGACATTTAAATTCTATGACAATTATAATAATAACTAATTTGATAGTAATTTAGCTTTACGATTACATGAACTTGTGAAGGAAACATGTTACAAAACATGGTTAGTTTCACCTACTGAAAGCGTTAACAGCACACGACACCTGGATCAAACATATAAAACACATATTGTCGACGTCATCCGCATTTAGTTTCCAGTGAACAAACGAATAAGTGCACACTCATGTATACATTAAATTAGCACCTAATTTGTAAAGCAGTAACTACTATTATCGTTTGCATAACAGATATAAGCTTTTACACAAATAACATTAAACATTTATTTTATCTAACAAATAATACCATTGTAGATTTTTCTAATTGACTACACATTTAAGAGCTGTATTACATACATACAGTGTGATTATTGTTACGCATACACTTTAGAGATTCCCCATTCAATAGTTCTGACAGTTTGCCTACATAGCCGTATTTGTAGAAGAAAATAAGACTCCAGTATTACACAAACTTCTAATGGCAATCACATCAAATCTAAGTCTTATATGCTAAGCTATATACTACGCCTAATGAGTAGCTTATTTACCAAATATATTAACAAACAGTACGTATTGATATCGTCTCATACAGCGATAGAATGTAGGGTAGTCCCTACTTCTACTTTAAGATAGATCTATGAGTGAAAACCAAATTTAGGCCTATTGAAAATAAATAATGACCAGATTTCGTTCACCAATTGAGTTCTAGAAAAAATAATATGTCTCTCACTACACTTGCTTTATATATCGAATTACTTTACAGTTTTTTTCTAAATCAATATGGTTACATATTTTTTATATTTAACTTAAGATAATTTACGATTAATTTAATTATGATGGATAACTTATTTTTAGGTTGAAATTAATTAATGAATTTCTTTAATTCTCGTGAGAAACCTTAAGGGTTGATTACACGTACACAAGTATAACAGTAATTTCTTATATAATAAAAAGATTTTGCAAATCCAAAGGTAAACCGTGTTTAAATTAAGTGCAATACTCACTTTATAATATATAATGTGAATGAAACATATTAACTATTTATATTTCTACAAAATATATTTATGTTTGTATACAGTTTTATATTTGATGAAGCATATTATTACAACATGTTTAAAATTATAGTTTTGGTTAAAACAGATCTTATAATTATTGAAATTGCTACTTATAATACAATCCTTATTTAGATCACTTTACATCTTATCCTTACTAATTAAAGCTATCCCATACAACTTCTCAAATTGTGCTTAATTCAACAAGAAAGCGAGTGTCGTGCATCTTTTGCCAATGTTAGTATATACCCTATATATTTTTATATAAATACACTGTAAGGATTGGTAGAAAGAAATTTAATGGTGGGATATGAAATTATAAAACTACTTCGTGCTTATAAAAAGGGTTATAGTGTGTTTAGGACAGTTATGAATACATTACTTTAGGGTAAGGGTAATATCGATATTATTCGGTACTAAATCAACATTTTTTCTTGTCACTTCGCGTAAGCATGTCCACTTGCTTCCAACGTCCCCCACTTCATCTTCCATCTTGTTCAAGGATAGTAATTGACGATCGCATAGGTATAAATATTTTACCGCTAACGTTTCATTAGTACAAATATTATGTTAAAAGTATAAAAATTGTTACTAAGTTCATAAGATAATTTTTCACTTAAAGCATTATTAAGCTACGATTTACGTACGGTTTCGGAATTCACTGCTATTGTGAAGACGAATAGATTCCTGTATATTATTTCCATAAATATTTATATATATTAAAAAATTAGGTTAATATTAATGATATGTATATTGATTTTGAAAATATCAAGGAAAAACGATCATACAGTGTTTACAATACGTGTCAGAATCGTTTGACTTAGTTATACTAAATTGATTTACGGTATCTTGTGCTTTGTCTATCAATACAATAAGTAAGGTACAGATAAGTCTACTTAGCGTTCAGAATATCGCAATCTATACTAGAGAAGGGACTATTCACAAAATATACTATTATCTGTTCGAAGTCATAAGAATTTGGAGTTCATAAGATCCTCAAGTGGTACGAATTATTAGCGTCCTAAATACAATAGTAGTAAATATATTGATAAAAATTCATCTCACAGTATACACTCGACTTCTATATTTACCATTAATATATAAAATCGTAAAATTTGCTACGAATAAGATATGTCATTTTGCTATTCAAGCAGAGGCACACTTTGATATGTATAGTGATTTATCAAACTGTCTGTGTGAAAGCTTCGCTTTAACAATGAAAGCCGACGTATAAATACTTTCTCTAAGTATAACATATTATTATATACGCACAGGTATTATAATAATCCGCCGACATTATACTTTAATACTCATAACATGAAATACACATTAACTAAATATATGAAACATCAAACATACGAAACAACTAGTTACAGGAACATCGTAAACTAAATTATTTAACATTCAACATACTTTTGCTACAATATTAATAATTATTATACAGGAAAATAAATATAATTATCAGCTTTTTCATAATGTTTATCCTTCACATTTCACGTACAAATTCACATCACGTTATCACTTTTTTTAAAGTTCCATATTTGTAACGTTCCTTTTCACTGTCCCTTTTTCTTTCCACACGCTTGATATGTAAGATTGTGATAAAATATATTTAATTAATACAACAATTTACTTCTAGTACTTTAGTAGCCGATATTAAAATTCGAAATACGATTTGCGTACTCTAGATCTTCATTGACAATCATAAAGTTCATTTCAGTTAAGATTTTTGACTTTATGATTATAGATGAAGTGAAAACATTTATTTGCATCGTTATTGTTCTAGTTTGTATAAATAATTTGTCTACTGTTTGCTACGAGTGAATGTCGGTCGCTTAGAGTGCGACGGTGGTGGCGAGCGTGGTCAGCAGCACTATCGGCAGGGTGGTGCCGGCGACGCTGCTGTACGGGCCAGTCACGGCCCCGTCACATGGCATGTGTTCCAGCTCTGAAAATATCAAATAGAAGTTATTAAAACTATGCAAATTAGAAATACATCTTTCTGTTAACTATTCAGACAATATAATTAGTCCTAATTTAGATAACAAAGTTATCTGTAATTATGTGTTCTACTGCGACAATATTCATCTTTGTGCAATGGGCATTACATAGTTCAGCTACGTAGGAGTCAGTAAAGTGGAAAAGGCTCACAAAACTCTAAACTTACTGTACAGTGACCACTAATGTACAAAAATCACCTCATATTATGTTCATGCACGTACGTAAATTACAATATGACTGAAACACTCGTATGGTAGTTACTTTAACATTAAATTACATAATTGTTTAGTTAAGTCATCACAGAAAACTCCAGTTTCAACGAGAACATAAGTGAATATTAAAACTTCAGTAGTTCTTACTTAACAAAGTTTAAGTTTTGGTTCAAGTTAATGTTTTAAATGGGACATTTTACTAACTGCGAGACAGTTTGGAGTCGTTGAGTGGGCTTCTTGCAAGTTTGGGACCTACTTTGTGATAGTTTGAACTTTAAAGAAGACACGTGCATTTGGATTAAAATGTTTGAAGGTTGTTGCAAAAGGACGTTTCGTGTGAGCATTTAGGATGCCTTACAATGAGGTTATTTTAATATTATTATTCTAACAGTGGATTAATTCTATCTTTAGATTTGATTTGTAGACATAGAATTTTACCGGGCAAGTAACGTTCAATTTTTATATTTGAGTACCTTAGCAAAGTAACTGATAAATACTTAAAAAAATTGCGGTTAGCTGATTCCATCAGGTAAGTAGTTTATTTTCTGCTAGTAGGTACAAGTAGGGGATTTCAATGAAAAATCAGAATTCTCTTAACATTATAAGAATGCAATTTACCTAGTTAAGTTAACCTTCATAACTTCCCTTTAATGACACAATTTTCATTATACCGTAACCGTGATTTCTTCGTAGGCGTTATTACACTAATGATATATGCCTATGCACTTGACATATGACATTATGAAAACCTTGAAGCCAGCAGGCCAAGGGTAAATCCAATAATACAATAATTGGTTCCAAAGAAAATGTGGAATATTATGTCTTGAAGGTTTTTAACAACTTAGTTAAGAATTCGAGCTTTTTGAAGTTTGATTTTGATGAATGACTCCATTATTTGTTCAAGCCTGTTCCCTGTGGAACATTCGATTACTTTCAATGCAGCTCAATTTAACTCGTCAAAAGATGTCTTATTTTCAATACTTGGATATTTTGTAGTTATACATATTTTAATGTACCTACCTAAACTACAAAATAAAACTAAAAAATAGCTTAGTAATTGTTGTAGTAATTGTGTAAAGTCAATAAGTTGCGATTGCGACCTTTTGGTATTTTAATAAATCTTTGGGTAAAGCAATATGATGTAGGCACACGGGTGGCCTCTTAGAAGTAGTCATCCCTCTTTATAAAATTCTTGATAACCTCTCTTGTACCTACCTATGTCATACGCCTTTCCACATACCTATTCCTTACTAGTGATTGCAGCCATGTACATGTACATGCTGCATTTTTATAGCCAACCAAATAATACATACCATTAAGCTTGTTAAGGAAATCATTCCAGAAAGCGCAAGCGGAGGCCCTAGGCCCGCGCGGCCCGGCTGGCCCGCTAGTCCCGTCCGCGGTGTAAGTGTAGTAGTGAGGCGACGTGCGAGAGTACAGCGGCCATTTCTCGTCCGGCTTGTGAGGTTTGCTGAAAGGATAAATGTTTGAGTTATTAGAGGTTGTAAAGAAAGTGTTATGGTAATGTGGGATGTTTTCTTGTTGAAGAAGTGATGATATAGAGTTCAATTGGGTTTTTCACTATCTTTTCGGTAGGATTCTTATACATATATGGAGCTTTTGCAGCTGATCTCAATTATTAATATTTTGACATTTAGTTTATTGTCCGTTGCCTGCCTGCCTAGAAGCATCAATACGACGACGTTGGTTCTAACACCACTTCAGCAATCTTTTTCGTAACAATAATGGGGTAGTTCAAAGTCTTCAAATAGCTTCTTTAAGGCCAGGCATCGTCACTTCACTACCCAGAAACCGCCAAAACCCAAACTCAACTTGCACAGTTAATTACGAAAACTAACTTCCTAATGAAACCCAAGCACAGGCACAGTCATTACAGGCTTACAAGAAAGCTGTAAGAACCAAGAAGGTTGAACAATAGTTGATCCATGTAGGCCACAGCAGTGAGGTCGGATAATTGCTACAGCTAATCTAGCACGCAAACAATAGGAAACTGATGTGGAGGCCCGATGGATAGGCGGCCTATCGAACACTTGGAAGTTGATTTACACATGTTGCTACTTTTTAGTAGGAAAGTGTGGTTTTTGGTAATGACGGAAGCAAACATTTAGGAAAACTAATATTTGCTCTATTTACGTATACGAGTATGTATTTTATGTGTTCTATATCTGAGTCTAAGATATGAATTACGTTAAGGTTTTGAAACAAATGCGAAACGCAATTGCAAAACGCTCTTGTTATGTCATATGGCAAAAATACCTCTAAACTTCGTGAGCTCGACACTACAGAATTTGGCTCACAAATTATATTTTTAAGAGGGCCCTATAGTGACATTAGTTACGCTGCTACATGATTACGTTGGTGCAAAGACCTTTCTGTATGTATAAGCTGACGCAATTATCAAGTAATGATGGTAGTGCACTGAAGAAATTAAGCTTTTAAATGAGACTTCTGTCGCATAATTCGGTTTTATAAAAAATGCAGTACTTAAGATGGTGTCCTGTTGTTAGGTTTAAAGCGTTCATTGAAGAGGTTTTAAAGCAAAACATCTCTTTGATATGGTACTGTACAGATACTTTTGTTATCTGTCATCTTTTCCAAATGACTGCTAAGCAAAACCAATAGGCAAACGACTCTCAAAGCAGATTAAATATTCAAATCGATATTGAACCCTAAAATAGTCGCTATAATAGTCTTCCTATATCAGTACCAGACTAAAATCAATAGCTTGACATTTGTATATGTAGAACTACCCGATAATTTGGCCTAAATCCCGAAGATAAATCAAGTTGTTTAACATTGCCCTATTAAACTGAAGTTCAAGGAGCGAGGGAAGTGCTTTGAGAAACTTGCTAAATCAATAGGGCTTTGATTAGTTCTATCATTTGATTACATAGCTAATTATAGAATTTGAAATTTACAACTGTATTTTGTAAGAGGTACCTAAGCATTAAATTTACAGATAAAAATAAATGTCACCATTTTTAAAAAGTAAACCTTTTTAATTAAAATTTTATAGGTATCCTTTGTAATTTTATAGGTATCGTACATAAAATGAACTAACTTTAACTATTAAATTGCCGTTTTGAAACCACCGGAGAACTATCGAGTCTATACAATAGAGCCTAGCACAACATAGTTCCAATTATAGGTCAGCTAGTTCCGAATATCGATAACAATTGACGTTCAGAGGCAAAAGCCTATTATAGATGCCCGCTGTGATGCTTCCAGAACATGGTATCGAAGCTATATTGCCGTCAAATGCACTAATTAGTCAGAAATATTATTATATGACGTTCTTGATGTTGATACTGCCTTTGCGTGGGCTGTCATATCAATCTATGTAAATAAATTACATCTATATTTTTTTCTTTATTAGGCTTCCACAGGAAAATAGAAGCATACAGGGATCAAAATAATGTTAACAAAGAAAGTAGGTATATAGGGTAATACACCCTAGAATTAGTTTTTAGGACTCGTATGAACCTGAACGCCAAAACAAATGACTATCACCAAAATTGACGAAAATCAAAGAATACGAGTCTCAGGAAAAGTTAAAAGATTTTTTATAACAAATCATTAGATGAAAAAGTCGTTTAGAACAATCTTTGGGAACCAACTTACCCAGTCAAAGCGAATCTCGTGAAAGACTGCATGATGTGTGCAGCCAGGTCTCTTTCCCTGGTGTGGTACTGAAGGGACATGTTCAGCGGGTGCCCGAAGACATACTCCATCTCATCACCGTGCATCACCCCCATCCATTCACCCCAGAGACTTGTGCTGGTGCGCTAGAATGAAAAATAGTCAGATTAAAAAAGCTTGATATTAGAATATGACGTTAACATCAATTTTGAAAATCCTGTTGGATTTTTTGTCTAAGTATGCCTTTCTTATATAAATACAAAGAGGAAACTTAAAGCTTATAAGCTCATTGTGATGAGCATAAATTGGTTTTATTAGTACCCTTTTTATGAAAATAAATAGGATCTGGAATCGTTAATTCCTTGTTCAATTCGTGTGTTGAATACTGAAGATTGCAGAATTATTTTTTTTGCCTTAGTATGGACAGATATTAAATACTTCGTTTAAAGAAAATCAGAACAGTTATTAAATCAATACACCCGTATGTATAACTTGTGTGTTTATTACCAGTAAATATCTCTAACCTTTGATGTAAATATCACAGTTCGATGTTGTTTGAACTAATATGTAACAAGTCGACATAAACAAACAGACCATTGAAACAGGGAAATTGATTTCATGAGATTGAGAAACTTAACCTTTAACATCACAGGCGAGGTCTCTTTGGACCCCACGCTCCAATTTCTTACCAATAAGGACCGTGTTAGGTAAATATTTGTGTACCTATATGCCTATTATGGAAAGTTCCGATACAATGTCAGTTGGTTGACAGAAGTTGATATTTCTGATTTTGATAAATATAATAAATCAAAAAATAAAATTAGAAATCAAACATCTACCATGTTTGGTTTCCAAACGTATTATTTCCATCTTCCCATTAGCAATACCAATTTCTTAATAGGTGGAAGAAAATTGAACTTTCGTGAAATGTGGCGAATTTGACATTTAGCATTGTAATCAGAGTCGCCATGAATTGGCAACATATACACGTATGAAAGATTAACTTTAGGTATTAAACGTACATGTATAAGGGTTGAGCCCTTTCGTTTATGATCAACACATTATATGTTTGAGTGTACTTTTATAGCTTTGCAACGAAAGTAAGTGAAAGGGGTACATCATATTATGGAGATATGTGTTATTGCCTCCAGGCAGCTATTTACAAAGTATAAAGTACGTATAAAGTTAAAAAAAATATTCAAAATATGAATAACTAATTAGAGAACGAAGTTATCTGGAAAAAAAAATAGTTATATTTTTGCTTATTTATTGCCCACCTATTTTATGTTTAAATAAACACTATCAAGGTGTTAAAATCATCAATTTATGACTTATTTTTTTAGTCTTTAAGCGTTCCATTCATTAAATCACGTCTGCTGAACAAAAATGAAATCGATGAATATACAAAAATAGTATTACAAAAAAATATTTTTCTTCGTATTTTACATTCTCATACATCTACATTATTATCGCAGATTGCACAAATGTTTATGGCTCCTTAAATCGTCTGTAAATTGCGAATTCGAAGTTAACGTCTCCGTGGCGAAAGCACCGAGTTTAGATTGGGGCTTAATGACGTCCCGGGCTAAACCGCACTGTGGTTGTCGTACCATGGCGCGACGTTGCAACATTGTTTCTACCAGTCTCTATTGCTAATTTTCTAAGCACGTCAACTATTTTACTGGGTATTTTTTTATTGGTAGTGAAAGTTTTATACGCTGCTTTTTCTTGAGACACTTACCAAAGAAAAACTTGACCATTTTATTATGAAAGGAGTAAATTGGCTTCATTCATTGTTCAAAATAATGTAATTAATATAGATAATATTTTGTGTTAATTTTACTTTTCATGGCGTGCACTTGGAGAGGCCTATGTCCAGCAGTGGACTGCGATAGGCTGATGATGATGATGATGATTTACTTTTCAACAGGAATAAAAATTGGGTAATCATCATCATCAACCTTCCGCACTTGGCTATCCCATTTTTTTAATGGCGTCTAACCTCTTCCATATTTCGTAGACTCACGTCATCCAACAACTTTAATATTTCTACCCATGATTCAACAAATCGTTTACTGTGAAAGCATAATATTTTACAGATAAATAAACAACATAACTTTTATTGAAGTGAGTGAGGATGTGAAAGAACCATGCAGTTTCCTCTCAGCGGCAATGGATTGAAATTATATTTATTGTTAGTTCAGTTCTTTGTATTTCCTTTATTTGCTTTGCTTTCTCTCACTTGCTATTTACTAACTACTATGAAAACAGTGTATTATATTCAATTAAAAGCTGCATGGCCCAAATATAGGTCTTGTTTTTTTAGAAAGGAGAATAATTCTTGTTATTATTGTATATTGTTAAATGCTTTTGTAGTAAAAATAAACGCTATTTCCAGATTTCTATTAAGATCTTAAAAACAGGTCTAAACATTATACTCAAAGTTATAGGGGTTAACCCAAATTACAACATTACTTAAAACAAGGCCGTTAGAAGTCGTAAGCAAATCTTAAACTGACAAAATATATTGTTTCGTAACGTGAACTTTAGGAAACCTATGTAGGCGGATGCTTTTAATATTAATCAAGCTAAGTTTACCCCAAAAATAAGGGTAACAAACACACAAAATAATTACTAAGAAACAATAGCAAAACTTTGTACAAATTAATAAAACTTGGAGTAAAATCGTCAATGGGCCCGCATTTACGTCATAAATTTTCAATTGTAGCCCTCAGCACTGAGTTTTGGTACAATCAAGTTGTATGTCAAAGGTCAAAGACTTTTTACAATTCGTTCAATTTTATGGTTCAAATAATTTGTATCATTCAATTATGTCTGGATGTACAATCTCAAACGTATTTGTACCTACTCAACTGATACCTACTACAAGAAAGGAAACCATTTGTTTTCCTTATGAAAAATACTATTTTCGACTCGTTGTCGATTGTTCGATATTCTGTAGAACCTAATTGAGTTACATTATGTGAAGAAATAAATAATGCATTTCTAACCACAGCTTCATGGACGTCCGCAGATTCATTTAAATAGTTTACTGATAAAATACAAACTGAATTTTGGATTGCAATTGTTTATTTTGAGCATTGTTTTCGATACTCTATAGAGATTCAATTTACAACTGTCAGATTGTCATTTAGTGATTGATCAATGTCAAAATATTATTTTATTTTGAGGTAACGTTTTTATAGAAAAGTTTACAACATTATTACAGATGCAGTTTTTCAAAGATTCGCGATAGTTCTTTGTATTTGAGCGTATCGAACACAGATACTTAACGCAGTATCAAACAATAGCTTTATGTTTGAATATTGTTTTAGAATAGTTACTTAGTACCCCAGTGCCCTAGGGCATAGCTTTAACAAATAGTGACATTCCAACAGTATTGTTACAGGGTAAAAGCAACACAAGGTGTTTGTAAAGGCACTACAAAACGTACGAGAATTAACACGCTAGAACTTTATCGTGCTGTCGTTTGTGAAAACTTACATACCTACACCTGCTTAATTAACTTAATGAAATTAGCGAAAGATGACGATAAACATATTTAAAAGTAATTTAACACTATTCGTTTTAAGGCACAAAGACAAAAAAAATATATTGCCAAGATCACTGATCAAATCTGTTGAAAATATAATAAAAATTTTAAGTTATGTTTACGAGTGAATTGCTGCTTCTTGCAAACAAAATATTTGTGACCTCTAAAAATAATATGTCAAGTTCAAAAACTGAAGATTTAAACTAACAAAATCCTTTTTGAAACAGGATTACAAAGAAAGTAAGTACTTACATATGGACGGGTAAATGGATAGATGTCCCTAATGTCCTGTGTGGGTAGTTTTAATGTTTCTTTTCAACGGACAAAGGCAAAGCTTCTTTGCTCAAAAGATAATTTTACAGCTTCGTCTTATGTGTTGTAAAATCATATTGTTTTGTAATATTATGTACTTAGAGAACTAAAACAATTATTTTAAATGACGATTTGATATAAATGAGAATTCGATTGAAAATTGCATCAGCAAGTCCAAAAAATGATTCCTCGGAGAGACATTGAACCAATGTAATCACCTCCGCACCTCTGAGCTATTTTCCGTAATTTTCAGTAACTTCAATCATCTCATTACTTGCCTAACCTTTTCCCAACTATGCTGGAGTCAGCTTCCAGTCTCACCGGATGCAGCTGAGTATCAGTGTTTTACAAGGAGCGACTGCCCATCTGGCCACCTGAACCCAGTTACCTGGGCAACTGAATACCCATAGTTAAGACTGGTTGTCTGACTTACTGGCTTAAGGTTATTTCAGTTGTCTTACAGCCAGTTTCTTCATCAAAAGTTAAAGCCAAAGTAAAAGTCAAAGTAATGTCTAAAGTTAAAGTAACGGTCAAATTCATTTTTTCTATTAGTTTTGCTGTCACTTTAGCCTTGAAAAAACGAATTTGACCGTTACTTTAACTTTAGACATTACTTTAACTTTAACTTTTGATGAAGAAACTGGCCGTTAGTAATTTGTGCTTATATCAGCCCTAACCAGAAATCGATTACGTAATTCAATGTCAATATCTCGATGTAAACGGGAATAATCACAGATCGATGGTCGAGTCGGCTGGAGCGATCTAATTTTACATCTTGAAAGCGTCTACTTCAATTTAAAGTTTAGCCTAGTGCAATCTAATTTGTGCTAGTTCTGTAAACAAAAAAAATTTTAAAAATTCTAGAAAATTGGAAGGCTTATCGTAGGAACTATTATCATGATAAGTACTACAATTACTATTAAAGTTGTTGCAGCGATTTACTAACAAATTCTGAATTTGGGGCATTTTCAAATAACCTGTATCATATTTTACCTACATATTCCGTTTGGATGTAGCAAAAGTCAATATTAGATTATATCATATACTTAGTAGCTGGAAGGACGTGGTTCTCTAACATTCGTTAAGCAAGTGTGCCATATTATTTAGGTACATAAGTAGGTACCCAATATATATATTTTTACAATATAAGTAACCTTACATAAAGTAGGTGGTAATGCATTGAAGCAGTATCGAATTCCCACTAACCCAGTTCTTTATTTGTTTAATCTTTAAACTTTTACCTTTAACAAGTTAAAGTTTGTTCACCCATAATGCTACCGTACAAAGTTTTATTGACATAATTAACTTCAAATTCTATCAAAGCGATCAAAAGGTCATAAAGTTAAATATTATTACCTACACCTACAACCCAGAGCGACAGAAATCATTCTCGTCAAATAATAAATAGGTAGGTATACATAAATACCTACCTACCTCTTTTCCTTTGAAGGGGAAAACATAAACAAATCCTACAGCAGCGTATTTATCTGTTAATTAACCCGCCTCAACCACAATACTGACTATGGTAATTTAACAATTTAGTGTGGCTATTCGAAATGAAATACGGATGCACACATTATTATTTTGATGAAATATCAATTTGTATATTGATAATAAAAATGAAGCAGTAGGTACAATTATGGTGACACATCAAACATTAAAAGCAAAAGCTGGAAGTATGAACTGCCAATCAAACCAGAACACCTATATAATCTAGGTCAAACCCTCAGATCGATGGATAAGGAATATCACACGCCCTCCCTGAGACGCCACGCACTAATGGCAGATAAGGTAATTGCCCGTTTCGGTCCACAAACGAGGGGCTTAATTGTTGCCACATTAGTTTGCCAGTCAACGGATACTCTACATCCGAAATACCCACAAACAACGCTAACTTTAGAATTGAAACCTTGAAAACAATTCCCTCGTTCCCACTAAGGTTTTTAGACACAGACATTAAATTAAAAGCGGCCGTTTGGTACGCAGAGCCCTTTTAATAATGCACGCGGTCGGCAGCCAACATTATGCGTTGTCATGCATGAGTGTGACGTCGGTAGCCTGAACCTACACACTCACGAAAGGTCAGCTCTTACACAAAGTAACGCGCCTTACATACCTTCCAGAAGCTGTCTAATAAATCGCACATTCAATAAAACTGAATCTAAATAGCTCCCAGCGTGAGGTATCGGGATTTGGTGACGACAGGAGACGGATCTATATGCGTAGTAGGAACAATGAAAAAGGTTAAGCACCTAACAAATAGTTCCACCTACACACGTCAACACAATGCGTGTCGAAGAATGGAACAATGACTTATTTTAGGGCCGTTTTCCAGCAATCTAAGCTTTCAATTTCGCGTTAAAACAGTACAGATTACATAATTTCAGAATTACATTTGGTTACAAAACAAATTGAACATCTGAAACGGCTCCGAAGTGTGTGTAATCTCGAGTCATATTTGCTGAAAAGTCTTCGCACGACGTCTTAATCGTTTGAATGTGCGAGGGAAATACGAATGTGGGCCAAGGTCGAACAAAATTGAATAATGAATGCGAATTCTACATGTGTGTTTCAGGTTTTTCTTTTTGCAAGATACATGTAAAATTGTTTCACGACACATTATATGGAGCTTGAATATTTACTTAGTAACCTGATTTCGAATCGATTTTAACTATATTAGTACCTTCTGGTTTAGTGGATTAGGTCGTGTGTTAGTCAAACAATCTTGAATTATAAATCGGACATCAGTTGGCTATTATTTGTTTACGGTTTCAAGTATAAATTGGAGCAGAAAAAGACTGCCAATGGAAGTACATTATTTTGTCATTTGTTAGATTCTTTTAAAGAGAGTACTAATTACCAGCTTAGTTGAAAAAAAAAACATAAATTCCTTTAGTTTTGATACAACTTATATAGTCACTTTTCAAGCTTAGATACTTCTTCGTGTTTCATAAAGAAAGCTTATCATACAAGCCTACAAGACATAAGAATCACAAACGAATGGCAGAACGTGGATAGGGTAAAAATGTCTGCTAACCAACTTGTTAGCGGAAATCAAGTTCGCCTGCCTGTAATATTTTTACTTGAAATTAGGTTATCGCTTGTCAAGCGTTTTATTGGTTGAGTAAACGTTGTTACTGTCCGCCTACATACGTCGTTTTTATGGAATCACAAAGACTTACCTAGATAACTGATAGTAAGTACCTAGTCACTGAAACTATTAGTAAAAGAAACTAACCAAGTTCTAATAAAAGTAATAGTTAGAAAAAAGGTCTTCTGTGATTATATCTATATGAATCTCACAGCTCGATTACCAGATTCGATAATATTGTTATTGATTTTTTGGTTGGGAAAAATTGCCTATGGTTAAGCAGTGATTAACTATTACATAATAAATTACACAAAAGAAGAAGGAGAAGGTAAACTTATCAATACTTGACGGCAAACATGTTATTATACAACCAAAATTATAAGTTTGGTAGCATTTGGTATCAATGCCACTTTTTCACATATAACTTGGTGACGTTATGTCCTCATACTTTCATGAGCCTCTAGAACATTGAACTAACAAGGCAGATCAGCCTCTCTCTTATAAATGATACTATGTTAGTACCACATGCAAGAATGTTAACACATATAAAAGTCAGACGCTTACATTTCAGAACACTACAAACATAAATTTAATTCCGTGGCTACTGTAATAAAACAGACAGTACATAATGTACATTAACTACAAGCGGTGCCCGCTGTGTGCAACTTAAAGTAGTATCGTTTTAAAATATGTAACACTTAGATTTCAACGAGCTATAAAAGAAAGCTCCCATTTGTAAATTGTGGTACAATGTTAGATAAACAAATGCACAAGTAATATTAGCTCGTACAAAGTGATACTAAATAATTCCTAACCGACACAATTTATTATTGAAAGTTGCACTATCGATCACCCGCTTTGAAAGATCAATAGCACCTATATAATATTATGGCTACCATGCCTTGAGAAACTTATTTTCTTTACTAAAGTGTCTTGTACAATTTGACAAATATTTCTCTCAGAACTTTACGGCATACGTTTTCTGTGTTAACAAACAACAAACAAAGGTAAGAAACAATTTACTGTATTACTGAAAAATTGACTGTATTAGAAAAATCCGTATGAAACCAATGCCTACTTTAAATAATACATACCACAGCCGTACATTATCCTATCGAACGCACAAACCCAATTCCTTCCCAACCTTACCGTACATCGAAGCGTAGGACACAAATCGATTGTTTTAATGGTCCCATCTAAGATATAGAGGAAATAAAGCTATAAAGTGAAATAGACGCACGTCGGGAGCAGAAATGGAACGGCGACAGGTCACAACCCGAAATAGCTTGTTGTTAATCTGTGACCTTTGACTCGACGACCAGGGCTGACCCATGCCATGCCTAATTTATTAAAGGTGCCTACAGCCGTTTGTAACTGACAAATACACGTCGTCTGGTTTGCTACTTGTAATGATAATTTTAGTGCTAACCTTGAATTAGCAGCTGTATCGTACTCTTTTGTTATTGTTTTTTGGCGCACCTCTAAAATATTTTTAATGGTTTAGACTTGGAAGGAGACATTCTATGTGTAGGTTATGATTTTTCGTTAATTATGGTAGTGTATGTGAAGAAGAAATACTGGGCCAACCCCAAATAAATATGGAATTCGAGCAAAACATGATCAAATGATGTGCATCTGTTACGGAATGTACAGAAACTAATGTTTTACGTGAAACAAAAACTTCTGTCTCGGTGTTTTACACGCTAAAACATTTCAAGCAAGATATAAATTTAATATTTTATCGTCTACAATAAAAACTGTTTCGTACAACACAAGATTATGATGTTTCTTTTCACGACAAGCACGCTAAGCACGCAGCTATCTTTTACATCTTTACTGAAAGAATGCAATCGATTATGTTGTTCCAGTCTTCAAAGGGAGCTTATTTAGTATTCATAATGTTGTACACCAAAGCACAGAAGGCAGAGGGCTGGTTTGTGCCCCGTGACTTGACCTACAAAATGGTTTTATGTCACCACTGTCCGTCAAATCGGTATTTTGTCGACAAATCGCGAGGTAGCCCGAGTCGTGTCGCACCACTAACTTACTGATTTATAGTCGGCCATTTATCTCGATATTCTTATATCGGGATCATTGGCGACACCTTTCGCATTTTAAGTTACAGCAGATGGTAGCCTGTCATTTATCATGTTTCTTTCGGGATTTTTTTTCGCTCGTATTTTTGTAGTTTGGATCTCGATTATAATAGAGGAAGCTATTTAGTGATAGGAAGGAAAGTGAAGGTGTGCCTATACTTATTTTAAAAGAAATACTTATTTTTGACAATAGTATATACCTAATGTAATTTTTGTCAAAGGTAAAATGGCTTTTTACAAAGTTTAGATAAATTTTCTTAAGAAATCTGTATAGAAAACATTCATTCACCCAAAAAGAGTATTTTCCGGTTCAAGGGATGATATCTAAAGGTCACCTGCATTAGTAACAATGGGTACGTAAATGTTTAAGGAAATATTCCAAGTTAAAGGTCATCTTATAAATCCTTACTTAATACCAATTCATCTTTTCAGAATATTTATATATAGTTGAAACCATTCGGAATGGAATAACAATGATCACTTAAAACTCCGTGAAACACAACAAACGTTTTGATACTATAACTATGAAACGTTATTAGTAGCACCAATAGTGTACTGTAATCATGTAAAATGACAGTAGGTCTGTGTAATAATCACCAGTACTAAACAAGCTAAATATAAAATAGTTATTACAAACAGGAGAGCAAACTCGATTATGACTCTCAATTTTATATAGATGGAAGTGAGCTACGTTGCATCGCAAAATCGATATTCAGAACATCATTTTAAAATAGCTGGGCAATCAACTTTGCTAGAAACTGTAACAAAATAGTGAAGTTTTATTTTAAAACTAGCTGACCCGATTGATGTTGCAACGTTCATTTTTCAGTAACACATTTTCCCCTTTCCTGTATCTAGCACTTTTTTGAAAATTTTGAGATAAAAGTGGTGACAGTGGATACCATGTTAAAACTGATTTGTTCGGATATTGGCCAAGTTTTACGAAAAAGAGTTTTTTAGGTATCTGGTTGTCTTCAATTTTAATTGAAATGTCATCTAATAGGTAATTAATCACATAACTAAATACATATTAGCACAGCCGAGGTACCAAACCGCAACATATAACAATCTTTCTCAGAAATTCCCGTCTCGTTTCTTTTTCTAAGAGCATTATTCAGAAAATCCCGTGCAGTAATTCTTAAGGGAAGCCATTACAATCAAACAGCATTTCATTTTATTTACAGACAGATTGTTATTTACGTTAGCCTCAACTCCAATTTTCAGAATACAGAATTCATGTGGCCAGCTCTTCGTTGCCGATTCAACATCGATCTAGTGAATTTAATAGTTAATTAGACGGTTTTATTTCTGAACGTTTGGTTAATTAATGGAAAACGGTCGCGTGGTACGTTCTTACAGAATTATTAAATTTGTAAAGTTATCATTTGTTGGGAAAGTCGTCAGTTTGTAACAAAACTTGTTGGTAGTTAAAGTGTTCCGTTGTGACTCATCGAGAACTTGAAACTATGTTCGGAAATCGATATCTACTTGTAATAGTTAAACATCGTTTGTGAATTAAATATTATTTAATCACCCATCATATCAGCATTTTTTAAATCTTTTAACTATTATAACTTCCCTGTATTTTTTTTTAACAACACAATTTTAGGTTATTCATATACGTACATTTTGGACAAAAGACAAACGTGAGAAAATTCCAATGCGTTCCACAATAGGGGCATGTTGAGTGGTTATTCTACAGAATTGAATGACAAAGGGAGTAAAACTACGAGGGTGGAGTGAGACTCGCGGACAATAGCCAGATAGCTGTGCAATTGAATACCGCACTTGACGCGCCCGTGAAATATGTATTGGACTTATTCTGATCTCTGTTGTGGTTAGATTAAGCGTGGGTTCTGTTGCTGGAACTGATACTCTGGTGCCTTTTATATAATACTCATTGAAATTAGGTCGGCAAGATTTTTGTGCACATTTTCTCAAAAAAAGCGTTTTTCAAGTAAGGTTAACAATATCTTGAACTCCAAAAGATTAGACTCGATATTTCACTGTAAATAATGCGTCTCAAAAACATTAACAGTCTCTCTTTTCATTCCGTTTATGCGATATTCTCTGTCAGTTTCGTGAGCTAAATTATAATCGTAATCTGAACAACCATAGGACTCCCCTTATGCTCTGCATTGTACTTCATTACAACATTGTCTCATAAAAAACAAAACACGCTCACATTAGTATGTTCCCGAGTATATAACATGCTTTTATCCCGTTGTTCATTTCATTAAAACTAAGAATTGCACGTGTAGGTAAGGCAGGAACAACAAGACTTCTTATTAGAAAGAAAAACTAATTATTATAATGAACATTTTCTTGCGAACAAGCTTGACACTACGTTTGAGGAAAGGTATCTTATCAAATTGAAAATAATGAACATTGCGGACCTGGCAATATTTCTTTGCGTTTCTTTATGGCTTTTGTCAACGTTATTACACGATGTTCATAACTTTTGTGAGCTTTTCTCGATTTATTATGGAAGCGTGGTAACAGACCCACAGGCCTATCGATCATGAGGTTAAGCAACGCTTGGCCATGTCCGGTCCATGGATGGGTTACCATCTTGTCATAACAAATTCGTCCGTGTTTGGAAGGCGCACTACATTTGTAGGTCCATGCCGTTTAACTGAACATCTTGACCAAGCTAGAATGTCTGACAACTAGTCTTAGTACTAAAGGGTATCAGATACCCCGACTGTAGTCGCTCCATTTAAAACTTTGGAAAGTACTAAGCGGTGTTCTATTAGACTAAAAGTATTAAGTAAATAATATTATTTCCTCTACTCAATTCAATATATGTCTGATTAAAAGTAAAAAAAAAACAGAAGGTGTATTAAATAAAATGGATGTACTATAATTGAAATATAGTCAGCTCTGTTCTTCTTATGACTCATAATATCTTTGTCAATGATAAAAGATATTATTTGTCACAATTTAAAGCTTTTACAATAATACTGCGGTTTTCTAAGAAAAAATAATAATGTATGTTTTTTAATTATGTTTTTCCCACAAACCACCTTTTATATTACCTATACTGTAACAATATTCTTTTTCATAATTATAGGAGTTAAACATCCTAAAGAATTCTGTCTGCCCTACAATGGCTAGGTAGGTTTGTCAAATCCGAATAGCCGCAATATTAGAGTTGCATATTTAGTATCAGGTTATTGATTTCATCTGACGGCAAACCCAAATGAAACGGGACGAGATTAGAAAAACTAGAACAGGCCTAAACGACCAGAAAACTGAAACATTTCTAAAATTACTTTTTTTTATGATACAAAAAGGGAATATGGAATAGGTTGTTCCATATTCAAAAATATCATTTTATTTAGGAGGTTTACTACATTTAAATATTTTACGAATAGAAGCCAAAAAGTCTGACAACCAGTCTTACCAAGGGGTATCGGGATGAAGAAGTCAGTTAGGAAGTCGCTCTAATTAAAACACTGGTACTTGGATTCAGCATGGAAGCTCAAGACTGGCTGGAAGCCAACGCCAAAATAGTTGGGAAAAGGCAGATGATATTTTTTTTTATAGATTTGAAAATATCTTTTAAATACTTATTCAGTCTACATAATGACTTCGTATTACCGTAAAGGCACTTCGACACAAACGCGTCCCGTCCTCAAAAGTAGTGGCAAAGCAAAAAGCAGATGTTCACGGCAAACTATAAGAGCTCTCGTATATGGTTCGTTAGCCAAATTAACGTGTTAAACCCAGACCGGTTTTGCCGTTTCAAGTGTGTCTTCGTCACAGCTATTCCTTTGAAATGTTGCCTGCATGTCCGTTTATACTTTGATGGTATCGCTTTTGATATTTGCATTTTAGTGTATTTTAAACATTTTACGTCAAAATTATATAAAAATAATATATACAGACTTGAAATCTAATTATATGAGCTGTATAAGAAAATATAAAAATCTGAATTGAGAACCTCCACTTTTTGAGAAGGCGGTTAAAAAATACTACGTCGAAATGTTGTTCTGAGTTTTCCATAAAGAGGTACCTATCTATCTGCCTCTTAATTTTATTGTACAATCTAAATAATATGAGCTTTGTCCGTGGTAAAACCTTTGTAGCTTTCACTTGATTTTATTTTAATTGCTACCTAAAAGTTCATTAAACTTTGTATAAATGTAGAATCTGTATAAGTGTACTCTTTGTTATTTTAAACGGACCGTATTTTATTTCACTTCTTTGGTATAAAAGCTATGTAGATAATAAACATACAAACGTACCTAGTATTCTTTTACATACACACGAAAATATAACTCATATTGACAGTCGGGTAAAAATCACAGTTGACGTCAATTCAGCATCAATATAACTGCTATACTGTTCCTTGATCCAGCCTCTTTTGTACAATCACAAAGTCTATTAAGAAAATTTAAAAAAAAACTTACATGAGTGAAGTAATAGTAGTATACATCAACTCCTGAATCGGCCAGCACTTCCGCGAAGTAGTTAGTAGGGCACACGAAGAAATAGTCGCCCACCACGTCAGCTATCATTTTCTGGTTCAGATAGCCATCGGTAATTTCCTCCCAGTCCGTATACTAGAACAGAAACCATTTATTAATGCTTTAAAAAGTAAACAAAGAATGTTCTTTGGTAATTTATTTCAAGAACAATTAGATTCTCCGTATACTTTGTAGTTAGTAAACGCGATTCGCTTTGATAGAACTCATTTTTTTAGCCACTCTTACTGTCTCTTTTTTTCTCACTCTCACTCTCTCTTTTTCCTCTATTCTCTTTTACGTATTTCACTTTGACCATCATCAATGATACAATATTGTGGTTTTGCATTTTATGCTATCGGTAAATAAAAGCTTAAAATATTGTATAATGAAAATGATGTTCATATAAATTAGCATAATTATTGGAGAGTCATTCAAACTAACAATAAACGAACTGCCGACTAATGAAAGCAAACATTTTAATTACTCGTCTGCATACCATTTAGTATTTAATTGGCTTCGCACAAATGTTTCCGCATTTAAGACAAACAAAATGAGAATTCAAGTGCAGCAATGAGATAGGCATTTTCGCATTATTGAAGGTAATTTCAGATGGACATCCTTATTACAAGTTGGTCGGGATGTGATGAAATCACACCAATTTCTACGAACAAAGTATTGGTGCGTGCATTTAAGTGCTGTCCGGTTAATGTTGGAGATAAACTTAAAAAGAGACGTTTAATTCTTTCTTATAATCCTTCCCTGACTGTTGATCGTAAAAGAGGTTCATCTGAGATTTTAAATGGACATTAGGTAAACTATTGAATTTAACGCCATGTATTGGTAGATATAAATGACAGGACAGCATATTGATCGTTGTCAACTGTCCCTTTTTTCCTTTTAATCCATGTAAACAAAAGACTCTCGGCCCGTAAAGCTCGTATTGTACCTCTCTGTCCATCCACTGATCCTATAAAAGCTTGTATTTTGATTTGAAAGTATGTTGACAGTTGACGTTGAAGATTATTTGTTCAACTCAAAATATTTCCTCATCCTCGTCAAAGCGCCATTTTTGTTCGTAGAATTTTTATGTGTCATCCCGAGGAATTGTCGAAAGTTTTTTCCTCAAGAGATTAGTTTCATACACAGTTTTGTTGGAGTATAATATGCCTTTATATTCGAATTATCAAAGGTTAATTAAGTGTTAATATATTATCTCATTTTAAGTCATTCACATCTTATACATAGAACATTCAAACAGTCTTCACACATTCGATAGAAAGATAAAGTAATAAACATACGGACTTTTGTTAGTCTTTGCAATGAATGGTAATTACACATAGTAGCCTAATTACACAGGTCTTGACCCTCATCATAATGAAGAAACTTTGTTTAATTTTAAACAATGTAATCCTTGTAACGTGACCTTTTATGATAGGTATGAATTAGTTATAAGTCCTGTTGATGGTATGAATTACTTACTTGGAATACGATAGCTTCCCTCTTTATTTTGGAGAAATCCTTGAATATAGTGTCGACAATTTCTAGAAATTTCTCGCGTTGCAAGAAGCTGGGGCCATCCTTCTCGAAGTAGTCAAGGAAATCGTATAGTAAGAAATAGGTTCCTGAAACGAGAATACATAATTTATTATGTTAATGTTGCATTAAAGATGGACCAGGAATGCAAATACAGAAGATGAAGATCTTCAACATCCATTAAGCACATTGAACGGCGAAAAATGTTTGCATATTTGATTATTGAATTCTGCGTGTTTTTATTTCTAAAAGATATGTAATTTATAATACTGGTGTATATGACCAAAATTATAAACTGTGAATTTAAGGGTTTAGTAAGCTTACTTAAGTAACGAACTTATCAATATTTTAAATTAATAAGCCTCATTTATTTATAGCTTTTTCATTATCACGTGTTTTCAAGATCTAGGTACAGCAATTTTACGTACCTATTATTGAAAACCACAATCAATTTGGGTTGTTTAAAATTTGTACCGTGTTAATGAATTTCGTAATTTCATTGTTATGTGGATCAACAAACAATGTACATAATAAAATGACCGGATTGTCGTACATTTGTTTGCGGTTTCATGTATGATTTATTTGGTATAAAACGCGCTCATTATCTAACGTATATCCACTTTGATTCCATTGCTATTTGATTTTGGGAAAATATAGTCTCTCAATCATCATGTACAAATTAACAATGACTAGTTACATATTACAAAGTAAATTTCTCGTAATATTAGCCATAAAAACGAAAACTACTGAACGAATTTGGATTCTTAAGCAAAATAATTTATGTAATGAATAGTTGCGAAATAAATAGTTTATCTTAACATTTTCATAAGTTTTTAAATCACTACGAGTAGGTTGAGTCTATTGACATTTACCGGGCACAATTCCAAGCACTTGGGACCACTCTTGGCGGACGTAAGTACTTGTGGATAAAAGAACAACGACCACCTTTTCATTCTACTTCTAGTGGTAACAAGTGCCCATACTGCGTATATAACGTCCACTAACCAATTCTATCAGTCTTTACAATGATTGCGCTTACCGTCGCGCAGGTTTTCGGCCAGAACCATTTTATAGAAAACCATGGCATATGCAAGTTTTACTGGTTGCCAAAGGGATTCTCCCGGATAAAAAGTAGCCTACATATTTCTTAGGAGATCAGCTAGCTGCGCTGAAGCAAGGGGTACCTATAACATCAGCGTTTACGCAAACACGGTTGGAGAGAGTTCATGCTCAGGATGCACGCACGGGTATCAATTTCTAACTTCCAGATTTGGGTCTTTTGCGAAAGCTTCTGACCATTAAGCAATTTTTCGACCCGGGAATCGATCCCAAGAAGAAGAACCAACTGCAGCTCATGCCCTAGGCCGTGACATTAAAATCGAGAGCGCAACAACAGAAAGCTATCCTTAAAGTTTAAACAACACATCTTAGGGCTCAGTTCCCTCCCTTCGCAAAACAAAACAAAATACAAAAGTAGACTACAAACTTTCACTACTTGCAACACTATAAGACGAAGAAGTAAGACGAGCGAAGTACTTCGACGTATCTTAGTTACGAAGTTCGCACGAGCGTTAGAGCTACTGCTCGGGTGAGCATGTTGATGCCTTTTCTATGAATATTTAACGCTACATTAGTAGTTTAGGAATATTTTTATGTGGCATGCTTAGTGTAGGTACTCTAGAGGACAGTGACTTGGAGCCAGTATTGGTGGTCTTTAAAACTGATAAACTGGTTCTTCAGTCATGCTTTTTTTTGAGGGTAGTGAGAAGGAACACAACTTTTAAAAGAGCTCCTGAGTATTTTTTTATTTTAAAATTATTTACATTGTATATATCACTGTGTAAATGCACTAAAACACTGCAGATTTACTAGATGCACTCACTTTTTTAACAACCTAAACTTTCACTCTCAAAATTCATCTCATAATCACACAAGAATGGATCTGTACGCGAAGCTGTCAAACTGCATGGAGGAACTGTCTGCCACCTTCACCTCGAGGATGAACATATACGAGGAAGAGTTGAAGAATGTCACCAGCAATGAGGCCACGCACAAGACCATTGCCAGCCTGTCCCGAGACTTCACTGAGTTTAAGTGCCTCATTTGGAAAACAATGAGTGCACTTAAGATGCAGGTGGAGTTACTGACAGTGGGCCTGGATAGGCACGAAATGTCTTCCCGTAGGCGAGTGCTCCTTCTTCACGGTCTTCCTGAGCAGAAGGACGAAGATCACGTGTCCCGGGCAGTTGCAGTCTTGACTGATGAAATGAAGCTGCCTAATGTGTCTGCAGGGGATATTGCGTCGTGTCATCGGTTAGGAGTAGATGGCAGTAGAACAAGGCCTCTGCTTATAAGGTTCCAGAGCCACAGTCTGCGCAGTGAGGTGTGGCGAAGCAAGACAGCTCTGAAGGGCACTGGACTTGTGTTCTCAGAGTTCTTGACAAAGCCCAGGCACGATGCATTTGTTGCGGCTCGGAAGCATTTTGGAGTAAAGGAGTGTTGGACGTCCGAGGGTAAGATCCTCATTCTGCTGCCGGACAAGTCTCGGCGAAAGATAGAGTCCCCTGCGGAACTGCAGCAACTAATTGCACAGTTCCCGATGCCTGCTGCTGCAACTAACAAGCCGGCGTCGAGCATCAACAAAACTCCGTCGGGCAAAAGGGCAAGAAGGCAAGCAAAGTAGTAGTTGTGATTAGTTTTCTTTTCTTTTTGTTTGTCGGTAATTGTTAAATATTATTGTGTTTGTTCATGTTGTGTGTGACGTTTAATTTGACATTTGTTTTGACATTGTGTTGTGATTCGTTCAGAAACTTTAATTAATTTTTGTAGATACGAGTCTTTTAATCATTGTAAATAAGTTAACTGGTGAGTGCATCGAGGATTTGGATTAAGAGGTAACTGATACTTTAATTTATTTATATATATATCTTATATATTATTTAAGTATATTTATATATTGTTATATACGTCATGATTGATAATTTTGATGACAGTTTTGTTTCTTGTTCGTCTTCTTGTTCGTCCGATGAGAGCTTTGCGAGTGCGTTCAGTGATGATACGGTGCATTTACGTGACCAACTCTATAATATTTTTTCCCCATACAGTAAATTTTTTAATACGGTTCATATAAATGCCCAGAGCATTCCTGCCCATCATGCGGACCTTCTTTCTTCTTTTGACTCCAATCTTGTCCATGCTATCCTTGTCTCTGAATCATTTCTCAAACCAACACTTCCTTCTACCCAATACTCCTTGCCCGGCTACAAACTAGTGCGTAATGATAGAACTGGCAAGGGAGGTGGAGGGGTCGCCATTTATCTTCGTGGAGATATCACGTACAAAATCATTGACAAGTCTCCGAGTGAGTACTCTAAAACCGCCGAACATCTCTTTATTGAAACAACTTTTAATAGAACAAAATTACTGTTAGGGGTCTATTATAATCCGTCTTGCACTATCGATTACTTTTCCTCTTTTGAGTCAAAACTGGAACAATTTACCCCTCTTTATGACCATACTATTATCCTCGGAGACTTCAACACCTGTTTGATTAAAGATGATGTGCGCAGCCGTAAACTCCGCTCTCTTGTCTCTTCTATCAATATGCATATTCTTCAGCTTAACGCTACTCACCGTGCCCCTCATTGCAATCCTTCACTTCTAGATCTTATACTAGTATCCGACCCTAGCAAAGTAGCCACTCATGGGCAACTCCCGGCCTCATTTTCTTATCATGACCTTCTCTATCTATCTTATAAGATTCGTCCCCCTAAACGTAAAGCCAAATTTCTCTTCCTTCGCAGTTTCAAGAACATTGATATGGATCGTTTGAGGGAAGATGCGGGCAATATTGACTGGTCTCCTGTTTATGACTGCAATGATGTAGATACTATGGTCTCTGAGTTTAACAGGTTGGTCTTATGTCTTTATGACAAGCATGCCCCACTCAAGAAGGTACGAGTTAGACATCTGCCTGCGCCCTGGTTATCAGACAGCATTAAGCAGGTGATGGCGATAAGGGATAGGGCTAAAAGACGATACAGAAGTGATCCCAGTGAGGAGAACTGGACCTAATACAAGATGCTACGGAATCGCTGCAGTCGTCTGTGCAGAGATGCTAAGAGACGCCACATTCATAACTCTATTAAAAACCTTAACAACGCGCAAGTATGGCAATTTCTTAAGTCCCTCGGTATTGGCAAG
Organism: Helicoverpa armigera; assembly: GCF_030705265.1. Lineage (NCBI taxonomy): Eukaryota > Metazoa > Arthropoda > Insecta > Lepidoptera > Noctuidae > Helicoverpa > Helicoverpa armigera. The sequence continues at coordinate 4,446,426 of NC_087131.1, read as the reverse complement.
ACTGTCAATGACAGCACCACCGATATGGACCCGAACACAATTAATGCTCATTTTTCAATGTCACCAGTAACGCTGGATGATGACGTAAAATCTTCTACTCTACATTATCTCTCTAATGTTCCTCGGCCAAATTGTACTGCGTTTTCATTCCATCCAGCTACGGAGGGAGATATTAAACGTGCAATCCTATCCATTTCCTCAAAGGCGGTAGGAGATGATGGTATTCATCTCCAAATGCTTCTCCTTATCCTTGATGAAATGATTCCTTTAGTTTTGCATCTCATCAACTACTCCCTCTTTACCAACTCCTTTCCCTCAGCATGGAAAAGAGCCCATGTACTGCCTTTACCCAAAGTGTCTAATCCTTCCTCAGTCTCTCAGTTCCGGCCAATATCCATCCTCCCAATCCTATCAAAAGTCCTTGAGAGTGTTGTCAATAATCAATTGTCTCGTCACCTCTCCTCTAACAGCCTGCTGAGCCCGTACCAATCTGGCTTCCGCCCTGGCCATAGCACAGTGTCGGCTCTAGTTAAAATAACTGACGACATTCGGCTAGCTATGGAGAACAGGCGGTTGACAGTGTTGGTGTTACTGGATTTCAGCAGTGCTTTCAATTCAGTTGATTTTGACATCCTCTTAGCCATCCTATCGTCACTTAATATATCTTCTTCTGTAGTTGCGTGGTTCAGTTCTTATCTTCGGGGTCGCTCGCAGTCGGTCCGCACTCATGAGGTTTCCTCTGAGTGGTGTGATCTGGCTGCGGGTGTACCCCAGGGTGGTGTTCTCTCTCCTCTACTTTTCTCCGTTTTTATTAACGCCATCACAAAGTCACTTGTTTCGCATTATCATCTTTATGCAGACGACTTGCAGCTTTATCAGCATTGTCAACCTGAAGAGCTCTCTAGGGTTATTGGCGCCATCAATAATGATCTTGAAAATATAAGTCAATGGGCTAAAAATTTTGGACTTCTAGTTAACCCAAACAAATCTCAAGCTCTCATTATTGGTGGCAGATATTTCATAAATAGGCTGCAAACTCCCCCCTCACTTCTGTATGACGATGTAGTAATAGCCTACTCATCGCATGTTAAAAACTTGGGTGTTTTCATGGACTGCAACTTATCTTGGGCTAAACACATTGCAGAAGTAAGCAGGAGGGTATATTGCTCGTTTCAATCACTCAAGCGTCTCCAGAAGTTCCTGCCTTTTCCAACAAAGATTACTCTCGCTCAGTCGCTCCTCCTTCCTTTGTTAGACTATGCTGATGTCTGTTTCCTTGATGCGACTGAGGAGCTACTTGATAAACTCGAACGTCTGCAGAATTTATGCATCCGCTTCATTTTCGGCCTCCGAAAGTACGATCATGTGTCGGAATTTCGGAACCAGTTGAAGTGGCTGCCTATTCGGCGGCGTAGAGATGCTCACGTTCTTTCTTTTCTTTACTCTGTTCTTTACAATCCTCTCGCTCCAAGTTACCTTCGTGAACGCTTTGAGTTCCTCGTTCCCAGAGGCAAACCTTGTCGCTCTTCCTCATCTCTTCTACTTCGTATCCCATCCCACACTTCAAGTCGCTATGATGGATCATTCACTGTTCGTGCTGTTAGGCTGTGGAATACCCTTCCGCATTCTATACGCGAGAGCTCATCATTGGATATGTTTAAGAGACGAGTTAAGGAACATTATTTATCAACATGACCTTTGTATATATATTTGTATATATTTGTATATATTATATTGTATATATTTCATGTAATTATAAAAGGTATATATTTAATTTATTATAAGGAATTATTAATATAGATTCTTTTTATTAGTATAAAGTTGCACATTTGCCCTACCCCATCAAATCACTCTTTCACTCTAAGGTTGGCTGGAAGAGAACCCAACACTAGGTTAAGCTCGCCATTGTACATTATCTCTCTGTATTCAGTGTGTCTCTCTGTATTTATGTGTGCAATAAAGAATAAACAAGCTTCTGACCATTAAGCAATTTTTCGACCCGGGAATCGATCCCAAGAAGAAGAACCAACTGCAGCTCATGCCCTAGGCCGTGACATTAAAATCGAGAGCGCAACAACAGAAAGCTATCCTTAAAGTTTAAACAACACATCTTAGGGCTCAGTTCCCTCCCTTCGCAAAACAAAACAAAATACAAAAGTAGACTACAAACTTTCACTACTTGCAACACTATAAGACGAAGAAGTAAGACGAGCGAAGTACTTCGACGTATCTTAGTTACGAAGTTCGCACGAGCGTTAGAGCTACTGCTCGGGTGAGCATGTTGATGCCTTTTCTATGAATATTTAACGCTACATTAGTAGTTTAGGAATATTTTTATGTGGCATGCTTAGTGTAGGTACTCTAGAGGACAGTGACTTGGAGCCAGTATTGGTGGTCTTTAAAACTGATAAACTGGTTCTTCAGTCATGGTTTACAAATTGCAATTGCATGCTTTTGGTACGATCCGAAATCTGTAATCATCTCTCTCGTTATTAAGCGTTTAAAGGCCGTATAAAGAAAAGTCTTTTCCAACAGCCTAACAATTTTTCATGCCTTTTCATGTAATGATTACTGAAATTTATCTCAACCCTGAAAAACGGAACCCCCTAAATTTTAAATGAACCTCTCGTATGTTTACGAGGCCTTGGAAAAAATTACAATTACGACCAAACTACCAGCAGTCCATAAGTTGTGAGTAGTGTAATATGGGTCGATAACTAGGTCACGAGAGAAATATTAATATTTGGACCTAGACGGCGTTGACACCTGAACTAATAAACAAGACGAAATAAGCTTGTCACGGCGTCGGAGGAACTAACGAACTATCGTAACCAGCGGGCCAACAAACCGGAAAAATCTTGTTGCTACTCAGAAAATACGGCCGTTGTTGTTAGAGAAAATTGTTCTATTAATTATTACGGATTTCTGCGGCTACTGGTAATTACCTACTATAATTCTTACAATGTGTATAGTTTTTTCTGACTTTGAGTGACTTTAATATTTTATTCTTTTCAAAAAGAAAATAAGTACTCGCAATATGCTCGTGAAAAGGTTAGACAGATGATGACGACTTAACTCCTTTGGGATGCTAGTGAAAACGGCAGAGAAACAGATTACAGAAAAAACATTAACTCTGCACGTCTTTTGAGACATGGAACTACATTATTTGAGCGTAATAAAATCAAACCTGGATTTCATGAAAATTCATTTTGGTATTTCACGTTTCAAAAAGGCTAATGATGTCGATGATTTCAAGTTTATGAATTAAGGTTCCATCAAGTTACGTATTTTTCATCTGGTGGGTTTCCACAACAGGGGAGCCTTCAGCTCAGCAAATTATCTATGATCTGTTTTGTCCCAAACAAAATAGGCCTTCAATGCTAGCAATTCGATATTTTCTCTATGGTGTCACTGTTGCGACACATGTCTCGTGAGAAGACCAATTATTGATAGTTAATTCGAAAGGTAGTAAGTTGTAATGTTTTACATAACTTGCCTAATTGTAAACCTGAATAGTTTGTTTAAAGTTTATAATCGGTTTAACGTATCCATTTTAGCAATCATAATAGAAGGTAAAGTTAGTCAGTTTGCATGTAATAATTTCCCTGTAAATTCTGCACTTGCCGGTTCCAAGAATTCACTAACAGTAAACTACATTATTCTGCTATAAGCTTTTAAGTGTTATGCGCATTCAATTTTGGCCGTCAGAAAGCTGTGTATTTGTACTCATATTTCTGTGTACATGTTTAGGTACATTTTTTGTGTGTTGATTGAATATATTTTTGCCTATTTTGTGTCTGAAAATAACTTAGAACAACTGTCAATAACAGTCTATGCATTTTATTTTACTAAACTGTTTTTGTTGATTTTGTGTGTGAAATAGCTGCCAAACGAACTTACTCGTATATAGAAACTGTGCGGTTTCTTGTCAAAGGCAAATTAAGGGACATAGCCCGTAGTGTTTGAATGTGGAACAGGTGACATGCCTACCAATCACAGTTTAGATTTTCAATGGTCATTAGTCCTTTAGGTCGTGAGCCGTGGTAACCAAGTAGCTTCATCCATTTTGTATTTGAAAAAAAACCTCTGTAGAAATGTAAACCTACATTAATAATGACAAGCTTAATTTTTATTTTACTTGAACTCAAAGTGAAGCGAAGATTTTCCATTCGTTGATTTCCAAATTGAACTACTTGAAGAGATCTTTCGCGAAACAAGGTTTTAAAAATTGGGGTAGATACCGAGTAAGATATTTTTTATCGCTAATGGAGGAGCAATGTTTTTTTAAATTTCTTCTAACATTTAGGATTTATAAAATCAAATAAATAGAAACAGACGAATGAAGCAATCAAATAAACTACGAATAAAACCACAAGTTAAACAAAATCACAAACTATAACTTAATCAAAAACAAAATAACAAACTGGCATAATACTTCGAACTAGTTCATAATGAAGCGTTTAGCGCATTATACTATGATTTATGGTCTACACACGCGATAATCACGTAAAAATGGCCGCCGGAGTACGTACGGCGTGACATTGGAACTTCGCAATCCACGTTTGCGCGGTCAAGGTCAAGTAGAAGAGGGTAGGGGTGGAATGTTCTGGAAAATCTCTTTATAACAATCCTCATATCAAAGGGGAATATTTGCACGGTACGCGTATTACTGCACTTTGAGAACAAGCACCCATTTTCGTGATTGAATTCGAAGTAAGTGAGGACGTAAAAGATGCTAATAAAATGGATTATACAAAATTTTGCTGAAATATATTTTATTTGAGTCTGTTAGTTGCGTCTAATATCGATAAGTATATACTTTTGTTATAGGTACATAGACGTGTACCGTATCAATACATCCATATGTCAAGATAGAACCTCCTAAGTACTTCTGAAAAGTAAAAAGTTACGACAAAGTGCAAAAAGCTACACAAACAATGCCAACTTAAAATGAAATTAAAAGACTGACAAAAACATTTTAGCTTGAATAATAAATCTAAACAAATAACGATCAATCAAACTGTTTTGACAGAATCCATGAAAATCTATTTCGTTTCAATATGCCCGTCATTTTTGTTGCTGTTTCGGACAGCGAAAATAATGTGCAATCAGAACTTGAAAAGAATTTGGCTGTGGCTAAGATTTTTAAGATTAAGTTAAGAAGTTCAGACAAATATCTCGTTGACGGATAAATTTTATTCTAGGTATCTAAAACCGCATATATCAGAAAGTATATTAATATTTATGCAAGCCTAACCACCATTTCAGAATACAGAACACGCCAGACAGAACAATATGTTTTGTCCCAACCTTTCTTTGAACTCAACTGCACTGGCCCTCTACTGTTCGCGAGTATCTATGGGCTTACGTTGTATAGAACTTCACCGTCGTCTTTCATTTAGGATTCCAGTAGCGAGAAGTACTGGCAAATCCTTTCAAGGATGAAGCGTGCCCGTTGCAATATCCGACTAGTGCTTGAACAGATACACTGCGTCTGAAAACAGGCTGAGTATTGCATAACGTTACTGCTTGCATTTTCCTCGCTTATTCCAGCACTCGTGGAATATGATTTTATGTTTTCTGCTCCGATCTAGCGCTGCAGAATATTAAGTTTTCGACGTCTCCCGAGCTATGATAGTTTACTACTAGTTTTTGTATTACAAACCTTGTAGTTGAGACTTTATTAAGCATTTATTTAGTTCTTTACAGCACAATATTACTAATAAAAATATTATATCTTCTAGTACCTCAGTTTTCATAAGTTTTCAGTGTCCTTTATCCCCTACCGGGTGGTTATGTTTCTAATGAATAACTTAATCAAGATTCATGATGAATATGGTAAACTTAACAGATTACATACTCTTTATTAACAGATTCATACATAAACTCTTTCCTAGTTTATCGTAGTATCAAACTTTTAATGTTTTGTCCGATAAACGAGAACTTGTACAGTTGTACCAGTTTTACGACATCCGTATCACACGTCTACCAACTGTAGATAAGATTCAGGATTTGTAGTTTTAGGTCGGTTTAGATTTAGTGCTTTACTGGGAAATGGTGAGCACAGAAAGCTTTCAGTTCAATTTATGATCTAGCAAGTTCTGTTGCTATTCTCCAAGGCATTCAATTTTACTTACGTATGGAGGTCTATCACCTTGTAAAGTTACATTGAATGCAAGAATGCAGAAGCTACAACTGTGCACCTTCTTAAAAAATAAAAATGCAAGTATTAAAATAATGGAAACTAATGTTAATAAAACTTTATATTCTCAATTTCTCTTCAGTTGTAACTAAGTTTCGAAGCTACAATTCGTTGTTCACCAATCCAATATAAAAAATGTCGGTCTCGTCTCAATTTGACGAGCAATACAAATCTAAGGAGCTCAGACAAATAAAAAGGGAACTTAAAAACCTGAGATTTGTTCGACTAGTTTAAGGCAAAGCTCCAGGTGGCAATAAAATATCTCATTTTCTACAAGTTGTCCTTAGCTGGAGACTCGAGTGGCGGGGTGCGTGGCAACAGCGTGGGGGTGAGTAGGGGGGTGGAGGGGGGCGGCGTGGTACGTGGGCGAGTCTGTAGTACGAACCACACGACTCAAATCTACAGCGTGTTGTTGTTGTGTCTACATAGATTTGCGCATGCGCGTCGCTCCGAGTACGTACCCGATGTGCGGACTACGCGAACGACCTCGAACTCCACACCAAATATTGATAAGTCGTACTTAAGCTTTTATTCGTTCGTTTTGTAAATGTGTCTGGCTGAACTGACAATGTTCCATAACATGAGATGCGGCAACTTCACGCTTACGTCAGATTATGTAAGTGTTGCCACCGCGCATGAAATGTGTGCTGTTTTTGTTTACCCAATAACATTAGAGTATTGGGAACAAAAAACTCATTAAGTGTCGCCTAACAATTGGTGGCAATGACTAGCCATAATTTCCCAATTTATTTAAGTAGGCACTTATCCACCAATAAATATTTCATAACAATCCGATAAGCCGCTACGTTTGTTTGTGTCGGGAACAAACAATATCTACCCTCTTTGATACTACTACGCACTACGATCAATTTACGGCGTGCCACCGCCAGTTTCAAGAACACAGTAAATATTATCCAACATCAAAACATAACTAAGAAGATTAATGTAATATAAAATTATTATATTAATTTTGTCTTAATAAGATAATTGCTTCTCATCTCTCGGCCTTAGTTTTTTAAATAATAACGAGAGCTCTTGTAACTACGCGGAGGCACGTCAGATACAACAAAAACTTACCTTCGTCTTGATTACTTCCAAGAAGCACCTCGGTATTATGGAAATTGCCTTCTTTCATCATTGTGTCCGGGTCTTTGGGCAAAAACACGCCGTCAACCGTGGGAGCTGACGGGAATCCCAATATGCCAGTGTAGGAATTCCACTGCTGTACTGATATAGTTTTTGCATCGACTCCGCGCATACAGTCCATCACTAAGCTCGGATCGGCAGCTAGCAGGCTGCTATTGCAATTACAGTCATCTACTAACACTTTTCCTATGTCTTGTGCTCTCTCTCCTGTCATCCAACTCCACGGAGCGTTTAACGTTCCAGATTGCAAGATGCCTCTTTTGAATAATCCCTTCATCTCTGGTGAAAGCATATGCAAACTCACGCTTCCCCCGCCTGCCGACTCTCCAAACAAAGTTATCAATTCTGGGTCACCACCAAAAGCACGAGCATTATCTTTAATCCAACGAATAGCGAGTTGTTGATCCCATAAGCCCATATTTCCCGGCGCCTCTTCACTGCCCGGCGAGAAATATTTATTCAAGTATAAAAATCCGAACGCCCCAACCCTATATTGCATAGATGCTACTATTACATCACTGGAAGAAGCCATTATGTCTGCTTTATATAGGTCGAGTGTTGCCGTGCCACTCATATAGCCGCCACCGTAAATCCACACTAGTATCGGCACTTTGGGCCTCTCCGCAAGAGGCTTATCTTGATGATGACGGACTCGTAAGTGCTGGGGAACCCAAATGTTTAGATAGAGACAGTCTTCTGATATATTTGTGTTTGGATTCCACATTTCCTCTCCCTCAAAACCGGGGAAGTACTCATACCGTTCTTGATAACAGCTATTTGGCATCGCAGTGGCTTCAAGTACTCCATGCCACGGGTCGATGGGTACCGGTTTGCGGAATCTTAACGGTCCTAGAGGGGGCTTCGCGAACGGAATACCGGTGAAGATGTGTACTTCCCTGCCCATAACTGTCTTAGCGTAGCCTTTGACGAGGCCACTTTTAGTTTCGACGATGAGTGGATCATTATGGAAGTTCTTAGGCACAGGACTAGTGGTGGGGGTGGTCTGCGTGGTTGACGTGGTGGTGTCGTGATGGTTGGCCCACGACCTCGCGACGGCGCCTGACACGAAGCAGCACAGCAGGAGCTTGGTGAACACGATCTTCGTGTTGCTGATCATTTCGAATGTTGTTGTTCGCACGGGCATTAACGAGACGTATCAGAAACTAATCTGAAGTAATCCGCCAGCTTAATGAGATACTTGTTGAAACACATTTCTAGGGGCACACGGTATTCTGTTGTGGTCGTACCTGGAAAAGAAAAAATGTATTAGATAAATACGAGAACGTTTAGGATAACAATTTTCTTATCAGACTAGTCTTTGTAGTATACATGGAGTGTACATTATTACCCGTATGAAATGGAAGTTAAATCTTAATCTTCTCAGAAATTATATGATTTCCTATAATGTTTGCAAAATTACTATTACGTTAAAATTACGTATCGTTTACAGCGCCAACGGGCGCTCGGAGATTAATTAATTAGTCGATACAGCCGGTGTAGAGTAACAAGGCTTTAGAGATATCAAACCTTATGCCTTTAAACTTATGCCTAGAAGGAATGTGGAATGTATAATACATTTTTCAGACTTCAAAAGATTTTTTATACACATTAATATTCAAAGCTGCCTTTGTGTCTTAAAAAGAAATTAGGTATATTGAGTCGTAATGATACATGTATGCTTAAGATAGTACTTTGCAAGAGTCTGCTACCGAAAAAATGCTTTGCAGTATCGCATTGTATCATCACTTAAATTATTGAAAATGAATTTCAACACATCAATAAGTATAAAATTAAATGAAGGTGATATAGGTGCATTGTAATAACACTATAGCAAAATCAGTGACACTTTTTACAACAAAAGAAGCGAACCCGATTATACCGACCTGAGAGAGAACTAATTCAATACTAGGTACCCAAAATTACCAGAACTTGTCCATCACAAAACACTTCACCAGTACACCCTAATAACTAGAGGTAAACCACATAAATTGTCCGTATCGTAGGACCCTAGATTTGTATTCTCTCAGACCACGTGCCCTTCAATTTAACATTGAGCGACAGAATGTGATTGAGGGGTTTCGCACACAAAGAGCCGATTTGGATAACGGAGCAGTGCGGTTGATGTATGAGGTTGGTTTGCAAAGTGGTTATGGTGGACTATACTGTGTAGTTTTATTTTGAACTATTTTTAACCTCACAAAAAAAAAGATTTTCCGAATTTGAAAAGATTTCTATCTTTTTTTTGTAAGGTACGAGGGGCGTTCAAAAAGTAGGTTATGTTACAAAATATATTTATTTCATATTATTTAATTTTTGGACGTATTCACTCAATACAATACAGCAAATCTTTTTTCTAGATACGAAATTTAGTGTTTTTCACAAAAAAATCGATTTGGACAAAAGACGAGTGCGGTGATTTTTGAGGTTGGTTAGAAATTGGCCCAGTACGGTTTAGTTTTATTTAAAAACAATTTTTTAAGCTTTTGAAAAAAAAAGGTTTTCCCAAGGATTTCCTGTTTGTGCCTGGTGACAGATGAACAAACGGAGACCGAAGTTTTAGTAACAGGGACGCGTTTGACCCTTTGGGGCCGGAACCTTAAGAATACCCAGTTCATAAGGATCCAAAAAACACGAACATAATAACATAAACTCATACTGAATTTAAAAAAAACAACCTTTTAAGATGGAAACAAAAGCGTGTTTGTTTATGAAGCCATTAGCTGATACTTCACAAAAAACTCGACATGTCGTGAAAATGGTAAATCAATCACAATCAAATGTTCCATCGTGGGTCGTGAGTGGATTGTGAAAGTAATGATGCTATCTGCTTGATGGCTACTGCACGGCTTGACGTCATTTATTGAAAACATTCTGTAATGGAAAATGTGAGAGCTTTTGTTGAGTTTTTCTTAATATTATTGAGCGAAAAATGGGGGATTCAATAAGTTTAGCTGCATTTTGATTAAAGATCTGAAAATTGCCACCATTGTAAACTAAATTAATCTTTACTTATTGTGGTTGCAAGTTACACTGCTTACGAGTGTAATAACTAATAATAATCTGCAAATACTTTTCTTAGCTACGTTGCGGGCAGCTAACAAAAGCTAAAAAAAGTCGTGGTGGCCTAGTGGGTAAAAGACCAACCTCTCGAGTATGAGGGCGCGGGTTCGATCCCAGGTCAGGCAAGTACCAATGCAACTTTTCTAAGTTTGTATGTGCTTTCTAAGTATATCTTAGACACCATTGGCTGTGTTTCGGATGGCACGTTAAACTGTAGGTCCCGGCTGTCATTGAACATCCTTGGCAGTCGTTACGGGTAGTCAGAAGCCAGTAAGTCTGACACCAGTCTAACCAAGGGGTATCGGGTTGCCCGGGTAACTGGGTTGAGGAGGTCAGATAGGCAGTCGCTTCTTGTAAAGCACTGGTACTCAGCTGAATCCGGTTAGACTGGAAGCCGACCCCAACATGATTGGGAAAAAGGCTCGGAGGATGATGATGATGATGTTGCGGGCAGCTACCAGTCCAACTAGATGTAATTGAGTAACGGTGTGATATCTGAATCACATTATTTTATTACATAGTAACATTGCCCTTTGCCAAGTATTCACACAGCCGTAAACAAAATAAAACAAAAGACGCTAGAAAAACTTATTAGCAAGAAGCTCCTACCCGTAATGCAATGGTGATTGGCTAGAAAACTAAGAACCGCGCACCTTCAGATATGTTCACCATAAAAGATAACGCGAACGTGAACGTTTGAACGAGTTTGCCCCTATGTGAACTCTGAAATGTACAGACTAGACGGCATGAAAACTAAATTATCTTTGTACGAAGTTTCAAATGTGGTTAATGAATTAAGAATGGCATAACTAGCGTTCTGTTGATTGCTTCGTGCGGTATGCAGGAGTTGTAGTATGTTTCATCGGTGTGAATAAAATAAGCACAGTGTAGAAGACTGAAATAATTTATTGAGTTTTATTTTCACTTTTAATTATTATAGGCATTGACTGCTATCTAATGATGATGATAGAATATTCGAAGGTCTAGCGCGCTTACCTAAAAGTAACCTTATTTACTGTTTACATGACATAAAACCAGGTATCCGTTTCACTATCACAACTTTTAATAATTTGCAATTATTCCCGTAGCTTTGGACAAAATAATAAGATACTTACCTTTAAATCACAAAATACTTCAGAGTTCAGTGACTACGTCGACGACTGTAGGTACCGGTTTCTGGACCGTCATTAAAATTGATTGACCTCACTGGATTCTTTAAACTTGAATACCAACGCCAAGACAATGAAGAATTTATGTGCTGTTTTTAATACTGCAGATATCTGGATGTTTTCAAGAATATTTGGTCATTACTTTTTCAATCAAAAGTTTTTTCATTGCGCCACTAACCTGGTTTGTATAAGCCTAAAGAAAATATTGTCAAAGCGAAAAGTTGACAAATAAAAGAAAACAGTTTTCGCCATAAACAGGCAACAATTTTCTATAGCTTCCATAACCGCGATTACACACGAAGAGCATAAACTGCGATATTAGGCGCGATGGCGTTCAACTAACACATAGTTACAGCATTCAACAGATAGTCAATCGAGGGTTATTTTCTATTCGCTTGGCTATGAGGTCGCGCTTATCCGCCGATCTCGGTGCCGATCGGGCGATCATTATTTCATCGGCCGCCTGGATCGGCCGCAGGGGACACATAACCGACGGCTCGACCCACCGCCACCGCGCCGAGTGAATATAACGCCCGTAATAATATTTGTTTCATGGTGATTTTTATTGTCAACCCGTGTAATGAGGTTTTGAATGGATTACGGTTTTGTTCAACATAACAATGTATTATCATGCTGACACATTGTTACGTCTTTGCCTGACCTAATTTATAGTGTTTACAAAACCAATGTCACAATTACGGCGGTATATATTTTTCCTTTGTCAGGTAAATAGGAGCTTTGGAAATTAACGTAACAACAACAAATCAGTGGGACGAAACAAAGGGTGATTAACAGAAGGGTATCATTTTGAGGGCTGCCATCGCAAACCTTGTTTTACGAAGCAGAAAAAGGACGAAAGAGCTATTTGTCGAAGCTTTGGTAATTTGTAAACAAATGCCGAGCAATTACTGGAGAAATCCGGAACATAGAAAGTAGATGCCTATACATCAGGTTTTTGACCTCCATTTTTGTTTAGGCAGGTCTTTTTACAAAAGGGCATATTTACTGTACCAAATAAATAAAACATAAAACTTCAGGACACAATAATACAGATTTTTCTTACAATAAGAACGTCATTCTGAATTTAAGAGCAACGCTCACTTTGAATTTACATAACTTTTCAACTTATCCCCACTGCTTCTGTGAATATGGTTCTGATTTTATTTTTTATGAAATAAGAAACTGCAAATTTTTCATACATAGAGAATAGAATATTGTTATAATTTTTGGTTTCCAGATACTACGACAAACACGTGTGGGCATATTACTAATCGTTGTCGGTTGTTAATTCCCGCTCAGATTCCCCGATTGTCCCCCAATTCTAGCGGTGGTAATCCCTTAGCCGGCTTTTAGGAAGTGAACGTGCTGGACCAATACATATGTATAGGAAACCACATGTTTGGTGGCGGGTAGGAAGTAGATGAATAGGGGAATAGTTTTGTGGATAAAGGTGCTTGGGACATTTGTTTTTCGTGGAAACGATTTTTTTTGTTCAAGTTTGGAACTTAGAATTTGTTCATTTGTTTCTACTTATTTTGCGCATAGATTAAAGTAGGTCGATGAGGTATTATCGGTCATCAAGGTTTCGCTTGTCAAAAACAAAAGTGCAATTCTACTTTTTCAATTATTTAATCGCGGGTTGGTGTAAGACATTTCAAACCAAAGCTACGAATTTAAAAAAAAAGACCACAAAATTGATTCATTCGATAAAAATTAACCGATCACATTCACGAACCCAACAAAAAGATCACAATCTCAAACAGTGTATGTTCAACTCACAAGAGTGGTTATACAATTTGTTTTACCCACTAAAACTATTCGTTTTCCGCCGTACATTCTACCGGGCTCCAATATCTAACACGAGTTTTCAATTCCAAAGAATTCTATTGCTATTTATTTACAGTAAGTGATTCGAATACAAAGCGCACGTAAACTTGTGAGGCAATTTACAAACGATAACATGTGGGCTTTGGGCGTATAATAAAACCATCTTATTGGATTTTTATACAAAAATTACCTTCATGAAGAAGTTTCCCTATAACTTTTACGTGAACCTGAACTGAATCGATAATGTCCTCGTTATGTTTCTTTGTGGAATCTTGTCACTGATTTTGGGCCTTAAGTACGAAATATTTTACCTAGTTACCTAGATTTTGTGGAGAATAAATATAATAAATAGTTGCGTTACTTTTTATCGGACATTCCTTTAAAAAAACATAGACTAGTGTTAAGTTTCATATGCGATCATACATTCTGTCTTTATGTTAATAAACTGTATGAAAACAATATTGGCTTGGCAACACCTCGCACGAGCAAAGGTTTTCATTTCCCTTCACAAGAGACAAATGACAATATAGGGAAAATCAGAATGTAGGGCAAAGTTTAAAAGAAATGCGTAAGTAACAATATACGTTCCATGTCTGTTTGTCGTAATTTTTCCGGGTAAACACAAGATGTATGTACATCCCTAAGGATATAAAAGAAAAAAACAACTGAAAAGTTTTCTACTTTTTAAACTAAAAACATGGAAAAACCGACACCATAAATTCACTAGTCAAATTACTTGGTATCATTAAATAAATTTAAGGAACATTATTTTAATTCGCACGGTATTCCCACTTAAATGAGGTAGGTATGTATTTTACAGCAAAGTTCTAAGAACCAAATAATGGAAATAACCCCGATACACTTGCACTGGTTCAATTAAATTGTCTTGATTTTTAAATAAACGAATGCACTCTTCTAGCAAATTTTCAAAGCATGGAATGTAAGGGTTTTTAATTCAGGCAAACTTGTACAGGACTGATCTTAGCATACCTTTTTATTTATTAGTATTTATACAAAGTTATTTAAGGACATACTTATGTTAATTGTGATGATGATAACGATGAATTTTATAGGTACCATATTCATATTTTTAAGTCAGTCGTCTTTTTCTGGAGGTCGGAATGTCATAAAAATATTTTAATCACTAACAAAAATTGCATTTAAAAGCCGTTGTTAAACAGGAAAAGTAAACTCTAGCTCTCCCACTTCACGTGCAGGCCATGTAAGCTTTTGGAAATTTAAGCGTACCGTCATAATAATATATTGTCCAAATATTTGAGGTCCATCAGGTATGTTTGTAGAAGCGATAGCGTCGGCCGCGGACAATGAATTACTGATGACGCGATCGGCACGGCTCCCGGATCAGCTGATGGGTGCGACCTCGTTGCATGCTACACTTCACGGTATGCGAGTTTGCATTTGTCAGTATTATATGTTACATAAAATATAGTAATAATAGGTTACATATGATGAAATAAGAACAGTAATTTTCAGTTTTAGCTGAGAAATAAATATGAATTTAATTTAGGTAGGAAACAGATCAGAAGAGTGCATTTACACATTCAAAAAAACAGTACATAAGATAAGACAGTAGTTTCATCAACAGAAACTTCAAAACATAATCTACATAAGAAACCAACCAAAGGATATTAAGAAGCAAAGATCTTCATGCAAAACGAAAACCACTTAAACTTGAGCATTAAAGGTTGTGAATAAATTCCTTTCATGTATGACGGTAGCGCATATCAAAGTACGTTTGTCGAGATCAGTAGCGGCTTCTCGCGGGACCAGTCCACGGGCTAAATTAACTTACACTCACTATGTATGCAGACTGTCGAGCCATCTAACGAGGTCCGAGACGCCCGCCTCTACAAGTTTACGAAACGACAATGTGACTCTAACTTATATAGCGTACATCGCTGTTAAATTTTCGGCTCCTAAAGGGGCGAGACGAAACCTCTTGTGAATAAGCGCCAAGCGTTATTACCATCATCAAACTTTAAGTGAACTATGTATTATGTAGCCTCTCCGCTTTTCATAACCGAATAATATTTGGACTCGATTCAAAGTCAAAACTAATAACATAAATTAAGATACAACCTAAAGACCTACTATCAAAGTCAAATTATCGGAGGCTTTTAACGTGGTATTTTATCTTGTGATTTTGAACAAACAAGAACACTTATTTTGTTTGTTCGAAATTGATTTACTGTACATTTTATTATTCAGCGTGATTTTATCAAGCAAGTATAATAATTCCATTTAAAGTTAGTCGTCACGAAGTCTGAAACAAGCAGTGCCTCCCAAATATTTTTTCAACGTCGCAAAATGAACGAGCTCATTATTCAGTGTTGACTTTCAGTTTGATGCTTCTCTTTTTCCCTAAAAGTTCGCGTAATCCGTTTTGAGAATATCTCTTGCCTTACTTTTTATTAAGACTTATTTTTTTCTTCTCAGATGTAAGTAGCATTGGCAGGGAAAAGATGACCCATCTGAAATGGTTACTACCTTTTCTTGTGAAATTCCAGAAAAATGAAATGGTGGCGAAGACGTATGAAAACTTTAAAGATTGGTAAGTAATATGTTACGTTGTCTGACAGAAAATTATAGAACGTGTTTTTTTACTTTTGAGTGTGCAATTTAATTTTAATTTTTTAATGCTCCTTAGAGCCTCTTCCAAGTTCAAAAGTTCAAAAATTAAAACAAAAGGGCAATCAAGGTTAGATAACACTAATTATGGTTTGCGTGTGCAGAATTTGTTTTTGATTCAAAACGAGACTTTAATAACTGTTAAACTAATTAATCAAAACCATCAACGCTAACATTGCAGATAAACAAACAAAGGTAAACTTTTTCTAACTTTTTATAGGTATAAGTAAAATAGAAATATTGTCGCTTACCGCGATCGCTTCACCTGTGTGTCTGCTGCCTTATAGTGGGGAAAAGAGGTGGTTGGGGTGGGGGAGGCGAGCAAGAGGCCGGCGCGCGCCGCTCGATAAATCGATGTGGGTAATACAATGCTATGCGGTGGGACGGCCTTGGGAGCTTGCAGCCTGCAAGACACACCCCCGTTCTACTTTCAAGTTCATTACCAACGAGACGTCTTCACTCCGCAGCGAATGAATATCATCTGACCTAATTACTCGCTGACGCATGATTACAACTCGTGCGGCCAGTGATTGGATGGCTCCCACGCTTGCGGCGCCTGAGTCGATGAGTTTTGATTTCATGATATATCGATGTTACTAGAATTATCGATAGTTTCTCACCACTTGTTTTGTTTTATTTTTTTAAGTGACGTTTTTGTTAGTCAAAGACCTTACTAAGCTTACGTAGCGTTGTAATTAATGTAACGCGAGATAATAAATGGCTTTTGATATTCAAATGTTAAGTGCAACAGTATTTATTCAAGTCTAAAGTCTTCTTGAAATAATAGGAGAAAATAAATAGTGTTCACTGGTTTCTTTTAAAAGGAGCAAACGTTAACAAGTGAGCATCCATTTGTAAATGTCTTTGGTTCGTGTGACACTCAATAAATTGTACAATTTTTCTAGCAGAGGAAATACTTACATAATAATAAAATGATTTAAAATGTATAAAAATACTCGACGAGTCAATTAAAACTAAAATCATTTCAATAATTGCATGTAAGACTTTCCTATAGTTTTTATAGCCTTAAAATAGGGTCACGAAAGAAAACTTAATTTACATTGAAAAGTTTCAACTGTTCAAATTTTAATTGATTATAACTACAATTAAAAAAGCAATCTTTTTTTCACTCTATTTCGTCGTCGTAGTGCAAAAAAAAAATGACAAAATAGGTCATAAATATGATAAATGGGTAACTGTTGTGTAATGTACTCTGCTATAATTGTATGAAGTAAATAATATTCCAGTGGCAATCCAATTGGGAATATTGATTCACTCGACTGATTGATTTCATTTACAGACACACTTCGTTTATATAAATAACTGTGACATAAGAGGATATCAATTACAATTATAATATTGGTCGTTTTTATAGAACATGCATCTTATGTGAGGATTTTCAGAATAGATACCTACTTCTAACACTAGATAACGTATTAGAAGCAGTTTTCCATACGAAAACTGGTGTTGCTAGAACAGGAACCACCAAAACACATGAACTACAACTCAAAGATTGTGAAGAGGAAAAAACATCTTTCAAATATCAATTTTTCTGACCAAAACCCACCAAAATGAGGAGATATAGAACAACCGAAATCCTTAGGGACCAAATCCAATAAAATATATCAGAAACAGGCTTCCTCTGATTTTATTGTAAGATATAAACAGCAGTTACCTAATAGGTATTACGTAAAATTGTCGCGTTTTGCAGAGAAAAGGTCAACCCTTGTCTTGCTTGATGTCGTAAGCAGCGACTAACGGATTATGTCGAGAGGAGACGAGCATCCCTCTATTTAGTCATTTGAATAATAAATTGTGGTGGTTCTTGCTACGTAAATCGTAGATGATCTAAAAGTTGGGTACAAAGGGGGATCATAACAAAGAAAGTATTTTCTTTTGTAAAATATTTGTGGTTTCTACATATTGAGGGTTCTTTCAATGATATTTCGGATAAGATTTTTTCACTATTCGAAAGTTTAAAGCTACCAAATCATTTCGACATGAAATAAACTGACGAAAACACAGCTCTCTCAACCAAAACACAAAACAATAAACAAACATCAAGAAACAAGTAATCATATTTCAGGCACATAATGAAAAGCGGAAAACGGACCTTTGTTCCAGCATTTACGTAGTGGCGAGTAAATAAAAAATAAGTGGTGTACGAGAGAGCAAATAAATTAATTAAAACAATTTTGATTTATGCACGACACGCGCTCGCTATCCGGGGCCGCCTCTCGACGCTCTAGTGGCGTACTGGCCGACATACTAACGTACTAAAAAATACATTACACTCCTTTCGGTGTTCACCAGTCGGGTAAGAGGAAACAGTCATTTTAATTGCGAGGAAAATTGTCGCTGGGATTGAAAATGCCAATGAGTGTTCTAACTTGTCAGTAAATGAAAATGTTAGGTATAAAACTTGTGTACTATCTCTATAAGGTTCTTCATGAGTCGAATATTGAATAATCAAGTCATCAGTTTATAAGTCTCTAGCTAGAATTAAAGTAATTGTACACACAACTATATTGATTTCGGCAAGTAAGGACCACGAAGAACATAAGTATTTGTTTCGATATAATCTTTAAAAGTTTGATACGATCGGTGCGAACAGATCATCATTAAAAAGCCACAAAGTCAGTTACGAAGTTTTCGCAGTGTAGATTAGTTTTACTTTTCAAAGCGTGAATAGAACTCCGCTTGGAACTTTCAATCTAAGTCTCAATCCCATCTTATTGCGATATTAAGAAGAATTTCTTTTCTTTTTCTTCTAAACGCCATGGAGTGTTGCACCTTAAATAAGTTATCAACCTTAATTTTCGGAGCTTTTAAACTTTTTTTTAACTTAGATTATGTATAAAGTACAAAGTCATTTGTCATTTCTAAGTAAAAAATAAGCATTTTACGGCACTTATTTTAATGGAGAATAATGTTGATAGTTTTTAAACAATAACGATAAATGATTAAAGCATTTTACGTATTAAGTTTTCTTTGAATTACTTTATTGAAATTAATATCTTTAAGTTTTTAAATCTATGTGGATATTAAAATATATTTTTTTTACCTTGTACGTCAAGTATGTTTGATTTTTCGATCGTATTCAATACCCGAATTGATAAACCGTTCAGCTTAGTAACTAATGCTGATCTCATTAGTCCGAAAGTCTTGTCACTGTTTGCCTTCGACATTAGTTTATCGTCAAAAAAGAGCCAAATTGACAAAAAGTCCGAAACGCATAGGTATTTTCACCATTTCGTAAATGTTTTTAAAACTTTGATAGTAGTAGGTGCTGTACCGATGGCAGATGAAACTACAGTTAATTATTTATTTATTTTTACAATTGATTTCGTAATGTAGGTCAGTCAGGAACTCAGTGTTAGACATATTTATGGTTGTTGAGAACAATGGTGCAAGGTTTTCTAGGTTGTAATGTGTACATATATTTTAAAAGGTGATTGAATAAGTCATCTTGATCACAATTTTCATAACAAAAGCCACTAATTGAATGTTCCCTTGCCCTGAGAAGACCTATCAAATATTTGCAGTGAGTCTGATACATAAAATAATCCTATTATAGGCTTATTATACCCACAGGAGTCAAAATCAAAATTAAATTATGTCTATAAACTACGTCGTGTAAATTCAATGAAAAACAAAACAACTTTTCGTGTTGTGACTTTAACAAATGTGTCATGCTGTGTATAGCTTCAAAATAACAAATGAATAGCAATAAAGTTGCCATTAGTAAGCTCTTTATTTTATAGATGGCAATTTAGTAAAAAAGTTTCATTATAAATTTAGCCTCGCAGGCTATAAAGCAGCTAATAATAAAAATATAAAAGCAGTGCCTAAAAATAACGGGAAAAAAAGGAAGCTAAATACAAAATGATGTAACCTAAAAGCTCAAGACAGGAATGTATTAGCTGGAAAAGCCTGACACACATCTCAAGTTTTTCCCATAAGTAAAGCAGCCTAAACCTTAATAAGACGACCCTAAACATTCTCCGGTCCTCCATTTAACATTAGGTACCTATATGTCTGATTATGTTGAGTAAATCAATGTACACTGCATTCTCATGTATTATTCAGTTAGACCCCGATAGAAGTCTAGTCAGTCAATTTACGATCTTTGATACAAACTTTTCTTCTTTATAAAACATCTATGAAAAACATATGATAATAAATAATTCCCTTAACAGTAATATTTAAAGAAGAGTAAATGCAAGGCGACCGTTACGATGGTAGGTATGTTGTATGTAATGCCTCAAGATCATGACTAAATAATAGAGACTACTTTCTCTCCTGAACTTGAAACATTTTTGCAGCAGTAAAATAAATGTTCCACACATTAGGGTGATTTATACCAGTGTGGTAATAAACATAAGTATATTCCAATATGATATTTTGTTTTGTATTTTATACAATATCTCGATACCTCCTACGTATATTATCGTAATCAACAAAATGACGATTTTGCTTTTTTTACATAAAACGACTTATTTTTATTTCCATTTATTTATTTTTAAACATATATTTTACATTTATATTTAATATTTAAAAATGTAAAATATATGTCTAAAAATAAATAAATGGAAATAAAAATAAGTCGTTTTATGTAAAAAAAGCAAAATCGTCATTTTGTTGGTTACGATAATTTAATATACGTAGGAGGTGTCGATCTATTTGAAATGATATCTTAATCCTTAAAGAATATGATAGTGCTTCTATAAATCTTAAGGATTATTACGTTCTCAATAGGTACATATAATGTCACACCAGATAGCTTATAGATATTATGTTGCTCTATTGAGAGCGAAGTAAATCGTAAAAAAGTGTTTATTTCATTTTCAGTAAATATCTAACTTATTTTTGTAAGTTATATGTTCTGTCTAAGTGTATGTCGGCCACTAATGACTGGTCAATTTGAAGGAAAACATCTTAAGGCTACCTAAAATCAAAAATCGCCAATCTGCTTTTAGAAAGTGTGGTAATTAATGCTCATTCTTTTTTTGGACGAGAAGAGGCCAATGCCCTGGAAGCGACTAGTTAAAAAAGGCTGGTGACACTGTATTGAATACATAGCGTGTTCGCCGCATTTTGCATTGAATAATCAAAAACAAATCCAGACAACATGAAAATTTTCAGGTCATAAATATACAAAACCATTTATTTTGACAATTCTAAAC
The DNA here is from genome assembly GCF_030705265.1 of Helicoverpa armigera. Lineage (NCBI taxonomy): Eukaryota > Metazoa > Arthropoda > Insecta > Lepidoptera > Noctuidae > Helicoverpa > Helicoverpa armigera. The sequence goes on along the minus strand of NC_087131.1, from coordinate 4,425,187 downwards.
TACCATTTTAATACACGAACGTCACCAAAGTTCGGTGTGTTTCCAACAATATTGATGGGCACACATTTAGCCTCGGGCATAAACAAAAGCAATATATGCACATTGTGAAAATAACCATATTTGCATTTAGATCAGATATTTTGAGCTGGAAAAGTCCTTCAAAGCCTGACTCGGTTAGAAATAGCAGCAAGGCCGGGGCGACGAGGCCGCGACATCATATACATTACCTATGTTTTTGTTAATAATACATCTCAGTTACCTTGTGGGGACTGATGAATACTTCAACAATACCTTTAATTAATAGGCGAGCCGCCCTTATATGTACTCGGTTACATCACGTACCGACTGGCTCCTTCGCGGTACACTGTTTAGTATTTTCGTCCCGTTGTAAGGGAATATAAAATTCCTATCACGATCTTTGAAGGGTCCTACTCACTGCTTATCTTAATACTATAACAGTATCTTAAAGAAAATGTTTACTGAATACGTAAAAGTAAATTATGCCTTTCTAAAAGCGGTGCTTTATAAAAAATCTCTCTCGAAGCTACTACGCTATATGTAATGAAAGCTGCTGCAAATAGAGTTTGACAGTGATAATGTGGATGCCAGCGAATTCAGAGTGAGTTCGGTAATTAGTTTTGCAGTTCAGGAACTTCACACATAAAACAAAGAGGTACTTCAGCACAAAGCTGTAATGGACAGTTTTTTTCCTGTACCGTACCGTCGAGTACCAGTCTTATTTGTGCCAATCTGAAATTCTCTCGAATAATATCTTTGATTACTAAAGTACAAGGCTAGTAGCTTTCGTATTCCCAATGAGACGTCTGTTCTATTACAAACTAAGTCTGAACACTGAAAATAGTAGGTCTTAAGTTTGGAGTAATGTTTAATTCGCAATACTAATGTACCTGCCAACTATTGTGTTTTAATATTCACGGAATCATGAATCTTTAAGACCGAGAGATTAATATTCAATCAAGAGCTAGTCCGATTTGTTTGTCACTGCATTTTGTTGGAGCTCTATAGAAAAAAACATAGAATAAAAATAAAACTTTATCACCTCTTTTCATAATAAACCTTTTTATGATCACACTATTATGAAAGTACTGGCAGTCACTAGTATTTATCACTATTACCATGCTTGATAGATTGTTAAATGCTGCCATTTTCTTTTTTCCTCTTTCCCGAGCTATGTTCTAATAGGCGGGAAATTTTAGCAGCTTTTACACGTTCGCTCTAAACTTTTTGGGCTCAAGCGTTTGTGAAACGTGTTTCTGTATTTAAATGTCATGTCAAATGCATACCGAGTTGGGTATAGGTTAAGTACTGAAAAGTTTTTTTTTGGGAATCTATTTCTGGCGAGTTTTTTATGGAACATTTGGATGGATGTCTTACATCGTAAAAATATATATTGAAAATAAACATCTACCCCTGATAATTTAAACTTTCTTTGCTTTTAACAATAGTTTGAAAATGATTATTTCTAATAAATAAAAAGCAACTAATATACCTCTACATTACTTAGAATTAAGTGCCTACAATTTACATTACAAGTAAAAAACTTAATTCTGGTTAGCAACGAAGCACAACTTAAACACCTTCTAATGCCAATATAATCGTTTTTATATGGCTAGGTAAAAAACCTCAGAAAATGGCCAAGTAATAATATGTTAGTAGTGTTTCATTATCGGTTATACGTAACAATTTGCGCAACCCCCACGAATTAAAGTTGATGCGATTACTCTAATTTAAGGTTTTTATTTTGGGTATATAATGTTACAAAAAAGTATTGAAAATACCACACACTTATTTACAAGATTATAAAAAATATATATGAGAAGTACTTAAACTTCATATTTTATGATAACTTGTAGGTATAATTGTCTAGTTTGAACTGACTTCAAAAAGTATCCCTGGGCAGTATTTTGCCTGGGTATCCCCATTTATTTTCCTATGTCTCTGTCAAATTTAAATCTAAATAAAAATCCGATAAATGATCGAAAATGCAATAATCTATGCCAACCAAAAACATCGACAACCGATTGCGACGCAATAAACAAACTTTATTACCTATTACCACCATAATTAATTTCAATTATCATTACCGAGCACTACTACCGATACCGAAAAACTGTAAATAATACCGAGCAAATATATCGCGATAAAATTAACAAACGATACGGTTATAATTCGACCTTGATAAATGTTCCCTTGACATTAATAGGGTAGTTCGGTACTGAGTTGTAGAGTTACATCGTGCCGGCATGAGTTGTGTCCCATAGTCACGACACGGGAACTATTGTGTAGCTAAACATGTTATAATTTACTGCTTTATTAGTTTATGAGCCGCTGTGGTAGTTTAATGCATGTGAATAGAGGTTGAATCAAATTACGTGTCAAGAGAATACTGTGGGTATACTTGGTTATAATGTAACGCTCAAAGTTTCGTGAATTCCCATTTGAGAAGCAATTAGGACATTACATGTATTATACAAAATTAACTGCAAATGCGCTATGCTATCTAAAAATGGGGTGTTAAAATATCGTTTTAATGAATGGTCCTTAAATTATGTCAAAAGCGGGTCATTATTGTTGAAAATGTGTAATTAAATGAAAGAATAATAATGTAATTTTACAAAAAAAAAGTGTGAACGAAAAAGAGGAGGAGGCGGCGGTAAGTCCCCTCTTTGAGGAGTGGCTCGGGAGGAGTCACGGCGCCCTCACGTACCGCATGACGCAGGTCCTCACCGGACACGGTTGTTTCGGGAGGTACCTGCACCGAATCGGTCGTGAGGAGGCGCCCGGGTGTCACCATTGTGCGGACAGCCCCGAGGACACGGTGGACCACACAGTCCAGGTGTGCCCCGCATGGGAAGGGCACCGCCGGGTCCTCGTCGAGGCTTTGGGCGGCGGCGACCTCTCGCGTCCGGCCCTGGTTCAGGCCATGGTCCGGGGCGAGAGGGAATGGGATGCCGTCGCCTCCTTCTGCGAAGCGGTCATGCTCGAGAAGGAGGAGGCGGAACGCCAGAGAGTTCGCACCTCTCATCCCGGCCGCCGCGCTGGACCAGGTAGACATCATGGGCGCCGGGTGTCGCGAGATGACTCCCGGCCACCGTAGGCGTGGGTCTGTGGGCGGTGAGTTCGGGTGGCTCATCGTCCCTCTGTCTACTTAGACGACAGACCCGTGTCGACGGCGTGCGTTGTTCCACGCGCTCCTCAAAGAGATGTCAGCAACCCCAGCGGGGCCCAGCAGGGCCAAGGCCTGCCGGGGCTGCGGGTTGTTCGAAAGAGATACCGCGGCCCTGGTACATAAAAGGCCTATGAAGGAACACGACGGTTTTTAGTCAGTAAGAGTCTGACACTCACCGCTGCTAACCCACAGCGGGAGGGGTCATTTGATGATTTTTGACGTCGGAAAAAAAAAAAAGGTGTTAAATATACCCAATTATATTTTGAAAGGCTCAATAAAATACGCCTTTATGCTGCCCAGTCTAGCTCCAACCCCAACTAATAATAAAATTCAAATGCCGAACACAATAATTCAATTTGAATAATATGGCATTTTCACTTAACGCTTTAGTACACTCGCACACAGCATAGTTCACATATACCTCAGCTAGCAACAGGCAGTTATAACCCGCCCTAATTCTCTAACAAAAAGAAGACCAATGAATAACCTAACACAAAAGTGGGGAAGAACAATAGCTTAAAATTCAAAGGCTATTACAATACACAATATTTCTACTTATATGTATTTCTATAACCAGATTTAATCGTACCGTATCTGGTTTGCGTAAATGTTTTACATTCGTGGCAAAAAAGGTTGTTTGTATCCGTGAAAAGAGTTTTCATTGGGATAAAAAATAGGGTACCTACGTTTGGTCGTGTTGACATGCAAAGAGGGAATGTTGACAGTCTGGTAATCGATTTAATCGGAGTGAAGTATCGATATCATACATTTTGAGGCACTTTTGACGAAACAAAAGCGAGAGTGGTCAATGTTTGATATAAATTGATATTGACGTGGAATTTTACAGCAGAATACGAAATTTTCCTTCCAAAATTCCACATTTACATTTTACGTTTTATTGTATTAATTATTTTCTTAGAAGATTTGATTTGCTTACAATGATATCTACTTGCAATCCATGCATGCAGGATATTATGTATAAGATAAAAAATGGATATGATTAAAAAAACAGCCATTAACATCAGGATAAACAAGCTAATAATTTAACATACACGCATAATAACAACAGAATTAGATAATATTTTTGCAGTAAACGTTCATAAGCTAAAGTTGAACATAAAGCTACCGAACTTGTAACTTAGTTACTTAACAACAAAGCACTACACACAGCACACGTTTTCCGTTGGGGAAAATTTAATTCATGTACCGACGAAACAAACGGAGTTTGTAAAATATAAACGATTACACAGAAACCGTATTTACCGGCAAAACGGCATACGTCGCTTACCACCCCGAAATATTCGGGAATTAATTTCATATTGTTCGTTCTTTTTAGGGTTCCGTACCCACAGAGTAAAACGTCCGTCCATCTGTCACCAGGCTGTATCTCATGAACCGTGATAGTTAGAGAGTTGAAATTTTCACAGATGGTGTATTTCTGTTGCCGCTATAACAAGAAATACTGAAAACTAGAATAAAATAAATATTTTGGTTGGCTCCCATACAATAAACGTGATTTTTTTGCTATTTTTGCTCAATAATGCTACGGAACCCTTCGTGCGCGACTCCGACTCGCGCTTGGCCGGTTTTTATTTTTTTTAATCCATTGATGCTGACATAACGTTGTGATGCTGATTATTTATCGAAAAAGGTACTGGCATTCTATAAAAATGCTACATAATTTGGTATTCTTTGCACACGAAATATAGCAACGTATTACGTAATCATATTACATTTTGTTCTCAATTCAAATTCATATGGGGATTGTGAAGTCATCCCCTCACAATAACCTTATAAAATATGATAATCACGGAATCAATATCGACGTTGAAATTGCATTTTACGATAAAAGAATATTTTCAGGCGACAAGTTACATCCCCAAAGTAATGTACCTAATAATTCTTTTTGTAAACTCTATTTTTTATTTTACTTTTTTTCAAAGTTCTAAGTAGGTTTTTCTAACTACCGATCAATCAATCAATAATTACAGGGACTTTTGAGTGGCAGGAATATAAATGATGCCCACAAATCATGGAATCTTTGCAAAATCTTTATCTGAGGCGGTCTGTATAAAACCACATAAATAATAACCAAAAATAAATAATGAATCTTACCAAGACTTTTGGCGAGTGGCGAATCGGCCGTCACATCTTTAAGACCTTATCGCGTTAACTCATTAAATTCTTAAACAACCTCTAAAACTTTTACAAGCACTAGACAGCAATCTTTGTACCTACAAAAGTACAAACTTCGTAGACAGGAGCGTTTGATAACTATCATATAACATTATCTTTTAGTTCGAGACCAAATAAATACAAACACCTACAAAATGATCTGATACTCAACTTCGATCAGTACTCCTACGCCGCAATTGATACATAAATAACGAATAAAAAAGGTAATAGATTTGTCTACTAACAGGAAAGTTATTGAAATATAATATTGTTTATTGTTTTGTCTTCAAAGTGTTCTGACTTATAAAACAGGATAAATATCCTAACATGTTTTCCTCTTTTATAAAAAACAATCAAATAAAATTCTGATTGGTACACCTACGTTACAAGTTCACGTTTGTTTGATAATTAATTTTCAACATTTCCCCATCAAATGTTTACAGTATTTTCATCAAAACGAATTAGGTCAAGTGTTCTGCCTTCAGTACAAATTAAATATTATTTCCGACATTTCTTTCAGAGCTTATATCTTTTAATGTTATAGCCATTATTGTATTCAGTCTGCAAAAGGTAGATAAGTAAAGAAGTGAAAACTGAGCCCAGGTTGCGTGCCCATTATTATTATACCTGAGGAGGGCTCGATGGCTCGAGATCCATGATAACAAAACATTTTCAATAATGGAAAACAATTTCGCTTTGATACCTACAAATTACGACTCTGTTTTAAATACAAATGATATGTCGTTTAGGAAGCCTAAATGATTTTCATTAGATCCACTTGTAATAGAATTCGAAGATTTTAATTAAGTTTTGATATTTCATAGTTTTAAAAACTGTTTATTTCCATTTAATTCATTTACACACTGATCTTTATCACCCAAGCTCTTTAGCTCATTACGTGATTGAACGAATGACAGTGAAGAAAGCATCAGTCAAAACTAGCCATCGTAAAAGTAGATCACTCACTCACGCAAATAAGGCGGTCGGGGGCTACCAGTGGCTCATAAAAGTAATAAATCACACTTAATTCTGACTCCAAGACCCACTCGTCCCAACCCCTCTTTCGTGGACGGAATGCTTATCGAGTTCTTTTTATGTGAAAGACATCTCTCCTATGTACATTTTTTCTGAGAATTATACCAGACTCATCTGATACGCCTACTTTTACTAAGTATTCTATGTAGTACAGTGTGTTTGTCCAAATAGTCTTTGACCAGAAGACAATTTATCGTTTATGTTCTGTGAAGTTCTGTATAAACCGCAAAATTGACTATTACGGACATAAAATTTTTTCAAACCGTTTTTCGATTACTATCTTATTTATTTAAGGGAAACATCCAAATCCAACTATTTGAATAAAACTCATCATTCAGTCACACGAACGTAAGTACGTACGTAACATTAAAATAAAATGCAAACATCTACTTTGGAATTCGAAACTGCTTTCGGAACCGTATATCTTTTATACATGTGTTGTTTATTACCCTAATACTACAAACCTTTTTCTCTAAATGAGCCACTTAAACAGAGTTCCTCGGCGAGTTAATACTTCTTCATAAGAACCTCGAACAGCCCCCGGGGAATCGCACGGAATCTATCACCATTTTACGTAATCTCGAATCTCGAGTCCCGGTCCCAGTACTTTTTGGAGCGTAGGCGGGCCAAACTTCACCTGACGTAAGATTGACTTTTTGAGGGCATTTGTAGGTACCTACAAGAGATATTGGGTTTTTATATTTAATTTGTTCTTCAAGATTGAGTATCTGCAAGACTGGTTCATCGGCTACAAAAATCAGATTGTCTTCGTAAATTATGTATAGTAAGTTCAACTCAGTTGTGCGCGCGGCCTTATGTGTGGGTAACCCTTGTACATATACAGTAACTTTGTGTGCGTGACAAGAGGTACAGTCGGGTACAATACAGTTATTTAGGGGTTGTATACGGGGGTTTAAAGAAAAACAGTTATTACGTAATTTAATGTTTATTTATTTATAATGATTATGAATCGCTATTTGAAAAATCAAATGATGAATTTTCGGATTCGCTACTCTCCAAGGAGAATTATAAATTCTGACTCCAATGTCAAAATGTCTATAGTATTCTTCTTTTTTCTTTTGTACATGTCGACAAGTATTACGCCACATTCCTTCATCAATTTGACTTAAACGTTCATTTATGAGTTTCATTATTTTGTTATTTTGGTCGACATTATGCGAAGCAATATAACTTTTTAAAATTCCCCACACATTTTGTTTACATTATTATACTAGATTATACCTACCTCTTTTTACGTTCTTAGTCCACACTTTTATTTATTGTCCACGTACCCCTAGCTAGAAAATATGTACTTAAGGAGTATTCAATTCTTAGATACTGTCAATGTCAATTTGAAAAGACGTATGAAAAAATAATGAAAAACTATATTTAATAATAAAAAGCTTTGAATGTCGTTTTATTTTTTGAAACGCTTTATCTGACTTCTTAATAATTTCTCCGCGAATAACTAGTATTTTCGTAAACGACTGTACCCATAAGAAAAACTGATAAGAACACGTCATGCTCGGACGACGTCACTGTCACACGAATGAAAGTTGTATATTTACAAGCCGACGCACACATAGGGCCGCGCGCAAATCTGAGTTGAACTATCTATAAGAACTTATTTTCGAGTATGTGGGAGGAAATTGCGATTTGTGTTTAGAACAACACGTTCTTCATTTATTTAAATCGGTTATTTGAAAAACGAAAAGAACTCTAGGGACGGTTTTAATTCCGATTTTATCCTGCTTGTCCACTGTATACAGGACAAGACAGTAAAATTATTGTCTACAGCTCATTTATCAACACAACAAACCCTGAAATAATTTGTCGCTTTTCAACAGCTAATAATTAATTTTATATTACGTCGCCACTGTCAAGTGGGGCGTCCATTATTTCAACTTGATTATAATGCCAACTAATCAGTGTGTTAGTATGAGGTTGTCACTTACTGCGTTTTAATATATGACAGATACGTAAACGAGTTCATTTGGTTTGATGGTATAATTAAAATTCGCGTCGCATAAGCTTATTTATGAGAGCAATTAAACAATAACAATAATAGTGTAAGTAATTAATTATGTTGATTAATTGTGTATGATAAACATTATTTCAATTTGATATATTTTTTAAGAAAGTGAAGTGAATTAAATACAAATAATGACAAATATTAATCATTTATGCTTAGATATTGATCCCTCACTGTCGGGTATAGCGGTTTTATAAGTAAATATTTGGGTTAGGTATTAGTTTATACGATTATTTTTTTAGTTTCTGTTGAAATAATAGTGCATATTTGTATTTGGATACGAACTCTTGTTGGTGTGTACGACTTTAGTGATACTCAAATTAATTTCTGACTGAGGTTTAACGCCAATAAATAAAAAGTGCACCTGTGAGGACCATTACTGATTTTAATGTTCAGTTTGCGTTTGTGTAATCTTAGCTGTATAACTCAAACATACATTAAGATTATTAAAAGCGTAACTCCTCATACTTCCCCACTGATTACCGTACCATTTATTAATGTATTATTCATTTGTCCTTGAAAAGGAACAAGCACGTGTAAGATGACATTGACATGACTAATGACAGTGACATTTTTAATTGTACCACAGATAAAGTAGGACGTCTCGTATTTAGGAAGTATAATGTCTTGTGTGTAACTAGTAGCAGCCAACATGAATCCTTTTCTCAGGATTTACGATCGACATTTTATGGTATTTGTCTCTGCCTAATTCATTGGTATCATCGATATATATGAACTAATTGGTATAGTCCTTGCCAAACATTATGGCTCCTCGAGACACTTTCGGGCGCAAGTACGCGCATGAGGCTATAGCGCTCGCGTACTCTTGACCACTTACCAATCACGTTTTTCACGAACTAAAATAATAATTTGATTAAATAATATTAATCCCTGAAAGTCACATCAACTCATTCCAGATTATTCTAGATTTTACTAAACCTCAAAAACAAATCCACTTCACCTACCGTAGTTACAGTATTTACTATGCAGACACACATTGCATTGCATCCTGCCAGTTAATTCGACGAGAACATTCGTACACATTGTAACTGAATACACACTACTCATGAAGAGAAAAACGGAAAATTCCTGAATACTTGAGTACGCAGGACTGGATTTTTATTTTATGTGGGCCGGATACTTGTTAACTTTTGATGTAAGAAATGTTGAAAAGGTACCATATTAAATTAAATATTAGGCATACTTATACGTTAACGACTTGCTTAATGCTTACCAATTTAATCTGTAAGTAAGCTTATTAAAGAGTTGTTTCATACTTTCTTATGCATTTCAGTTCATGTCAACTACGTTGGTTTTGATTTAATTCAATGCTTATTTGAACATTACTGGCACCCTAACAAGCAAAAAACCCCTCTTGTCATGCCAGGGCTTTGTACGACTTGAAACCTTTATACTTTCGCAACCCATTCTTCCCTTTCCTTCATCATAAAGTCACTGACCTCCAACAAAAGCATTTTTCAATAATTCCCTGTGTGACATTATCGGTGAACGCTCTGCCCAGTCACCTGGTAAAATCCTTTAGTCTCCTTTTACACGACAAGAAATAGGCCGCCTATTTTTAGACTTCGGACATAGTTATATCTTAATCCTGTCAGCGACTTTGAAATATGTAAAGGGCATATCATATTAGATCATCGTCGCTGCGTTACTAAGCCCGGTCTTTGTAACGCCAAAATAAACGCGTGCCAGGAAACTACCTTCGTAATCGCACAGCTTAAAAATGTTCAACAACAGCATAACGCTGAAAACAAAAGGCGTCCCTCCACGTGAATGGATAATGTACTCGTTGTTTTGTACGAGTTCACAAACTTATGTCATAAGTAATACAAAATGCATTACGGACGCGTCTCTTTAAATATGCATAATTCCTTGGGGCATGTTAGGTAACCACATGAAGTTAGGCTTCCTTAAATATTTCTTTGGTGTTCCTCATGAAATACATTTTTAAACGAATTTTCGAAACAAGATTCAAACAGCATTTAAACCCCGTTCCCGTTTGAACTATTATTCTTTAAAATTTACAAAATCTACGATAAATGCAAATGATAAAAGAAAACCAACAACCCCAGCTCTAAACAAAAAAATAGGTCAGAATCAAAAACAATAATTAAAAGCTCCTATTGCCAGTAATACCAAGCAATCCATGATGAATATATCAATACAATATGAATTAATGAAACGTTACGGTAAGTGTAGTTTCCGGAGCTCGACGGCTCCACAATCGCTGCGGTTCATTGAGTTTCGTGTGGGGAGGCATGATATAGATTTCACACCTATAATTATATGAGCGAATGGTAGCTGTGTTTGTATGATATTCATTAAGTTACCCTAATATATTTTCCTGCATTAGAAAACTCCAAGAAAATAAGATAGCAACCTATTTTTTATAAAGAATTAGGAGGACCTAAACGGCTCGAGTAAAAGATATATAACTATGTATATAAACAAAAGCTCATAACAATTTTTATATTACAAAAATTGATAACACATTTTCCGGACCAAAGATTTCTAAAAGAATAGCCTTCCGGGCTAGCTGGGCGTCGTCGCTACAAATTACCTACGTTAGCCACTCCGTATTTCCTAACCTCATTACACGATAGGAAAAAGAAATCTCTGATAGCTACGGAAATCGGAATAGTAGAATTTCTTGTAAAATAAATATCTATTGAAGAAAATTACTGAGTGCACCGTATATTGGATTAGTTCCTTTAACGCGTTCCGAGCTATTGTTGGCAAGCTAGATATTAATTTCTACAGAACATTCTCTTTATTCGTTTCCACTTTGTGCACAGACTAACACAATTCACTGTAATAAATATGTATATACAGTGATGATTATAATAATATCATGTAGATAGATAATAAAGATCTATAGTGATTTATCACAATGTTTCAATTACCCATTAGTAACACAATATTTAACCATAAATCTTCCAATTATCTGCCATTAACCCTTTTGACCCATAACTAACCGTAATAAATGAATCGCATTTGTAAATGCAATTAGGCTTATAATTTGCATATTTCAAGGGATTGTTCGAAATAATTTATGTGGCCAATAATCCGTAAGGAATTGATTTCTGCAACATTAATATGCTACAGTGGAGTTTATCGTGACCTTGTAGCCATTATAGTGCGTCGATATGACGTTCTCAGAACTATAATGGGAGTCCAATTGAGTGCTGTTCCATTAGTTCAAGTTGAAGAGGAAATTATCGCAAGCGTGCTTCCTGTAGTTGTCTTACGACGAAAATTGCGGTGCGAAGTTTGATGGCAGTTTCCTTGTCATCAAATGTCGCACATATCATTTTTGTAACCAATTTTATGAATAATAATTTTACTAGGTACTTTAAATTAATTTTAATGTTTCTAATTTCTGTTAAAAACTGGTACTAGGAAAGCCACAGACATTAATTTACTTTGACTCATGAATGCCGTTTAGGTGACTGTCTCCAGAAAGGTAATAAAATACATTAATTCTTGAACCCAAACAAAGTAATAAATACCTTCACATATTATGTCTATAAGAAATGTTATCCCAAGTATCCACTCTTGTTTGATTCTTTATGTTTCCTTGATAAAACATAAACTTTTCTTGGAGGACAAATAGTTTTCTAAGAAACAGAGGGTACTAACAATACTGCGGCAATCGCAGTAATAAGAGAATTTCACAACAATACGATGTTGTTCGCCGATAAAATTACTTATTTTTCTGCACGACATCGAGCGTCTTTTGTTATTGACTGCGTAACTCAAAAGACACTAATAGGATAAGAGAGCTTGAAGTGGAAATATAAGAGGTTATGGGTAGCTAATAAATTGTGGGATGGAAGCTTTTAGTTGTTAATATGGGCCCAGTTGCGCCACCCCTCGTAATATTGATTATCTTGTCCAACACGTCATATGGAATCTGTTGGATGACTCTACAATGGTATGGACAATGTCTTTGGAGAGTAATCGACATCTAATTGCAGTAGATTAATTTCCTGTATTGTTTTATCGGCTTTAAAAAGAGATCCTGTTATAAAGATTTGGGTTTAAAATTAATGCTGTAGATTTTTTTTTTGTAACAAATATTTCAAGATCAAAGAACAAGAGAGAAGGTAAATCCATATCAACATAGTACAGTCACAACGTTTGGACGTTTTTAAAGTCGTCAGACAATCATACGGTCCTTGAAATATTTGCATGGCCTCCAAAACCAACTAAGGTACGGCTCGCATACGAATTCTTGGTATCGCACGTTATTTCATACTCGTGAAAATGCGGTAAAACTGAAACGTCCACCGATTCCATCTTTTGCGACCCGAAGGCAAGTTGTTGAACATTTGACCGGTCAACCAGCATTTGATTTTCCGTCACATACTTATTTCGGGACTGAAGTAAAGGTGACGCGAAAATAGAATACCGATGTCACCGATAAAGGGGAGTTTTGGGGAACCAATAATCTACTGGAAATATCCGTTATTGGGGAATTAACATTTATACTAAACACACTAGTTGGTTAAAGCTTAGTGACGTCTAAAGTCGTATGCGCTGTACCTATAAACAATGGAAAGCAAGTCGTAAAATTAAGATCATGAGATGAATTATTGTTGCGGTAAATTCCCCAGAAGTAAGCGAGCGTTGATCTTTAAGGAATCAATAAAATTAATAGATAAAAGGGAGTATTAATTATTATATTAAGTTATAGTTCCTGTGTTTTATATTGGCACGCCATATTTTATTTGAAGGTTTATTCTTCTACTTTATTACCTATGTATTATTTTTGTAAAGGATAAACACCTACATATCTTTAGTTTTAAGTGCAATTTACTATCTACTTTTCAATGCCATTGATTAACAGACAAAGATCTTTAAGGTGACCATCATAACGATTAAACATGAAAAACATTAATAAGCATTCCACTACCACTACACAAAACGTAAGAAACAGTAGTAAAATCGTTTGTCAAAACAAAAACTGCGATCCTATAAAACAACACAACAATCACATAAGTTGAGAATTTATCAGGGGTAAGATAACCACAGCCGTAAATTGTGAACCTTGCTACAACTGTTATTGTAAATCACTGAAACTATTTGACATCTTTGCTAAGTCTATTTCACATAGATCTGTGTGATAAAGTTATGTGGTTGTATAGCGTAATTTAATTGATCCCGTCTATGTACATTGTAGATATATATATATGACCGTATATGTATGACTATCAATAGTGTTATGTTTGCATGCCGAATTGCAAAATGTGGTAAGCTTTATTATATTTTAAAACCTTTACCCATACTTGCAAAATAAAATTCTATTCTATTCTAAAGCGTTAGCTTTTCAAACTTATTTAAAAGGCAGAAATCATGTGTAGTAAATAAGTTTGACTTGAATGATTAGTAAACGTTTTGTGTAAGTACTTATATGTCAAAGAGAGAATCACATGAAAAAATCATTAAGTTTTTTCTTGTAGTAAAACTCTCACTAGAAACTAAAAAAAAATATCAGATAAGTCTCACGCGCTAAAAAGTAGTTTTATAAGAAAATAAAAGTTACATGACAAGTGATTACGTAAAAGACGAGAGATGAGATTGAGAAATGTACAAAATGAAAATTGATTTTTAGTCTGCAAAAAAGTAGTTCTTTTGACTGTTTGTCAGGCCTCAAAACAGCTAAACCGTCTTGAAAAGTTCTTTCAATATTGGGAAACATGTCAAAAGTTATATTTTTACCAGGTACGTAATGAAGTTACCCTGAAACGCGGGTGAAACCACGACTTACATCTAGCAATCATTATTTTACCTCTAGGGTCGTCAATTCAAATTCTACGAAGTCATTACGAGGCTGTACGAGACACAACCATTACTTGGAACACTTAACACTGAAGTATTGAAGCATATATTTCATGAAAATCTGTCATCAGTAAAAGCAAAGTTTTCTTCTCGAACAAAAACCATTATTCATACCATTTGAGCTCTAAATTACAAAGTTGTATGAGTTATTTTATTATCTATAGCTCAAGACAATTATCATCTTATTAAAACTCGGGGTGCTGAGATTAATGACTTTTACAAACGACTTAAAGAGCACCTGGTAACGGTAAATTATTAAGAACATTCAATTTGAAGGCTCAAGTACTTATATTTGATGACTGAGCCATAAAAGTCTCTATATTCTTTTCATTCTAGATTAGAAGATAATTAACGAACAAAAGTAAAAAAACCTTTCATTAAGTGAAGATGAAATAAACCTAAAACCCTCAGGTGTTTGGTTTCCTTTGCCACAACACCTACGAATATTTAATTCCTTCACATTATGCCGTCTACGTTCATTATTCTTACTTGAAATGTATCTCTTTAAGCTGCATTTATTTTAATTACGTGTGATTAAAACCGACGCGAAATATAGGGAACATTATTTATACAGTCATTATCTGAAGTTTTTTTTTAATAATAGTTGTTTTACTTTGAAAAAATGCATTTGTTTTCTGGAGCGCGTGAAGAAGACAGAAGCTCAATGCAAGTTACCGAAAAATTGTCATAAATAAGCCTTTAAACGCAAAATTATTTGTATCATTTATACTTAGACATTTGATAATAATTTTTTTCTATTTACCGCTACTAAAACGCCCATGAAACTTAAACTTTTTAAAGCTAATTTACATGTCACGCGATCTTGTCAAACCACAAGGCTTGGGGGACTGTCTAATAAAATAACAGAATATAGAACAACGAAGTGATAATGATTTGTTTGCACAAACGGCTATACTTACTTTTTATATTATTTATTGTTTCTGACCGCAGTTTTAATTACTTACTGCTCCTATAACTCATAGCTTTGATGTAGTAGGTACGTAGGTAGGTAATATCTAGGAAAACAATTGCCGCTATTTTATACCTAAAGGTTATTAACAAAATTGGCGGTTGGCCTGATTGATTTTCGACTAGAGTAGAATTTCCAAATAGTCCTAAAATTATGAAGGATTTTAGGTTCAGTTTAAAATCTAGTTGCGTGAACATGAAACAAAATATTTGCTATCAAAATGGGTGTCATTAAAGTTATGCCTCATTTCTATTGAAAATGATTTGTTAAGAAGGAGACATTCTTGTCAGAAATAAGTCAGTTTCAATGGCATATCATGGCCACTTTATTAAAAAAAGACGTTAAGGTTTAGTACCTAATTCATTAATTTTATTTCTCTAAAATGTTTTACAGACGATTATTTACTGAATAGTAAGTACAACATAAAGGTACAATCTTTCAACATCTAAACACAATACGCCTATTTTAGGCGTGAGCTTCTCCTGTGTCTATCCGCCACGAATTTACGAGGTGGTGATGCATTTCTGTCAACGTCAGTTCGTGTGCGCTAGACTCACGTTCTAGCCGCATGCAGGGTTAGTGCTGGGACAATAGTCGATAAAAATTATATTCGACAACTTAAGTAGGTCAAGACTTTCATTTGTTTTTAATCTTACATCCATATCCCTTACAAAACAGACACTTGAAGTGCTTCACAGAGAAAAACAAATTTACTTTTTAAGCTGTTAAACTTAATTTTTGTAAGGATGCGTCGCGAATACGCACAAATTGCTTTTCAAGGACGTCAATAGGCGTCTTCAAAGTTTGAAAGCGTTTTTTTTTTCTCAGATAACCTTTATTTTCAATAGCGGCGAACCGAACGCGGAATTTATTGAAGTTAGCTTCCATTAATGGAATCAATTTATCAGTGGCTAAGAAAACATTTCGGGAACCTGTAAACCCGCGAGGAAATCTTCTTTTCGGTATAGAGTATAGCTAAGTAACTCCATTAGTAAATTGCCTTGTAAATTAACCTGTGCTTTGTATAGTAGGTAACGCTTCGACCTGTTCCCAGAAATGCTTGTAGATGGCACGTTAATCAGCAAACGAAACGATTGGTATGGAATTACATTAGCATCCTACAGATTTTAGTACTTCTTTGTACAAGGCCGCGTACATAAGAACCAAGAAGAAGAAATAATACATTAAGAACCTAACTTAATGTATCCGTAATATCAAGAATTCATTCTAGATTTGAAAAACTTTGATCAACAAAGCTTTAAAACGAGCTTTGTGTCTTTAGTAGTCTCTACTTCTCACCCTTATGTATAAACTATGCCAGGTACCTACTACATTCCCAAAACCCAATTTTTATACAGCTGTAACTAGGTACGTTTGATATCTCTACATCTGTCTAATATTTTCTTCCAAGAGAATACTAATGAAAAGAAACAAATATATTCTCGAAATACATTTAACAGTCTTTTCCTAAGAACAAAATTCAATAAAAGGTCTTTCAATCAAATTCACAGATTTTTCTTCTTTTAGAAAATAAATACGAAAATTACTTCTGGTGTTGAAAAGAGCTTTTATCTGTGACATTAATATAATATCCATTTTAGGTCATGTCACTATTATTTTCTAATATTTTACGATTTAGAGCGCGCTATCAATGATTGACAAATGTCGAAACGATAACGCGATTGAAAGGTTTATCTAGATCCGATATTTTAAAACAAAAGACTATCCGGTAGCGTGATGTTAGATAAGATATTTTCTCAAGGAAATTAAATTGCGTTTTCTATTGTTTCCGAAGAACTATCTATGTCCCTACATCATAAAATATTATTCTCATATATCTACACTCAGCGGCACAGAATCTGGCCCAAGCACATTTGGGCCTTATAACCATTATTTCAATGAAAAATCAGAATTTTTATTTTAAAATTGATTAATTTACTCATTTTCCAAAAGAAAATGACTAACAGACAACAGAATTGTGAGGATTTTCGTTAAGTTTCTAAGTTAGAAAACAGAGTCCTTTATCGCAATAATCACCATAAACTTTTAAATTCAACATTTTTAACAAAACAGAAAGTTATCGAATTTTAATAATGGATGTTTCTTCCTCTTGATCTGATGACTGCTTGCATACAATCTGGCATGCTCTGGATCGTGTTTTTTATCTCCACCTGAGAGATCTCCTCCCAGGCAGCTACCAGCGCGGTTTTCAATTCACTGAAAGTCCGTGGTGGGTTACGACTTGCTCGGACCTGTCTTTTAAGCATGTTCCAGACATGTTCTACAGGATTCATGGCTGGATTTCTTGCAGGCCAGTCCAATTTTTGAATACCGACCCGAACAAGTAATCGGTTACTCAAAGAGCTGTGTGAGGTCAAGCATTGTCCTGCATTATACGAAATTCTTCACTTCCTATGAATCCCTGACAGGGTAAAACATGACTTGTAAGGATCTCTTCAGTATACCGCACTGTTGTCAGACGACTTTCCACAACCAATAATTCAGTACGGGCTTCTGAACTTCTGCCTTAACAAACCAAGATGGACCCACCATGAAAACCGACTGTTTGCTTGGTAGTGGTGGGAAGAAACCAATCTCCGCGCTTTCCCCATTCACGTTCACAGCCGTCTGGAGCTCTTAAGACGACTCTGCATTCATCGATCCATAAAATTTTACTCCATTAGTCATGCGTGCAATTTGCATGTTCTCTTGCAAACCTAAGTCTGGCTACGCGATGGTGCGGGAGGAGTTCCGGGCCTCGAGTTGGTCTTCGAGCACGCAGATCCCGTTCCTCCATCCTTCTTCTGATTGTACACTTACGGACGTTGACTTCTCTTGCTGTTTGCAAAGGCTGGTGTATCTCTAACGCAGTGAGAAACCGATTTTTCATTATTGCACGTACGATAAATCGGTCGTCGTGCGCCGACGAACACCTTACACCCCTACTTTCTGGTCTTCTTGTGTAAAGGCCAGTCTGGTCATGCATTTTTTATGCATATCTTTCACTTGTACGCGGCGCACTTAAAGTTTCAACCATCTTCCACTGCGTACACCCTTGACGTCTTAGCAACACTACTTGGGCAACTTGAGCTGCAGTAAGGGTAATTTTCAGATCAAATTGTGAATAAAAGAGAAACAAAAAACGATCATAATCACTATTTTTTTTTGGAACGTGCTTAGTACTTCGGCAATTTCTATCTGAATTTAAACTTATCTTTCCGCTTTGTGTTCCAACAACTGAATCTGTTTCCAGTGTTATAAAAGTTAAACAGACACACATTTTTCTGTATTTTAATTAACAAATACGAAAGGACTGACAATATGTCATATGAAATTAGAATTTACAACAGCTATCTGGGCTGATATCTACTTGTGTTTGTTTGGGCCAAATTCCGTGCCGCTGAGTGTATTTAAGCATGGTCATAAAAATACATAGGTACCATTTGACACTATTAGAAATCATGATAATATCTTATAGGTAAAAAATACTCATCTAAATCAAATTTCATCAAAAACAAAGACCTTATACATCAAAGCGAAACACAGCTCCTAAAATCAAAACCCCGTCCCCGGTACAACCGCTAGCTAAACCACAAAATAATTAAACAGCATTTAGAAGGAAAACGTTTAGGCATCCCTATTTCAGAGCATAAAGTGAGACTGGCCTGAGCTCAGCACGAGATTTAATTGAATTATTTGAATGAGCCCGACGCTTCCGCCGTGCAAGCGCTCGACCAACTCTGCAGGATATACCAATTGCCACTTTAAAATATGTATTTCTGTTTGTTTGTGTTGTTCCCTTAGTGCATGACTTGTGTGACGTATTTGTTATAAACATTTCGGTTTGAAGTTTTCGTCGCGTTATGTAACTCACGGACTGGAATGTAGGTAAATTATTATCCGTGTGACCTAGTTTTGGAAACATATTTCTGGATTTTATTCTATTTAAGCTATTAAAATACAAAAGGTATCTGTATATCTGTAGTCGGATAGGATAAGTATTTGAAGTACAAAAAATAAAATGTTGAAAAATCTGGCGAAAAAGTACAAAAGAAAAAAGTACTGTCTTGAAGGTGATTAATTAAGGTAGAGTGTCCTTTTCCTCTTATAGTAATAAGAGCTGCCCGTAGAGCCCTATAATTAATCGTTAATCGATAAAATAAAAATTCCGTGAGTACTTCACTAGTTATAGTTAAGTACCTACTATAAAAAATATTGTGATAATAGGTATTGGTAATAATAACTATAGGGCAATTACTAACTAATAACGTACATACTTAAAGTAATAAAAAGTGCCATCGATCTACTTCAAATTAAATAGAAAAAGTTAATACCTACGACGTCTTTTAAAAGCAATTAGAACTTCAAAGCTTCAATCATACTAACTACAAGACACAGGTTAAGCACTAATTAGCTAATTGTCACGTAACCGCGACATCTACGTAACTTAATTAATTAGTCTATTAATTGTGCAAATCAAGTCAACTAAACATGAACTAAAGCGAACTCACAACGTTATACAATACAACTATTTATTTTATAACATAATATGAAATTACATACATATAGTATATAAACACAACAGGTGTCAAATTGCTGATCGATGACCTTGGTTGAACTGTCAGCTCGCTGTAGGGTCCGGAGCAACCGTCACTCAAGTTGGAATAAGTTCACAGACACTCACTCACGTTTTGTATGGTAATAAAGTAATAATATTGAGAGAGAGGCCGACCGCGATGCGTCTCCATCGACGTGACAGAGTAGACTAAACGGCGGAGTGAAATTGGCCCGGTGCCTCCCAGGGTTGCGAGCGCGAGAATACGTTTTCCTTTTTTCCAATAAATGTTGAGCTTTTCTTTTTTACTGCTATCAGAGGCAGGGATTATGAAATAGTTACTGAAAATTCTACGAGTGAGTGCTGTTATTTCTTTTTCAGTTTGATTGTTTTGATTCTAGCGAAGTTTAAAAAAATCACATCTGAAAAAATTACAAATACGTACAGGTGTTCACTAAAGTACTTAGTAGATCTGTATTTTTCAGCCTCCGATGAATGACGGATTGAAACAATTACATTAAATGGCATTCAAATTCTTTCAATAGCTAAAAAAATTAATTGCGCTTATAAAATCATCCTGCTGAAATGTCCTTATGCTGTTTCAATTTACACCATTTCGGGGAGAATCTCCCAGCTTGCCTGCACGCGCCGTGGATGATCACTCTTCCCCGAACGGTATCGCGCCCGGGGCACCCCATACGATGACCTCATACTACTTCCTACACACACAACGCTGCGCCCGACTAGTGTCAATTCCATCACTCGCTTCACTAACCAAACAATTCCCTATTCCATTACCGAACTTCAATGTATAGCGAACTAGTTGGATCACACAAGGGATCGCCGATATTGTTATAAATCCACAGTTTCCGTGGAGCAACACCTCGAAAACGATTAAATAATTGCAGATTCGCGGTTGTGGTTCGGCTCTTTCGTGAAATTTCGTCGAAATTGGGGCATTCGGTGGGAAGTTTCTTGATTACATTGAACCTAATGAATAAATAATGGAGTGGTTTTGAAGGGTTTTGTTTTCAGTTCTTATTTGTGGCGTTTAGGTCTACCTTAATATTTTGTATACTTTGGTTTTCATACACAAATGATAAATTAGTTGTTACACTTCGTCACCAGAGACAACCGCAATTAAATACCTCAAGCATTTTTCAATATTTATTTAGGGTCCAATTTTTTAAAATGTTTCTTTTAGTTACAGGTACAGTTAAATATAAATACGCTAGTTGCAGTTGACACTCGCTCGGAGTATCATCATAGGGCCCGCGTACGTGCGCAACGACTCGCCACTACTCGTTGCAGCGCGCGTCTGTCAACATTCTTATTCATGTACATTTTGTATTCACGGACAGTTTCATAGGGACGAAAATTTTGTGAGAATCACGACATCTAAGAGGGTAAGCGGATTCTGAGTGTGCTATAGAGATTTCTGGACTTTTCATGTAGGAGAAAATGTTTCTTCAGCCGTGATACTACAAAAAGTACCTACCTATTAGCAGAACCCCTTGGTACTCTAAGTAGGATTGAATATGAAATTCGATAGCCTTATTATGACGACAATGTTAATTTAATTTTCAGTACTTACATATTACATTTCCTTGGCTTCACAACTAATTACTAAAACTGTCTTATTTGTCTACCGCCTTAATACCACTTTAATATGTATCTATTTACCGACGTTCGCATTTCTTTACGACGTTTTAGGACAACTAGTCATTATATTTAGGTACCGTTTATACGTACATTCACACTTGCGTTTAGCGGTTTTTCCAACGCCCAATTAAGTTAGTATGCAAACCTTTTCCTCAATCGCTTAGGTACCTATCACTTACCAAAAACCTCCTCTACCTACATAATTACGTTTGTTGTTACTTACATATGTTGTGCTATTAAGGTAACCTGTGGTATTATAAAGCAGAAGAGTTAGTTTGCTTGAATAGTTGAACATACTACTAATCTCAAGAACTTCTCGACTGATTTGAAAAATTATCTCTTTTAGAAAGATGTCAAAACATTCAGTAGGTACTCTCTATTAAAATATACGCTTTTCCAACCAGTAACACATTAGGTGCCATTCGTATCGATTGATATACGTACCCATAACTTTGGGTAGACATACTGGTAGATAAAGTTTACCGATATCATTACTAGTTCCCAATACGATAGGGGCGAGCCTATTATCCTTTGTGTGGCACAGTTTAGCCCCCAGGGCTTAATGTTTACTATGGTTTTGTGTTCTCTTAGATTGAAATGTATCTTTAGGTTTTTTATGACTTTTAACCTTAGCTATGAGATACATGCAAGACTATACTAAGTAACATACCGCAATCAAGACTACCAAATGAAACTTATCAGTAAGATTTTCCGCTGTAAAGTAAATATCAAATTCATATAAAATATGTATTTTAAGAGATGTATAAACGAACGCTGTTATATAAACCTCTGATGATTCCATGACGCCTACAATGGTTTTATGCTATTTTTTTCCATTATGCATGCATAAAACATACAAAATCCGTAGTTCTGGTTCATGACCCAGGCTTTCCATTAAAGGTTTTCTGCCGTGATCCTCTACACGTGTGCCATCTTGTGTGTGGGTGTCACTGTCACAATGTCTTCAAATTCTTATAAGTACTTACAGTTACCTACTTAATAAATAATTATATGTTTCATAACTTATTTTAGATGCAGACAAATCACAGGCTCTGAACAACTATGTAAATTAGGGTGTCCCAAGACATAAGGGGGAATTTTTTTTTCTCGAATTCAAATACGCATACCCTCTAATTTTTTTCGGTTTGACCTCATTATCTCCTATAATAAATATTTTCTCGATCAGGCAGTGGTAACCCGTGCCGACTTAATGCCAAAGTTTTTACATGAAAATTTGTACTGACTTACTATGGAGAAATTTAGATCTTAATTATTATTACTAAAAATAAACCTTGAATACATCCAAATAATGTTTTATCTTCATATATACATTGAAAAATAATATCATTGTTAAAATTTTCATTTTAAAGTCGTTTTTTTTTTACAGTCAGGATAAATTTTCCGATGTTCTAGGACTGTACCTAACAATCATTGTTTTTGTTCCTCATCTACTGTGATTAATCAATAAAAGTCTTGCATGAACTTCACCGATCTTTCGGCCACATCGTTCACTAACTCTCAGTGCTGAAACTTTGGCTTTTTGATACGAAGCATTATTTGACTAGAAGGTAGGACACATTCATGAAGAAAACTGTCATTATATTTTAAGGCGATCGATCAAAGAACTCGCTTTTTGCTGAAATGAAGTTAGAGGTGATTTTGTCATACAACGTACCGTAAAGATCTTCTTTTGAAAAAAAAATTTAACCAAAGACAAAATAACCCCTGAAAAACGATACATCCAATCGTTTTTCAAGAGTTATTTTCCTTTGCTCCTCTGAGGCACGCGCTTTCTGTAACTAACTGTAGGCCGGCTGCTCTCCTGGCTGTCATTTGACATCTTGGACAGTCGTTTCGGGTAGTCAGAAGCCAATAAGTCTGACACTAGTCTTATCAAAGGGGTTGCTGGGTAACTGGGTTGAGAAGTCAGATAGGCAGTCGCTCCTTGTAAAACTCTAGTACTCAGCTGAATCCGGCAAGACTGTAAGCCGACCCCAACATAGTTGGGAAAAGGCTCGGGATATGATGATTTATTCTCATTAATCAAAATCAAATAAATTACATATCTAAGTTGCTGAAAAAGTCGTGATAGCGTTGCTTAAAAACGTCTTGTGTCTTTTGTCCCTCCAAACTTGATACAAAGTGACGAGTTTCGTCGCACAATTAGGCAAAGATTTAGTTGGAATACGCGCCTTTTCCCACCAGATAATATTATATGCATTCGCGACTAGTAAGATTTACGTTTTCATTCACAATTAAATTAATTTCCCGAATATCACAACATAGTATACAACAAAGTCGCTTTTTCTGTCCCCGTGTCCCGTTGTAAGCTTACCTAATTCTTCAAAACTACGCAACCGATTTTCATGCGGTTTTCTCTAATAGATAGAGTGATTAAAGAGGAAGGTTTACATGTATAATAACACACATTAAATAGTGCAGAAATACTGTTATTCCGTGCGTAGCCGGACCGGGTCGCTAGTTGTACAATGAAACTGCCAGAACTTGTCCATTAGACGGAAGTTTTGAGCCCGTCATTTGATGCTTTAGGTCCCCTAATTAAAAATATACTCTTTTTATAACTGCTTAAGTCTAGTGACATGTTGGCTGTTTGAAAACAATGATTCGATCACTAAATAACAAGAAATCACAAGCTCATCGACGCGTTAGATCGCGTTAGTCTTAGAGAGCAAGTATGACATACATTCAAATGTAAGTCGGCACGGGTTACCGTGGTCCTACCACCATAAAATTTTATTTATAATAGTTTTGGACCAAAAGGAAAAAAATAGGAGGGTATGCGTTAAAAAAAAATGCCTTTGATTTTTTTGGGACACCCTATTGTAAATGTAAAGCATTAAAATATCGGTAAGTATTTGTGAAATTATGGCGCAATACAATTTCGTTTATAGAACATTCCATTTTTAAAAACACCTCAATACTAAACTGAGAAAAGCTCTTGCAAGGAGATAAAATGAAATCGGTACAAAATGCACTCTAAACCTTATAGGACGTCCGTAACTCTGTTACTGTGAACATTATGGCTGTCTGTGTCGCTTTGGAAATATAAAAGCGCTGTAACTTAACGCTGTAGCTACAGAGGTGTCTCTGTACATTTTTAATCGAGTTGAGCCCTTGAGCTCATGATGTGTGCTGAAATGTTGCGTCTGACAATGCTTTTACACGGGTATAAAGTAGTTTTGTTTACAAAGTAAGTACGGTAATTGTCGGGCTTTTATTTAGGTAATTACACGTTGTTGTACCTACTATTCTAGTCTATTGTCATTCTTTCCACTCGTCTAGTATTATTCCAAAATAATGTACCTAGTCAAGTTTCAGCCCGAAAATTAAAACCAACCAATTAAAAGGTGTTTTTCCTAAAACTTACATAGGTCTACACTCTATGGTAATCAAGAGCATATCAAAACTCCATCGTGGGACTGTTTATAAGATAATGGATGCCATAAAATTAAACCTGTCATTTTAAATTAAATTATTCTACCTGCTTCAAAAACCGAAGAGGTAAACCGTTGCTAAAAGCTAAAGTGCGCGAATAAAAAGATGCACTAAAAATAGAAAGGGAAGGGATGCAGAAAACCCCTTGCAATGACCTAAAAAGCTTAAGAATAGTAGGTTAATGAGGCGGGAAATGTTGTCTATAACTAGAACAGGGTATTTAAAAAAAAATACAACATTTGAATACAAACTCCTTACATAGGACCTCTCTATTATAAAATTTAATATAAACTCCTTAGACAGATTCCTTTCTATTATAAAAATATCAGGCGATATCTATAGAGTAGGTAAATCAAGCTGAGAAAAAACAGGTGTTCGAAATTGAAACCACTTCGCGGTAAGTTTTAGAACACTTATGTAACAGCTCTTTGGAAGCTAGGCTACCTGTCGACACGGCGCCCATCCCATTATTAGAACAGTGTCGCATTTGTGTTCTCTAAATCAATAGGCCTAAATATTATATTTTTCTAGGCACTTATTATACTTTTACAAAACAGGCTGAACGATTTGATCGGAAATTGTGGCTAAACCTTTTAATATTATAATAAGTTTGCTACGCTATTATTACCTAGGTACGCTTTGAAGGTCTTTTTAGGTAAGTAGGCCTAAAAGTTTGTGATTTTACCTCAAACATGTAATTAGGTAATATTATATAGGCTAGAAAAAGTTGAAACTAATGAATATTGAACACAACTCTATTCATAGGGGTAGCCCGTAAAACACCGGTAGATACCTACTCAGCTGCATCCGGTAAGACTGGAAGCCGACCAGAACGTAGTTGGGAAAGGAACGGGAGATGATGATGAACACGTAACTATGATTGGATACCAGCCTAGTGAAAACTCTTCGCCTACAGAGGAGAGAGCTTTGAAAGTTTGAGGTAAGTCAAAGGTGTAGAAAAACATTTTGACTTGAGATACTTCTTAACCTTAAGATAATCTTTAAGTTCTAGTTCAACAATGTTGTCTCTAAAAACCTACCCACTCTACCTATTCAAAGTGGGTGGGTTTAAGTCGCTCCCAAAATTATGAATCCTTTCTGTACTCGGACAAAGGGTCTCTTTAAAGCCTTCCCACGCACTGTAAGCTATAGGTCAATTATCATGATCGATATTTCATCCGTCCCAGAGCTGGATATAAGTACCTAGCTTTAACCTTCTGCAACTGAGGTGAGTTTATAGTAAACATTCGACTGAGGTGTAGTCTGTCAGGCGTCACTATATACAGCATGATTCGCTTGTAACTTTCAGAAATATTAGAGCTCTAGTTTTATTTTATGATTAATGGGTTTATGTATAATGAAATAAAAATAAATAAGCTTTCTCAAAACAAAAAACAAGTTTAGGATGGAATCATTTACTGAGATCAGTATTTTCATTACTTTTACGCTTAAACTTACAAAACAATTAAAAAAAAAAACGAAATTATAAAACTTCTATAAAACTGTTCATTAATCTTTTAAGCATTATGTTATAGCTCTAAAACAAAAAAATCAACAAGATATAACGGTTCAATTAGGCACAAATCAGTCTCAAAGTTAACCTCAAATCTAAACCGTAAGATTACAGTCTTGACATAGTGGAGGAGAACATTGTAGACAAATTGTCATTTTGCATGCGCAATAGTGGTGCCCTGTTTGCCTCTTCAATCTACTGGGGCATATGCTGCATAGTTTCCTTCCTGCAGGACCTGGTAGCTGAGCCACGGGTGGAGGGGGAGGCAAATCATTGCCTAAAACTCGCGTTATAGTAAGAAGGAGTTCTCTGGGCAATCTGTCATTATAAACGCGTTCTTTTAAGCCAGGAAGAACCAAGTCTCTTGCCAAAGATAGTAAAAAGTCTCCTCTTCGCAGCTTGGTGCCTGGACAAGACCTTCTTAGACCTTCCTTCTTAGACCATAGAAATCCGTTTTTTTTCAACCATCCTGGTCACCACAAACTAAAGAGCTGAGGGGCTCCTTGTCTTCAGAGTTAAAATCACTCTCTCTCGATTGGGTATTCTGTTCCTCGAAGTCTCCGTTTTCCTCTTGCTGTACATCTTCTTCCTATGTGGAAGAAGATGTACAGCAAGAGGAAAAATTAGGGTCTTCTACCGAATCATCACCGAATAAACTCGTGTTCTTCTTCTAATTCATTAAGCCAATCCTCAATTTGCTCATCATCATTTGTATATCTTCCACTGCTGTCTCGTTTTGGTGCCCTTCTATCTGTGCTTTGAGTCGCCATCTAAAAAAATATGAATGTTATGTCTGAGAGACACTATACTGTTACTGATGAAACGACTCACAGACACTATGAACCTAAAAAGATATTGGTGAGGTGACGTCTATCAGAATCAACGTCTATTGCTGTACTTACGTCTGTGAGACACCGGCTGTCGATAACTCCAAACGTACACACCGCAGCGCTGCCCGCGCCTCACTGACCGTTAGCGCGAGCCGTTGCAGGAAGGTACTCAGCGAGACAGAGCTACATCATGCCATATTACCATTTGGCGACGTGTTTTGTGATTGGTGGTGTCCGATAGACTACCACCTCAGTCGCAGAAGGTTAATACCTAGGTACCTAGGTACTTTTATTTTACTATTGGTATAGTAGGTACCTGCTAATACAGTTGGAGTTAAATAGTAATGTAATACCTACTAGTTCTCTGTACGACGTCTGAAGCTGAACTATAGGTAGGTACCTACCTACCTTTATCTTTAGGTCTGTATCCAAATGTAAGTAAGTAAATGTAGATGTAGAATATCCCGAACACGAGGCACCTCCGTACCTAACCCATGTTTCGTCACTATTTTGTATTCATGACGTTGTATTACACGAAATCACGTCCGTGCTGTGAAATTATAACGTTCTCATCAATTTCGAATAGACACGTTGACGTGTAGGTGCTAATAGGAGACACTGAATGATTAGACAGGAGTTAATATGTATACGAACGAATGTAGAAGTTGATTTAAAACAAGATAAAATCATAGGTCAATCAAACCTTTTTTAATCCTCAACGCCAAAACAGCGGAAGGTAGGTATGTATGTTTAAACCTATAACGTTTAATTTTTTTGGTTGAATATTATCAGATGATCCCTCCCCTTGTGGGTGCAGCGTGATGGAGTGTCAGACTCTTTCTGACTAAAGACCGTCATGCTCTTTTTGGAGTCTTTTGTGTTGCCACATAACATCACACCAGGGCCACTTAACATCTTTCGAACAATCCCGCAAACCTGAGACCTAGGGTATCGCATTGAACTCGGCGGAATCCCGAAATAGTACGGTACATAAAGGTAGTACCTAAGGAACAACATAAGAGAGTACATAAAGAAGTATACAAGGGAGTACATAGGGGAATTAAATAAGGGAGTTTAAAGGGGAATTCCTACCGAGTGGTAGTAGGTACATAGGCAGGTAAGGGAAAATATTGGGAAGAATAGAAGGAAATATACCCACACTTAGGTTTTCAAGGCGGGCGTAATTGAAAAATAAAATAAGTCCAACGTCATAAGTAAATTAGTGCCCACTACGGCAGATCTGCCATAGAAACTATGGCACTTAAAAAGTACTAGAAGGAAAACAATTATACCTACCAAAGAATTAGGAATCGGACCCAAAAAGTACTTATTACTTTGCCTGGCAGTTCTTTGCAGCAACACGTTAAAATTAATTACGCTGATCGATCGAACACCTCATAAAGGATGGGTATTAATTACCTGACCCGAGGGTCGGCAGGCTGTTACCTCAGAATAGGGGTCGGTAACAATCAGTATACGGATGCGAATATTAGCTACCTTATTACCAAGATTTGAGATATACCTAATGATGAGCCTTATGGATAAACTACAAACAAGTCTTTACGTTGTGAAAAATATAAAATAATTTCTGGCAAACAAATAATTAGGGTTTCCAGAATAGTGTTTTCTATGTTTTGTCTGGGTTAAGATATTTTGTCCTGTTTTTCATGTAAACAATCGCATTTTTTCGGAATGGACAGGGGTGGGTGAAATAATAATAGACAGATAAATGTGTTAATGAAAGACTTTCGATTAATGAAACAAATATATTTCATTATGAAATTAATTACCAACAAATCCATTTTCAACACGTTTTCAAACCATTTTCAATATGATAGGGAAATGTGCCTTTTTTATAAGTGCCAAATATTCATTTAATATGCTCTGCAAATGTTGCTACTGTTAATATTCTGAGATCATTGTAATATTAAACAACATAAAGTGGAAGATACGACAGCATCGTCCAATATATTACCAGTGGCAACACTTGCAAAGCTAAAAATTTTACGCCTAATGGTAACACTACAACACACATATTTATTGCACATTTAGAAATTTCGTAAAGTGTTTTTGTCTTTTTTTTTTCTTATTTTTAGAGATCCAAGACATTTACTATAATTTTGCACATCGATATTAAAATGAAATAATATACACAATAGCGTTTAAATTTAGACTGTGGTATAATACACATCCAAAATATGGAACTATGCCTAAGTTAGTTTGGACAATGGACAAGATATTATAAATTAAATGGACTATTTTATAGACGAATAGTCATATTGCAAAATTAAAATCTTGAAAACAAGTAATAGTTAATCACGATAAAAATATAAAACGATCTGTATAACAATAATAATTATCTGAAATATACAAGTAAAAAAAATATATTATGTAACAGTATGTATGTACTATCAACTAGGTTTCGGATAAACTGACCCAAGGCATAAATAAAGATTGTTAACAAAAACCGTTCATCGAAGAAATACAGAATTATATACAAATACAATATAATTTATTCTTAGCGCCCGACATCGGCACATAGGTACACACTACGAATATTTCAAAGTACGAATAATATATTAAAAATAAAAACGAAATCATTAAAATACTTCTTTGTCCGATTTTCATTACTTTAACAGGTAAGAAAGTTTTATGTTATTACTATACATACAATTTATTCCGAGATAACTTTATTTTAATAAGGCCATAAAACAATTTACACATAATATTCCAGTATTGTTTGAGAGCCAATACTTCTGACCAGCCAAAACCTAATGAAAATTTCCTAACTAGCATTGTCTGTATTACGTTTAAATACATTAACGATCTCGCCTTATCATGAATGTTAATAAGACTTGGACGTATTTATAAGAAATAATTAATTAAAAAACCTACAATTTTAAAACTCGCACCACCACGTCGATGGCATTTGGTCGACTTAAATCTCATAGAAATAAATTACAAGTGAAAAGATACAATATTAAAATTGTGGAATGGTTACACCATCTTAGTCTTACGCACACAATTCCTTACATTACTGGATACTTTGGTTTCTAAGAGACATTCGACCAACCACATGACACCTTTAAAATACTGGACAAAATAAATCCTTATGTAATTAATTACCTAAACCAAATTATTGCTGATGTGGGTATATCATAGTGTAATGTGACTATATTTATTACCTATGGAAGCTTCAATAAATAAAATGTCTCTGAAGAACAGTTTCTATCACATATCATTACACATTGTAGCACCACGCGGTTAATAGACCCATCTATGTCTACACTTACCTCTATTCATTGTTGTATATGGAGATGTATAAAAATCAATACATCTGAAAAATAATTTAAGATTGGTATATAAAAGATTCTGTATAATTATGTTTAAAAATTAAATTAACTCTCTTATTGTTTTATGTCGTAAGCTATTGAGACTGTGTTTTGGCTTGTAAAACATTTTTAAATCAACACCTATTTATAAATATTAGTTATTGACTGCGAAACTTCTGGCCTACTTTTACTTCTACCCGAAAATCAGTCTATCTACGTTCGATCGTCGTTGGCCGTACAGTGAAGGCTCCGTGCCTCGCCATCGCCTGCCTCCTCGTAAAATAATATCACATTCTGTGCAATCACCGTACTATTAGCTACATTCGATATCCTATACGTTGTCATAGTTGCGTGGCTCGTGGCTCGCTCCGTGTAACCGCCTCCCACAAATAAACCCCAGAACAGACAAGCGCGGCCGCTTGCCTCACATCACATAATTAACTAAACCCACCAGATAACATCAGCTACACAAGATCGTCAGTATATTATTTTCCTATTGCAGTACATAAACATGTAAAAACTTGTAATAAATAGTCGTTGTAACCGTATCTCATAACCATTAATCCTATATGTAGGTAGGTATCTATTGCAGAAGATGTTGAAATAATAAATATTAAATGGAACAGTAATCAAAATGTAACTCTACAATGCCATCAGTCGGTGAAAATAATGAAACGAGACACACAATATTTAGTGGACGGAGATAATATATAAAACGCTTTAAAAAGTGTCAAAATTGTGCGTCACTGTAACACTGCACGTTCTAACATTATTCCAGACTGGCGCAATCTTATTTCTCTACCTATCCTCCCTTCACGGAAGTACTTAAGATGAAGACTATTAAAGTAGTACAATAAATAATGCCCGTTAACCTCACAGTCGACAAAAATAGGTATAATGATAACGCTCAAAAATATTATATGCCCACTTCTTATATCAGAACAGAAAATATGGTAGACTTTCAAACTAATCATGGTAAAATGTTTACATTTGAAATTCTTTACAGTTCTTAACAAAATGAAAGATCACTTAAATCCTAATTTATCACATTTGACCTGGTTAGCACATGCATATTTACATAACGTCTGCTGTGCTTACTATATTTTAGAATCTGATTTAAAATTAAATTATCTAATATATATGTTAGAGTTAAAATGTATGTTACAAGAACAGATATAAAGAATACCACACCAATTTTAACACTACGAGAATTCAAAATAATGAACCACTCAAAGTAACTATAATATTTTTGAATCTCAAATCGACTTTTTTAATATTATAAAACTGGCCATTGACATATTTCGGACATAGACACTAAGACAAAATTACTTACTTTGAGTGGTTTATGACCTTAAACCTATAAGACACTAAATTACACCACAACATCAAGTAACTACCGCTGATATACTTATAAAAACAGTCAACATCAATTTTGAATAATATTTATATTTTAAATTTGAAGTAATGGCAAAATATCTACATTATACACAATGTGAATGCATTACATTGTTTATTTGATAGTATTGTTGGTATAACACTCAAGAGAGAATACGGACACTGCCTGTGAAACATTAGTGGATGGCAATCTTCAACAAACTGTAGCTATATTTTATAAAAATCATGTTTCTTTCATTTATATAGTAAATGACGAGTCTCCATATTCGCTCCTCTAGCAATAGAGTATTTCGGTAGTAAAAATAAAAATTCAGAGTATTGCTTCTCGTTTATACTTAATGTTTTCGACTACCTATCTTACTTATTATATCCCTCTGGCAAAGTCACTATTATATTTTAATACACTTTATTTTAACTGTATCATGTATAACAATGAACAAATAAAACTATAAAAAAAGTTAATATTCTCAGTTAAAACCGGCTTATGTTAAAACGTACTAACTAAATCAATTACGCTATATTAAAAATGTTTCGTTTAACATTACCTGTACCTGAATATTTCGTTGCATTGACTTCCTATCTAACTGTGGTAAACTGTAGGCATTCTATGGAAACGGCTGTAACAGAGTAACACACTACTCCAAAATATGGTGAAAATATTCGCCCGCAATGTTTTTTAATTAAAATATCTGACAACTGTTATACAAACAGCATATTATTACTTATCCTAGACTTAATTGACAGTATTTTATACAGTATTATTATAGGCTTTATCGGTTTACAAATGAAGTGTTAAAATATTTTTAAAGAATATGGGCCTTACTACAAAAACTTTAAACCCTGTTTTACACTTGTCTAATAAAATTTTGGCAGCAAAATGAACCATATGTCAACGTCATAATTTGACATTTTTTTAGACAAGGCATAAACTGACGTTTAAAAGTTTTTGTGGTAAGACGGTAAAGCTCTCAGTTGTACATTTAAAATGTGGTGGTTTAATTATTTAAAATATTCTTGGCAATTGACGGACTCGTCTCTGATAAATCTTAAGTTTGATTTAATATCGAAAGAAAATAGTATTGATTACATTTATGTATCTCTATGGACAGAAGGACAGAGGTATATGAAAACCGGCGCTTAAAATGTATTGTATAGATAGAGAATATCACAAGATCGGCAGTTAAAATTCGTCTTGACGAGATGTAATAATTATTAAAATATAACTAGCTTCCTGTGAAAAATAAAGTCTCTTTAAAACCGGAAAACATTGATATAAATATATTATTCTTAAAATTCGAAATGGCGCGAATTAGGGCAATCGGACGCATTTCCTGAAACATTGCGGACGACTATTTGCCGACTGAATAAAATCCATAGACAATATAATCTAACCTTTAGGCTCGTAGGAGTTTCGACTGAAGAACCAGTCTATCTATTATATTATATCTTGTTTTCTGTACTGTAATATCAAATATAAAACAAAATGTGTACAAACAATTATTGACAATTAATTTATCTACTTCAGTGTTTATTTTTATGAGGTACATATTTTGGCACAGAGAGATTTCTTAAAACTAAAGTTAATTAATACGTAGGTATATTAATTGTTAGATAACGTTATTTTTAAATTACATAAAACATTTTCGATGTTCTAAAACTTGTTTGACTGGTCTTAATCGTACGAATCACAGTTTTTGCATTCTCCTAATAACCTATCGTCACGACTACCAATTTTCTAGTTCCTCTTTAATGGAATGAGTTATTTAAAAAATCTTATTATACGTAGGCATACAAAAATATGGCAAAAGAAACTATGTTTAAGCCTTTTATTAAAACGCAAATCGTGTGTCAAGATGTCACGTTGTGAATGTTCACTGTGATTAGTCATACTGACACCGTCGTTAGCCAGATGAACATAAGTTGTAGTCAAATGCTCGTGTCCTTCGAAGCGTCACACTTGGTCCCTCATCGTAAAACAAATGCGCTGCATTGCGTAACTACGTTACACAAAACGAGACTGCTAAATTACTGGCATGATGAGAGACAAGCAAACACTGCACATTAATGCAAAACTCTTACGTTAAACGATTCAAGTGTGCATATTTAAATACCTAATTCATTAATAATGTTTCGCCTGAGACAGCAACTCATAGCGTAAGTAAGCAGTTTTTCAAGCCATTGTGTTCAACACAAATGTAATTGCAGCATGAAAAAAATAAGCATCTATAGTTATTATTGCTCTGCGGCAAACAGAACTAGTTTTCATTCACTATTTGTTTCCAGAATAAATATAGAAAATTATTTTCATAAATATACATAAAACACTCCAAAACGAAAAATAGTCCTGTAAAATTCTAATTAAACCTGCTTATATCAATAATGTTGTAAAGTTTAAAAACGTTTTTAAAAAATATTCCCATTTACTGTTATAATATGACTCGGTCATTAACTATAGGGGCACAATGTAACTACCGACTCCATGCAGTAGTCCATTGCCCTGTGGTGTGACCGCCCCGTACTTACGGGGGTGTCACTCGTCACTAACGATAAATTAAAACGATCATCAATGTCAAACATCAACTGTGTACGAGATCGAAACGCGCCAGCCTAAACATCAAGTCCCGAAACGGTTCGAGACATTCGGTCGGTCATTGAATTCCGCAAACCTGTTCACAATAGCGTACCTTTATCGAGGGAGCTGCATGGAGTGGAGTTACATTGCGCCGGAGGTATGCGGAGGCCGGGCCGCGGGCGGTCAGCGCGTGTTGTGCACGTGCGTGGTGAGGTGCTTGGAGAGGTAGTCGGCGCGCGCGAAGCACTTGCCGCACGCCTCGCAGTGGTAGGGCCGCTCGCCCGTGTGGATGCGCAGGTGGCGCGTGAGGTCGCTCTTGCCGCCGAACGCGCGGCCGCAGAACAGACACACGAAGGGCCGCTCGCCCGTGTGCTTGCGCACGTGCAGCTTCAGGTTCTCCTTGGAGCGCACGCACTTGCCGCAGAAGGGGCACGCGAACCGCCTCTCCCTGTCCCGCTGTCTCTCGTCGTTTTGCATGAAGCTGAGTATCCCGGAGTGCGAGCTGGAGCTCTCGTGTTTGCTGCTGTCAGCTCGCGACTCATTCTCTGAACTGTCCGCCATAGAACTGATGCTGGCGAAGGAAACGGGGACTCGCCTCTTCTCCTCTGAGGTCGTGTCGTCGTCCCTTTTGCTCTCGCTCTCGGCGCCCGAAGTGCGACACTCTATTGAATCGTCGACGGTGACTACGGAGTCAGTGGCGCCGTTCGAATCAACAGTACTGTCTTGTTCAGCGTCTCGGATTACTTCAGCTGTAGGTGTCTTAGAGGCATCGTTTCTGTTTTTCTTCTTCATAGAGAGATCCATTTCCCCGCACTGGCCGATGAGCGCCTCGTTGGTGCTGGAGACCTGGTCGGTCTCGGGCGCGTCGGTGTTCTTGGTGTGCAGACGCTCGAGGGTGTGGTTGAGGCGGTGCTTCTTGAAGGACTTGAGGTAGCGGAACTGCATGCCGCAGACGTCGCAGGTGAAGAGCTTGTCGGCGGGCAGACGGGCGCGGTGGTTCTGCTCGCGGTGCTTGACGTAGGCGGAGCGGTAGCGGTAGGACTGGCCGCACTGCTCGCACACGAAGGGCTTGTCGTCGAGCGGCGCGGCGGCGGCGTGCTGCAGCGCGGCGTGGCGCTCGAGCAGCCAGGCGGACGGGAAGGACGCCAGGCACACGCCGCAGCGCCGCCGCTCCGCGTGCAGCAGGTGGCGGTGCTGGTACAGCATGCAGTCGTCGCTGAGGTAGCGGCGCAGGCGGCAGGCCTGCAGCGCCAGCAGCGGCGACCACAGCGGCAGCGCGGTGGGGCTGCGCGCGGGGATGGGGCTCGCCACGCTCGGGGACCCGCACGACATGTCCAGGCACATCTGGAAACGAACATCACAGCTTTAATATGAGGCAATTTGACCAGTTCTTAAAACAAGACACGGCTTTTATTGTTTGTAAGAAACCGGGCAGAAAAATGTTAATTTCTATACCTGTGGCAGTCCATGTAGCAGCTTCAGGGTAAAATTTCAATAAAAGAATAGGTCTGTAATGATTGTAGAGCTTTTATTTGTCAAAATTGTATTTTTACAGCTATGATATGCTTATATTTGTTTCAAAAGTTACAATGATCAACAGCGATGGGTCTCTGTTTAGATTGTTGCAAAATTGACAAAACATTACACCGTTTGATCCTTGATCCGTTCTGATATACTGTAACACTTTTTCAACAAAACTGTACTGCTCTTTGTTACAACATTATGAACTATTAATAATGTTAAGGCAAAACAGATTTTCTCTAATCTAAAATGTCAACAATGTATGTTAAATAAAAGAGCTTAAGGGGAAAACAATTATCGTTTCACTGACGAAGAAACGACAACTATATTAAGCTCTATAAATAAAGTGGACCTACGTTATTTGAACTTGTGCTGAAAATATTTTATACCAGCATAATATACGAAGTACATTATTTACCTACATACATTTCTAAGACCGAAAATGTAAACAGCAAAGATTAAAATTTCGTTATTCACTACGGGAACTCAAGCGACTAAAACCTAATCGTATATTATGCCAATACAAATATTAGTCACGAAAGTTTAACTCTAAATAATTTATAATAAACACATTATAATTATTAAAACAAATTGTACCGATATACAATAATTAATACACCTACAGGAACTTAGAAAAATTGCAATATAAGTTCTATATTTAGGTATGCCACTTAAAAAAATGGTAAGTTAACCAG
Source organism: Helicoverpa armigera (assembly GCF_030705265.1). Classification (NCBI taxonomy): domain Eukaryota; kingdom Metazoa; phylum Arthropoda; class Insecta; order Lepidoptera; family Noctuidae; genus Helicoverpa; species Helicoverpa armigera. Next base: position 4,388,395 of record NC_087131.1, on the reverse strand, counting down.
TTCACGCTTCAGCGACCTCTAGCTCGATCATGTCGGACGAAACTTAACAATACTATCTAACACTATACAACACAACTGCTTGTAATATTGGTCAAGAACATAATCTAGCACTGGGTGTTCGGGCCACATCGGTTGGAATGCGCTAGCTCGCCTATGCCGGTTTCCTACAAACAAGAAACAATTTGTTTTCCTTACGGATAGCAGCTTAGAACAAACGTCCTAATGCTACCTTTAGTAAGCAAGAGTAATGTTTCCTTTTTATAGGTGTCGGGCACTAGTCGCCTGGTCGTCAAGTCGGACGATCGCCTCGGGTGCTCTTGCTGCGTACAAACCATAGGACAGAAGAGGCAAGTCACATATCATAACGCAACTTACAATTTTCACCATAAAAATTACAGTTTTTCTCTATCTGCTACATATTCTATGTTTAATCCGTGATTTGCAGCCTTTATATAAGTCTTGTATAGGCAAGAGGCACTCTAAATATAAAACTGTGGTCACAATTTATGATAATATAAAAATGAATCTACGTCGTATCTATTTCAACACATGAAATATTTCGTGCTAGTGTTTTCTTAAAGTTATCATGCTCTGTAGGTACTTAGAAAGATACCTACGTAAATTTAAAATATAGATATAATAAAGTTTATCAATATATATATATTATATATGTATCATTTATTTGTGCTAACGGCGTGTGAACTCTGCATGGGACGTGGCAACAACCGGCAAATGTTAAAATTTGAATAACTGCACTTGGGGGAAGTATAATCTATTGTTCATAATGTACCTACTTTATTCTTTACTAACAACATTTACCACATTGCCTATATACACGTAAATACATAGATAAACATCTATCTGAATATCATTATTTTAATAATAAATATTACCTCTGAAAGTTAGGAAACAAAATAGTATTTTAAACTGCATTCTGTATTATTATAAAAAACTATTTCGATAAAAACTCGTACAAATTTGTTAATTCGCATCATTATTAACCATTTATTTATTGCTATTAAGTATTTCTGTAAATTGTAAATATTTAATCTTTCTTAAAATAAGAAGAGGAACATTAATCAAGGTTTCAATATTGCTATACAGTTTGGTAACGTTCGACTCTGACAAAACAAAAGCGAGTGCAGCTTTTCAAATAGCAACATTCTTGTGTTTCATTTTTTTATCATTTTTATTGAATTTTATTCATTTCTCATTTCTAGCTCCGGAAAGTAGCGCATCTACCAATCTATTATCTAAAATGCATTTTATATACTGTGTGAGTTTTAACAATAGACCAACATTAATTTTTACTTTCCCAAGTTATGTTCATAGTAAATTCGCTAAACTTTACACAGGAGTGTTTGAAATAATGTATTCACACCATCGTTCATGAATGTTTAAATTTACTTAAAACGACTAAGACCTGGCCAAGTGCTAGCAAGAAAAGAAATTTCAACAGAAACATATCAACTGGCTGAAAGTAAATTTAAACATTTACTAGTATTCAGCGCTTAGACGTCGACATAGAATTTACTGGTTTACGGAATGTAAATTATATTGCTAGTAATTTTTCAAATCACCTTCATCAATATAAAGCACACATTCTCAACCATTATATAAACAATCACATAATACTCGGAAAACAAGTGTAATATTACCAAGTGCTGGAAGAGGTTCTACTAAGAACACTACCACATCATTAATTCAATAACTATTATCGTAACATTCCATTCAAACGAAATAAACTTATTTATAAACAATTTGAAATGCCCCGGTACTCGCGGCCGTCATGCTACAGAATTTAGACATTTTATATTAAATAGCTCATATAATATTTACCTATACGTATCGGTGGCATTCGCTAAAAATAACCAAGAACTCACTGGAATAATTTTGGAATGTTAGGCGTTTGCAATCCAAATATGTATTAGAGTTAAAATAAGTACTTTAAAACCAAAATTAAATCAATGAATATCATACTGGCCTTAATTTCTACATGATGCCTAAACAACTTATAAATAGCAATGAGATCTGTTGCAGAATTTTTGTTTCCTAATTTTATTGCCGACCGTCTCATAACAAAATGCTCTTCTTTGCACTTTTAGTTTCAAATAATGAGTAAATTTTAATGTTGCTAGCAATAAACAAATTAATTCAGGTCGCAACAATAATTATGAAAAGGCTAATTTCCATTTTGTCACAAAAAAGTAATTTAAAACATTAAATTCATTATAATGTCGAGATATAAGATCTCGACGATGTGGCCTAAAGTCCTAAATATTTGAAATCACATTCTGAGATCGCATCATAAATTCCCAGATGTAATACCCTTACTTGTATTAGACATATATCACAGATCTTTTTCTATATTACCATAATACTTTCTTTTGAGTGAACCCAAAATCATGAACCACTAAATATCTAATTTACGATCAAAGATATTTAAACGCCTACATTCAAAACGAAACGTTTACAATCAATGTTTGATATCCTACTTTTAAATATATAAAGATTTAAAAATAAGTGTAACGACACCCTTATTTTATCCGTGCAATAGTATTTTTTATATAAAAATGATATGTCCCATGACCAAAAGATTATGAAATGATTAGGCAGTTCAGTCTATCTACTAGTAAATTACGTAAACCATTTAGGTACATTAAGATAATGATATAAATTTCTATAAAGATATTAGCATGTGGCCGGAGAGTACCGCGGGCAGGTCAACAATTATGTATAAGTAATTTTCCATTGAACTTACAGACTATATGAGCCAACATCCAATCAGTTCCAAATCAAAGCTTTAAATTTCTCGGTTTTGATGTCGAACTATGAAACTTTATGCGCTATATTTAAAATTTATTAAACGCTATGTCTAAAATCGTATTTTGAACAAAAATATGGTGGTGTTGAAAAATAATTAATCTTACGATCAATAAAATATCCCTGTATTTGACTCTGTTGAATTTATTGAACACAGCGATTATTGTGAGGAGTTTCAAACTCTGGGCACATTCGTTATGCGATCGAATGATACAGTGATTGTCTGTGTATTAACTAATGGAAAGGGATTATGTCAGACAATAAAATCTAAAGTGCGGTGCGGTATTAATAAACGCCGATATACGCAGGGTTTGAAACTGTTAAATAATCATAAATCAATGTGGTTTTGCAGTATGAAAATAGATAGAAAATTTGATATATAGTTATATGTTTATACCATGCCTCTTACATCGTGTAACATTAGGTAACACTAGTTTGTAGAGTGAGTGTCGACAGTATCGGCTCGCAAGATGCCACGCAGCAAAAGGCATGGCATTCGGACAGAACAGAAATAGCGCTTAAAGCTTTGATTCCCATGATCACATCCACAACCCTCCCCGTGTATACCGAATACAGAACTACCGAAGCGTTTACATTCTAATAAATTTCCTAAAAATCCGATATTATCAAACTATATGTTATTTACATTTATATGTCATAATATTGCTTTTGAATTACCTCAGGGGAGCGTGCGTCGTTAACTTCGAAAGACGTAAAATTAGTAAAAATCTCAAATCCCTAACTTCTTAATTGTTACCAACTATGTTGAGTGCAATTTTCGTATGGTCTCTAATAATAATAATTAAAGCACTCTTAATCAATCTTTAATTTTGTTTATAAAATCAACTCTGACAAGATACTACTATAATAAATATGCAAGTCTCTAAAGATTATGCCAGCTCTAAATTAATATGATATTTTACAATTTCTTTATTAATTTCGATAATTTACGAAATTGCAACCAAATACGACTTGACAATTAAAAACATTTTTGTACAAGCAAATTATACTAAAAAGCATTTGTTATTATCTCGATTTCGAAAGTAACGTTATTAAAAAGGATTCATACTTCTCTAGCTAACTTTGGCTATGCCGTCTAATGACCCATCCTAGAATGAGTTTACTTTTTATTACAAACTAAAGCATAAAGAAAGCACCTAATGTTCAAAAATTCTTAAGAAAACGAAGCAAACATAATGGAACCGAGAATGTTCAAATAAATCGAAGAATCAACTTTAGTGTGTCAATTATCTATTAGTGAAATATCAAATATTATTCATATCATTCAGATCACAGTTGCGGCGTTTTAATCACATTCTTAACTAATTACAACATATTGTCCTTCTTTTGTTCATTCAACTATCACTTGGCTCACGATTGACTATTTCGAGTACTCGAATAATAGTTTATGTAAGTAGGTGTATGTTCACTGGTGTGGACTCTCCTCCTCCGTGTCCACGGGGCTGGGCGACAGGAACTTACGCGCGTACTTTGGATAGTGCGTTTTCTCATGCGCTTTTAAGATCGTCGAGCGCGAAAACGTCTTGCCGCACAGCCCGCAACGAAACGGCCGCTCTCCTGAAATAAAAAGTAGATGATAACAATAATTGTAAAAGCTAATTAAACAACGTATTTTTTTAATAAGAAATAACTAAAAAGCATTTGGTGTGAGAGTAAAACAGCTAAGTAGAATTCAGCTAAGGAATCTAGAAGTATTTTTTCTAACACTAAAACTTCTAATTCTGTGACAGCTATGTGTGTATAAATTAGCAATTAGACAAAATGCTCATACCTATAGGTACAAGTACAATATAAATGAGTGCTTACCTGTGTGAACTCTACAGTGATCCTTCATATGATGCCTTAACTTAAACGCCTTGCCACAGAATTCACATTTGAAGGGTCGGTCGCCCGTGTGCACGGGTAGATGCGTGATGAGCGAGGACACGTCGGGGAAGCTCTTGCCGCAGAACTTGCAGAGCACGACGTTGCCGGGCTCCACGGCGCCGAGCTCCAGCTCGATGGGCTCGGCCTCGGCGTGCATGGCGAGGTAGGCGGGGTCGGAGAACTGGCCGATCATGGGCAGCCCCAGCGGCCGGCCCAGCAGCGCGTCGCGGTACTTCAGCGTGTCCAGCGTGTGCGTGGTCAGTATGTGCCGCGTCAGTTTGCTCTGATGCGGGAAGGCGGCGCCGCAGTGTATGCACGGGTAGCCCCTCTCCCCTTCCTCAATTCGCCCCCTACCGGACCCATCGTACTCCTGCAACCACAAAAAAGAACATCAACTTCTTTTTTCTTGTTCCATTTTACACGGACCAAACTGTGTGCAATATCTCTACCACTACTTTCTAAATTGAGATGCAGTCTCGGTATATTTTTAATTTCCACTATCTAATTAAGAAGTTGACGCTCATTTTTGCCCAAAGAATGTGCAGGAGTGACCCGGGAGCCGGCTACGCGTAATGCCTTGTTGTTTAGCAACGCGCACGCGTACTGAATCACAGATTCGTACTATAACGTATGCATGTAATATGGCCAAAGTTAAAATAAAAAACTGCCCAAAATATATATCAAACAAAATGAATGGATATAAAAATGATGGCCAACAAAATGAAGGTCAACTTCTTGACAGCAAGGCATAATACTCGATGTTCAAAGTAGCGCAGCATATCAAACAAGCATGCGTGTAACAAATCAATTTACACATAAAACATCAACAAACAACAAATTAAATAATACTTCTTTGTTACGGGATGCTCACTAGCCTGTGTTAGTCACTTAATTTTGTGCCACCACTCAAATTAGTAGGCATACATAGACAATGTTCCTATAGTATTGTTAAGTAGCCAATCACAACATACATCATTCTGTTATAAGTTTAAGGAACTCATTGTAATGTTGACAAGCACCAGGCAGTCTGGTCTGTATTTGGTATTTATTGCTTGACAAGGGCAATATAATATAACATTTGGTTTAAATTGTTTGAAAAAGTTTGTATTTTTGTCTTAATATGGCTCAAGAATTTATATTGCTCAATGCTATTATTTTTTTTTATTTAAAACTTAAGTAAATACATAAACATCAAATAGTTACATGATTGTGGAAAAAATAATGAAACATGCAAGACAACACAGATCTATCATTACATTATGTACATAGACATTTATTAAAAGCTACTTATGTTACATGCAAATTATCTACATTACAAAATACAACTCAATAAATATCGGCAAATGTCAGAAGATTGTGAAAACAAATATGACATTCATCAATGTTTAAAGTTTAAGAACACAATGTAAAGTTTTGATATGAGATTAATTGCCAATTTCAAGGTTTATGTAGTCACAATATATTTTTACATGAATTTTATTGCATTGTTGTTGGAATTTATTCAGTTCCTTTTAGATTTCTGTACAATGTAACTTCCTTGTTCTAACAATTTAATATTTTGAACGTAAAATAACGAAAAGATTAAATTTAAAAAAGTCCCCATGTTAAATACAGATCAGATAGTTTTTTTTCTTGTAATTCGCAGCTTATATAGCCAATATCAAAAGATAAAACAAATACACAAACAATTACTTAAAATTGTGTTCTATCTACATAAATATACAGTACATACATTTACACATCGAATAAGAAAGGCAATGTACTTACGGATTCATGTTGCATTCTGTACTCTGAGGATGTCTCGCCGCCAGCCTTCTCCTCATTGGTCCTGTCCCAGTCAATTTCTTTCTTCAATGACTGGAAAATTTGGAGTTTCGGTTTAGTTACAGTCAATAGTAAGTGTGTTTTAGAATATGTAATATATTTCCTCCTTTTTCATGAATATGTAATGCTTTTGGTCATACTTCAAGATGGTAAGATAGATTGATTTGTGTGTGTCTTGAATATTTTAAGAAATACTTATTTCTACCACCACAGAACTGATTAAGGATTAAGAATTTAGACAGAGAATTGTCCAATATGGTTTTTCTATATTTAAATCTTGAAGTTATTGTTTACTTGTGATCATCGGTGGCTTTGCATGTGCGTATACCTGTATCAAAATCTATTGCATAGTTTTAAAGATGAAAGTATACATTGGGACAAACAGTGTGTGCAGTGCATTGAGTGATATTTGGTCAATTTGATTGCATCAATAGGTTTATCTATATAAAGAGTCAATAGTAATAAAATAAAGACATGACATGGAACTATGGGAAAAAGGCCAGTATCGCTTATTTAGCAAATGAGAGCATGTACCCACCAGGGGCACCTGCTGCACGGGCGGCAGGCCGGAGGGCCCGGCCACGGGCTCGGCGCGCGGCGACGGCGCGAGGGGAGCATGCGCGTGCAGGCCGCCGTGCAGCCCGCCCAGCACGCTCAGCCGCTCCGCCGCGTAGTGCGCGCCCAGGGCCCCACCACCGTGACTGTTTATCGTCATGTTCAACCCTGGAAGAACATTCAACAATACTTCAAATACTGTTCAATAGAATGCTGGTACTCAGCCTTGGGAAAAAGGCTAGGGAGATGATGATGTTCTACTGATGAACGAATGATGTTCGATAAGCAGAATGCTACTTTAAATTTGGGTTTCAAGCCTACTTCGTTTAGCCTCGGGAGTACTTTTATAAGAAGAGGTTTAGGTACCTTTTGTGCTTCAAGTGATTGCGTCCATGTTAAATATTGTTATCTTACTGCATTTAGTAGAAATAAAATTTAGGTATGATAGTGATATAATTATTGAAATAATATGATGCATTTTGTAAACTATTGCTGACTTTTTCAGTGATAACTTTTTGAAAACTGAAAATACCGACGAATAAACTACAGAACAACTTCTTCTCGACAGTTTTGACGTTGGATGTCAGTTGTCAAATCCAAAAAGTCAAAACAAACTAGGGACGATTCCTGCCTCACACATTATTATTTAGTCGATTATATGAATTGAATATTAGTCGAGTAGAAAGTTATGACTATTGGCAATGTGTTATTTTTTCACACAATTTCAGAAAGTTGGGTTTTGTCTTTATAAAAATAAAACTTCTAGATAGGAAATACTGTAATATCCATTACAATTGTTTTATAAGCAGTACAATTTTGAGCACAAGGCAATAAATAAAGATAGGTACCGAGACTGTTAACGAGAATTCATGACATCCAATTTGATTAATAAGCTAAGTTTTTACTAATTTTACTTTACTAGGCCGAAACGACTTCGGGTACAATCAATTAATAGATACCTAAATCTGCTTTTACTATCTAGTATAATACGTACCAATATTTTCATTTTGTGCACCATTTGATCTAATCGACACCGTATCGTCTTCTGGCGACGATGATCGCATGGGCTCATCAGGTGGTTCGTCTTTTGGTATAGGAGGGTGTGTGAGGGAAGGAGCCTCGCCCGACAGGTCTGGCCTAAATCGCCGCACCGAAAGTAACGGCGATATTCTTGGGGGCGACGCTTCTGGCATTTCTCTATGGTCACGAGTTTCCCGAGATTCGCGTAAGTCTCTTGGATCCCGAACCTCTCTTAAATCTCGTGAAATTTCCCTCGATTCTCTAGATTCCCTATGTTCCCGCAGTTCGCGGGGATCCCTCAAATCGCGAGGGTCTCTTGATTCCCTAATATCTCGTGATTCTCTTAGATCACGAGGTTCTCTTTGTTCTCTGTCTCTATGTTCTCTTGATTCCCTCGACTCTCGAGGTTCTCTTGTGTGACTCTCTCTAACGTGAGTTTCTCTTACTTCACGAGTATCTTTGTTTTCTCTTTCACGGACTTCCCGTGTCTCTTTCGGTTCGCGCCGATCCTCCTTTTCTCTGTGATCTCTGCCGTCTAACTTTTCATGTGTTTCTGAACTTTCTCTTGTCTCCTGTGGTTGACACTCTTCCATTGGTTCTTGAACTTTTCTTGTTTCAATGCCGGCTGCGCTTAAAGTAGTCATTTCAGCTAGTCCTTTTACCTAGAAAATAAAATAAATATATTTATAACATTTGCCGTTTCAACTAGCAATAATATTTCTTACTTGAAACATACTCAATGATAAATAACGCATTACAGCTCTGGCCTAACAAAAAAATAGGCACAGTTATAGTCACAGTAGTAATTGAAATAGACTTGACCTTAATATTTTATTTGCGGGAGTAGACAGACTGAAAACCAGTCCCAATAGATGTTAGTTTTATGACTTTAAATCTGTGAAATTGTAGACTACCTATCTAATAAATAGTCATTGATTTTGAGTGAATATTTTCGAGCAGAAGTATTGAGTGAGGTTATAGGTACCTGAAGGCTCTCGGCAGTTTTGAGGAGAGCAGGCAGTTGACAGTACTGGACGTTGACCTCGCCCTTGTACATGAAGTCCACAAGGGTCCGTAGTTCCTCTAGGCCCACGTCTTTCAGGATCACGATTGGATGACGCGACGGGTGGTCCACGAACAGAGATCGGAAGTACGATGAACACGCAGACAGCACTACCTGAAAATGGAGCGGTCGTTTTTCTTTATGCTTTACTAAAATAGCTTTTTAAAGAGGACATTAACATTGTTAACCAAAAGCACCATTATGACTTTAAAATCACATTTCACTATCATGATGGCCTAGCAAAGCATAGCATATTTATTTGACCGCATGTGTTGTCCATTGTACGCAATACCTAATATTAGCCTGTTCTTCATACTTCCTCAGCTTCATTTGGAAGAATTCATGAAATATCATCATAATCTAGTGGCTAGGTAATACAAGATGTTTACTGCAAATGCCTTAACTATCTCGCTTCATTTCATGGAAACTGATCGTGCCAGAGATGAAAGTATTTCCCAGTATTGCCGATTAATGGCTACTAAATGTTAAAAGGGATTGACTGGATACTTTCATCTGCAGCTGGAGATGTAACTGTTTTACTACATTTAGGATCATTACCAGGCTGTTGTGCTGATTAATCTACCTATTATGTATTGTACATAATTAGGTACCTAATTAAGACAGTGCATTTGCCTATTTGATAGCCGTGTTCGTACCGATCCTTTTATCATTGTATCCTTCTGTTGTTTTCCTATTTTGAATAACGTCATTGCAATGCGGGAAAAATTGAAAAAAATCGTACCTACTCAACTTATTGATTTGTAGGCAGGTCCTAGTACTAAAATAGAATGTTAAGTTAGTAATAGGTAGGCTGCTTAATTTAGTATCGACCAACTCTATTCCAAGTGCTTAGATGATTAGAACAGACCTTCTAGATAAACTAATCTCACGAGACCTATGATTAATGACTTCCTATTCCTAATAAGAAACAAAAGACGATAACCTAGGTATTCGGCGAACAGTGCGTGATGACACAAATTTTGATGCAATGAATATTAATTTAATCGTAATAGTTAATGTAAGAACATGCATTAACAATAAGAATAAATTGATGTTTGTCTTGTAGACATGCTAAGGTAACATTTGGCTAGATTAATGCGAGCCAAGCATTGTAAGCATGTCTGGATTACGAACGACTAAGTAGGTTTGCCTCCTCAACTTATTGTTTAGGACACATGTAATCCATTAATTACCTACTTACTTACAGGATATAGATACCTAATTTGTTTTTAAAGCGACTCTTGGACAGTAACATACACATGTACATTTCAATAAGATTCTAATCGTTTTAAGAAGAGAGCTATTGTCATTGAGCACTTCGGTCATTTTCTTTTCAGCCAGTTCAGTTATTCTGTCATTTGGATGGGCTGTAATAGAGTCTAGTCTGTAATGATGGCAAGTTGTTGAATCGATCTTATTTTCAGTTATAAACCGAAACTTATCCAAGACACGTGTACCTACTTTAGGTCATCGGCAAGATCGATCGTAAAAACAGCTAATAGCAAAGTGGACAGATTTTGCGGAGCGCGACCGAAGCAAAGGACGTGATATTGGGCCTTAAAGCGCGAAGATTAACAATAACTACTTACAAAGTATCGAAATGAAGCGTAACGAGAGGTTTCTACACGTGCGGTACTAAATAGAAGTCATTAAACTTATACTGAATCACTATCGCTCACTCAATGCCAAGTGCCAACTGTGAGAACTTCAAAGGGAAATCGAAAGTGTCATTTTTGCACAGTCTAGGCATCGGATGATCAGAGATTATCTACTTTAATTTGTTTTACATCCGTCTAATTGCTGATCTGATGGCCAACATGCATAGTATTGCCGCCGCTGAAAACGATAGTAATCTTGCAATCCCCATAAAATCGTCATAGGTGTTGTTAATGACTTCATATTTTTTACTGGTCTGCTCAGCTTCAATAGGACACATTAGTGGACCAAGAAACTCCCTTTAAACTCTCTCCCAACTTCAACTGGGAAGTAAACTCGGATATTTATATGTCGGTACAATGTAAATCAACAAATTCGCTGACAATCAAGGTGCAATTCTCATAAAACCAAATGGATAATCAATTTGCATTCGCTCGCATTCCGCAAACAATGAGAACAGGTGACATTGATAAGCTTTACCTTATGAGCCCTAATGGATGCACCTTCGGAGCAGGCTAGCGTGACGTCCACCAGACTCTCGTCGTGCAGCAACTGGCTGAATACTCCCAGCAGGTTGCTCTGATGATTGTTCCACCTTAGGCAATAGTGCTCACTTCCCATGTCTGAGCTAGCTCCCGCCGCTGGAACACATATAAGATCTTATTAAAGCAAACTTCTTAGACAACAGACATTAGATTAAGAACCTGAATGCCAACGCCCACCGAAATAATCTCTTCCTCATATATACCTCTAGATTTAGGTCAGTTTGTATGTGAGTTTTGGGTGATGAATTTTACGTGTGAACTTTGATTGCGCCAAGAATGTCATTTGTACCTATAGTGCGATAGGTTGTAAAGACACACTCAGTGTTTATTTATTCTTCCGTGCAGGAATTGAACCTTGGCACAGGGGCACAGGCACTGAATCTAGAGGTAGCATTACTCTAGCCATTCATTTCAATTGTTTTTTTTTTCTACTGGGTGTCCCATAAGTCCTTTGAAATCTAAATTTCGAAGAAAATTTAAATGGCGCGCGGGAATGGCATGCGGGGTGCGGGGATAGCATCAACGGTCTTTCGGAATTCATTCGCCATGGAAAGTTTTACCGGAGCGGACCGTGGTTTTTGTGTGCGACAGTTTTATCACAACGATGATTCGGCCACCATTGCGCGGCGTAAATTTAGAGAGTAACGCAATTTGCGCACGTTTAATGACTGTCCCAGTGTTCAAACGGTTAAAAATTGGGTTCAACAGTTCGAGGTGACTGGATCTAAAATTTTATTTTGTTGAATAAACAACGATCGGGCCGCCCAAGGACATCACCGACGGAAGACAACATCGACGTAGTGCAAGAGTCAGTTCGTGAAAATCCTACTCAATCCATTCGTAAGCGTTCCAATGCATTAAATACACCCAGATCGACGTTACAGCGCATTTTAAAGAAAGATAACAAATTACCATCCATAAAAAAATCAGTTAATACAGGAATAAAAAAATACACTGCGCAATGGTGGCCGAATCATTGTTGTGATAAAACTCACGCACACAAAAACCACGGTCCGCTCCGGTAAAACTTTCCATGGCGAATGAATTCCCAAAGACCGTTGATGCTATCCCCGCACCCCGCATGCCATTTCCGCGCGCCATTTAAATTTTATTCGAAATTTAGATTTCAAAGGACTTATGGGACACCCAGTATAAGAAAAAGACTTTCTGCGACATTTCAGTACCTACACTGGCGTGTAGAGATCCCTCTAAAAACTGCTGAAAATGTTTATCTAGGTAGATCACACAAAACAAATCTTCCCAGGCACACAAAATCAGTATAACATGTCGTTAACGTTTATCTACGGTGCTTCCCATAGCGGCAACAAAAATAATTGCGGTTTCTTGGGTTTTTACAAGTTATTATTTTATTTCTGCACTAAACATGTGCTCGAAGCTATCAAAGCCGTTAGGAACAAATGCTGCCAATAATACATTAATTTATCATGAGATTTGCCATTATCATCCCACGTATCATACCTACCTTTGTTTAAGGTAACTATCCGTCAATAAACTTTGCCCTTTCAACCGTCGTCGTAAAGTCCGGTTTTAAAACACGGGATATATTTCCGTATCGTGTCGGTTATGCAGTCCCAACCCTAGTTGCGTTCATGACGGTACCTACCTACTCTTAGTTATCGTTACACGTGTATTTCTGCGTCTGCCACAGACTTGCGTTATCAATTTTAAGGCCTATTTTCAACACCAGTCACGACTCATTATTCATTTACCGCTTATTAACGTACATTACGTACCTATATACCTACTTACATATATTATACCTACATGTTAAGTCATAGATCTACGAACATAAATACAAAAGTCTATTGTGTCTAGGTACCTATACTTACCTAATACTAATTTATATGTGAAGATAAACGGTTTTAGTCTGCGACCTCGAAAACATCATGGTGTACCTACTTAAGAGCGTGTACGTCAACCGCGCGCCATTTGGCCTAAAATGGTACTTTTCAAACCACTGTTTCTCAGTAACTACTTATCCTATAACTATGTTATTTTTTA